>NC_142596.1:28905337-29559810 GCF_965207765.1 Zootoca vivipara
CGCCGCCGCAACAACAATAATTGCTTGAAAAGCAAAAGCACCATCTTGGGAAGCCTTTCCCTCTGCAGGTCAAAACTTGCTGATCCTGAGGCACCAGGGGATCCCAGAAAGGGAGGAGCTGCAATTCAGGGAAGGCCCAGGTGAAGACACCTGCAGAAGTCACATTTTGCCATGATGCATTCAGGGCTGCTGAAACGGAGCAGTTCGGAGGAACTGGGAATGTGGGCTGGGAGAAGACAAACAGGTGACTCAGGAGAGTCGCTCCCTGAAGTTGCTCATCCGTTCATACCTGTGTCCTGGGTGCCCCCAGCTTGACAGGGACGTGGAGCTGCACCCCACCAGTGCCTGGAATGGGGGGGGCCACAGGGATTTTCTGCAACTGAAACAAACTCAGCAGGCCACTCCTGGAATAACAGACTAAGAAGGAATCATAGAATTGTCGAGTTGGAAGGGACCTCAAGGGTCATCTACTCCAAACCCCTGCAATGCAGGAAGACACAGACACTGGCTGCTTAGAGCAGTGGCACTAGGAAATGTTCCATCTTTTCCCTCCTCCAGGATGAACCGGATTTCACCCAGAAGCAAAGAATGAAAAGATCAACACTTGAATGTTCATTTACCTGGTTTTTCTTTACGACAGACAACGTGCCTGAATCATGGTGGCAGGATTGACAGGTGCATCAGTCTTCACGCCACTGCTTTGTATGCCTGTCATTTCAATTTGATCATTTGTTATTGCAAACCGTTGCCCTTCGTCCAAGGAGCTCGGGGTGATGTATGCGGTCCTCTCCGCCTCCCCTTTTATCTTCACAAAATCACTGTGTGTTTGGCAAGGCTGAGAGAGACAGAGAGACTGAAGCAAAATAAAAAAAATTCCTTCAGTAGCACCTTAAAGACCAACTAAGTTTATATTTTGGTATGAGCTTTCGTGTGCATGCACACTTCTTCAGATACCACTTCTTCAGATACCACTTCTTCAGATACCACTTCTTCAGATACCACTTCTTCAGAGAGACTGAAGTCACTCAGTGAGCTTCATGGCTGAGTTTGAACCTGGTATCTCTGGTCCTAGTCTAACCACTACACCACATTGCCTCCTCAGTTGGGAAGAAACTGGGCTCACCCCAAGGCTGGGGGTCCAAGCATGAGGAGCCTTCTCTCTGATGCTTTCCTTGTGTGAAGTGTGACTAGAGCAGGCATCCCCAAACTTCGGCCCTCCAAAAGTTTTGGACTACAATTCCCATCTTCCCCGACCACTGGTCCTGTTAGCTAGGGATCATGGGATTTGTAAGCCAAAACATGTGGAGGGCTGCAGTTTGGGGATGCCTGGACTAGAGTATGGGAGTTGATAAATGAAAGTCACATCCACACCATACATTTAAAGTGCATTTATACCACTTTAAAAACCATGCTTTCCCCCCTTCCTGGAAATTGTATCTCTCCAAAAGCTACAATTCCCAGCACCCTTGACAAACCGCAGTTCCCAAGGTTCTTTAGTAAAAGCCACATGTGTGTTAAATGGTTTGGAAGTCACCAAAGACTCACATTTTTAATAGCTCTGGGCAGGTAATAGCTTCACGGGCATGAGGCAAAAGCCTGGCAGGTGAATATTTAGATTTTTATAAAGCTTTTGTATACCCTTCAGTTGAATGCTGCACTCAAACTTGCAAAGATACCTAATACAGCCTAGAGAGAGAACTGGGGGGGGGGCTGGAGAGGCTGCCCAAAAATTGTTCCCTGGAGGATTTTCTAGGTCTTCCTCTTTGCTTCTGCTTGGGCTCTGCTTGTTATATGAGAAGCAGGGGTGGGGGTGGGGGGGCTCTCTCATCTGAAGGTAACAAAACCCCAAAAGAAAGGGCCATGCACCATCACAACAGAGCAGCTGCTTTGCACGCAGAAGCTCCCAAGGTTCAATCCTCAACAGCATCTCCAAGGGAAGGTCTCCTCTCTGGAAAACCCCGTTGCTGCCAGTCAGTGCCGACAACACTGAGCTTGATTGATGGAGCAATGGCCTGACTCAGTCTATATTCCCTCTGGTCATTTCCCTAGAATGTCTCAGTCAGGGAAGCACATGACTCTCCCCGAAGTCAGCCTCCCTCACCATTTCCTAATAATGGAACTGTCTTTCTCTCTCTGCTTTGCTGCCCTTTCTATGGGGCATTTGTCGGGGTTGGAAGAAGGCCAGAAAAGGGTCAACCTGGGTCATCAAGAGGATGATGGAGCAACACACCTCTGAAGAAAGGTTGTTTTCAACATTTCGGACATTTTAGCTTAGAAAGAAAGCTTAGAAAGAAAGGCAAGAAAGAGATGATGTGTGCATGAAATTATGGTGTGGAGAAAGCGAAATTATGGTGTGGAGAAAGCGAATAACATTTTGTTCTTCCTCTTTCCTAATACCAGAACTCATGGACATCCCATGTAGTTGAATGTTGGAGGGTTTGGGACAGATTAAAGGACTTCCTCAAAACAGTGCATAGTTAAACTGCGGAACTCACTTCCCCAGGAGGCAGTGAGGGTCACCAGCTTGAATGGCCTTAAAAGAAGATTATACAAATCCATGGAGGAGGAGGCTATCAGTGTCTCCTAGCCATGATGAGCAGGTTCTCCCTCCACTGTTGGAGACAGGATGCCTCAATTGCTGGGAAGCACAAGTAGGGAGAGACCTGCTGTTGTGGGCTTCCCATTAGGGCATCTGGCTGATCTTGGAGAGAACAGGATGCTGGGCTAGATGGGCCCCTTTGGCCTGATCCAGCAGCCAGGCTCTCCTGATTTTGATTGCACCCATTTTTGCGGCAAGAGAAGGGAGATTTCTTCTTCTTCTTCTTCTTCTTCTTCTTCTTCTTCTTCTTCTTCTTCTTCTTCTTCTTCTTCTTCTTCTTCTTCTTCTTCTTCCTCTTCTTACAATGTGGGTATACTAGGAAAGATATAAGCCTAATTTTGCACAGTTTGACATCCAGGCGACGTCCAAAGTAGATCACTTCTGGAAATTACCTGTGATTCTTGCATTGCAAGGGGTTGAATGAGATGACCCTCTGGGTCCCTTCCAACTACAGGGAACAACTGTTTTGTGCGCATTCAAAGCAGAAAAGTTTGATCAAGTTTGCAGATGACACCAAATTGGGAGGGGTGGCTAACACCCCAGAGGACAGGATCACACTTCAAAATGACCTTAACAGATTAGAGAACTGGGCCAAAGCAAACAAGATGAATTTTAACAGGGAGAAATGTCAAGTACTACACTTGGGCAAAAAAAAATGAAAGGCACAAATACAGGATGGGTGACACCTGGCTTGAGAGCAGTACATGTGAAAAGAATCTAGGAGTCTTGGTAGACCACAAACTTGACATGAGTCAACAGTGTGATGCAGCAGCTAAAAGAGCCAATGCAATTCTGGGCTGCATCAATAGGAGTATAGCATCTAAATCAAGGGAAGTAATAGTACCACGGTATTCTGCTCTGGTCAGACCTCACCTGGAGTACTGTGTCCAGTTCTGGACACCGCAGTTCAAGAAGGATACTGACAAGCTGGAACGTGTCCAGAGGAGGGCAACCAAAATGGTCAAAGGCCTGGAAACGATGCCTTATGAGGAACGGCTTAGGGAGCTGGGTATGTTTAGCCTGGAGAAGAGAAGGTTAAGGGGTGATATGATAGCCATGTTCAAATATATAAAAGGATGCCATATAGAGGAGGGAGAAAGGTTGTTTTCTGCTGCTCCAGAGAAGCGGACACGGAGCAATGGATTCAAACTACAAGAAAGAAGATTCCACCTAAACATTAGGAAGAACTTCCTGACAGTAAGAGCTGTTCGTCAGTGGAATTTGCTACCAAGGAGTGTGGTGGAGTCTCCTTAGGAGGTCTTTAAGCAGAGGCTTGACAGGCATATGTCAAGAATGCTTTGATGGTGTTTCCTGCTTGGCAGGGGGTTGAACTGGATAGCCCTTGTGGTCTCTTCCAACTCTATGATTCTATGTGACCCTGCACACATGGGCTGTTTTTGGACCTGGAAAAGGACATAAGGAGATGGGGCATAACAGGGCATAATTGGGACAGGGTGGGCTTATGAGCTTACCAATGCACACAGTGACCCAGAATGCAAAGCCCATGCAAATCATGGGCTACCTGTATAAAATTCTATGAGCCTATGAAATGCTGAAGAGAGACATCTGTCGGTGTTCACTCCAGACATTTAAAGCACTTGACTTCCCCCAAATAATCCTGGTAACTGCAGTTTGCTAAGTACTGGGAATTGTAGCTCTATGGGGGAAAGCTACAGTTCCCATTATTCTTTTGGGGGCTGGGCTGGGGAGGTGTGTTTTAAGGTGTAAGCAGCCACACAGGTGCTTGCCAGCAATTCATGTCTTGAAAGCAAAACCTGCTGCTCTGAGAGCCCTCTGGCTTCCCCAGCTGCCAAACTCATCATGAACCCTGTGTTTACACAACGTATGGCTTCCTTCCCATGCCAAAAAAACACGGTACCCTGGGCACTGTCTTGTGTGAGCTTCGCTTGCTCGTCAATTGGCCTTCTAGAATGATGCATTCATTCTTCCAGAAAAGTGCAATGGCGACAGCCCAGCACTGTAAGTCATACATTGCACATGAGGCCCCATGATGTGAGTTTCGGCAATTGCACAAGCGGTGGAACAAAACAAAGAGGCAGCGTTGGCGGGGGAAATGTCAGGCTCAGAGTCAACAAACTGCCCTGGAAGCTTTTCTGGAGGACAGCAGAGAAGTCTTTAGAATAATGATGCTGATAAGGGTCTGCATATTCCATGTTAGGAATATTTGAAGTAGTGAAGAAGAGGGCCTCTCGGCATGTGCAGAGTGCATTTCTCTTTCTAGTCAATCATAAGGGCTTCCCTCCCACCTTGCTTGAGATCAGGGCATAAAAGGGGCGCACTTGGGCTACACAGACCAAGGGAGACGCTGCATGGGGTTGGTCTTGATCAGTGGTGGCCAAACTTGGCCCTCCAGCTGTTTTGGCAATTTCCATCATTCCTGGCCACTGGTCATGTTAGCTAGGGATGATGGGAGTTGTAGTCCAAAAACAGCTGGAGGGCCAAATTTGGCCACCCCTGGTAGATGATCTTTGGGGGTCCCTTCCAACGCTACAGTTCTTTAAGATGGCACCTTCAGATGTTCCTAAGCATCCTCCTCCTCCTCCTCGGAAGCCAGTACAGTCAATTCCAGCTGTGTGTCTGCCATCAGCAGGGCTGTGGTGAACTCTGCAAAGGTGCTAGCTATCTCTGGAGAAGAGAAGGCAAAGAGACCGGCCCTCATGAAGGAACAAAGAGGGGCGTGGCCAATGCATTTGGTATCTCCCCAGAGAAGCATGGAGTTTATCTTGGAATGTGCAAAGTCAGAAGCAACAAACAGCGGAGAGGGAGGGGGCTCTCTGGTCAACTTTGTGCCCTGCTTGGAAACCCTGCCAGGGGCATTGTTGAGACAAGGACCCCGGACATGGGTCTGATCAAGCCCATCCCCATCAACACCTTCCTGTGTTTAAATGGACAGTGTCCCATGAAGACATCAGAAGAGCCCTGCAGTGCTGAATCAAGCCAGCATCCAGTTCTCAACCCCCAAGACCTAGATAGACTTCTCCTGGATTTGGAGGTTCCATATGAAAAATTCTGTGGCCAGATCAGGCCCGAGAGGCTGCATTCAGCCCAGAATCTTGGTCTCACAGGGGCCAAAGGGTTGTCCCGATGGGAAAAGACACCAAGCAGGAACTGAGCGCCACTGGAGGAGAGAAACCACAGGAGGGGCGAGGGCTCTTATGCTTGAATCCCACAGGCAACTGCTACTGTGAGAACAGGATCCTGGACTAGATGGCCCCCATTGGTCTGATCCAGCAGGCTCTTCTTACGCTCTCTCCCCACCTGCGATTCCCAGCAACTAATTCAGAGGCATTTTGAGAATTCAGGACGGGAAGGGGCTATGAGCTGGAGGAAACCTGTCCTGGACTGGGTAGTTGCGCTGCAGCAGCGGAGTCAGGCAGGTCCCGATTCCCCTCCCTCTCTGCTCTGCCCCGCACTGAAAGGTCGCCAGAGGGGGTGGGCAGCGGGAGCAGCCTCGCAGAGAGGATTAGCCCTGGTAGTCAGAGGCGCAGCGCCCCCTGTCGGAAAGGTTGTTGTAGAGACGGCTTCTGCGCCTGTTCAGAGTGCTTTTTCTTCCCTAAGCCCGGCACGCCTTCCCTTCCCAGCCCGCCGACAGGGAGGAATCCAACTGGAGCCGCATCCTCCCGCCTGGGAAAAGCTTCGCCGACCGCATTTCCGCCTGCCGGGCCGTTGTGAGGTGCCGACCTGAGGGTGGGGGCGGGCAAGGATTTGGCAAGTGAACGGGAGGGGGGTAGGAAGGAACGGAGGGCGCTCCGGGCAACAGAAAGGGGCAGAGGCGAAGGAGGAGGCGGGAGTTCCAGGGAGAGACGGAGCCTGAGACGGAGCCGTCGGGGAAGACGCAGGAAGGCGTCCGCGGGATCAGCGGGAGCACCTGCCGCCAAGCAGGACGAGAGGCAGGTGAGGGATGGGCGGGTCGTTCCTTCCAAGGACCCCTCCGAGCCGAGTGGGGGGGGGGAAAGGGAATCAAACTGTCCAGGAACTCCGTGGAACCGGGGGCTGCCTCTTCCGCCGGCTCCCCTAAGCGATCATCCCTGATTCCACCTAAGGGATCGAGAACAGGAGGAATCCCTAGCAGAGCGGGAGGGGTCGCCGGTGAAGAGAGAAGGGGTTCCCGTGGCTCAAGTTCATGCGACTCTTGCTTATTGGAGTCCGGAACGTTCCCTCTTCCAAGAGGTCTGAAAGCTGAGCCTCCTACATCCCAAAACGAAACAAAAAAAAACCCCTCCCCTTTACTTGCGATGATTATAAGATGGCCCTGAAAATCTTCTCTCCCCCCCCCCAAACCTTGAGAGAACCTTCCTAGGTTAAGAAGGGGTTAACTTCATGCCCCCCCCAAGCCAGCTGCTGCTGCTTCCCCCCTCATCTTCTGAAGCTCTCCAGCCTTCAAGTGGCAGGGGGTTCCAGTGGCAGAGCACTACAGGTTTAGACAAATCCATAGCGGTGAATGAGGCTATCCGTGGCTACCAGCCGCGGTGTCTATGCTGCGCTCAGGCTCTGTTTGTGGGCCTCCCAGAAAAGGGTGAGAACAAAATGCTGGACTAGGTTACCCCTACCCCATGTCCTTTGTCCTGATCCAGTGACCGTCAGGCTCCTCCAATGCTCTCTTGGCCGTAATTTATTTTAACTGATTTAAATACTGTACAGTAATGGCATTTTTAAATTGTCTCCTCTGGAGACCTGCATGTTGAAAAAGGTGAGGGGGAGGGTTAGTAATCTAATGGCCACACTGAGGCTGTTTTCTGGCTCAGGGTTAGCTAAACTGGGAGAATGACGACACACACACACACACACACCCAATTGGGAGCAGGGTTGCACAGTGTTGCCTAAACCTGCTCCACTCCTCTCTACCAGGGCCAGATTTGGCTGCCCACTGCCCCTCCCCAAGAATCAGAATTGTGCAAGACTGAAAGCACCCACAGTGCTGACCCCCCCTCCCACCACCATCATTTCCTTGGGTGGGGTTTAATGCCAGCTTTTCGACAAGTGCAGCTCATGTACATGGTGGAAAACGTGTGTTTGGCATGTGCACAGTGTTCTGGTGTTATATGGGAAAGTGTGTAATGTGTGAAGTGACCCTGGGAGGGGGGTGAGGGTTTGGAGCAGATCATTCTGGCTGTGGGGAGGAGGGGCAGCAGCAGCAGCCCACAGGAAGGGGTAGCTCAGTTGGTAGAGCATGAGACTCTTAATCTCAGGGTTGTGGGTTCAAAACCCATGTTAGGCAAAAAAGTTCCCTGCATGGCAGGGGGTTGGACTAGATCAGGCACGTCCAACAGGTAGATCGTGATCTACGTCTGTGGTAAATCACTAGTAAATCACTGGCTCCCCCCCAAAGAAGCTCAACAACTTTGATTCCCCTAAAAAAGTTCAACATTTTTGCCCTGAACCCCAAAGAAATGGGGCTTTCCTTCCCCCTAAAAAAAGCCCTACATCTTTGACCTGAACCCTTAAAAGGGGGATAGATCGGCACCAGTTTTTAACTCTTGGGAGTTGGCCACCCCTGGACTAGATGACCCTTCTGGTCCTTTCCAACTCTATGATTCTATATGGGAGCCGCATTGGAGGCCAGAGTCACCAAAGTGCATTGCCCTTCCCAAGTTCCAGCTAAACACCAAATCCTTTTTTAAAAAAATCATCAGGAAAGGCTCCTTTGAAGATGAACCCTAACCCTTCCCCAACCTGGTGCCCTCCAGAAGTTTGGGGCTACAATCCTCACCAGCCTCTGTGCCCTGCAGCTATGCTGCCTGGGGCTGATGGGAGACCTGGATATTTTTGCCACCCAAAATATCCAGAAGGCATCAAGTTTGGGGAAGGGTGGTTTAAGCCAAGCTGATTGCCTACAGAGGAAGCACTTCTTTATGCACTGCATAGTTAATCTTTGGAACTCCCTCCCACAGGAGGCAGGGATGACCACCGACTTGGATGGGTTTAAAAGAGGATTAAGCAAATTTATATCAAGGGCTACTAGCCATGATATCTATGCTCTGCCCCCAGAGCTGGAGGCAGCCGTGCTTCTCAAAAGCAGTTGCTGCAAACCACAGGAAGGTAGAGAGTGCTTTGGTGCTGAAGTTCCGCTTGTGGAAGTCTTATAATAGGCATCTGGTTGGCCACTTTTAGAACAAGATGTTGAACTAGACGAGCCATTGGCCTGATCCAGAAGACTCTTTTAATGTTCTTATGAAGCAGGTATCAATCAATAATATATATAAAAAAACCAGTTATTGCTAGAAATTCTCAAATAACTCCCGCCACCTTTTGCTTGAATAAGTCCCTAAGCCAAGAGCTGGAGGCATCCTCAACCGGCCTATCAAAGATCTCTGCTTATTTAAATGGTGGTTATTCCAGTTTCCAAACGAGGAGTCAAAGTTCAAGAAGCTCAGTGAGTGATCTCAGGTGGTTCAAACTATTTGTTCTTCCCAACCTGAAGGCTTTGGGCTCTGAGCCATGGGCAGCCTGAATGATGGAGGGAGGACCTTGCGCTGTCTGGGTGCCAAGAGTGTTGGACTCCCAGAGTCCAGTTTCTGCCTGTTTTAAGTGAGCAACTTTGCTGTGCTCATAAAAGTCCTTCTCTTCTGCCTTGTTGCTCAACTTCCCTGTCAAAGACCAGCTCTTGCAATCCCCAGTTTCTGCATGATAGAAACAGCACCCAAAGAGCTCTGTTTCCCCAAATGTGTCCCATTTGCCATGCTAGCCAGAAAACATCCTCGGTGATCTGCCAGGTGAAGTGCGTCCTGCTGAGCTTGATGAGAGGCCAGGTTGTTGTGGGTGGCGGGTTTTTTCCCCCAGCGTCAGGGATGCCAATCCAGTGCTCCCAGCTGACACTTGCAAGCCACACCTTAGTTTCAACAGCTGAGTGAGCAGCACAGGTGGAACAGCTGCTGGAGGGAGGGCTTCAAAAAAAACCAGGAGATGTTCACCTGTCTCCCACAGCCTTGTACTGCATCAGACCATTGGGTCCTTCTAGCTCAGTACTGTCCACACCGATGGGCAGCAGTGGTTCTCTAAGGTTTCAGGCAGGTGTCTCACCCAACCTGACCTGGGGACTGAACCTGGGACATTTTGCTTGCATTTCCCTTTAGCTCTCAGTCATACAGTCAGGTCTGCTGCGGCAACTGCCTTGAGCCCATCTAGCTTCCTTGCCTACCTGGAGCTTTTCCGGCAGTCTCTTGCTCCTCTGTTGCCCTACACTCCCATTTTGCATTTCTACTGGGGGATCTTCATGGACCCTCTGCAGTGTCAAGAAGTCGGAGCAGCAAGTACCAGCTCTGATGGCATCTGTGAGAGTGCCGTATATTCCGGCGTATAAGACAACTGGACGTACAAGACGACCCCTAATGTTTCCAGTTAAAATATAGAGTTTGGGATATACTTGCCGTATAAGAAATATGACCCGGCGTATAAGACGACCCCCAACTTTTGAGAAGATTTTCCTGGGTTCAAAAGTAGTCTTATACGCAGGAATATACAGTAGTTCAGTCCATAGAGCAAGAGACTCTTAATCTCATGCTTAATTTGCCCCACGTTGGGCAAAATATTCCTGCATTGCAGGGGGTAGGACTATCAGGGGTCAGCAAACCTTTTCAGCAGGGGGCCGGTCCACTGTCCCTCAGACCTTGTGTGAGGCCGGACTATATTTGGGGGGAGTTCAATGAACAAATTCCTATGCCCCACGAATAACCCAGAGATGCATTTTAAATACTAAAAGGACACATTCTACTCATGTAAAAACACACTGATTCCCAGACCGTCTGCGGGCCGGATTTAGAAGGTGATTGGACCGGATCTGGCCCCCAGGCCTTAGTTTGCCTACCCCTGGACTAGATCAGTGGTGTCCAAACTTTTTTCAAAGAGGGCCAGATTTGATGAAGTAAAGGGCCATGAGGGCCAACCAAAGTTGTTAACCTTTTTTGTGCTTTTTTTTAGGGTTGAAGTTGTCGAGGTTTTTTTGGATTTTACACCAGGAAATAAACTGCTACAGGGGCCAAATTAAACTGACCTGTGGGCCAGATTAGCCCCCCCCAAAAAAATGGATTTTGGACATGCCTGGACTAGATGAAGCTTGTGGTCCCTTCCAACTCTACAATTCTGTGATTCTATGTAGATTCAAGCATTTGTTTTCATCCCCCTGCCCCATGAGATGCTTCTTACCTGTACTGAGAAAGACTGCAGTACAGTCTTAACCCAATTTTTAAATTCTGTGTGCATCCTTTCAAACTTTGAGATCTGCAAATGTTGAGAGGAGATTCTGAGGGATGAGTTTTAAACCTGCTGCACTTCCAAGGCAATTGTGCCTCCTGTCTCTGCATAGTGTAAGCTAAAAACACAGAAAACTGCTAAACAATTTATTTTAAAGACATCTTTCTGCCTTAAAAGCCTGAGAAGAGTCTTGTGGCACCTTAAAGGCTAACAAATTAACAAGGGTGGGAGCTTTTGTGGAGTACAGGCCACTGCGTCAGGTGTATTAAATCACAGATTGAGTTGCAGGTATGTAGTCACATAGGTGGGGGGGTTTGGAGGGAAGGGGCATTGTAAACAGCGAAGTCAGAAGTAAATGAATGCAGAAAGGGACAGGCGGTGATCATGACATTTTGAACAATGGTCATTTATAATCTGCCTCTTCCCCTTTTGCAGGAGACAAAGGGGACACCCCCTTTTGCACACGTGTAACCCAAGGCTTGTTCTGCTCCCGAAAACAGCCATCGCTGCCAACACCCGAGAAATTCTGCTGGAAGAAGGGGCTGTTGGTTGAAGCTCCCTTAGGTCTGCCTGGGACTTGAGTGGGTCTTGGAAGGCACTTGCCTCCCATTGGCGAATGGAGGACAGCGCCCTCTGCCCATTTCACTCCCCCTGTGGCATCTTTTGAGCCAACACCATCCTACATCACTATGGATCTACCAGCAATTACTGGAGAAGACAGAAGCTCACCAGGTAAGACACAGGGAGGCTGCGCCTAGAAAGATCAGCTGGGTGGTTTGAAGACAGGCTCGATGCAATCGTATCCTGCATGGCGAAATGGGTGGTGGTGAAAAACCGGGACAGGTCCTAACATCTCTCTGATCCATTTCCCCTCTGGCAGTTATGCCTTCCAGGCTCCCTCCTTGCATGGAGTGATCCTGGATACAAGACTCCCACCAGTGGGGTGTAGAAGCAAATTAGGAACATAGGAAGCTGCTGTACTGTCAGACCATTGTTCTAGCTCAGTATTGCCCACACTGACTGGCAGCAGCACTCCAGTATTTCAGGCAGGAGTCTCTCCCAACTCTACCAGGAGATGCCATCAGGAATTGAACCTGGGACCTTCTGCTTGCAAGGCAGATAACTCTGCCACTGAGGTGAGGGTGTGCTACAGCACAGGTTCCCTTCTAAACCCACCCAACAAAAATGTGCTTTTGGCCTGGGCAGATACAGTGGCTTGAATGCCCAGTTCTTTCTTCCCTTCCACTTTGCTTAACTTCCAGCCTGTGGAAGAGATCTGGTGGACTCAAAAGCTTGCTCAGTTATTCTGCAGCATTTCTGTCGGTCCTGAGAAAGCGGCTTTGGGATTTTCTCAAAATAGAAGCTACACTTGAACCCTTGGCCATGCATGCTGATGGAATTGATTCCCCCTGTCCCTGCTTAGCTTCTGTGGGTGGGGGCCTCTCTCTGAGAACAGCCTCTGACTTATTTGGCATGCAGAGGATTGGCTGTGATCTGGGAGAAGATGTGGTTGTCCCTGCCATGGAATCAATGGTGAGGCTTTGGCCCTGCTCCACTCCACTGCTGGATCTTGCTCTTCCTTCCTGTCCGTTCACCTTGAGGAGGTCTCCTGGGGAGGGAGGGAGGGAGGTGGGCCCTTTGCCACCTGAGGGCCTGCAAGAATGAGGCATCTTCCTGGTCTGTCAGCCCCCCCCCCCAGCTCCTTGGCTGCTGATATCTGCCAAGGACTAAAAAAATGCCAGTCCCAGCTCTGCCAAAGGAGCAAATCAGGCCTGGGATGGTCTTACAGCAGTGCTGTAGACCCAACCGAATGGGCTTCCTTCCAGCGGCAGAGCATATGCCCGTGCTCCCCAGGGTGGGCGTGCTCCCAGGGGGGGGGGCATGGCGTGGAGGCTGCCCTCCCAGGCGCAGGATAGCCGCTCGGGTGTCTCGAGCAGCGTGCATGCCCAGCAGCTGGAGGCGGAGCGAGCAGCCCACATGGATGGAGCGAGCCATCCATGGCGGACATTCAGCGCACTGCCCGCCCTGACTCCCAAGCCTCCCCCCAAGCTGTCAAAACAAAGGGGGAAGGGGGGAATGCTGCCGGCAAAGCGGCACAGCTACCCCACTTACCCCAACGGCTCGGGGTAGACTTGGGAGTCGCGAGCGGGCAGCACACCAAATGTCACCCCCCTCAGTGAGGGCACCTGGGGCGGTTGGCCTCCCCCCTTCCTACGCCCCTGCTTCCTTCTCCTCCAGTCATCTCTCTTTCCACATCAAGGAGATGGGTGAGGCGGAACTTGTCCTCCATAATTTTTCCACTTCTGGCTTTTGAAAATGTGTAGTGCCTCTATGCAAGTCTTCCTAGATTGGACGAGAGCTGTAGCCACACACACACACACACACACACACACACACACACACACACACTGCTGTTTGTACAAAGAAAGAAGCATAAAGATTCGTCCTGCTAGGTCAGAGTTAGCCAAACACATGCAACGACAGCTGACTTCGCAGGTACTCCCCACAAAAGCAAAACTGCGGCCAATTGTAGCACAGATTCTGCGTGCCCGGCAAATGTTTCCTTTGCCTGGTCACAGCACATTGCTTCTGGCTTCCGCCGCTGGCTCCCTGCCACTCAGCCAGTCTGCCAGGCTGGAGATTGCAAATGCCTCCTGATCGGACACCGTGCGCTGTCTGCAGACACCCGTTCCACTCCCTGGGCCTGCAGTGTCCATGACCAGGGTGGAGACACCTTTGTTCCCAGCCTCAGGGAGCAGCAGGTCTTAGCCCGGTTTGACTTTGATGCAGTCCCTGAGATGACAGTATGATTGGAAGCTGCTGCCTTCTACTGAGCTGGACCTTTGGTCCAAACTGTGGTCCTCCAGATGTTTTGGCCTACAACTCCTATGATCCCTAGCTAACAGGACCAGTGGTCGGGGAAGATGGGAATTGTAGTCCAAAACATCTGGAGGGCCGAAGTCTGGGGATGCCTGCTCTACACTGAGGGCTCATCCAGACTTTCTTTTGTGCTGCGTTTCTAGGTCCGGGCCCATGCTTTAAAGGCTCCATCTCCAAGCACTTCCCCCCTGTTGCTTTCTCCGTGAAAACGTGCTCTTTACAGCTGAAAATAAATCCACATAAATCCCAAATTGCTGTTCAGTGTTACAGCCTGTTTGCATGGGGGAAATGTCATGGCACCCCCCCAAAAAAAATGCTCAGACATGAACTCCCAATGTGGTCCTGTGCCTAGAAATGAAATTGGGGCAGGGGATGAATAGAAAGCATGGGGAAGAAAGTAAGTGTGGATTTCATTTCACTTTTAATTTGTATCCCACCTTTCTATATGGTGGTACCTTGGTTCTCAAACGCCTTGGTAGTCAAACAACTTGGAACCCAAACACTGCAAACCCGGAAGTAATTTCCGTTTTGCGAACTTTTTTCGGAAGCTGAATATGCTTTGTTTTGAGTGTTATGCTGAGGTCTGTCTGTTTTTGCTATTTATTTTGTGTTTTTGTTTTTGCGGCTTTTTGTTTTTGCGACTGTGTGGAACCCAGTTCAGCTACTGATTGATTGATTGATTGATTGTGTGCCTGCAGTACATTGTTTATTCCTTTCATTTTATGGATCAATTGTCTCGTTAGATAGTAAAATTCATGATAAATTGCTGTTTTGGGGTTTGTTTTTAAAAGTCTAGACAGGATTGATCCATTTTGCATTACTTTCTATGGGAAAGCACGCTTTGGTTTTGGAACGCTTTGGTTTTGGAAAGGACTTCCGGAACGGATTAAGTTTGAGAACCAAGCCACCACTTACTATAAACAAGGTAAAGAAACAACAAAATAGACAGCAAAGATCACACGCCTTATAACAATCAGATCCAATATAAAAAAGTTGCAGTAACTTTAAAATAAACAACTTATATCCAATAAAGCAATATTCAGCAATCGATTGGAATTATCGGATGGGCCCTGACAATGGCAGCTCTCCAGAGTTTCAGGCAGGGGGACTCTCTCTCCCAGCCCCACCTGGAGGTGCCACTGGGGATAGAACCTGGGCCCTTCTGCATGCAAGGCAGATGCTCTGCCACTGAGCTATGGCCCTCCCCCTTTGCCTCATGCTTCTTCACGAGCCAGCTTGCATTTTCTGCACATGCCGCCACCAGGTTTTGCAATGTGTGCATTCATGTTTGGGAAAATCAAAGGCACCCAGGAAGTGTACTGGTGCTTTGCCAAAGGTAATGTGGGCTCCTGGCCACCTCTCGTTAGCTGCATAGCATCCCCATTTGCCCGCTGGGGAGATGAGTGACTCAGCCGGGAACAAACACCCCCGCCCAGAGCGCCTGGCATGGCACCGTTTGCCTAGCAGAGTCTGAGTGTGTTTGCTTCATTCTTCTCTAATGGGGTTTGCGTACAGAAGAAGAAGAAGAAGATGGCCCCTGGGGGAGGGGAGGAATCTCCATCTGGCTCTATGAAACAGCAATTTGGGGCAGGGCAGTGAGAGATGAGCATCTGCAGGAGACCAGGGCGGGATTCCAACTCCTGATTGTTTAGCAACAAAGATGGTCAGCAATATGGGGGAAAACAAGACCTCTGAGGAATAGGTGAAGAATTGGGTGTTTTTATCTGGGAGTTACCTGGCCTTTTCGGCAGTGGTTTCCCATTTGTAGAGTGCTTTCCCCAGCAAGGCTCGCCTGATGCCTTCATTACATATCTTTAGGTGCCTGGCAAAAACTTTCCTCCTCTCCCAGGTAGGGTTGCCAGACTCAATAGTGGACAGGACTTCTGTGCCTTTAATTGCCCTGCTCTCTTTTGAGTCTGGAAACCTTAAAGAGAAACCAGCAGACCCTTTGCTTGGAAATTAAACAAAGGGTCTGCTTGTTTCTCTTTAAGGTTTCCAGACTCAAAAGAGAGCAGGGCAATTAAAGGCACAGAAGTCCTGTCCACTATTGAGTCTGGCAACCCTACTCCCAGGCCTTTGACTAATTAAACAGGCTATAAGGCCTTTTAAACTGGAGAGGAGGTTCATTTTTGTTCATTACTATGTATTTTTCTGTTTTTACATTGTAAACCACCCTGTGATCCTTGGATGAAGGCGGATAGATAGATAGATAGATAGATAGATAGATAGATAGATAGATAGATAGATAGATAGATAGATAGATCTGAGAAGATTATCAGTCCCCACCTGGAATCTTGTGTCCAGTTCTGGGCACCATAGTTGAAGAAAGATGGAAGGTGGAAGGTGTTCAGAGAGAGGCCAAGTTAATCAAGGGCCTGGAAATCAGCATTCAAAATTCACCAGGTGTCAGGCACATTTTTTACCTGTGCTACTGGCCACTTGCAACCAAGTGAAAATGCCTGAATGCCAGGATGGTGCCTGACATCTCCACCATCTGGAGGTGCATTCCTGGGGATCCGGGGATCTTGACGTCCTGTAGAGTTCTATCCATTATATTTTAATTTCAGGAGCCAAAAAAGTCTTATTGAAAAATATAACTTTCGAGCCACCTGGCCCCAAAATGGCAACAAGGCATTCTGTTTTTGCAAATGTAACCCTGGTTTAAAGAGCCATTTGGTGGCCTAGTTTATATATCTGAGTTTCTAACACTGCTGGAAACCAAGGCCGTTGAGAGAGTTTATCCTGGAGAAGAGACTGAGGGTTGATTTGTCAGTCATCATCAAAAATCCACACAAGCTTCTTTTCTGCTGCTGCAGAGGGTAGGATCAAGCCAATGGATTCAAATTACAGGAAAGGAGATTCCGACTAAACATTAGGAAGAACTTTAATATCCAAGACCTTATTGCCTCCTGGCCTAACATATCAGAAATGGACAAGAATGAGACCCTGTAAGAATGAAAGTCCCCACAGCTGCTTCTCTCCACGAGGTCTTCTGTGCCCCATCAAAGGGAACATAGGAAGCTGACTTGCCTTGAGTTAGGCCCATGGTACATCTAGCACAGTATTGCCAACACTGACTGGCAGCGACTCTCCAGTGTGTCTGACAGAGGACATTCCTAGCTCCACCTGGAGATATCGGGGATTCAACCTGGGATTTTTTTGTGTGTTAAAAGCAATACTCTACTTCCACTGAGCTATGGTTCTTTCATTTAAAAACAACACAAGGTTCCAGTCCTCATTGTTCCAAATCAAGCATAGGCAACCTTGGCCTTCCAGATGTTTTGGAACTACAACTCCCATGATCCCTGACCACTGGCCCTGTTAGCTAGGGATCATGGGAGTTGTAGTTCCAAAACATCTGGAGAGCCAAGGTTGCCTATGCCTGTTCTAAATAAAGGGCTGATTTAAACCAGGACATAGGAAACTGAGTGAGACCACTGGTCCATCTAACTCCATATTATCACTTGGGAAGATAGGCGAACTAATGCAAGTGCAATGGAAGAAGCAAAGACCACCAGTTTTGAAGTAATGATTCTTCAACATCAACTTCATTGGACTGGTCATGTGCGGATGCCCGATTATCATCTTCCAAAGCAACTACTCTATTCCGAATTTAAAAATGGAAAGCGTAATGTTGGTGGTCAACAAATTAGGTTTAAAGACTCTTTCAAGGCAAATCTTTAAAAAATGTAGTATAAACATCAACAACTGGGAAACACTGGCCTGTGAGTGCTCCAATTGGGGAGCAGCCTTTACCAAAGGTGTCATGGGCTTTGGGGACGCTCAAACTCATGACGAAAGGGAGAAACACACTAAGAGGAAGGCACGCTTGGCAATCCCTCACCATGACCCAGCTCCTGCCTGGAAACCTGTCCCCACTGTGGAAGGATGTGTGGATCCAGAATTGGCCTCCACAGTCACTTACAGACTCACTGTTAAAACCGTGTTCATGGAAGACAATCTTACCTGGCTTCAAGTGATAGAAGAAGAAGAAGAAGAAGAAGAAGAAGAAGAAGAAGAAGAAGAAGAAGAAGAAGAAGAAGAAGAAGAAGAAGAAGAAGAAGAAGAAATCTCCAGGGTTTCTGACAAGGGACATTCCCATCCCTACCTGAGATGCCATTGAGGACAGAACCTGGGACCTTCTGCATGCAAAGCAGGTGCCCTGCCCCTGAGCCCTGCTGGCCTTGCTCAGATTAGCTCTGGCTTCATCTCTTAGGGCTTACCCACACTTCCCTTTCCTCTGTACTTTCCAGCCATGGTCTGCACTTTTAAGCTCTATGTCTGAGTGTTCCCCTCCCCCCACCCTTTGGCTTTCTCTGCAAAAACCCACTCTTTAAATCAGAGCAAGTGGCAATCCAATTCAGCTTTAAAGAGTGTGTTTCTGCAGGGAAAGCTCTCTGGAGCAAAAATGAAAAAGGGCGCTTAAAAGCGCAGGCCTGTGCCTGGAAAGAACAGGGCAAAAGGTCAGTGTGGATGAGCCCTTACACCTTACAAACCGTTGTCTAAGCACTTGCTGGGTTTCTCTCTTCTGTGTCGTTTCGACATTCCACCTTGGGATCAACCGATTCAGAAATATGCATCCTTGGCGTGCTAGAGGAGTACAAGGCGTGCCTTCTAGGACTCGCGAGGCCAATGCAAACTCCGCCACAGCCCTCCATCGGCAGAACAAAATGTACCGATGGTATCTTAAAGGCGAAAGTATTTGAAAAACATAACCTCTGGTCCTGCCCCTGCCAGGCGGCTCTTGCCTGGGAGGAATCTTCCTCCTTCAGCCTCCAGGAAAGCAGAGGCATGCTGGGGGGTGGGGGCAGCTATGTTCCTTGCTTCCACTGGGCAGGAGGGAGGGTCTCTAGAGGCTATGAAAGCTGTACACCTAACAAGTCACAGAAGATTGGAAGGTGCCCCAAAGGGGGCTCGGAGTCACTTGTGTCCTCCTGCAGCTTCTGAGACCTGTCACCAAACACGGGTGAAAGTAGTTTGGGGGGAGGATAAGTGGAGGGGGTGGGGGACCCAGTCTAGCTCTTTTTCCGTACCCTCACCATTTCTCCAATGAAAATAGGGACATCCTAAGGAAAAGCGGGACATTCCAGGATCAAATCAGGAGCTGGGACGGCTTCTCTAAATCAGGGATATCCCTGGAAAATAGGGACATTTGCAGGGTCTGTTCTTCTTTCCTCCCCATAACTCCACCATGTCTGCTTTGTGCCTGAGACCAGTTCCGGGTGACCTATTTACTGACCATTGATCTTGTTTCATTGACACAAAGTTGGCTGTTTATCGAGCATTCATTTGTAGGGAGGTTGCTTTTGAGTTGCCCATCGGGGCATGATCTGTTTGGCCACTGTGAGAACAGGATGCTGTGCTAGATGGTGGCCTGATCCAGCAGAACTCTTCTTCTGTTCTTTACATGATGTCAAGCAGTTGTTAACCTACACTTTCCATTCCCTTTCCCCCTCGCCTCCCTTGCTGCAAAAAGATTTGGGATTTGGGGATTGCGCGAGAAGTGTTGCTCTGGCTTATGCCACCCTAACTCCCTGGCTCTTCATTGTGAAGGCTAAAACGGCGGGCAGTGCCACCACTTCACAGTGAATTGGTTTTCTGTGGCAGCCAGGCCTTGGCAGGCCATAGTCTGCTCCCCTGTACAGATGATGGGGAAAGAGCTTTGCCCACCTGTATGGGTTGGCATAGATGGAGAAAGGAGTGGCAGGAATATCTCCTGGTTTGCAGAGAGCAAATATGAATCATTCTGGCAAAATCTAAAGCCAGGGTTGAGCAAAACATTTGGTGTCTTGAGTGGAAGAGCCACATGGCACTTGACTTCTTTCTCAATGACTCCAGCAGGGGGCCCGATCCACCAGGCCCGGCACCATTGTCCGGTTCCTGTTCATTTCAATGAGGTTTAGGGAGAAAAAAATTCCTGGTAGATTTTTCATGCCCGTCCTGCTCCGGTTCAGACCCATCTCCATCCCTGTCAAGGACCATTTGTTTATTTAGTTTTTATATATATACTGCATTGTACTTCAAATGAGATTCTAAGTGGTTTCTATCATAAAATCAATACCAAAATAGTCAATTAAAATCCCGCATTTTAAATGTACAGAACAATTAGATATGATGCTCTTACAATGTAATCATGAATATCAACTATCTCAGACCCTATGATCAGCCAGTGAGGTCTTGTTGGTGGTACTGCCACTGGGGGCTGCCCAGTTGGTGTTAACCCATGACAGGGACTTTTCAGCGGTGGCTCCCTGTTCAATAGAATGCCCTCCCTCATTATTGACTTTCAGAAGGAATATGAAAGTATTCCTGTTTACCTAGGCATCTGATGGTGGAAGGACACTGTTCCTGGCAACCCTGAAATCTCTGAACATTTAAAACTGATTTTAAAATGTTTTAAGTGTAACAGCTTTAGAATGTGATTTTTTTTTTGAATATTTTTAACTGCTCTTGGAATGCTTTTTAAAAAATGTTTTGTTGTGGGTATGATCCTGCCAGGGTTTGAAATTAGCAGGGCGCCAGGTGCATTTCGCACCCAAAGGATTCTCCATTTGCGAGCACCTCAAAAAGCCTGGGTGCCATTTTTTTGCGCCTGGCTGACACTCAAGGATTACTGAAATTATGTGCTGTGAAGACTCGAAGTGTATGTTAAGGATAGACAATATGTTAAGGAGTTTAATAATAAAGAGTAGAGTGTTTTGAAAAAGTATGGTCCCAATATTTTTATTGTAAACACCAAATTAAACATGTATTAACAATTTCTGTTAAAAATGTGATATTAGCAATGTGTCACTTATGTGAATTGCATATTAGTTCATGCTTATGAAAATAATAAATTAAAGAGTGTTGCCTTCCCCCCCCCCCCATGGCAACTAGACATTCTGTTTTGGTGCCCAGGTCCCAGGAGCCATTTGGCTCCTAGATTTTCTATCCCAGTTTCTAACACTAGTTTCCACCCTGGTCTCCTCCAGGAGGAAGGGCAGATATTACAGAGTAAAATACATACATCAATACAGTACAGTAGTTAAATAATACTAATGAAACAAGCATCATTGGGAGAGGGGCCATAATAGCAGCTAGTAGGCCTCTATCCCATGATGGAGACTGGACTGATGGCTGCTTCAAACCACAAACCCTGAACCGTTTTCTGTACTGCCAAGTGGAAGATGCCAACTTTGCATTGCAAGGCAACACTGGGTGTTGTTTTTTCAGACGGTTTTTCGTTAACGGGTTCCTGTTTCCTCCAATGACAGAGCCCAAAATGACGCTGAAGAGGTACTTTGTGAAGGCTCTCCATCGCCTCCAGAAGGGTCCCGGCTACACCTACAAAGAGCTGCTGGTCTGGTACTGCGATAACACCAACACCCACGGGCCCAAGCGCATCATCCGCGAGGGACCCAAGAAGAAAGTCATCTGGTTCTTACTGACCCTGCTCTTTGCCTCCCTGGTCTTCTGGAACTGGGGGTCCCTCATCATAACATACCTGAACTACGGTGTCTCGGCCTCCCTTGCCATTGGCTTCAAGACCATGACCTTCCCTGCTGTCACCATCTGCAATGCAAGCCCATACAGGTGAGCTGCTTCGGGACAAATGTCTTCGGACTCACCGCAAGGCAGGCATCCAATATTGCAGTCCAGCACTGGGGGGGGGGGGATCTCAGAGCTCTCTAGCCAGTCTAGATCAGGAATATCATTGCTTCTCCAGTTGCCATCACCCCCAGGGGCTTGATGATGGGAGTTGGAGTCCAACAACCCTTGGAGGGCCACAGCTTCTGCACCCTTGATCAGACCAGGTTTGCAGCTGGTCTGCCGAGTGATTATAATTATTTTATTATTTGTACCCTGCCTATCTGACTGGGTTGCCCCAGCCAATCTGGGCAGCCTTGTCTGAAGCAGCTGTTATGTGGGCTTTCTAGTTTGGAAAAAAAGGCAAGTAAGGGTGTGTGTGACAGAGGTGCATAGTTGTGGCTCCTCTGTTGCAGGGGGTTGGACTAGATGACCCTGAGGGTCTCTCTCAAGTCTACAGTTCTAGGATTCTACAAAGCTTTGTGTGCTGCAGGGACAAAGTGGCAAGGGAGAACTTCCTCCCTTGTAATACTAGAACCCAGCGAGGTGACCCAGTGAACCTGCCTGGTGGGAGATGGAGGAAGGACTTCTTCATATGGAGCAGAGTTAAACTATGGAACTCCTTGCCACAGGAAGCAGTGATGGGCACCAACCTAGATGGCTTACACAGATTAATGGCTACTAGCCACAACAACTAGGTTCTCCCTCCACTGTTGGAGGCTGTTATGCCTCCGAACCACACCAATTTCTGGGAATCACAGGTGGGGAGAGGAGTGCTGTTGTGCTCATTTCCCGTTTGTGGGCTTCCCATCGGGTCATCTGTCTGGCCACTGAACGCAGAGGACCCTGGACTAGATGGGCCATTGGCCTGATCCAGCAGGCTCTTCTTATGTTCTTAGATCAGTGGCCCTGCTTGGGGTGGTTTCCCATTGGGGCAGGATGCTGGACTAGACGGTCCCCCTCTAGCCTTATGCCGCTGCCAGGTCCCTCTGTTGTTTTTATGTGCTAAATTAGTTTGGATTAAGGGTTACCACTTGAACCCCAAAGGGTGGCAGCTCCTGAAGTCTACCCACATGGCTGCACTTGAGGAACCGTCCTCCCTTGGGCAGCCTTGGTGTAGGGTCTGCTGCTCTCGCTGCTTGCAAGGGGTATCCTCTGGAATGCTGCACAACAGACTTTTCATTCTGGGGATTCCTGTGCACAAAAACTATCTGCCTTGGACCTTCGAAGGCAAAAGTTCACGGTCAGCGTACACACCACCAGTTGGAAGGCAGTTGGCACTCGCGTGGCAAGACCAGGGACACCCAGGAGAAGGTGTTATTGCTTTAGGGCATCTCCTGGTGCCCTCCAGGAGTTTGGGGCTACAGCATCCACCTGCCTCAACTTGCTATGACTGTGCTGGTTGGAGCTGATGGGAGGTTTGGATAAGCCTGTCTCAAGGGTCATAGGATGGATAATGTTGGTAATTTAGCTGGAATTGGCAGCTTTTAGAGAAAGTCAGAAGTGGAAAGGATTTCTCCTAAAGGACTTGGGCATCAGAGAGGAGGAAGAGGAGGGCCCTAACTCTCAGCCAGCCACTTCTTAATTTCCAGGAAAAATTATCCCCAGGATCAACTTGCTGGTGGAAATATCACTCTGTAATCTAGCCTTCCCTCCCTGCCACTTTATCCCTGACCTGAGGGTGGGATTTCTGCAGTAGTTTCCACCAGTAGGGAGCAGGGGTGGGGTGGGGAATTGGCATTCAAAGTTGAACCGGCTAGATTTCCACTTTCCAAAACAGCCGCCCTTTGAAATTCACCTTTCTCCCCATTTGAAATTTAGTTCTGCGGCCAAATAATGTGCATAGAAGTGCACAGACAAGGATAAAGTGTGTGAACAAATGCAATGCATGCAGTGAAAACAACATACCAGAATGCATTATGGGAAACAGCGTTGCAAAAATGTGCCTATGAGAAGAAATTTGCACCACGATTATTGTTGCATTTTCATGATATTTGCAGGCGAAGGGGGAGAACTGAACTTAAGGTTGGTTCCTTTCCAGATATTCCAAAGCAAAGCCCGTCTTGCAGGAGTTGGACAACCTTGTTGAGGCCGTCCTTGACCGAATCCTGAAGCCTCCCAACGAGAACATGACTGTGTCTACCCCAACAAACTCTAGCCAGGAGCTGAACATGCAGCTGTGGAACCAGATCCCCTTGATGCTCATTGATGAAAGCAACGAGACTCATCCAGTCATCTATGACATCCTCGGAAACCACTCCTCTTTTGCAAACCTAGATGGCAAGAGTTGCAAGCTGGCCTTAAAGCTGGTAAGGGGAGGGGGCTCCACAGGACCCGATGGAGGTGGTGGTGGGGAACCAGTAGGTGCAGAGGGGCACCACTGAGTCATCCTGCTCTGCCCTAGGTGAAAGAGGGGAAACACTGGGAACATGTCACCGTGTGACAGAGAAATTCTTCATGCAATGCATAGTTGAATAACGGAACTGCCTCCTGCAGTTGGATGGCTTTCAAAGAGGGCTACACAAATTCATGGAGGAAGCTAATAGCCACAATGGATATGCGCTGCCTCTATATTCTATATTGCCTCTATATTCTACATATAGCAGTGCCTCTGAATACCAGTTGCTAGAAGCCACGGGAACAGAGTGTTGCTTTTGTGCTCAGTTCCTGCTTGCAAGTTTCCCACGAGCATCTGGTGGGCCATTGTGAGAACAGGATGCTGGACTTTGGCCTGATCCAGCCAGCTCTTCTTATGTCCTTATGAACCCTGGATGTCTAAAACTGGAGGCAAAGGTGAAGAATCTGCTGCTATCTCTAGCCTTCCCCACAGCTGTTTTTGGCCCTCTTTGTTGCACCTCCATTCGAAGGGGTGGGTCCGTCATCTCACCCAGTCAGGTGCCTCTGATAAAGCCACAAGCAGGCAGCAGAGGGGAGCTAAAAACATCAGGCAATCCCTGCAGTGCTGGATCAGGCCAAAGGGGGCCAACCAGAAGCCCCAACAGGAAGAATCCCACAAGGGATTCTTGTCCCCTAAGGGCAACAGCAGCCCTCTCCTCACCTGCAGTTCCCAGAAACTGGCATTCAGAGGTGCAGCAGAGCAGCATAACTCATAGCCATTGCTAGCCGACTCCTCCATTCATTCATCTGAAACCTCATTAGAACCCAGGAAGCTGGACCGCTGGTCCATCTAGCTCAGCATTGTCTGCACTGACTGGCAGCAATGGCTCCCCTTGCGTTCCAGGCAAGACTCCTAGACCTAGCTGGAGATGATGTCAGAGTCTGAACCTGGGACCTTCTGCATGCCAAGTAGGTGCTGTGCCCCTGACGTAGGTCCCTCCCCCTGTGACTCCAGCTGCCCCTGAACATGGAGGTTCCATTTAGTGACCCTGGCTAGACCTCTTCTGCACAAACGTTCCTGCTTTTGCTTCTCTCCCTCACCAATCTCTAATTCCGCTCAAAGTGCACCGATAACGGCACCAGTTGCACCTACCGGAACTTCACAAGCGCAGCCCAGGCGGTGACCGAGTGGTACGTCTTGCAGTCCACCAGCATCTTGTCGCAGAAGACAGAGAGGCAAAGGATTGAGATGGGCTACAAGGCGGAGGAGATGATCCTGGCCTGTCTGTTTGGAGCAGAGCCTTGCAATTACAAGTAGGTATCCGGGGGGACCTTGCCGAGTTTTTGTTTAACTGAAAGAGCATCTTTGGCAACATAAACTCTCTCTCTCTCTCTCTCTCTCTCTCACACACACACACAAAATTATTATTAAATTTTCTGATTTACATTTCAAAATATTCATTTAAACAACCTTAAATCAATTACCAGTACTTTCCTTCTTCTCTTTCCATGGTTCATTTTGCACACCATACACCCCTGCATATTTTACATTAAACTAAACCATTCAGTAATCCATTGTTAAATCCATCAAAACTTATTTTCACTGTTGAATTTATCTTAATGCTACCAGCATTTTAAAATTAACACAACACCCATATATTCAGTAAACATTTCCCAGTCTTCTTTGAAAGTACATTCTTCTTGTTCTCTTATTCTATACTGTATGTTAAATCTGCAAGCTGCATGTATTCCATCAGTTTAAGTTGGCAACATAAACTCTTGAACAGGGTAAACGAAGGAGGAGGCTGGTCTCTAGTGCACACGGCCAAAGTCTTCCTATAGAAGGGCTGTGGGATAGGGTCAGGCCGCTGGGCCACATCCGCACCCACTGTGAGCTAAGTTTGACGTCAGGTGACCAGTTCCCCAACACACACACCTCTATGAGATTGAGGACACATCAGCGCCCCCCAAAAAATATTGAGGCAGGGGTGAGCCCCACCCACCCCAATCTTGAGGGGCTGGGCCTCATGCTGCGGCAGGCTTCACAGACACCTCCCGTTGCATAATGTCACACGTGCACATTGTGTGTGTTACGTTACATACGCACAACAGGGCCCCCCAAAAGTTGGGGGGGAACCTAGCACCCATGCACCCTGCCATGATGGTTGGTTGATTGTCAGGGCTTGCACGATGCCAAACAGCAACTGCTGGGGTTCCAAGTGGCCACAGCAACAAATTCTGTCCCTCTGTGCAGGGCAAATGGGCCCCAGTTTATTGAGAGCTGCCTGATTCTGAGCTTGAGCAGAATGGTGGGGAGAGCTGCATGGAAAATCCGATGCACAGCAGGGAAGGAGTTACCCTGAGCCCAGCAGAAGAGCCCAGCTGCTGGATCAGACCAATGAGGCCCTGCCTGGTCCAGCATTCTCCTAGCAAGCAGCACCTGGGAGCAACAGCTCTCCCCACTTGTGATTCTCAGCACGTGGTACTCAGAGGCATATTGCCTCCAACAGGGGAGGCAGAACATACCCATCATTGCTTGTAGCCATTGATAGATGCAATACAAGATGACATGTGCAAGCTACGAAATGTGTGTAAGATCCGCAGGGAACTATCAATAATTACCATCCCTTCCTTGGCTCAAATTGCACTCAAAATCCAAGGATGGTACTGCACAGTTGATCTACAGCAGACTCCACCAGTCTTGGGCCCTCCAGCTGATGTGGACTATAGCTCCCATCAGCCCCTGCCAGTGCACCTGGGAGTTGTAGTGCAAACTACTTTCCTAGTTCAGATGAGATGGCTGGGGAGGGGGGATTTAAGGAGCTGTCCCATCCTGCTCCACCCCACTCCACTCCCACTGCCGCCTTAGTGCTTCTTACTGGCACCAATAGCCTGGTTTGATTTAATTAAATTTCTAGCCCAGTCTCAAGGTTTCGGGTGGATTACGGTCTGAAAAATGACATCCAGTGTACTGGAATCAGATGTTAATAGACCTAAAATCCTAGACCCTCAGAAGCTTAGAGGCCAGAACAAATAAGACCAGTTTGCAGACAGAATCGCTGAAAGGAATGCAAGTCTTGGTCAGCTTCCAATGGACGATCTGCCGCCGCCGCCACCCTGCCCCCGCCTTGAAATGGACACAACGTTTGGCCCAATATTTCAGCTGCTGCATGAGTCCCATCCAGCAGGAGAAGCGAAACTCTCTTTTTGTCAGATTGGCTAACGGTCAAAATGCTTGGCGTGTGACCTTCCAGATTACACAGAAGCCTTTTTCAGACACAGGTGCTCATTGCCAGAGGAATCATAATAAAATTTAAGAGCGATGTTCCACGTTCAGACTGATGTCAACCTGGTAATGTTGCATAGTAATGGGAAGGATTTCTGCTTTTGTATACAAGCAGTAAGAATCAGTCAGCGATCTGGTTTTGCTTAGGACACTGAAGAAAACTTCTGTGTAGCTGCAAAATTTGCTTGCTGCCTGCATCCGAAAGATGAGGAATGGCTTGGCTTGCTCTGTAGATTGAAACCTGGGTTTTCAGAGGGTTTTCTTTCCCTGCTGCTGAGTCACCCGTGTCCAGTACATTGCAGCTAATTATCAATCAGCAAACACTTGGGGCTATTTAATTAAACCAGGAACAGATTGGTTAACAGATTGGTTATCAGAGCCCCAGGCTAGGCAGGCTGACCTGGGCTTGCTGCAGTCAGGCTAACCTGGCCACTGGCCAGAGCTCTGGAACTCGCAGAAGCCCAGGACTCATTTCCTCTCTCTGTTAACCGAAACAAGAAGGGCCTCCTACTGGCTCCCTGCACATCTGCCGGCCAGCACATTGGCTGTGACTGCAGCTCCTGCCACATAAGAGCAACACAGGGAGGATCACGGCCTCCTCAGCCCCTGACCTTGTTGCACACGGATCTCCTACAAAGGCGGTTCAAAGAAGCCTCAAAACTGCCCTCTGCCTTCCCCTTCGCCCCACAAGCTTTGGGGCAATGGAGTAGACATTCTCCTGATGTGCAAAGGCAGAGCTCGCTTGCTTCCCTCGGGCTTCACGTTCTCCAGGGCTTAGGTAAGAAACTAAGAACATAAGACAAGCCTGCTGGGTTTGGCCAATGTCCCGTCCAGTCCAGCCTCCTGTTCTCACAGTGCTCAACTGTGTGCTGTGTGAAGGACTTATCTGTCCAGAATCTTCCAACATTCCTCTTCCATGAATTCTACTGTTAGGAGAGAGGGAGAAAACTTTCTGGGCAGATCCTGTTTTGGAGTCAGATTTCCACAGGGACAATTCTAGAACTGGGGGGTGGGCTCTTCGTAGGGCACCCCACCCCCCATCAGTTGATGCTGCAAATGCAGAACAAGAACCGAACCATGGCTCTCTGGCTTGGGCTTGTGGAGTTCCAGCAAGGGAGAGTCCACCCTCCGTCTCAGTTCTTTCTCAGGTCAGGGTCAAATCGCTCTTTTCATCCTCCAGACAACCTCTTGACTTTATTTGCTTGCACAAAGCTGGCACAGTGGTTGGGCTTAGCCTGGTTTTACTGAGTGTTCCTTCTAATTTGTTTATGGGGTGGTTACACAACAAAACAAATCCTTAATCCTGGTTTGCTGACTCCCATCAATCACCCCACACTTTTCAGTGTATTTACCCACCATTTAAATAACTGCAAAAAGTCCTCTTTTCTCTTTTTTTAAAGTGGACGTTGTGCCAGGGAGGCAGAGCACTCAGATCCGCCTTAATGGAACAAACCTAAAGCTCTTGTCTGCTCTTGAATCCCTCCTGCAAAATAGCGACACAGCCTAGAGGCCCCTAATGCGTCTTCTGCTGCCCTTCTGAGATCGATCCTGTAACACAAACCCACTTTATTTTGCCCAAAGGGCACATTTCCCCCCTCTTCCATGGGACAGACTTTTAGGTATCCCTACCTCCTGCTTCCCAGGAGGTTTCTAAGCAGAGTTTGGGTGGCCATCTGTCAAGCATTCTTTAGCTGCGATTCCTACTTCACAGGGGGTCGGACTAGATGACCCTTTGGGGTCCCTTCCAACCATCCTATGATTCTATTAAATACGCGCCAGTTCCTTCAACCTTCCCTCACAGGACTGGTTTTCCATCTTCTTTGCGCTTCTCTAAAGCTCTTCCAGTTTGTTTGCGTCCTTCAAGCTTGGTGCCCAGCGCTGGACCCAGGAGTCCAGGTGAGGCTGCTCTATTGCAGAACAAGAATGGAACTCTCTCCCCTTGACTTGGAAGCCATATTTCCATGGAGGCAGCCTAAAGGGGCCTTGGCCTTTTTTCCACCCTGCTGCTTCCCATCATTCTGGCTGAGAATGACGTTCTCTTTGGAGTGACGTCTGGGATTTCGCAGGGAGTCCCCCCCCCCCTCCTAGTGCCAAAAGCCAAATGTCACCCGACGGGTGCATCCCTGACTTTCCTTCCGCTCTACTTCTCTCTCTTGTTTGCAATTTGCTTTTTTGTCCCAAGGCCTGCCTGTCTGTCACCAGACCTCTCGGGTTCTGTTTGTGAGGACCAGAAATCAGGTGAGCAAATAAGTTTTGCCTGACGACATGCATCTGACCTTCAAGGCAGGCCCTGCTCCTTTTGTTGTCAAGAAAGGAGAAGGAAAACCTCTTTGGCCAAAGGCCATCAAGATAGCAGTTGACATATCTTTTTAGCCCTTTAGGATGTTTTGATGGGGCAGGTGTTGCTTGTAGCTCGGGGAGCTTGGTGGGAGAGGGTGGGGTTGCCTTCTGCTGCAGTGTGTGGTTTGGGTCTTTGGCTCAGGCGTTTTTGAGAGCTTCCCCCACCCTCCTCAACTGGTGCCTTCCTCTAGCACAGGCATGTCCAACAGGTAGATCGTGATCTACCCGTAGATCACTGGACGTCTGTGGTAGATCATGTCTGTGATAGATCAGTGGCTCCCCCCCAAAAGAAGCTTAAAAACTTTGGCTCCCCTAAAAAAACTCAACAGCTTTGCCCTGCACCCCTAAAAATGACCTGAACCACCAAAAACAGGGCTTTCCTTCCTAAAAAAAAGCTAAATGTCGCTTTCCTTCTTCCTAAAGAAGCTCAACAACTTTGACCTGAACCCCCCCAAAAGGGGTAGATCACTGCCAGTTTTTAAGTCTGTGAGTAGAGCGCAGTCTCTTGGAAGCTGGCCACCCCTGTCTAGCACATCCTGCAGTCACAAAACTGTATTGATAATATGATGCAGAGTGAGGTGGTGGCTTCTGGCTCTGATCATTTACAACCAGCTTTTTTGGCATTGATAAATACAGCCTGTAAATTTGGGCCTGGAATGTTGCAGGGGACAAAGGAATTAGCAGTGATGGATTGATGGATGGATGGCTTGATTGCATTTATGCCCCACCTTCTTTCCTCCAAAGCATGGGCGTAGGCAGGGGGGCAGGAGGGGGCAATTGCCCCCCCCCTAGAAGCTGAGGGGCGCAGGCATGGCAGCCCCAGGCTCCCGCTCCCGGCGCGAAGCTCCAGAGGCGCGCGGGGAGCGTAAGCGGAGGAGCGCTAAGCAGGAGCGGGGAGCGTAAGCGGAGCCACAGGCTCGCGTCCCCCGCAAGCCTCTGGAGCTTCGTGCCGGGAGCAGGAGCCTGGGGCCGCCTCCTCGGAAGAATGTGGGCGGTGCTACGTTGCCTGCGCCGCCCAGCTCTTCCAAGGAGGCGGCCCCAGGCTCCCGCTCCCGGCACGAAGCTCCAGAGGCGCGCGGGGAACGCGAGCCTGTGGCTGCCTCCTCTGTGCCTCCCCAGTCTTCCGAGAAGGCAGCCACAGGCTCGCGTTCCCCACGCGCCCCTGGAACTTCGCAGCGGGAGCCTGGGGCCGCCTCCTCGGAAGAGCTGGGCGGTGCAGGCAACGTAGCCCCGCCCACATTCCCACTGTGGCCCCTCCCCTCCCGCCCCTTGCCCCCGCCCCTTGCCCCCCCCTAATTTTGATCCTGGGTACGCCCCTGCTCCAAAGAGCTCAAGTTCCAGTGCTTTCATAGTTCCAGTGCTTTTATTCTGGTGGGACACAGGGGTATGCATAGTCCTATACATTTTGTGAATCTTTGTACTTTTGTCCATTTACTGTATTTATTTTTCCCAATTTGAACTATAAAATGGTGGTTTTCTTGAGTCAAAATGAGAGTACCCCTAAACATTTTTTTTAGAAAAAAGCACTGCATAGTTCTCTTCCCCCACATTTTATCCTCACAACAACCCTGTGAGGTAGGTCAGGCTAAGAGGCAGTGACTAGCCCAAGGTCACCTAGTGAGCTTCATGTCTGAGTGGGGATTTGAACCCTGGTCTCCCAGGTCCTGGTCGAACATTCTAACCACTACACTACACAGATCCCCCAGTGCTGGAGTGGAAGACCCAGGCTTAAATTGCGCTTCTTTACAGGAGATCATCCTGATCTCTCAGCCTTTATTTGTCTGGACAGACAAGGAGAGGGCATTTTGGACACTGAAAGGTTTGACACAAAAAATAGCAAGTTTTTCTTTCTGTTGGCTGTGGCAGAGTGGTCCCCAAAATGGGTGGGACTGCCCGGGGGGCAGGGGGGGAGGCACAAAGTGCAAAAAGGTGGGTACTGGAGGTTTAAATGGCTATCATGCTCTGAAAACCTTGGTATCGCTGCATCAAGTTCATCAATGTTGTTGAATGAATCTAACTAGTTTTAATTGCATGTTGAATAAACACACAATTAATTGTGACTGTTTTAAACTGTATTGGGTTATTATGTTACTGGGTCATGCAAACCACTATTCTGAATAATGCTTTATTTGGGGTGGATGGCACTGGAGAGGAAACGAAATTGAAAAATTCCTTCCAGTAGCACCTTAGAGACCAACTAAGTTTGTTATTGGTATGAGCTTTTGTGTGCATGCACACTTCTTCAGATACTGGAGAGGAGTTTATGGAACCCCCTGAAAAATGTTTGGAGACCACTGGTGTAGTAAGTAGAGGGTCCCTCCCCATAAGCCGAGTGAACTGCTCCCTCCCCAAATGTGCACCCCTCCCCTCCCCTTTCTCACCTGGGCTCCCTTCTGCAGGAACTTCACCCACCTCTACCACCCGGACCACGGCAACTGCTACATCTTCAACTGGGGCATGGAGAAGAAGTCGCTCATCTCTTCCAATCCTGGTGCAGAGTTTGGTAGGTAGCGCAGAAGAGGCGAAGGAGCAGCCCCAACACCTGGCTTTGCTTTCCCCCTCCAAATCTGAATGTCCTTGCAGGTTCCTCTGGGTAGGAAGGAGGGGGGGGCCCTCTGGAGTCTTAGGGTGCCATCGTGAAAAGGGGCCTGATTCCCAGGCCTCCAAGTGGAGGGAGTGATGTGGAAAGCACCTGCTGTTTGGCTGGGCATTCCTAATCCATTCTAGGCCCCAGAGGTCAAGCCATGCCCAATCTCCTGGCTCTCCTTTCCCAGCCCTGTGACCTTTTCACTGGAGATGCCCAGCAGGGGCTTGAACTAATGCTCTGCTCTGAAGCCATGCAGTCCTTCAAGGCCTGTGCATGGCAAGCAACCAGCCACCCCAACAGCAGGGCCGGCGCTTAAGACATTTTGTCCCTGGAGGCAGAAGAACCAAGGGAGCCTTCCTCCCAGCATGAAAGCATGTCCATGTTATTTTGCCACCTGAGGCCCTGATGGCTCTCTTTTTTCCTGCCTGAGTCAACCATCTCCCTCTGCCTAATGGCAGAGCTGGCTTTGCTCCCCAGACTGGAAGAGACCACAGAGTCCTCCCCAGAGCAGGGCAGACAGAGCCAAACCCTCTCCTCTCCAGAGGTGCCTGTTGCAGCGAGAATTAGGCTCGGGGGGATGGGACTTTGTGCCCACCCCCCACCGCAGATTCTAGCCCCCGTGCTGCTTGCTGGGGGCCAAAAGCTGATGATTGGTCTTTGCGCACAGGGCTGAAGCTGATCCTGGACATCAGCCAAGACGACTACATCCCCTACCTCACCTCGACGGCCGGGGCCTGGCTGATGCTGCATGAGCAGAAAACCTTCCCTTTCCTGAAGGATCAAGGCATCTATGCCATGTCTGGGACAGAGACCTCCATTGGCGTCTTGGTGGTAGGTCCCTGGCATGCCCTGACTGTGCGCGGAACTTGGGGTGGGGATGGGAGCAGCCGAGACTCTGTTGGGTCCAGCCAACTTGCTTGGTCCAGCCGGTCGGGAGGTGGGGCTCTGCTTTAGGAAGACTCAAACGCCAAGCGTTCCTTGGCCGAAACTCCTCCCCACCCTGAAGCCAAACTTTATCCAGCAAAATCAGGGTGCCTGTTTCAGTACACCTAAAATCCAGTTTCACCAAGAGTCAGGGCAAGAGGGAGTGTCCTTCCTTCTTGCTGTCCTGCAATACCAGTTCCTGGGAACCTAGGGCAGGTGCAGAATGTGCTTGTGTTCGGATCCTGCTTGCAGGTTTCCCATTAAGGCATCTGGATGGCCAGTGTGAGAACAGGAGGCTGGACTAGGTGGGCCTGTTTGGCCTAATCCAAAAGCAGGTCTCTCCTCTTATGGCACTGTCCTCTGTCGGAGGCAATACGCCTCTGAATACCAGTTTCTGGGAATCCCAGGTGGGCTGAATGCTGTTGCTTGCATGTTTCCCAAAAATGGCATCTGGCTGGCCACTGTGAGCACAGGAGGCTGGATTAGATGGTCCCCTTTGGCCTGGTCTGGCACCCAGGCTTTTCTGATGTTCCTACTTTGCTTGCAAGGCTGCGTACACATGCTCCTGTTTATTCTGCATCAAGGGTGCTCCCACAACTGGTTTCAGAAGAGGTGTACATGTGACATTAGCCAATCCAGACCTATCCTGCCGTTTCCTATGAAATTCTGCATTATGGTGCACTTCCCCACAAAACCAGCTTTGATCTTAATTGAGAAAAGTATGATCTCACTATGTTTTCAGCCCGGGGAAGTGTACACACAGCCTAAGACTTCAGGAAAACATACAGATGTTTCTGGTGTCTTCTTAATATGTTGACGCAACAAAACAGAGACTTTTGCATGCAGGGAGCAAAGCCCCCTTCCTCTCTTCATTTCAGGGCATGTCACTGCCTTTCAGGAGAACTGAGAGCAAGAAGCAACCGTTCGGGGAATCCGCCTGCCCTTAAGATTTCTTTCTTTCTTTCTAGGATGAACTTGTGCGGATGGGAGCTCCTTACAGCGATTGCACAGTGAACGGGTCAGACATCCCTATAAAGAATCTGTATCAAGACTATCCTACTTTCCAGGTGATTATTTCTCCACTGCACTCCAATTATTAATTTAGTATTAATTTATCATCGACATCATCAAGCCCTCCACCCTAAGGTCTAAGAGTGGGTTACAATAATAAAACACAGTTTAAAACAGTGGTTCCCAATGTATGCTGCTGCCTGCAGGGATGCAGGACTACCTAAGGGGCTGCTCAGAGGCAAGGGGGCAGCAGGGGGTGGGGGGCTGGAGGTGTGAATGACTATCAGACTCTGAAAAGCTTGTATCACACAATCAAGTTTGTCAGTTTTGTTAATTAAGCTAAATATTTTAAACTGGATTTTGCATAAATGGGCAGTTAATGGTGACTGTTTTGAATTGTGTTGGGTTATTGTCTTCCTTACTGGGTCCTATTCTGAATAATGCTTTTTATAGGGTAGAGAATACGGGGCATGAGTTTATAGAACCAAGGGGGCAGTAGCCCCCAAATGATCTGGGAACCACTGGTCTAAAACAACTCAGAGAAGGAAAACATATTTCAGTGCCTGGTCTCTTGATTTTAAGTCACCCTGAGATCAGATGTCTTTCTCTGGGCAGTTATACATATATATATGTTGTATAACATATATATATGTTGTTATGTTGTTGTTGTTGTTTAGTCGTGTCTGACTCTTCGTGACCCCATGGACCATAGCACGCCAGGCACTCCTGTCTTCCACTGCCTCTCGCAGTTTGGTCAAACTCATGTTCGTAGCTTCGAGAACACTGTCCCACCATCTCGTCCTCTGTCATCCCCTTCTCCTAGTGCCCTCAATCTTTCTCAACATCAGGGTCTTTTCCAGGGAATCTTCTCTTCTCATGAGGTGGCCAAAGTATTGGAGCCTCAGCTTCAGGATCTGTCCTTCCAGGGAGCGCTCAGGGCTGATTTCCTTCAGAATGGATAGGTTTGATCTTCTTGCAGTCCACGGGACTCTCAAGAGTCTCCTCCAGCACCATAATTCAAAAGCATCAATTCTTCGGCAGTCAGCCTTCTTTATGGTCCAGCTCTCACTTCCATACATCACTACTGGGAAAACCATAGCTTTAACTATACGGACCTTTGTCGGCAAGGTATATATATATCAGCAAAAATGAACAAATGGGATGTCCTTGAGCATGTGCAGAGTGCCTTTGCCTCTTCCCTCTGTCCATGTGTTGGGGGTTGTGTGGCAGTTTTGCCTCCTGGCCAGAGTACCTCCCAAGCATGCGGAGTGGTTTTGTTTGACTGTTTGGAAGTGACCCATAGCTGTGATTCCTGCATTGCAGTGGTTGGAATAAATGCCCTGGTGGAGTCCCTTCCAACTTTACAATTCTGTGATTCCCCTGATGAGCAGAGAGGGTGGCTTGAGTGGCTGGGACTCTCCTTTGCTGGAGGCCTCTGCTCCTGCCACGCATATTGCTCTGCTGCTTTTGCTTTCTGCAAAGCAAGTCGAAGGGCAAGTTTCCCAGCATTCCTCCCCTCTTGCACAAAATCCCAACAACTGTAAGCTGAAAAGCCAAAGTTTGTTTCAGCCAAGGGGCAGGAGGCTGGGGAGGGAGCAGCCGGCTGCCTCCTCCTTTCCCAAGTCCCTCAGTACATCTCCGCTGCTCTAAATGTGTCTCCGAGAAGGGAAGGCTGACGGTTGCCTCCTTCCTTCGACTCCTGCTCATGTAAACAATGGCAGACAAGCCCTCCAAACATGGAAGGCGCAAGGTGTTTGGTTTCTTCCATAGCCAAAGGCAACTTGCCTTACTCTGCCTGGGCCGCTCTGCTTCCTGGGAGGGGAAATCACCACTCATGTTGTAAAGGACGTCAACAGGTTTAAAAGCCCAGTAAAGTCTATAGTGGAAGAACAGCTGGTAAATAATACCCGTCTGATGTGTGCCAAGAGGCGAGGACTTCAGAAGCACAGATCAACTATTAACTAGGAACATAGGGAGCAAATGCTCTACAACCACTGAGCGACGGTCCTTCCCTTAAAAACAACACAAGGTTCCAGTCCTCTTCGTTTTTGAATCAAGGGCTGATTTAAACCGGGACATAGGAAGACACCTGGTCCATCTAGCTCAGTATTGTCTACACTGACGGGCAGCAGATCTCCAGTGCTTCAGGCAGGGGGACATTCCTATTCCTATTCCTATCTGGAGATGCCGTTTGGGATTGAACTGGATGTTCTGCCATTGAGTTAAGCTGCCCTCTGGATGTTTTGGATTACAACCCTTCTCATCTGCCCCAGCCACCAGTGGCTATGTTTCCATACAGCCGGCTGTGGCTGATGTCCAAAACATCAGGGCAACACCAGGCTGCAAAAGGATGGACTAGGGCAGGCATCCCCAAACTCGGCCCTCCATATGTTTTGGGACTAAAACCCCCATCATCCCTAGCCAACAGGACCAGTGGTCAGGGATGATGGGAATTGCAGTCCCAAAACATCTGGAGGGCCGAGTTTGGGGGTGCCTGGACTAGGGAATGTAGGGGCATTATAAAATCTTGGGGGAACTTCAGTCCCAAATCCAATATGCACTTTTTTGCCCATTCCAGGCTTAGGATGAGTCAGTTTTAGACCAAATGGAGCCTCCTAGTCTGCAGCAGAACCTCTCTTGCCAAGATGAGGGAGTAGGGAGCTTGGTCATAACCACTTCTAAGTCCTGTGATGGGATGTTGGGTGGATTCAGATAAATGGAGCTTCCCCAGTGCTTGGGGACAGGGATGGTTGGGCTTTTCCCCTGATCCCTCCACTAGGAATTGAGTGGATTCTTGAGCATTGCAGGGGGTTGGACTAGAAGGCCCTTGGAGTCCCTTTCAGCTCTATAATTCTACAATCCTAGGATCTGGTCTCAGCAGGAGGAGAAACGGTGGAAACCTAACTCACCTAGGTTGCCCCTTTCCTCAGGGACAAGTAGCTGGGGCAAGGGGCAAGGAAGATTTCCTGACCCAACAAATCCAGAAAGGTTTTACTTCTCCCCTCCTCCTCCTCCCTGCAGGAGGAACCAGTGCCGATTGAGTCCTGCTCCAACTGCACCATGGAAGACCGCAAGGAGAGCTCCACAGGTGGGGTCTACAGGACAACCTACTCCATCCAGGTAGGATGTTCTGCTCCCCCTCAACCATCCAGTCAAGCAAGTTTCTCCCAAGTTATGTCTCCTTGGCAACTTTTGATGCAGTTTCAAGAGGGCCCGAAAGTGGTGGGTTGCTGAGGTCACGGTTGGACCTGACCCAAGGTTTGATTTACCTGTTGCACTCTAAGCCACTCCTGGCTAGAAATACAGGTGATGTCCTTTCTCAGTTGGTCTCCTTCCTCACATGGGGGGTGGAGGCTGAGAGAGAGAGAGAGAGACTTAACCCAAGGCCCCCCTCTTGGAGGGATAGCTCAATCGGTAGAGCATAAGGCTCTTAATCTCAGGGTTGTGGGTTCGGGCCCCACATTGGGCAAAAGATCTCTGCATTGCAGGGGGGTTGGACCAGATGTCCCTCGTGGTCCCTCCCTACTCTACCATTCTATGATTCCAAGCCCTCTTGGGAACCCGCTGGCTCTAAGCAGAGTCCTCTCTTCCTCCAGGCTTGCCTACGTTCCTGCTTCCAAGATCGGATGGTGAAGGCCTGCAACTGCTGCCACTCCTCCTTCCCTAGGGCCCAAGGGAAGCCTTACTGCAACAATCAGGAGTTTCCAGACTGGGGTGAGAACAAGCACAGAAAGGACGCGGGGAGTGGGGTGGGGGTGCTTCTCTTCTTGGGGAAAGTGTGCTTACCCTGCAAACACTGCCCAAGCAGTCCAGCTTCCTTGTTTAGTTACAGCAATTTGGTTTATTTAGTGGGTGTTGGATATTGTGTGTGTTCCACCTGTGTAAATGGGTCATTGACCATGATGGATTAGTCAAGCAAAGAAGGGACACCGGGAGGCCGGGCAATTGCTTTGAAAGGGCCAGGAATTAAAAACCCACGCATCTGTTTTTGTTTTGAATGTCTTTCCATCATTTGGGTTTTTTTTTAAGCAAAGTGTCAAAGCTTGCAATTTTAGATTCAACTTGTGAAGATTTCTGTTTTATTTCATAGAGTTTATATACACCACTTGATTGCAAAAACACAACCACCCACCTCAAAATGGTTTACACAAAAAAAGCGTTAAAAGTATAAATCTACCACAATAATTTAAGACGTTTGGAAAGTTTAAATAACAATATATTAAGGACAGATTTAAACAATTATGTTTTCAGCAGGTGTACAGTGAAGGTGCCTGCCTGATCTCACTAGGCAGGGAGTTCCAAAGTGCTGCCACATCATAAGGATGTGGGACATCTTATGAATGTGGGACGGGTTGCCAGAGCAGTGTGGACCTTCAGTTCTGCTCCGGACAACAGCAGCTTGCCCTGGGGTGAGGGCAGTGCCAGATTTACGTATAAGCTAAACAAGCTATAGCTTAGGGCCCCACTCTCTTGGGGGGGGGCAAAAAAGTTAAAGGAAAAAAACCTGGATGTACATTTCCAAAATATAAGATAAAAAACAAATAAAATAAAACTTACATACAGCAACAGTGTTTCTAAATGGTTTTAGGTCCATAAATTACCATATATAGCATATATTCAACACAAAAAAACAGTGACAATTTGTTGTTGACAAAGGACAGCTGGACATATAAAAGGGCCCCATTACCTTCAGTAGCTTAGGGCCACACCAGACCTAAATCCGGCCCTGGGTGGGGGAAGCAGGCATCACAGGAACAATCCTCCCCCCTTTGGCACTTCCATGAGCTTTTAAGCTCCGCAAATTCAGCAGGGAGAAAACAACTCCATTGAAGTTCCTGAAAGTAAAGACTGTGCATTGTTTGAACTCCGCAGCATATTGCTTCTCTGAGCTGCGCAGCCGACTGGAGATCCGCCAGACCTGCATCGAGTCTTGCAAGGAGACCTGCAAGTAAGTACAGGCGTGTCCCCCCCCCCAAGTTCCCGGGGCACAGAAGTCCTGCTCTCCATCTTGCACTGACCCCTGGGCCTCTCCATTGGGGCAGCTGGAATAACCCAGCTGGGCTTTGCCGTGCAAAGAGCCGGGGAAGGGAGGACGGGGAATGACAACTCTCTCTCCTTCCTTGTTCGACAGCAACACCCAGTACAAGATGACTATCTCCATGGCTGACTGGCCTTCTGAAGCTTCTGAGGTGGGTCTCCCAGAGATGCTTTTGGGGAAATCTTTTGACTTCTGGGTGTCCTGAAGATCTACCCACATGGAGTTGGGTAGATGCTTAGATGGTTAGGGCTTTTAAAGCAGCTCAGTCCCAGACTTGGGTGCATAAGATTAATTTTATTTAAAAAAAAACAAAAAACAAAGACAAGTGGCTCAATTTAAAAGGGATGAAATTCATCCAATAGGGAATATTAAGAATAAAAAAATTAAGCTCCTGTTTTAAGAACATAATAGCCTGCTGGATCAGGCCAAAGGGGTCCCATCTAGCTCCCTGCTTTCACAGGGTCCAACCAGATGCCCCATTGGGAAGCCTGCAAGCATTCTCCCCTCCTGTAGGTTTCCAGCAACTGGCATTCTGTAGCATTGCTGCTTTCATCCATGGAGGGAGAGCATAGCCATCACGGCAAATAGCCATTGATAGCCCTCTTCTCCATGAATTTGTTTAATCTTCTTTTAAAGTCATCTAGGTTGACTTTAATTGGACGCGGGTGGCACTGTGGGTTAAACCACAGAGCCTAGGGCTTGCCGATCAGAAGGTTGGCGGTTTGAATCCCCGCGACGGGGTGAGCTCCTGTTGTTCGGTCCCAGCTCCTGCCAACCTAGCAGTTCAAAAGCACGTCAAAGTGTAAGTAGATAAATAGGTACCACTACAGTGGGAAGGTAAACAGCGTTTTCGTGTGCTGCTCTGGGTTGCCAGAAGCGGCTTTGTCATGCTGGCCACATGACCTGGAAGCTGTACGCCGGCTCCCTTGGCCAGTAAAGCAAGATGAGCGTCGCAACCCCAGAGTCGGTCACGACTGGACCTAATGGTCAGGGGTCCCTTTACCTTTAGGTTGGTGATTATCATTGCCTCCTGTGGAAGTGAGTTCCATAGTTTAACTGCGTGAAGAAGTACTTTCTTTGATTTGCCCTGAATAGATAAAAGTGCTTTGTGGTTCTACAAATGTACCCATGTCAGAAAGGCAGCCAATTAATTCATTTACATTTATTAATTTGCAAAGCACCTGACGTTTCATGTACAAGTAAGCAAAAGGGCGGGGGTGGGATGTCCTCCACACAGATGGCAGCCATAGCATCCCTCCCTCCAGGTGTCGTTCACGACGTTCTTTTGTTTCTTCTTTCTAGAACTGGATATTCCATATTTTATCCTATGAAAGAAATAAGTCACGCACGATCACTGTGGACAAGTGAGTACAAGCCAGCTGCTCCCTGAGCCACAAGGAGTGGATGGGGAGAGACAAGGAGGGAGGGCTGTGCGGGGTTAGACAGGGAGATGCAGAAGAAGGGAAGCTGGCAGCCTGGGGCTTGACAGACAGTGTGGTGCAGTGGTTAGAGTGTCAGAAGAGGACCTGAGAGACCCGGGTTTGGATCCCCACTCAGCCCCGTATGAAGCACACTGGGAGCGATCTTGGGGCAGCCGCTGCCTCTCAGCGGAACCTACCTCACAGGGTTGTTGCGGGGATTCAGTGAGATGTACAGGTGAAACTCGAAAATTAAGAATATCATCAAAAAGTGCATTTATTTCAGTAATGCAACTTAAAAGGTGAAACCAATATATGAGATAGATGCATGACACACAAAGCAAGATATGTCAAGCCTTTATTTGTTGTAATTGGAATTATTTGTCTTGAGTTTCACCTATACACCACCTTGAGCCCCTTGGAGAAAAGGGTGGGCTATGAATGCAATAAAAGTCAATGTGTGGTAGAGGCAAGGTTGGTTCCAGGGCTTGGAGGGGCCTGAGGCAAGAACTCATCCAGCCCCTGCCCCCCTCCCTGGCTGCTCCTCATCCCTGCCACCTAACTGCTTGCCAGGCAGAGAGCAAGCAGGGATCCATCAGGCTGTGGCCTCTCCTCACCACCTCCAGGATCAAGCAGGTGGGGAGGAGGGGGAGGGAGCCCTCGGCAGATTCCCAACCACGCCAACCCATAGAGCCGAGGTGTAGGGGATGAAGGCCCCTTCTCCAGGGAAGTTTTTGTGATGTTCAGCTGCTGAGGGCCAAACCCCAGGGCCCTGTGCTCTCCCTGCTCCCATCAGGCCTTCTTGGGATAGTTGCTGGCATGGCTCCTCTTTTTTGCATCTGCTCTGGCCACGGAGCACAGGCGAGGGACCACCAAAGCCCCCTCTGGCTTCCGAGACTCACCCAGCCTAGCTGTTCTCCCTGCTTTCTGAGGCCCCAGGAGGTGCCAATCCCCCAGCCCCAGAACCCACTTTGGAAAGCTCTTATGGCAAAGGCAGGCCCAGGAGGAATGTGCTTCAGCCAGCCCCAGCTGCTCCAGGCGGCGCATGGTGAGTCCCTTGCAGCAGCTGCCATCGCATTGCAAGCCTTTTACCTCCACCGATTGCGAAATTGCAGCTCTGCAAAGTGTCTCGGCCTTCTGCTGTCCACTGCAACCAGTTTCATCTTGGTTACTGCGGAGCAGCCGGAAATTGGGTTTATAGGCCCGCTTTGCAGCTGCAGCGGCTGCCACAGCCTTGTTTGCTGAGCCTTCCCGTGTGCCGCGTACACCAGAGCCACCAAGTGAGTGAGGTGGCTGTGGCTGTGGCGTGGAGAAAATGGATAGGGGAAAGCTTTTCCCCCTCTCTGCTAATGCTCAGAAGTCGTGGATGTCCAGTGAAGCTGAGAGATTCAGGACAGATGGAGGAAAGTATTTCTTTGCACAGCACAGAGAAACTGTGGAACTTCCTGCCACAGGAGGCAGTGATGGCCACCAACTTCAGGGCAGGAGCCTATAGGAAGGGAAGGGCAGAATCTCAGGCAGCAGCTTATCAGGCCTGGTGAATGAATGTTTGAGAAAGAGGAGCTCATTATTTCTCTTCTCGCTTCCTGCAGGAGCGGGATCATCAAGCTCAACATCTATTTCCAAGAGTACAACTACCGAACCATTGTGGAGACAGCAGGAACAACTGTAAGTGGGCTGGGTCCAGATCCCCTTGCTCAGCCTATTCTATGAAGCACAGGGTGGGGGATTGTCCAATAGTAATGAGGGATGTGTTTTAAACCCCACCCTCTGCACTGGAAATGCATTTCCTGATTTGGCTTTTGTTTCTGAGCTGTCACAGAAACTGTCTCAGGGATGCTCTTATTTCACATGTTGCAAAGGGTGAGTTGTGGCCTCTGGGAAAATACTGATTTGGTGTTAAAGGATGGGAGCCATCTGTGAGCAGGAGAGCTCTCCAGGACTATGATGATATGGGAAAGACCTCAAAGCTCATTCCAACTTTGGAATAAAGACAAGCTTAAACTGTTCACTCTTCAGCTTTTCAATCTCCAGCACTCCCCCGATAGTTTATTTAAAAGCTAAAGTCTTGTTAGCTTCCCCTCTGAAATTTGGTTGTGTCCTTGGCTGGGAATACTGCAATACAGTCATACCTTGGTTGTCGAACGGAATCCGTTCTGGAAGTCCGTTCAACTTCCGAAAATGTTAAACAACCAAGGTGCAGCTTCCGATTGGCTGCAGGAGCTTTCTGCACGCAATCGGAAGCCACAGAAGCTGCGTCGGACATTCAGCTTCCAAAGAATGTTCACAAACCAGAACACTCACTTCCGGGTTTGCGGTGTTCGGGAGCCAAAACATTTGATTCACAAGGCATTTGGGATCCAAGGCACGTCTGTAAAATGAAAAAGGACATAAATAAGGATTTTTGTGATTAAAGTCCAGTGAGGACAACTTGGATACAAAGCCTAGTCCATCCCCCAGGACTTGTTCCACTGGAAGGCCATCCTCAAAGCAAACAGTTGCCCCACTGGGGTCAGGACCCCCCTTACCTCCCCCCACTCCAAACGCCTTCTCACCCTGTGATTCTTCCCATTGCAGGTTGTCTGGCTTCTCTCAAGCCTGGGTGGCCAGTTTGGCTTCTGGATGGGAGGCTCTGTGCTGTGCATCATTGAGTTTGGAGAGATCCTCATCGACTTTGTCTGGATCACTATCCTGAAGCTGATTGGCTGGTTCAAGGGGCTGAGGAGGAAGCGCAGCCAGCCCCCGAAGCGGGACACTGTTCCCACCGTGTCCGAGAGGGTGGAGGCTCACACCAACCTGGGCTTCCAAGGGGAGGAGGAGGAGGGAGCCGATGACGATCCTGGAGACGACGAGTTGGCCGCAGATGGCGAGGCTGGGTCTGAACCAGGAACGCCACCTCCCAAGTACGACTCCCTCCGCGTGTCGGCCGTGGATGTCGTGGAGATGGATAGCGATGGGGAAGCAGATCCGACTAAAGCTTAATGCTCATTCAATATGGAAGGGGAGCCAAGAAACTCCGCTCTGTCCTCCAAGGGAGCTTCGTAGAATTGCAGAATGGAAGGGACCTAAAGGGTCTTCTAGTCCATGCAGGAATGCCTGCCCAGACAGCCTGCTCTTTCTCCCTCAGCTCCTTGCAGTGTGTGACATTTGGGGATTTAAGAGTGGCCCTTTCTCCTTGGGCTCTTGGTTCAGCTTTTGTCCAGATTGGATTGCACAGAGACCAGGGCATGCCCAGTCTGCTTTGAGTGTCTGTTCCGCTTTGTTTACGGCAAATGTGCATTCATTCTGATTAATTTGCATAATCAATAGTTCACCATTGGTACATTTCTCTGTCACTATCCTAACTGCCCAAAGTCTGTCTGTGGTGGTGGTCCCCCCCCCCCAGTGGATTCGTTGGGTTAGGGTGGCAGAGCACTTTTAAGCACACAAACATGGACGTTCCGGTCTGTGCAAAACACTGACCAGTTGGAGGTCTCCCCTTTTGCTCATCTGCTTAGTTGGAGCATCATATCTAGCTGGAGGAATGTACACGGCCGCAGCTTCTGTGGAACCCTTTAGTGACGGCCAGAGCCTGAGTTGCGGAAATGGGGGTTATATTGCAAAGCTCCGTCCAGACGCCTCAGTTAACCCAGCCAGGGCTGACGTTTCAATGATGCTGGAACCCTTTTGCCGCCTGCCTGAGCCGGCTGGCCATGCACCTGACTCTCCTGTACAAACTGCTGCCCTCAAACTTTGGGGTTTCGAAGGTGGTGACACTGCAGGGAGGGAAGGGAGTTTTTGTTTGGAGGGAGAGGGTAAGAGTCCTTTGCAGAATACCAACTCACCTGTGGTGGGAAACATTTTATGAGTTGGGCTCTTTGTGGGTGGGGTTTATTTTAGATGAAGAGAAGCAGAAGAGGAGTCCACCATCAACCTGTGCTTGTTAGATAGCAATACAAGCAACCTCACATTTCCTACAGCTCAGCTCACCTTTCTGTGGGCTAACAATAAACGAAACAGAGCAACTGCCTTGGCTGCTTCCTCAAACCTCCTCCTCTTCCCACCCTCTCCTCTACTTGACGTGAATTGGAGCATAGGCTAACGTGCTCTAGGAAAAAGAGGCACATGACACACCAATAAAGATGCTGCTTCCTTTTCGGTCTCTTTGGCAGAATGAGCCCAGTTTTGGTTGGCAACCAAGTGGCCTCTTCCTCTTGGCAGACCCTCTTCCTGCACATGGGAGCCTCTGTGATGCACCAGCCTCCAGCGAGGAAGGTGGCATGATAATCAAGGGCTTACGCCATGTGCCAGCCATACACACAGACACACATGAACATGTTTAGTATAAAATGGATGAAGGTCTGTGCAACTGGCCTAGTGCCAATTAGCAGAAGAGCTGGGACAAGGGGAGAACGCCACAGAGCTAGAAAAGGTAGATGAGCATCACATCAGGCAATGCTTCCCTGGGCTGATCGCCTCCTAAAGGGAGCTCGACAATACAAGGGGGCAAAAGGGGAGTAAATAGCCCCCTGGCGGGGATATATAGATACTGCTCTCTGACCTCCTGAACTGCACTCCCCTAAACTTACCTGGGAGATGGAGGAGGAGGAAGTGGTAGGAGGGGTTCAAAGGATCAGGCTATGCTAGAGGCCAGGTGCCTGAAATGCTCCACAGCCCCCTGCCTACCACGGACAGCGCCTGCCTCTCCTGTCATGGCTATTGACACCTTGCATTAGAGGCCCCAAAAGTCACCTAAACTGGGAAGGGAAGGGAAGGGAAGGGAAGGGAAGGGAAGGGAAGGGAAGGGAAGGGAAGGGAAGGGAAGGGAAGGGAAGGGAAGGGAAGGGAAGGAAGGAAGCTGCTTTGGGGCAACAAAATATCTGGGACTGGGCTGTGCAGAGATGATGGGAAGGTGATAGCCTCAGGGTGGGGGGGGGGGGGAGAGAGACCTTCCTTCAGCCAAGCAACCAACCAGCTCCTTCCTCCCACCCCCACTGACCCCCACAAAGAGGCCCAGAGCTGCAGATACAGACCTGCCCTTTGCAGCAGGCCTAGAGTTGCCTCGTGCAGGAGCCGCCTTGCTGCAGCCTCCCAGAGGCTGGCCCTTCCCAGCCCCCCAGCACTGCTGTTGCAAGTCTCTTCCCCGCCCAGGGTGAATCGAGAGCTGAGCCACGAACAAGCCCATAAAAATGGGCAGGATGGCGGCGAGGGCAAAGTGATCCCAGGAACTAGGAGAGGCCGCCTGCTCCAGACAGCTGGATCCGGTCTGTGCAGGCCACCGCCTGGCTCAGGCTGTCCCTCAGAAAGGGGCCAGCCTGACGGACCAGCCCAGGAGGAATGTCCACAGCCAGTCCATCCCACCTGGTAGCAAGAGCACATGGCAAGGCTGCCCTCAAGAGAGGATGTTGTGCCAGGCAAGCAAGGACTAAGCCTCACAATCGTCGGCTCTCCTAAGACAGGCTCTCTCTCTCCCCCCCCCCCCCAGCCTCTGTTATGGTAACTTGCAGAAAACGGCACCCAAACGCCACGTGCGCAAAACTGACACCTGCCGCAAGGTGGGAGGAAAGGGTGCAGTCCAAGCCTCACATTGCTCTCCTGCCTGCTCCACTCATGCTGTGCCCTGAGCCTGGAGAAGGACACCCCTCACCCCTACGCTGCCAGGTTTTTATTTTTTTTGTTCCAGGGCCAGAAAGAGGACCCTTGAAACAGGCAAGCCCCGTCAGCTCACCTGCTTGCGTAACCCACCTGACCAGGCCAGAGTTTGTTAACTCCAGACTTGGAGAAGGAACATTTTAGGTGCCAACTTCACTAGGCTGCACCGATTACAAGCAGATGAAAGTTCTGAATTTGACAAGAGCTCTGGCGGCTAAAGAATTATGTGAAATGCAAAAGCCTGTCCGGCTCCTAGAAAAGCGGAGAAAAGAAACTGTGTTGCTTTTTCTTCTCGCCAGTCCTTGTGAGTTCAGAGGTTTTGCTGGTTGAAGGCTACTTAGCCCTCATTAAGGATTTCCGTTAGATCAGGCAAAAAGCTCCCATTGGTGAAGCACCTGCTTCTTGCAGTGATCAGCCGGATGCCCCAACCAGAAGTCCCAAAGCAAGAGATTAAGGCAAAAGCCCTCTCTCAATCTGCTGCCTCTCATGGGGAAGGGAGTATCCAGCCATTGTAACTGGTAGCTTTCGGCCATAGACAAGGATGGCCACTGAGTTGGGTGGCTTTACATGGGAATGAAACAAATTCATGGAGTTGGGGGCTATTGGAACACCTACTAGTCATGATGCCTACATATTGCTTTGTGGGTCGCAGGAATCGTTGCCTCTGAATACCAGTGGCTGGAAAGCCCAAGTGGAGAGAGTGTCATGGGGGCAGGAGTCAGCTTCACCTGCTGAACAGCAGCCTGAAGGGGGTGAAGGCAAAGTGACTCCACCTGCACCTGATCAGCCTTCAAGGTCACAGAGCAGAAGGCACCAATGAGAACGAGCTGGCTCTGGGCTTCTTAAACAGAGCTCTCAGCAGCAGTCAGGTTCCAGAAACAATGCCTGTGGTTCCTGGCCCTACCTTGCTGCTTCCTGCCCTCCATCTCAACCCTTGGCTCTGTGATCATCTGGATTCCCTGACCTCTGAACTATCTGACTTCATATGTGGATTCTACTCTCAGGCAAGCTCCTAGCCCTTGCTTGCTCAGCAATGAGACTTCGATGGGGCTACGACAGAGACTCCTGTTGCGCTCAGGTCCAGCATGGTGGCTTCTTCCCTTTGGGGCATCTTGGCAGAAACAGGACTACAACAGGCCCTGTTTTTTACCTGATCTAGCTGAAGCCAGACTCTCCTGCTGTTCTCAGCCATCCTGGCTACCCTATGTTCAGTTGAGGCAAGAACAAATTAGGGCTTTTTAGAACCGGTGACTGGATTTTCCCAGGAAGGAACAAGAGCATCACATCCAAATTCCAAGAAAGGAGCCTGGGCCTCTCACAAGGCAGGCAGTGTTAATCTCATTACAGCAACCCACAGAACTGGTTCCCTGGCCTAGCAGGCGCAGCACAGACAGGTCCCTTCAGGAGGAGCCTCTACCTGCTGCATGAGGACACCCTTGAACAAGAGGTGCTTGATACCTGGCAGGCATTGTGCCCCATCATGCCAGAGCCGGCACAGATTAGCAGGCCTGTCCCTTCTGCAGCACAAAACAGGAGCAATGCCCTAGCCATGCCTGGGTATTAAGAAATGTGATTATGGAGCAGGCGCTGCTTGAAGGGATTAGAGGGGACAGGCTGGGCAGTCTTATGCCAGTTGCTCCCTTCCCCAATTTGAATCAGCCCCATTTATGGTCTGCCACACCCCTAGCCAGTCCAGCACACCTTTGGCTGGCTGCCAGCAATGACATAGAATGGGGGAGCCACAAGGGCGGTTGCCCCCGGTGGAAAATTGTTAGGGGCACAAAATTTCAACACCCAGTGCTGCCTCAATACAGCTGCGCACTTCCATTGCTGGGCTCCGCTGAAAACAGCTTCTCCTTGCGAACCAGGAAGTGACCTATCCAGATAACGGAACAACTCATCTTATTTCTACGGCTGTGATCTCATGGGTGATGCGGAAGCTGTTAAGACACCTGAATATGCATGCGTACTCCGTCTATTTCCCTCCAACCCCACCACGTGGTCCCGGGTACTGGCAACCCACGCTACGCCACTGATTGTCAGATTTGCTGCAGTATTTGGATTCCACCAGAGGAAATGTTTGCTGGAACTCCCCATTCCTCCAACTCATTTCTGCTTGTTATGGAGTTTCCAGGTACAGACACCCCCCCACATACACACACTTGTGCACAACCACATATACACATGGCACCAGTAAATAATTAAATGATTGAATTCATACCCAGAAGTGGAGGGAGAGAGCTAGAGAGTCCTCGTGGCTCATGAGAAGCACCTCCCCAGAGCCCAAAAAGGGCTTCCGTGAGGGTGGGGATGAGCCTGGAGGCGCAACGGGGCTGTTTAGGCTGCTCAACTACCCCTGCAGCAGCAGCTTTTCCATGCAGCCTCCAGCCAGCCCCAGAGCTTCAATTCCAGTCATGGACTGGAATTTTTGGTACTGTATTTTTTTAAAATCTGGATTGGAGAGAGAGCAACAGAGAGGGCATTTAAAGGGTGTTTAGAGGCTGCTCCCCACTTACATGATTTTCTGGGGTGCCAGAATGTAACCTCCGTGTAAGTTGGGAGTGGTCTGAAGTTGCAGTCAGAACAACAGCTGGGTGCCGGTCGATGAGCCTTGCCCCTTCACCCCGATTCCAGCAATCATTCTCCCAGATCTGATCAGGCTGGTGATGGGTTCCTCCAACCCAAATACAGGTGACAACACTGTTTGCATTTGCCCACGGTCTCCCCACTCTCTAAAGAAGCCTCCTTGGGGAACAGCTGCCTCTTTTAAGAAATTTATTGAGCTACTTACAGATAAACCCTCGCAAGTGCCCACATCTCTTCTGCGCTTCAACAGCATTCCTCCACCTGGGAAGGAGTCAGTCTGTCCTCCTGCAAGGAGTTCCAAGCCTCCACGCACCAGTCTAGGACTCTGAATTTTGTGCTAGGAGCAATCAAGGAGTTTAGTAGTCCAGGCCCCTCATGGCTGCAATGCTGGTGGCCAAGCGACGGGGAAAGCTTTTGGCCGTCTGCTTGTAGTCCTCAGGCTTGGTCTTCAGGAGAGCCACCATATTCTGCAGAGCCTTGGAAGGCTGGAGGCCCAAAGCATCCATCACGTTGGCCAGGTAATCTGCAAGGCCAAACGCTGGTCAGAGGGAAAAGAAAGAGGCCAGGCAGTCCCCTCCTCAGTCCTGACAGCCAGGCACAAGATCGGTCAGGAGCAGACCTCGGCCTGATTCAAAGCCCCGATTTGTCCAAAGCAGCTGACAACTGCACCCAGAGGAAGGGGTGAGCCCCAACAAGGTGGTAGCCAAAATCCTTGTCCTGGTGGAGATTCCAAGGGGATCTTCACTGACAGGCAGTGTTGTATAGTGGTTAGAGTGTTGGGCCAGGAACTGGAAGGCCAGGGTTCAAATCCCTGCTCAGCTATGAAACTGACTGGGTGACTTTGGGCCAGTCAGTCTCTCTCTCAACCTGACCTAAAAGAACCATTTATCCCACCTTGGAAGAATGGGATAGGATGTAAATAAAGAAATAGAGGTTGTGAGGACAACCTCCTGGATCCTAGCCAGAGAGAAACCACCATGTCCCTTCTGCAGAGAGGCAACCGCCCTTACCGATATCCGTAGCCAGCTGCTTGGTGGAGTGCGGGGTGAGCTCAGGGATCTGGAGAATGACCTCGCAGTATGTCTGCATCGTGGCTCTGGCGAGGGAGCCCAGCCAGTAGTCGGCCATGTTGTCCAACTCAGGGAGGTCATCACCTGGGGGCGACGGGGTGTGGGGGGAGAGAGAGAAGCATGTCAATTGGAAGTCACCAGAACTGAGTTCCGGCACCTCTCAGGTGGGCACCATTGCCATTCTAAGAGAACAAGGGAGGTGTTTATGGTGAATGAAATGTTTTATGGCCAGAAGGAGAGTGGCAGCCCTCGTCACTAAGGACACCAGCTGTCCCCAGCACCAGTTCCGGTGCCCCTGCACTATCCTGCCGAGGAAGATTTGCAGCAGGCCCACCTCGGACTAGGGCTCCCCAGATGGTCCTGTGAGGGGAAGGGGTCATAGCTCAGGGGAAGAGCACCCATGCTTTGCACGCAGAAAGTCCCAGGTCCCATCCCCAATGGCATCTCCAAGTGGGGCTGAGAATGTCCCCTCTCCGAAGGAAACCCTGGATAACTGCTGCTCGTGCAGATGACCTGATCTAGAAAGACCAACAGCATGATGGTTCCTGAGTTCCAGCATTTGCTCAGCTGAAGGCAATGTAAGGAAGAGGAAGAGCAGGGGAGACACCCACTCCTGTCCTGCTGGGGCACCGCCGAGCAGGCTGCGAGCTTTCAATCCACACACCGCTGCTCTTTTGCAGCGAAAATCCCCAAACCACAAGCAACCTGCAGGTTTTTAACCTTTGGCCGACCCTTCTTTCATCTCTCGCTCTTTCCAAAGGGCTAGCAGAGTACGGCTCTGGAGAAGACCTCCAGCGGAAGGGAGGGAGACAAATCACAAAGAACAAGTTACAGACAGAGTTCATATAGGCAATGCCTGGCATCCAGGAGGACCTGGACAGGATTTTGGAATCCAAACAGCAGCCTAAATCAGGGGTCAGCAACCTTTTTCAGCCGTGAGCTGAACTATCCCTCAGACCATGTGGTGGGCCGGACTATATTTTGAAAAAAATAATAATGAATTCCTATGCCCCACATAATAACCCAAAGATGCATTTTAAATGCAGTGGTACCTCGGTTTACAAACACAATTGGTTCCGGAAGTCTGTACTTAACCTGAAGCGATCTTTCCCATTGAAAGTAATGGAAAGTGGATTATTCCATTCCAGACAGGTCCGCGGAGTACTTAAACTGAAAATACTCAAACCGAGGCGTACTTAAACCGAGGTATGACTGTAAAAGGACACATTCTACTCATGTAAAAACACCAGGCAGGCCCCACTAATAACCCAGAGATGCATTTTAAATAAAAGGACACATTCTACTTATGTAAAAACACGCTGATTCCCGGACCGTCTGCGGGCCGGATTGAGAAGGTGATTGGGCCCGCATCCAGCCCACGGGCCTTAGGTTGCCTACCCCTGGTCTAAATTATACCCAGAAGTCTAGTGCCAGGGTAGACTGCCTTACACTGAGTCGGAAAATTGGCCCATCTAGCTCAGTATTGCCGACATTGATTGGCAGCAATGGCTCGCCGGGGTATCAGGCAGGGGACATTCCCTGGGACCTGGGCGGTTTTGCATGCACATCTGATGTTCTGCCACTGAGTTACTACAGCCTTCCCCAAAAGGGAAAATCCTGGGGCACCAGCAGCCCATTTGGCTTCAGGGAACATCTCAGGGAACATCTTCCAACCCTTTACACCATTAGCCAGTGCCAGAGTCTTCCCAGACAGATCTGGTCCAGGGAGACTGCACGCCCTGAGACGCACAGGCAGCTGCCTTTGTACAAGGGGCTGAGCGCCAAGAACATGGTCACGGCCAACACACACCCCTTCCCAGCCCATGGGTAACAAAGGCAAGATTAGTCATGCTCTGCTAATGTTTCCCCGGCAGAGACTCCTGGGCTGAGCCGTGCGGCGGGTTCCCTACTCCCTTCTCATCATCCCAGCACCCAATGCTCACGAAGTGAGGGGTGAAGAGGCAAGGATGTATTCCAAAGGAAGGCAAATCCTGATCCTGGCCAGGGTAAGGGAGTGATGTAGGATTGCCCAGCTCCAGGCACAGCTGTCCAGCTCCATACTGGAATAAGCCTGGTGAACTGAACCACCTTCAAATATCCGAAGGGAATATCTGCAGGGAAGATGGAGCCAGCTTGTTTTCTGCGATGGCTTCAAATGGCAAAGAAGGATATTCCTACTAGACGTTAGGAAGAACTTTAAGGCAGTAAGGGCTGTAACAAAGGAACGGATGACCTCAGAAACTGGCAGGATCTCCTTTGTTGGAGGTTTTTTAACAGAGGTTGGGTGGCCACCTGTCAGGGATTATTGGGCTGCAATTCCTATCTTGCAGGGGGCTGGCCTGGATGGCCTTTGGGTTCCCTTCCAAGAATGCAGTTCTATGAATCTATCCCTGCCTGGCCTGCCTCGGGAGCAACACAGTCGACAACAGGATTCGTGGAGAGGTAATCCTGGACCATTCAAGCAAAGAAAAGAGCAGCACAGGCAGCTGTGGGAAATCCTGAGAGCTGCCCCCTTTCAAAACTTCGCCTTTCCCCACCTTGCTCTGGAGGAAAGGGCAACTTCCCAGCATGCAATGCCAGCTCCAGAGCTGAGTCTTCCTGGGTCACAAACGGTTCCAGGTGGAGAGGCAGAGACATGATGTACTGGCCAATCTAGGAAGAAACAGAGGGCGCGCCATCGTCACACATTCATTTATTTAAGAAGTTTACACACCACTCTGTGTCAAAAAGGCTGGTTTACAACATAACAAACAACACAGGGTACATACATAGCATAATATCCATAAAGCACACAAAAAAATAGAAACACCTGCAAAATGCAAGTCTAAGAACCGAAGACTAAGTAATTATCTGCGCATTTCAGGTGCAGCATGATACATATTTAACAACAGCTGTAATTGGTTTTTTAAAAAGTATTTCTGAATCAGGCCGGGGGTGGGGCATCCAGTTCAGCCTCCTGCTCCCACAGTGGTCAACCAGACACCCCAACAGGAAGAAGCCTACAAGCAGGACTCAAGTGCAACAGCAGCACTCTGCACACCCTCAACTCCCAGCAATGGGTTACTCAGCATCTTGCCTCTGATTCTAAATGTAGTAAGAACGGAAGATGAGCTGCTGGATCAGGCCAATGGCCCTTCTAGTCTAGCCTCCTGGGCCAAACAGATGCTTGTGGAAAACCCATATGCAGGATTCAAGCCCAAGAGCACTCTCTCTGCTTCTGTGGTTTCCAGGAAATGGTTTTCAGAAGCGCTGCTGCCTCTGACTGTGGAGACAGAGCACAGCCATTGTGTCTAGCAGCCATCAATAGCCTTCTCCTCCTGCATGAATTTGTCTAATCCTCTTTTAAAGTTGGTGGCCATCACTGCCTCCTGTGGGAGGGAGTTCCATAGTTCAACTATGTGCTGTGTGAAGAAGGACTTTCTTTTGTCTGTCCTGAATCTTCCAACATTCATTAGATATCCATGGGTCTCTAGTGTTAGGAGGGAGAAAAGCTTTTCTCTATGCCATACATGATTTTATAAACTTCCACCCCGTTGCCTCTTACTCGCCTTTTCTCCAAACTAAACGCCCCAGATGCTGCAATCTTTCTTCATAGAGGAATGGCCCCATCCCCTTGATCATTTTGGTTGTGCTTTCCCTGAGCTTTCTCCAAGTCTACAGTGAAGCAGTGACCACCGGGCGTGAGGCACACTTCCGCCTGGCAGGCCACAGCCTGACCTTCGGGGGTGAGGCACACTTCCCCCCCAGGTAAGCCGCACTGTTTGCACGTCATGCCCTCACTCTCACCTTTGGCTTTCTCAGTAGTCTACCATGCCCTGTCTGTGACCTTTGCCTCCCTTTGCAAAGGCATGGCTTGGAGCAAGTCTCGCTTATGTCAGAGGAAACATACGTGTCAGCTCATGATGTAAAAGCCCTAAACGTCAGACTGTTCCTACACATGGGCATTTGTGCCAATAAAAAGGGCTCTGCCTAGTTTGCTCCTCGCACAGCTCACTTGCAACAATTTTGGAGGTCTTTAAGCGGAGGCTTAGAATCATAGAATCATAGAGTTGGAAGAGACCACAAGGGCCATCCAGTCCAACCCCCTGCCAAGCAGGAAACGCTTTGATGGTGTTTCTATGATTCTAACTCCCTGACTCGTGTGCATCACTACATACAGTATTCTTTCTGAGGTGACAGAACTAGCATTAGGGCAGGTCTTGTGTTTTCCTGCCTGTCTGTCTGTTTCCCATGCGCACACGCGCACACACACACACGACCTTACGTTGCTGATGTATTCCAGGGGCGTGAGGCTGAAGTTGGGCAGCTCATCCGTCAGCATCTCCCCAGTGCCACTGGTGCTCCAGCTCTGGCAGGCAGCAAAGCAGAGAAAAAGACAGCTGAAGCCACGCAGGCACCAAGAGCGGCACCGGCATGATGGCTGGAAGGGGAGCCCATTGAGCAGGGAGGTTCTCCCTGAGACGCAGCAACCTTATTGGAAAGATTGCCCCACCCCACCCCCCTCCTCAAGCCCGCCACTCCTCATCACAGGAATCCCCACCCACCCTAAACCTGGAGGCACCCATTGCAGTTTCTCTCACAAGGTGCTGCTCACCTCCATCTTGGCAACCAACAAGAGCTGCTGCTTGATGCGAAGGAAGACGGAGTCGAAGGCCAGCTGGTGGGCCAGCTGGTTGAGGCGCATGAGGGCCGAGCGCGAGGCTGACAGCAGGTTGTGGCTGGTCCCTTTCTCCTAGGGTGGGGAGTCAGGGAGTCAAGGCCGGAGGACACAGGACAGACTCAGCCCTACCAATGCCACCAATTTTTGGGTGAGTCTCGTGCGCCCTGAGGACCAGGGGCCACTGGTCCATCTAGCTCAGTACTGTCAACACAGCAGCTCTCTGGGGTTTCAGGAAAGTCACACACCCCCCCCCCAAAAAACCCCTACCTGGAGATGCCAGTGACCAGGGTCCTACTACAAGGAATGCAGGTCTTTTAGCCACTGAGCTACTGTGGTCCTTCCTTGAGCCAACACTGAGCATCTGCTTTGCCTACGGAACCTGACCTCTGGAGCCCATCGTACAATGAAGCCTCTTCAGAAGGATTCTTGGTTCTCAGGCTCGCGGGGAGGGGGCTTGTGCAGGCAAAAGACAAGGTGGCGCCCTCCCCCAAGGCACGTACAGAAGCCAACTGGACTGACAGTTAAATTGGACTCCAATATGAGAGAAAGGACAGTGTCTTCCACTGTACCTGAGGGTGACTGGCTAGCATGGGTGGTACTGGGAAGGTGGCATCTCGCCTGGACGCTCACCACACCTCCAAATCTGCCACTTGAGGTGGCTGCCTCACTCTGTCCCATCACAGGGCCGGCCCTGACCCCTCCCCTCCCCTCCTTCCTGACACCATGGAGAGCTGCTGGGAGCCAAGCAGGAGATGCTTGGCTATGTGTGACTTGCTCAAAAGGGCCCACACGGTGCGGCATAAGGCAGCCTCTTTTGCAGCTGCACTGAGAAGGGCCCTTTCTGGGGCCACCTGACGCTCCCTCCCTCACCACCACCCGTCATCAGTTCATGCAACCATCCTGGCTTCTCTCCACGTCCCCGCGGGAAGAGTGCCCTTCCCTTCCCAAAGAAACAACTCAACAGCAAAAGAGGGGTCAACTGGGGCCAGCCAGGGCACGGCAGTCCCGGAAAGCAGAGCCGGCACACGGGGCTCTCGACACCCAGCAGGCACGTGGCGGGGCGAGTGACCTCAGCAGGCACGTGCCCTGAGCGGCAAGAGGTCCCAAACCCCCGTGAGAAAATAAGCAAGGGGGCAGGAGTGCCGCAAAGAGGCCCCCGGAAAAGCAAACAGGCTGCTGCAGGGGAGGAGCTGTAACCAGAGCTTCTTGTGTCCCCTCCCCTGGAACGAGTTGGGAATAGGCAGAGACCAAGCAGCAGGGCAGCGTGGGAAAGCACCGGCAGGGAAGGAAGCCTCGAGGGTTCAGGGCTGCAGGTACACCATGTATTTAAAGCACATCCTCCCCTTCCAAAAACAGAACCCTTGGGAGCTGTAGCTTACTTCTCACATAAGAAAAGCCCTGCTAAGTCAGGTCAATGACCCGGCTAGCCCAGCCTCCTGTTCTCATAGGGGCCAACCAGATGCCTGTGGGACGCCTGCAAGTAGCACCCAAACACAACAGCACACACACACACACACACACACACACACACACACACACACACCCTCCTGTGATCTTCAGCAACTGGTATTCAGAAGCATTGCTGCCTCCAACTGTGGAGGCAGAGCATAGCCATCCTGACTAGTAGCCATCGATAGCCCTCTTCTCCATGAATGTGTCCAATCCTCTTTTAAAGCTGCCTGGATCACTGCCATCACTGCCTCCTGTGGCAGCGAGTTCCGCAGTTTAACTCACAGAAGTACGGTTCCATAAAAAAGCGCCCTGAAAAGCTAGAGTTCCTAGGATTCTTTTTTTTGGGGGGGGGAATGTGCTTCAAATGCACTTACAATGTATGGCGTGTGCACACACCCTGGTTCCAGATGGCACGTTCTCTCTCTCTCTGCATCTCCCCATCCACCAAAGTGTGGGGGACAGCTCAGAGCCAGGAGGAGCCCAGTCTGCCCCCTACGCACAGAGTTCTGCCAGCAGCCAGCCAGAAGCCCCACCTTGAGCGTGTAGAGGGTCTCCAGTAGGGCAGCATACTCGGCAGGGCTCTCTTGTTGCAGGTAGTTGTGCTCCTGCCAGGGGTTCTTGAGGGGGCTCTGCTTTTCTGTGCCGGGGTCTTGGAGGCCGCTCAGGCTGCAGGGGCTGTAGGAGTCTGAGAGGTACTTCCCTGTGGCGGAGAGGATCCTGCAAACGGCAGGAGGGAAATGGAGCTGAAGCCCCCTCCATGAGGAAAGATCCTTCCCCCCTCCCCAAGCCAAACACCACCACCACCACCCCAACAAGTCAAGGCCCACCTAGACCTCCAGATCTTACATCCTGCACGGAATCTGATGCACTCTTAGCATGACAGACAACCGACAGCTGTCACAAGGTGACTGGCACCCCCGCTCCCCCTGAAGCCCACCCAAACTTTGCACAGAAGACATCACCTGTTTGCCAGCTGCTGCTCAAAGTCTCCACACTGGCGCAAGAGCTCCCCACAGGTGGCGATGATCCTGGGGGAGAGAAAAGCACCCGTGACACCATAGCATTTGTAAGCTGCCACCAATGGCAAGCGAGAGCAGACATTGTCTGAGCATCTGGTTGGCCATTGTGAGAACAGGATGCTGGGACATGTGGGACAGGCGATTCCCATCATGCAAACATCAGAAAACCCTGCATGGCCCATCTGTATCCTGTTCTCAAAGTGGCCAAAAGAGTGGACACACTGTTTCCTTCTCATGCTGTATCCAATGGCAGAGGGAGAACCTAGCCATTGTGCCCAGCAGCAGCTGTTTATATCTGTATCTCCCACTAACCTTTCAAAAGTCATTTCAGTTCGGTGGCTGTCATTTGTCTGTACACAACTAGAAGCAGCTTATTGGGGTATGGGTTGGGGGGGGGAGTAGAGTTGCCCCCAAGAATCAATGGATGGATTTTCTTATTAACTTCTGCCCAGTTACGGGGCTTGGAACGACTTTGAAGGTTCTTCCCTTTCCTCCGCAACATCTGCCTTGGCTCAGTTCCTTGAGCAACCTGTAGCCATCAGCTCCACAAATGCAGCAGCGTAGCTAGCCGCTTTGGTGCCCGGTTCAGCGTGCGCGTCCTGCAGCCCTGGGCGAGGCGCGCTGCGTGGAGCCTCTTCGCCGCCTCCCCCTGGGCGGCTGAGGGAGAGGCGGTGGGCAGGCACAAGCCCCATGCTTCCGTTTCAGGCAGCGCAGAGCCTGCAGGCGCCCAAGCCACCATGTCACACTCAGGAGAGACACATGGCTCGGGCATGCTGCAGTCCCCGCTGTGAGTGCCAGCCCCCACGGTGTGGCACCCAGTGCCAGCAGCATTTTGTTACATTGCTGACTGAACTAAAAAGTTTCATGAGCCCAATATTTTATTATTACTATTTAAAAAAAAACACCACTTTTGACATTTTGTCACCCCACCCTGGGGTGGCCCGCACCCCCCTTCCTCCACCACTGCACAAAGGCCTTCTGCAATGCACCTGGCTCTCTCCATGTGGTGTGTGCTGGGGTGGTCTGAACCCTTCAGGTTATTAGGGGGGAGCTGGGATTAGTGGGTAGGTATTGCCGGGGGGGGGGGGGCTCAGCATTATGTTTAAATCTGCTCCCAGCTTGTATGTACACCATACATTTAAAATATGTTCTGCCCCCGCCCTGCAATAATCCTGGGAACTGTAGTTTACCCACCCCAGATCTACAATTCCCAGCACCCTTCATAAGCTGCTACCCCACTCTCACCGGACTGCGTTCTGGAAAGCGGTCCAGTCTTCTTGGAAGAGCGAATCGGAAGGGATGTCCTCCAACTGGCACTTCTTCCTGATTGACTGGAGGGCGTTGCTGAAGTCAGAGGTGTATCTGCAGAAAGAGCCAGAAGGTCATGGTGCACTGAATACCATGCCAGTTTATGATCTTTGATGGCAGGGTCACATTACTGGTACGTTTCTATTTCTTCATGTGTTTTTAATACTTGCATATACGTTGCTTTGAGAAGACAACTCAGAAATCTACATCACCACCAGACAGGGCGAGAGCTGAGCACCAACCCTCCAGGCAGGGCAGCCATCACGAGAGAGGGGAAGCAGGGTGATCAGGGCAGCAAGAAGCCACATCCCACAACCCAAATAACCGGGCTTGCATCTTCTCTGTGCTAAAACTCTCTCCCCCCCCCCCCTCCAAAAAGCAGGACTCTGTGGCTTTCGCATATTGCCCAGTGTGAGCAGAATAACACAGACCCATTGGATTGCATCCAGCTAAGTTCTGCCCTGAGTGGAGCTCAGTCACATCTATCAAGTTCAATGGGTCTACCCTGCTGGAATACAACCCACTGTTTAGGAGGCATCTGTTATTCTCATTGTCACGGGAAGCAGCCAGGAACTATGTTGGGAGGGGATTTGAACAATCAAACCCCCAGCAACCCTGTGGTTCTTGGCAGGCTGAATCCTTTGCTCACATCCGCATTTGGGGATGCACAGGTGGACTGGCACTCACTTCCAGAGAATGACAAAATCCAGCTTCCTTTGTCAATGGCAGGGAAAGCTTCAAATGTCCATCAAAGGAAGGAAGGAAGGAGGGAAATAACAGCTGACTTGCTAGCCAGCTCCTTGGGACTCACTTGTTGAAAAGGGCTCGCAGGGCCTTGAGGAGGCCTCCTACCCCCAAGCCGTCCGTCAGCTTGAGGCAATTGTCCACAGCCTCCAAGGCCAACCTGAAGAGCTTGTTCACTGAGTGGCTGAGCTCCTGCACGCAGTCGATGACCTCCCCGTGCTCCTGCACAACCACAGAACACAAGTCATTCCGAGAAAGAAAGAGGGGGATACACCCCCCTCAAGAAGGAGCACCATCCCACCTGGTACTGAAGAGACAGGAAATCAAAGCAAAGGTTTCCAGTCACACCCAGAAGCCTACATCATTCCCCAACGCATCCAGCAAAAATGAAAAAGCCCTCAGCATTTAAAAAGAGCTGGAGGGGGGAAAGGTTTATCTCTGCCATCACTCACCTGGCAGGATAGGTAGGACTGGACCTAAGTAGCCTGACAGGTGTTTTCACAAGATAAACACCCTCCAAAGGCAGCAGAGCACCTCAGCGGTGCAAATACCCCCGAGGAAAAGTTCAGGGAGCAAAAACAGCCAGAGGCTTCGGCTGCCAGTGCAAGGGGTGACTCAGAAGCCCTGGCCTACAGGAATGGTGGGTGGGCTTCTTCAAAAGCCCTCCTGGACTAGAGTAATGAGGGGGCTCAGAGGCCCTCTTGCTTTAGAACCTAAGAAGAACCTGCAGGATCAGACCTATGGCTCATTTGGTCCAGCATCCTGTTCTCAGAGTGGCCAACCAGACACCTGTGGAAACCAGCAAGCAGAACTTAAGTACAAGAGCCCTCTCTCCTTCTGTGGCTTCGAGCAACTGGTATTCAGAAGCATTGCTGCCTCCAACTGTGGTGGCAGAGCACAGCCATCGTGGCTAGGAGCCATCGATAGTCTTCTCGTCCTCCATGAATGTCTAATCCTCTTTCAGAGCCACCCAAGTCGGTGGCTCTTGTAGGAGAGAGTTCCATAGTTTAACTATGCGCTGCGTGAAGGACACTTTTTCCGTCCTGAATCTTCCAACGTTCACTTTGTACATCACAGGGTGGGCTTTAGATGATGGCACCTCCCTTATGACGGGCCTTCTGGCGGTTCCCTCGTTGTGAGAAGTGAGGTTACAGGGAACCAGACAGAGGGCCTTCTCGGTAGCAGCACCCGCTCTGTGGAATGCCCTTCCATCAGATGTCAAGGAAATAAGTAGCTATCCTAATTTTAAAAGACATCTGAAGGCAGCCCTATTTAGGGAAGCTTTTAATATTTAATGCTGTATTGTTTTAATATTCAATTGGGAGCCGCCCAGAGTGGCTAGGGAGACTCAGCCAGATGGGCGAGGTATAAATATATTATTATTATTATTATTATTATTATTATTATTATTATTGGACATTTGTGCATGCAGCTGGTCAAACCAGCCTTCCCCACCCTGGTGCCCTCCTGGCATCGTGGGCTACAACTCCCACCCATCAGTTTCAATGACTCTTGGCACTGCACTTTTTGTTGTTGTTAGAAAAGTGGGTTACACACACACACACACACACACACACCCCTCACAGACAGGAGGGTCAGCCAATGTGGTGCCCTCCACAACACCAGCCATCATCCCTGCCCCCTGGCCATGCTGGTTGCTGGGGCTGGGAGCTCAAAGCTCCTTGAGGGTCCCTCGGGGTCAACAGGCAGGCAGGCAGGCAGGCAGGGCTCCCTTACCAAGGGGACAGCGCTCAACTGGATGAGGAGGTTCTCTTCCTCCAGGGCTCCATACTGCAACTGGAAGAGCTTGTAGGGACCATAGACAGCTTCCACCAGCTCTGTCACCTTCACCAAGTTGCATTCCCCTAAAAGCTCAAGGAAAGAGCATCACAGCACTCGCCCCCAACACTTTTCCTCCCACCACAAAAGTCCCAGGACAGGTCCTTAAAAAAAAAAACCACCCTTTAATCCACTACAAGCATTTTCACACACTCCCTGCCCCCTCCCCCTGTTAGACCCCAGAAGAGGCGCCCTCCCTCCACCCCCCCCAGCTCTTTCTGAGTCCTACACTGGCTCCCACTGCATGCCTGGCTGAAGCTCCCCACTCTTCCCCCCCAGTTTTCATCAACTCCTTTGTCCTGGGGAGGGGTGGGTTAGGGTGCTTTGGCACCTTCCTGGCACAGCCCAATGTACCCCAATTTTTCCCTCTCCTGAAAAGGCCTACATGAGCAGGGCAGGCAGAAGGAACACTGTCCTGGCACAGAAGGAAACTGCATTTTTCATGGCACACATTTTATTTTATGATGGCGACGTGACGCCAGCTGCCTTGTGGGGCCTTAAAATGCTGCAAATCAAACAAACTGAACACCCAGCTTGGGAAGGGTGCCCCAGGGGGAGAGGGAAATGAAGACATCCACATGCTCTTGGCGCTGTGTTTTCAGCCTTCCTTGACTAGAAGTCTTCAGTGAGTTCCTCACAGACACCAGGACAGGCTGCTGCTGCCGCTGCCAGCCAGAGCTGAGATGATGCAGAGGCAGCATCTAAGCCTGAGAGGGAGAAAGGTCTGCCCTGCCCACCGCCAGCATGTGGCGCCCGGAAGATTGCCCAGGACAGACTGAGTCCCTTGGGCTGAAGGAGGTTCCCCACCCCTGACCCAAGAGCAAGTGAGCCCAGGCCGGCAACTCAGAGGAGGTTCAAAGGCTGCCTTCCCACCCCCGCCCCCACCCCCATGCGGCTGGGTGGGAACAAAGCAGCCGCCTGTTCCAGGAGGGTGCTGGGATGCTACAAGAATTTGTCGAAAGCAACAAGTGCGAAGATGTATTTACTCAAGGTAGTATCAGAACTGTTCGGCTTCAGCAAACACTTTAAGAACTGTGTCAACACCGCTCAAGTTAGTTAAACAAAGTTTGGTACAAATGTTATGTAACCGATAAATGGCATCAATGCAATGCTAACAAATTGCATTCCGGTAAGAATATATATATGTAAGGGGAAAGGGAAAAAGGAAGGGGGGGGAAGGAGAACAAAGATGTTATAAGAAAGAAAGAAAAACTTTCCCCTTTCCCCCTCTGTATCACTTTACTTCATTATAATTCGAAGTCTTTCTTTAATATTAAAAAAATCAAACAACAATATAAAAAAGGAGAAAAAGAAAGCAATGTACTCAGAGGACTTGCACAGGGATGGATCGGGACAACACGCGAGCAGGCATGGCTCAAGAGGAGGGCACTTACTCAAGATGGGCAACATGGCAACCTCCAGGCCACGAGCAAAGTAGACCGTGGCATCGTACAGCCCCAGGAGGCGGCTCAGCCTGCTTTCAGGGCCAGCATGCTCCATGGCAGTGCTGAGGCAGACGGGGATGGAAGGGACCAGGGCGCTGAGCACCTGGATCAGCAAGACAACCACGACTTGGTGGGGGTTCTTGAAAACCTGCAGGAGGAAGGGGAGGCGGGGGATGAGACCGGAGGCTGCAGTCGGTGGACCTGTCTGTGAATGAATGAACCCTGGAAGCTTCCTTAAAGCAGTCAGACCACTGTTCCATCGAGCTCAGTGTCGTCTGCACTGACTGGCAGCAGCAGCAGCTCGCCAGGATTTCAGGCAGGGGCCTCTCTTTCACAGCTCTACCAGGAGATGCCATTGAGGGTTGAACCTGGCACCTGGCACCTGAACCTGCAAAGCAGGGGTCTTGAACGACACCCCCTATGGCTGGAGGCATCTCTGTCTGTTTGAAAAAGGTAGAAAAAAGCTAGAAAAGGAAACCCTGGAGGGTCCATCAACTACAAGGACATGCCGATCCAGAGCTGGTCTCAAAGGCTGGCAGACTCACCAGGCGCTGTTAAAAGATGGGAGGGTGCTGATGGTAGTTGTGACATACATGCAGTTCCCAAACCAACAGCCTCTCTCTGGACAATCATTTTATAGATTCCTGCACTCCATGTGGAGCACACAAGCACAACAGGCTTGACAACACTTTCCACAGCCAAAGGGATGAAATATTATCCTATATATTTGCACATATTGGCCAGTTCAGAAGCAACTTGGGATCTATAGCAGCATCTTCTCACTCGCTCTCTCTCACTCACAAACACACACACCAATTTTTCTCTTTCTCTCTCCCAGAGCTACAATTCCCAGGGTTCCCTGGGAAGAGGGGTTGACCGTTAACCACACTGGGAACTGCAGCTCCGAGAGGGGAAAAGGGGCCTCCTAACAACTCTCAGCTACCTTTCCAAAATACAGCTCCCAGAGTTCTTTGGGGAAGCCACAGCTGTTTCAAGTACAGTTCTCAAACTTAGTCCGTTCCGGAAGTCTTTTCCAAAACCAAAGTGTTCCAAAACTAAGGTGCGCTTTCCCAGAGAAAGTAATGCAAAATGGATTAATCTGTTCCAGACTTTTAAAAACAACCCCTAAAACAGCAATTTAACATGAATTTCACTATCTACTGAGACCATTGATCCATAAAATGAAAGCAATAAACAAAGTATTGCCGTCACACAATCAATCCATCAGTAGCTGAACTGGGTTCCACGCAGTCACAAAAACAAAACAAAAAGAGCCGCAAAAACAAAAACGGAAAATAAATAGCAAAAAGAGACAGAACTCAGCATAACACTCAAAACAGAAGCGCAAAACTCAAAACGGAGCACGTTCAGCTTCTGAAAAAAAGTTTGCAAACTGGAACATTTACTTCCGGGTTTGCAGTGTTTGGGTTCCAAGTTGTTTGAGAACCAAGGTACCACTGTAGTCCAAATGTGCTTCAGATGTATGGTGCCGACAGAACCCATGATTATCACAAACCCAGAGAGGGGTGGGGTGGGTTGAGAACTCCCTCTGGGCTCCTTGCTATAAAGAGGCCTTCAACGTACAAGAGATATACATCAGCTTTCTCCTTCATGGGTGAAAGGCCAGCTCCAGCGGCATAATCTGATGAAGCTGGCAGCAGCCTCCTGAAACTCCAGCCACAATAAACTAGCTGAGCCTCCAAGATATCGCAAGGACCCTTGCTATTATGCTACAGGTGCTGCTGCTGCAAACGGTTCCCTTCAGGGACTGCACCTGCCTTGTTGCTACAGGCACAAGCCTCCCCCAATATGGGCATGTATTCTCCCCAGAGATAAGAATAGCCCTGTGGCTGGGTCAGGCCAATGGCCCATATCTAGTCCTGCATTTATTCATTCGTTTATTTATTTATTTCGTAACATGTATATGCTGGCTGATTGTTAAAAAATAATAATAACCTCAAAGTGGTTTACGAAAAGGATAAAACAATTAAATTGTCAATTAAGATAAAAAGCGAAAATAACAGTAGCCTAAAAGCAGACGAACTTTCTAAAACACCCAAGCAGACCCATTTAAGCAAGAATGTTTTTAGCAGGCACCAAAAATATTGCAGTGAAAGCTCCTGCCTGGTGTTCATAGGCAAGGCGTTCCAAAGTTGTAGGTGCAGCCATACTAAAAGACGTGGCATCAGTAACAGGGCCAGTTCCACCAAAAGTGGGACAGAGCTCATGGTTTGTTCAACAAACTATGGTTTAAACAAAGCCTCACCTGCAAACCAGTGTGTGCAACCTGTGAGAAATATGGAGATACGGGGGCTCCAGAGGGACAATCTGAAGCATGACAAGAGGTCACTGCAGCCTCCTATTGTCCCTAACTTATACTCTGCTTCTCAGCCAGCTTTAGCTCCCAGGGAAGCTGACAGCTACAATTAAGTGCTAACAGCACTTAAATACAAATGAGAGCCAGTATGGTGCAGTGGTTAGAGTGTCAGACTGGGACCTAGGAGACCAGGGTTCAAATCCCACCACTTGGCCATGAAACTCATAGGGTGAACTTGGGCCAGTCACTGCCTCTCAGCCTAACCTAACTCACAGGGTTGTTGTGGGGATAAAATGGGGTGAGGGCGAACTAGGAACACCACTTTGAGCTCCTTGGGAGAAAAAGAAGGGGTATAAATACCATAAATAAATTAGTGCCACCTCTCCTGCCCCCACTCGATTTTAGACATATGCAGAAATGCCCACACTGTGTAATTCATCTGGTCCTGTTTGTCATAGAGAAGGATGAGGAGTTGTGGAGGAACGCCAGTCAGAATCCCCTACTGAGCAACCTTCCTCAGAGACTCCTCTGAGGCTCCGCAGCCACTAGCGTCAGAAACCTGCTTTTTAAAAATATATATCTGATATCTGAGCGAACATACAACAGAGGATGCCACCAGGATGCTGGCATCCACGTCACACACCAAAATCCCAGACCTGCCCAATGCAATTACAGATACACAGAAAAACACCAGCGGAATCTTTTTGTTGAAAAACCGATGGCTGCAACAGCCGATTTGCATTCAAGGCCTCCTCCGTTATCAAGATGAAAATGCTAAAAAAAATTGCAAGGAAACTCTCCTTCGAACTAAAATCCAGCCAAGCTACACGAGCTGGTTGGGAAAACCCTGGAGGGGATATGCCAGGCCATAAACGAAGTGCGCATTTTGCAACCGCTCAGCTGAGCAACTCGGTTGCATTTCAAAGAGATGAAGGAGATAGAGCAGCTTCAGAAGCAGTTGCACTCCAGGACCAGACCTACTCCCAACCCCTACCACCCTGGTTTGTGGCCAACTCTTCCACCCCCCTGCCTGGCCCAGCCCCTCCTCAGCCAGCCAGCCAGCCAGCCCCATGGCCATACCTGCGTGGCCCACTGCAGCTGTGAGTGCCACGTCCCCAGCAGCCCGTCATAGAGCTCCGTCAGCTGCCGGTCCAAGGGGAGGGGAGACTGGCACAGGTCCTGCCACACGGCCACCAGCTGCACCTGAGGGTGAGGACACATGTCAGGGTCACATTTGCACAAGAGATTGCTTCTGTGGCACCTCTGCTTGGTGATGTGTAATAGGTGGCACCATAAAGGTAAAGGGGCCCCTGACCATCAGGTCCAGTCGTGTCCGACTCTGGGGTTGCGGCGCTCATCTCGCTCTATAGGCTGAGGGAGCCAGCGTTTGTCCGCAGACAGCTTCCGGGTCACGTGGCCAGCATGACAAAGCTGCTTCTGGCGAACCAGAGCAGTGCATGGAAACGCCGTTTACCTTCCTGCCGGAGCGGTCCCTATTTATCTACTTGCACTTTGACGTGCTTTCAAACTGCTAGGTGGGCAGGAGCTGGGACCGAGCAACGGGAGCTCACCCCGTTGCAGGGATTCGAACCGCCGACCTTCTGATCAGCAAGCCCTAGACTTTGTGGTTTAACCCACAGCAAGGTGGCACCATATGGAGTCAATAATTGAGTTTTGTTCTTCCAGAATGACATGGAGAACAAAAGTGGCCCTAGAAAACAGCGCATTTTTATGATTCTATAACCTGCACCCCAAGAGCAGCGGACTGCCTTCAAGATTGCCTTTGAGCAAAACAGATGTTATGGTTAAGAGTGTCAGGACTGGGAAGAGCAGAGTTTGAATCCCCACCTGGCCGTGAAGCTCACTGAGTGATCTTGATCCGGTCACTGCTTCTCAGCCTGACCTACCTCACAGGGTTGGTGTGGGGATTAAATGGGGGGGGAGGAGAAGTATGTATGCCCCCTTGAGCTCCTTGGGCGAAAGGCTGGATGGAAATGTAATAAGCACAATGTAAACAAAGCTCATCCATCAGCTCAATTTACAGGGTGGCCTTGGGTCTAAGTTGCTTAACAGGGCTGTTGCGTGGACCTAATGAGACACGGCCACACACCAGCCTGAGGATGCTTACGTGGAAATCCGATAAAACAGCAACTGCTGCAAGGACTACCGTTCAAATAAAGACGCTTGAGGCTATCATTGCGCACATGGCCCCTTAAAAGCTTGGAGACCAGGGAGCATTCCTGGAGCCACCTGCCACTCTGGGCAAACCACACACACCCAAGCACAAAAGGATGTCAGAAGAGGCCCTGGCTCCCTTGTCCATTTAATTAAAACTGGTATGTTACTGGGAACCAGGGATGAAACCAACACCACTCAGTCCAGCTCCAGCCCGGCTGCTGAACTGGCTGTGTCCCAGGGAAGGACGGCCCAGAGAGAGGATTATTCAGCTAAGGTCAGCCCTGCCACCCAGAATGCACCCCTTCCCTCTGCCAAGAGCGTTGCATAACTCTTGCCCAATGGGTGATGGGAATCTGGCATCACAAAGGAAGGGGCAGGAAAGGCTCTTGGAAGACACACAAGCGGGGGGGGGGGGAGAGAAGAGGGCAAATGAGTGCCACCCTTGCCTGCCCCCTGGTGTTTCTCCAAACTGTTGCTTGTGCAGTTTTAGCACTAAAAACAGAAGGGCAGGAAAGAGCACCTGGGAAAAAGAGGTGCAAAGAGGCAACGGGAATTTGGGCAAGCCAGGATGGCGACAGGGGACTGGCACCATCCTGATTGTCCCTTGCCACAAGGAAACAGGATTTTGTGTGACATGGGCAGTAGCAGAGCAGGGAACCAGCAGATCTGACCGATGAGGGCCCAATCCAACAGGGCTTGTGAATTAGCAAGAGGTGCCATGGCGCTGTACCAAACATTAGTCAGAGTAGACCAACAAAAATTAGGGTGCATTAACTTCAGGGTGTCTACTCTGAGCAGAACTTAGCTGGATACAACCCTCAGCAACCAAAATGCCATAAGTGGACCTGGGTGCCAAGGGTAAAGGAGAAGCACCCCCTGCCACCCCCACCACCACCCCATTTTGTGATCTGCCATCTCCCCAAGGCTGGCCAAGCAACAGGGCAGGTGGTGCTCAGGTCTGCAAGAACAAAGGAGGGGCCAATCTTCCTCATTTGACCCAGAGGAAGGCAGTGGGGATAGACAGCAACTTGTGTGTTTCAGTGGGAGGAAGGGAGTACCTTGTGGCACTTGTAGTAGTAAGCCAGCAGCTGCGGCATCCGGTCGATTTCAGTGAAGACTTTGACGAAAAGGCGGGCCTGATCTAATAAAAGGCAAAAGAGCTTCAGTCAGCAAGTTTGGGGTAGCAGGTGGGTAGAGAGAGAAGTCAGCCTCCTGTTCAGATCAAGCGGGAAGCACAGAATCCTTTGCCTAATCCTCTTTTGAAGTCCAAGTTGCCAGCAGCAGCAGCTGCAGCAATTCTTTTCATTTCCTAAAGTCCCCCCAAAACTTGCAGGTGCAAATTAGAGCAGAGCTTCCCTTCAAAAATGCTTCTCTGTAGACAATCCAGCCCAACTCCCCTTCACTCCACTCCCTCCCCCACATGTGTGGGTTTGTATATAGGGGGTGGGCAAGTGAACAGGTAATCTCTGGGCCAAACATAAAAGCAGGAAATGCTGTGCTAGATCAGGAGGGAAAGAAGCTCAGCCTCTCAGGGCCAGGCAAAAGCCTCATGTTCAGTACAAGGGTGCCCCCTCCTGGTGGCTCCCTAAAAGAGCTCCAAGTGATCCAGTTGTGATTGAAGAGTTTGCCGAGGATCTGCAATGGATTTCTACAGTTCTTTAATTTATAGCATGCCCCCATCTAGGATACTCAGGGGAAATGAGCCGTTTAAAACAAGAACTTGAGTCGAAAGGATGGTGTGGAACGGAACTCCCAGGAAAGAAACAATTAAAAAGGTCAAACATGAACAACCGTCACGACCCACTGACAAGCCACCTGCTACAGCAGGCATCCCCAAACTTCGGCCCTCCAGATGTTTTGGACTACAATTCCCATCATCCCTGACCACTGGTCCTGTTAGCTAGGGGTCATGGGAGTTGTAGGCCAAAACATCTGGAGGGCCGCAGTTTGGGGATGCCTGTGCTACACAATTCCTGGGGCAGCTTTGTGGCATGAGAGGCATCTCTACCCCACCCACACTCCTTGGCCAGAGGACAGCATGACATGGCCTAGACACGGCCAGTGTGGCATAGCAGTGCAGGGTGGTCCGTCTTTTCATATCAAGTGGGCTTGAAGAGTACTTTGACACAGAACTCCCGGGGCCCCACAACGCCTTGTCGCATGGGATGGGGGAGCGAGGTCAAAATCTGACACCTCCCACCCATCCCTCCCTTTGCCTTCCCAAAGGTGCCAGATTTTCAAGCAAGCAAGGTGCCAGATTTTCAGAAGGAGGCACAAGGCTCTGGCAGGGTCCTGGAGCCCTCCCACCTCCTTCCCAAAGCTGGGGAAAGCACTAACTAGACTTTGGGAAGAAGGCCTAGTTGGACCACCCTGGCAGTATCAGACTAGGATCTGGGAGACCAGGGTTCGAATCCCCACTCAGCCATGAATTTCACTGGGTGATCTTGGGCTGATCATTGTCTCTCAGCCTATCCTACTTCACAGGGTTGTTGTAGGGATTACATGACGGGGAGAGCCATGTACGTCACCTTGAGCTCCTTGGAGGAGGAAAGAGGGTATATAAATGAATAATAGGACCAAAGGCCACAGACTCACCGACAGACTGAGCGTTGAAGGCAGCCACGATCTGCGGGCTGGCCAGGGCCTCCAGCCGGTTTTTGAGCGCTTCCAGGTGCACACACTTTTCCGAATAGTCCGGCGTGTCCACCAGGACTGCCAGGCTGCTTTGCATACTGGTCAGCTTGGCTGAAATCACAGACACGTCCTGGAACCAGAAAAGAACACCACCACTTGGTCATCGGAATTGCCCAGCAAGCACGTTTTGCACATCCCACCCACATAGGGTTGCCAGACTCAATAGTGGACAGGACCTCTGTGCCTTTAATGGCCCTGCTCTCTTTTGAGTCTGGAAACCTTAAAGAGAAACCAGCAGACCCTTTGCTTGGAAATTAAACAAAGGGTCTGCTGGTTTCTCTTTAAGGTTTCCAGACTCAAAAGAGAGCAGGGCAATTAAAGGCACAGAAGTCCTGTCCACTATTGAGTCTGGCAACCCCACACCCGCAAGGCACACTTCTGTCCCCCTTTCATATGAAGTTCAGGACAACCTCGACAGTTCATTTTGCTCAGGGCGGGGGGGAGGTGGAACCCGAAAAATGGTGTCCATTTATAAAGAAATAACCATGCACAGTTCCTGCTTGAGAAGAAGCCAAAGAGGATAACCAACCAGCAGCAGAAACAGAACTGGGGCAGAGTTCCAAACTCAACCAACCCTGAAAGCACATGAGATTCTTCTGCCATCCCAGCATCTTACACAATTCAGTAGCAGAGAAGCAGAAAAAGTGCACTGGCTGCAGAGACAACCCAGACAAATGCCCAGCAGTCTCCTTCAATGGCTTAAAAAAACAAAACTGTTTCCCCAGGCAGCAGCTCAAAGATCTCTCTTGCTCTCTAGCTGACCAGTGCCTGGTTGAAGGCTATCAATCGCAACGGCTCTTCTTTGCCTCTAGTCAGAGCTGCAATACTTTGCCTTCCAGTCAGAGCTGGAAGCCACGGGAGGGGAGAGGGTTCTTGTGCTCAAATCCTGCTTGCTGGTTTCACACAGGCATCTGGCTGGCCACTGTGAGAAAAAGATGCTGGACTAGATGAGCCATTGGCCTGATCCAGCTGCACCTGGGGCTGCTAGGAGCTGCAGTCCAAAACATCTGCACTGCAAGAGGTTGGCAAAGGCTGACCTCTAGAGGTGAGGTGCATTTTGTAGCCATGTGAGAATATATACATACCTGTGTTTTAAATGTCTCCTCGATGTCAGCACTGAGGGTGCTCCACTTGTCTGCCTCCTGGAGAGAGTCGGCGGCCAGCTGCATCCTGGATTTCACATGATCCAGTTTGACCAAAACCTGGAAAAGAGGCAGAAAGAGCTGCAAAAGATGACAGCGGAACCTGCCTTGTGTCGCATCTTAATTTTGCAAGTGACAGTTGGTTTGTTTTTGTTGGTTTGTTTCATTTTAATGATAAAGACACTCCCAGTGAGTTACACATCTCTCTTGGGCTGTTTCTAAATAACTAATGAATGTTGAAAACATAACCAACTAGAAACCGAAAAATTTGGCTGCATAACAAAGCACAATTCAGGGATTTGGGGGGAGGGGTTCCATCTACCATTAAAGAATATAAGGAGAGCCCACCGGGAAAGACCAGGGGGTGGGAAGCAAGCTGTGTAGATCAGCATCCTGTTTCCCAGAGTGAGACAACCAAACAGCCTTAAGAAGCCTTAAAGCAAGACACTGGAGACAAAGAGCCCTCTCCTGTTGTTGTCTCCCAATGTCTGCTCCTCAGAGGCATGGCTGCCACTGAACCTAAGGTACCTTGAGGGCTTTTAAAAGGGGTTAATAAATTCACTGAGGAGCGGAAGGCTGGCTACTAGCCACAATGGCTTTGGTTTACCTCCACTGTTGGAGACAGCAAATGCTTCTGAATGTCAGCTGCTGCAAACAGCACCCAGGGAAATTTGCTGCTGCATTTATGGTGTGCTTGTGAGCTGCTTCCCTTTGGGCATAGTTGCCAAGTTATCCCTTTTTTTAAGGGATTTTCCCTTATGCTGAATAGGCTTCCTCGCGAGAAAAGGGAAAACTTGACAGCTATGCCTTTGGAGCATCTGGTTGGCCACTGCGAGGACAGAATGCTGGACTAGATGGGCTCCTCTGCTCTTCTTATCTTTTCAGTCTTTTGCAATACTGTACATACCAACGGGGCAGCCAGAAGCAGCAACTGCCATGAGCAGAGTCGAGGTGCGAGTTCGGGTGTTGAACTGGCTTGCCCCGTGGTTTCAGGCAAGGGTAGGGAAACATCTGTGGTGCTCCTGATGTTCTTGGACTCCATGTCCCACCAGCCCCAGCCAGCTTAGCCAATGGTCAGGGCTGATGATGGGAGTCGAAGAGCAACAATAGCCGGAGGGCTGGCAGTTCCCCACACTGGGCTGACCCCTTTCACGCTTGAGCCTCTTGCAGCCAGCCTGCAGCTACTCCAGGAAAAGGACAGCCCGCCTGGCCATGCCAGAGGACCAAGTACCTGCATCGACTGGGCTGTATCCTGCTCCAGCTTCTTAATATCTTCCCTCACCAGGACCATTTGCTCCTTCAGGAAGGTTGCCTCCTGCTTCAAGGCCTCCATCTCCCGGAGAACTCTGGGCATGCTCTGGAGCGCCTGGTGGCTTGTCTCTGCAGAAAGGGAAAGGCAACCGTCAATGATTCAGTAAAAGGTAAAAGGTTCAGTGGCTTGGTGTAAAAAAGGAGAAGGGATTCCTTATTGAGAGTCCAGAAGCAGGGCAAAAAAGAGGAATTGTGCCCCCAGAAGACAGGGTGTGGGGGAGAGAAGAATCATCAAGTAGGGAAAGCAGGGGTGGGGACAAAGCAATTCAACACAGCATTGAAGGCTAGAAATACAAGGATTTGAACAGCAACTTTAAATTCTGAGGCATTCTGACTTCTCGGATCCCCCGTTTCTGAGCATCCAGAATGACCTTGCAGGCTCACTTCTGACCTGTTCATCGGCTTTCTGGAATAATGTGTCTCTTCCAGCTAAACTGGCACTCCACACTTCTCTCACCCACTGCAGTTATAGTCAGCATCTTCAGCACAACCAGTTAAAGCACATGGTGTCTTTCCATGACATCACAGAAGCTCAGCGATTGGCTGGAAAGACTTCTGCACTTACCAAGTCACTTAAAGCAGCACACTATGTCACATTGCAGACCACTCTTACCTAATCTACAGTTCTCAAGCTGTTTTGCACTGTAACTCCCATTAGTTAGCACAGCTGTGTGATGCTGGGAGGCTGATAAGTGAACAGCTGTGCTGGACTGGGCCAATGAGAACTGTAGCCCCCAAAAGCTGGAAGGCACCAGGATGGGTTAGCTGGCTCATTATTTGCGAGTCACAACATCTGCTATGCAGGATGTCACTGGAAAAACTTCTCAAAGAAAGACTCGGCTCATTCTACTCTCCAACAAAAAAGACTTTGCATTTTTAAATTTTAAAGTCAACCAAGCTGCTTTCCTCTTCTGTGGTGTGAGTGGCCTCAGTGTGAAGCTTCAAAGAATCCCTCAGCTTTTTCCTCTCCTGTTTTCATCCGTTTCCCACCTCATCTAAAAACACCCAGCAAACTGAAAAATTGCTACCTTTGAGTATTGCAATAGGGGTCAACGGGCACAAAACCAAGCTCCAATTAATCCACTTGCCAAGTTAATTATGGAAACAGGGAAACAGAAATAAAAGAGCATGTAGAAGGATTTTAAAAAAGGAAGATGGAACACTTCTATCCTTTCCTTTGATAAGCTTTCTACTTCTGACCAGCAATTTAAATGGTAAAACATCTTTGCAAGATAGTTAGTATTTCAAATTAAAGCTAAAGGCTGCATTTCAGCACATCCTTTGTGGAAGAAATGCTCAACGTGTTTTGCAAGTTGAACTCATGTACATTTAATCAAAAGCAAGCTCTGAGTTCTTATAAGTCAGTATGCATGGGATTTCAGGCTAAGCAGCAGAGTGTGATTGGGAACAATTGTAAGCTAGGTGGGGGTCCATAGTTAGAATACAGCAGATCTTTCTTCCATCTACCCCCCCCCCCATTTTATATAGGGACATTTAAGCCATTGTTTTATTCCCACAGAAGTGTTAAAACTCTAACATGAATTTTGGGTTTTCTCACAAGAGCACTGTAGTATATGTTTGTAATAGTTTGATTAGATCATGTATTGTAGAGGAAGTAAATCACCAAAGAGGCGTTTACATGCCAAAAATTTGGTCCTTTCATGAAGAAAACCCTAGTGTAGATTTCCGAATCCCAAAGACAGAGACATCTAGGGATCCAAGTTGGGGGGAAAACACATTTGAGAAGCAGACTTCAGCCTATGAAAGCTTGTGTCACCAAAAATTTTACTCTTTATTAAGGTGCCACAGAACTCCTAAGGAAACTAGCCATTTCCCCTACATTCTTTTGCAATAAAATTTCTTAAAATAAGCATCTCACTGGCCAGCTTCCACATTCTGTGGCTGCACCAGAAACAGCAATGCAAAAGTGTTGTATTATATTAACTAACTTGTTTAAACAATTGCACTGGGATGGGACAGTCTTTGCATCTTGAAAAGGTGAAAAACTTATTAACACCTATAGAACAAATATCAGATTAAATGTTTATTTTTAAGTCAACCTATGTAAAAGTCTGTTGCATAATTTAATCAGTTGACATCCATGCTGACAAATTCATACAATATTACTGTGCTGTCAAGGTGGGATTGGACTTCACAGCTGGCTTGCTGAAACTAATGTTTAGCTACTAAGTTTAGCTACTAAGTTCCTGCCCTGGAACCCCAAGTCGCGCCTCCTTAAGTCGCCATCACCTTCCACGGCATTGTTGACCTCTTGGATAAAGAGCTGCAATTTCATCACCACCGTGTTTGCGTGGGCATCCACCTTGCCCGGGGCCTCCTGTTGGACTGCTCGGAAGACCCCGTTCACCCAGGCCTTCACCTCAAAATCATCAGCCAGGAACTTGGAAAAATCCATGCCGTCTTCCCCACTCTCCCCTTGCGTGGGAGCAAATCAGCAGTGCCTGGAAGCATACAAGATGGACAGATGTGAACCAAGGACAGGGTTGCAGCAGCTCACTGGCAGAGCACCTGACTGGCATGCAGAAGGTCCCGGTTTCAATCCCCACTGGTGGCATCTCCAGGAAGGGCTGAGAAAAAGTCTCCTGCCAGAAGCCCTGGAGAGCGGCTGCTGCCAGTGAGGGTAGACTAGGAGGTTGGCTGACTTTCACAGGTCACAGGTGTGAATAGGTAATCAATTCAGAGTTCTGGCAAGAGTAGCCTCTCTGTCAGCTAGCAATCAGAGTGGATTGGAAGGACACAGGGAAACAGAGGGAGAGCTTGGTGCAGTGGTTAGAGCAGGCATTCCCAAACTTCGGCCCTCCAGATGTTTTGGACTACAGTTCCCATCTTCCCCAACCACTGGTCCTGTTAGCTAGGGATCATGGGAGTTGTAGGCCAAAACATCTGGAGGGCCGCAGTTTGGGGGTGTCTGGGTTAGAGTGTTGAACTATAACTAGTTGGGCTGTGAACCTCACTGGATAACCTCAGGCTAATGGCCACCTCTCAGCCTAAGCCTGCCCCACAGGGTTGTTGTGAGCAGAAAAGGGGGAACAGGAAGAAAAACATGTACGCTGCTGTCAAACCTCTTGGAGGAAGAATCGGGATACAAATTAAATACAGAAGTATGCCATAGTGGTTAGAGACTTACACTAGGACCTGGGAAACCAGGGTTTGCATCCCCACTCGACCATGAAGCTTACTGCGTGATCTTGGGCTAGTCACTGCCTCTAAGCCTAGCCTACCTCACAGGGTTGTTGTGGGGGCAGAATGAGGTAGGCCACCTTGAGCTCCATGGAGAAAAGGGTAGGATAGCAATGCAATGAAATAAAGATGTGAGATGAAGAGAGGGCAAGACCATACCACGGCCGTCCTTAAATACAGTATTACATTTATACAGAGAGAATACTCCCTAATCCACACTTATCTATACAGAGAGAAAGGGGTGGGTGTCAGTGAGAGCGAATGGAGAAAAGACCCCGCGCCCCTATGTGCTCCTCACCCCGACTTCCTCATCAGGAAAGAAGCACAAATTTCCTGCCCGCCCCACCCCTCGCCCGCCCCAGTGCTCTGCCTCTAGGGCTTGGCCCTGGGGGATAGACTGCCCCTGTCCATGGCGGATCCACTGTCTCACCTGCCAGCCCGGAGCCCACCTGCGCGCACGCGCACAGTCCCGTCTATCTCCGTCACTCTTCAGCCCAGTGGGCCGCCATCTTGACAACGGGCCTGGGTTGGCTGAAGCACCGCCCCCGCCGGCTTCACGCCGGGCCCCGCCCTTCCATCCCGTGGATTGGCTCCGCTCTGCCGTCGTGGTTCCGCTGAGAGACTCCGCCTCCACGCTGCGCGCAGCTTGTCTGGCGCGCAGCTTGTCTACTGCGCCTTTCGTAACGGGCTAGGCAGGCAGAGAGCCAACAGGTGCAGTCTTTTCCTGGCTGAGTTTCTGCCCATGCTAGAAGGCTAGGCGGTACAGGCACACGTTGGCTGGCACAATAATAATAACGGGCTGTATGCAGTGCTAGCCCTACTCTGAGTAGATCCATTGAAATGAATGATCATGACTAAGGTAGGTTCATTTATTTCAATGAGTTTGCCCTGAGCAGAAGGTAGCTGGATACAACCCACTCAGAATAATGATTGATTTATGGCTCTTTTTACATTCATTTCATGTATTTTTGTTGTGAACCTCTTTGATATTTTTAATGAAATACTGGTCTATATAAGGTTACCAGATTTTTTTTCAATGAATCCGGGGACACTGATCAACTTCAATGGATTTTGTATGGGGGGACTGCCCCCGGGAAACGGGGACGTCTGGTAACCTTAATTCTTTGTTGATTATGATAGCTTTTGATTTCATTTCATTCTGCAGGCAAAAGCATTCCTCTCCTCCCTGTCGTTTGGCTCATTGGCAATTTATGGCCTTTTAAACAATATTACAATATTGTGTCTTTTTTATATTGTGAACCACCCTGTGATCCTCAGATGAAGGGCAGTATAGAAATTTAATTAATAATTCTGAGCCATTTCTCCATATTTCTTTCTGAATGCTGAAACTGAATGTTTACACTTCTGCACTTCACTCACGTCATAGTTATTACTGTTACGGTTTTTTGATTGATCAGCACGTTTGTTGACTTTTTGCAGTTGTATGCCCACCTAGCAGTTCGAAAACACGCCAGTGCAAGTAGATATATAGGTACTGCTCCAGTGGGAAGGTAAATGGTGTTTCCGTGCACTGCTCTGGTTCGCCAGAAGCGGCTTAGTCATGCTGCCCACATGAACCAGAAGCTGTCTGCAGACAAACATTGACTCCCTCGGCCTATAGAGCGAGATGAGCGCGCAACTCCAGAGTCGTCCGCGACTGGACCTAATGGTCAGGGGTACTTTTACCTTTACCTTTACTAAAAAATTAAGAAAACCATGTTAGAAATAAGTCAAGACAACTCAAACAGAGGCAGCCACGCAAGACCCCCTGAAGACACCCTAGGAAGAGTCCTTGCCCACTACAGCTGCTCTTGGGTTGAGAAGACACAGAAAAGACTGACATCTTTGGAAAACCAGGCCATGACACTCCACATGCTTGCTCCTAAATGCCAAAGGAGTCACACAACCAGCAGCATCCCTGGGGAGCAAGGGTGCTGCTGCCTCACGACCAGCTCAAAGGAAGAGGCATGCAAAAACCAGTTTTCTCTAGACCTCTTGGGAAGAGGCGGCTACCTGGGGCAACATGTGTTAATAAGGGAGGCCACAGATCAAGCCCACAGGGCAGAATGCTTAAGCTGTTTTCAGCATTGTCTTTTAATTGTTATAAGCTGAACCTGGGACTTTAGGATGAAGGGTGGGTAATAAATTACAGTATACTAATCTTAGCCAGCAGCTCTTCTGGCCAAGGCGCTCTGTGCCAGCAGCAGTAGAGCATGGGTGGTGCAGAGATAGAATCAGAATTGTAGAGCTGGAAGGGTCATCCAGTCCAAACCCCTGCAATGCAAGAGTCACAACCAAAGAGCCCTTGACAGATGGCCATCCAGGCTCTGCTTTAAAACCTCCAATGAAAGAGAGTCCTCCAAGAAGACACAGAGGTTCCTTCTCCCCTCCCATCCTCTCAATAGCAAACTGGTCCACACGAGGCACTCTGCAATTTCAGGCAGGCCCCTCTTTAAAGCAGGAAGCCAAACTCTTTGGAAGACACCACTCTTTAGAAAGTAAAACAAATCCAGCCTACAGCAAAGCGTTTGTCACACATGTGTATCACTCCATGTGTTCTTTTGATCACATCTTGCTCCCTCTAGCTGTTCCCATGGCCCTGGGCGCTCTTTCATCTCCACTTTTCAGATCCTCCACAACCCCAAATTATTTATTTTCAACAACCCTCTTGCCAGAAATTAGCCAGTATATTCTGTTGAGGTTTTTTTCCCCATGTTTACCTCTGACTCGTGTCTTAGAAACAGAAAAACTTTATTACCAATATTCCATGGACTATTGGGTTGCACACATTCCATGACATCACAGCAGCTCAGCCAACAGGTGGGAGGGTAGCTTTCATGTGGACAATCCTCAGAAACGAAGTAACCCCTTCCAAGATTATTGGAGGAAAAGTGTCCAGTGCTGTTTACATCGTCCAAATGAATATAAAGATAGCTGCATTTTTAATTTTAAAAAAATGTACTGATTGGTATACGCAAAGAGGAAGGTATCTTGTTCCAAAGCGTAATTGGCATTGAATGTCTGGGCCCTGGTGAGGCTCATCCCGGTGCCCTGAGGCCATGAAGATGGTGCTCTGGGGAATCTTCCGAAGTCACCAGGCAAGCAGTCACTAAATCCCACCCCATAACTCTGCATGGGGGAAATCAGACACCTCCCCAGTTTCTGTGCAAGGTGCCCCATTTTGGACGAAGGACAATCTGTATCTCAGTCGGAGTGGAGCCTGGGGACAGAAAAAAAAGACATAAAGAGGACAGACACACTGCAATTTCTGGCAGGCCCCTCTTTGAAGCAGGAAGGCAAACTCTTTCCCATTCTTTCTCTGGCGCAAACCTGCCAAGGCAAATTCAGCTGTAGTGGAGGTCGTTCCACTCCTATCTAGTGCACGGCAAATCTGGGGAAGGGGATACTGCCAATGGACCTAAAATGGGCCTCTCCGTTTTCTCCCAACTTCCTTCCGGAAGGCTTCTAAATTCTGTTTCTTACAAAAAGCAGATGCTGCGATCCTATCTTGGATATGGGCTTTACACAATTCCCATTCAACAATCTGAGAAGAAGCTGAACCCTCATCAGTTTCTAAATGTTCCTGAAGTTCGTCTCCTCCCCCCCCAACCTGTCGTCTAACATTCTCATCCCTACGTCCCAGTCAGCAGGGCCAGTGGTCAGAGGTGATGGCAATGGTGGTGATAAGAGTCCAACAACATCTGGAGGAGCTCAGGAGTTCCCCAGCCTTGCCCCACGTTCTGAACAGGCAGCCAAAGAAGGGGGCCACTGGTACCCGGATGCTGCCCAGACACACACACCCCAACCTGATCCAGCCACATACCTGGTGAGGGTTGGCCAGAAGCAGTACTTGAGAAATCACTGTTGGGGGAAGGAGTGGGTTGAAGGCTGGCAGCTCAGAGCCTGTGGCCGGTTGCAGCTTGATGGCCATCGACTGTCATTCAGCAGCAAGGAAGAGGGGAGAGAGAGAGAGAGGAGAGGAAGGATGAGCTCTCCTCAGGCACAAGCTCAGCCTGAGTGGGGTCGTTGGGACAGCTCCATGGCCCAGTGCCCCAGCAGCATATCAATCACAACATTTTATAAATTATCCCCTCTTTCTGTTCCAAGTTGAAACCCCCAAGGAAAATACACCCTCATACTGCAAAGCAGGACGGCAAGGCAAAAGTGACAAAAAACAGTGGTCAGGCCAAAGCCCTGCTGGAAGAGAAACATTTTCTGCTGGCAGGGTCTGTATGGGAACCTAACATCCTTGTGACATCAGGTGGGGAAAGCCTCACTCTTCCCTGGCAGCAGCAAGAAATGGAACCTTTAGCATCGTCGGCTGAGTCCTGTGGGACCTGCCACTGGAGATTCAGCAGGGGCCTTTGAACGCCTGCTGAAAACTTTTCTATTCTGCCATACCTGTGCAGGCAATTAAGAATAGCTCCTTCACAATGATTAACCGGTGTCTGCTTTTTATCTTTTGTTATGGCTTGTATTGTATTGCTTTATGTTTTTATTGCTATAACCTGCTTTGTTGAATTATTTATGGCACTGCGGCATACACATATTTTTATAAGTAAATAAATGAAGGGCACTATGTCACTTCCTTAATCAAATAAAATAAAACAATCCACAGGGAGGGAGGGATCCTGCTGATTGCCTAGATTAAGAGCCAGTTTCTCTCACCTTGGGCACAGCAGCCTGGAAGACGATGTTCTGCACTGGGTGAGGGGCAGTGCTCAGCAGGGAGAGGACCAGCACCCTGGTGGCTGGTTGGCCGGGAACCAGGTCCCTGGAGAAGTGGAGCATGGCTTTCAGGCCCTTCTCCTCATAGACCGTGACCGGGGGGATCGTGCCTGTTGGGGGCAAGAAGACAGACAAACATGGGAAGCTGCCTTATACAGAGTGAGACCACCGGGGTCAACTAGCTCCGCACTGTCTACACTGATTGGCAACAATGCAATGACCCTCCAAGATTTCAGGCAGAGGTGTCTACCAGCCATACTTGGGAGATACTAGAAACTGAACTCAAGACCTTCTACACCCAGAACAGATAGAATCATAGAACTGTAGAGTTAGAAAGGACCACAAGGGTTATCTAGTCCAACCCCCTGCAATGCAGGAACCTTTTGCCCAATGTGGGGCTTGAACCCACAACCCTGAGATTTAAGAGTCTCCTGCTCTACCAAGTGAGCTATCCCAGCTATGCTCTACCATTGTCCTTGGGCAATCTGGTGGCTAGGATAAGGATGCCAGGATCCAGACGGAGGGGCAGGGAAAGTGGGGGGGGGGTATTTATTTCATACAATTTATATACTGCTTGATTGCAGAAATCCTCATCCCAGTTTTCATAAAGAATAAGACAGTAAGGTAATTAGTAAAAACTATTACAGCATTCAAAAAATTAAAAGCATCCATAGAGCTAAAAACACACCAGCATCCCAAACATCAGGCTTGTCTAAAAAATGTTTTCAGCAGGTGCTGAAAAGAGTACAAAGGCAAGGAGTTCCCATGTGTAGGTGCTGCCACACTCGGAGACTGGTTTCCAAAAAATGTGGAACGGGCATTGTGGGGCACCTATAACGGGGCCAGTCCTGCAGATCAAAGCAATCAAGAGGGCATATATCAGGCATCCCCAAACTGCGGCCCTCCAGATGTTTTTGCCTACAACTCCCATGATCCCAAGCTAACAGGACCAGTGGTTGGGGAAGATGGGAATTGTAGTCCAAAACATCTGGAGGGCCGAAGTTTGGGGGTGCCTGGCGTATATGGTCCCAGATTACTGGGGGCTTTGTATACTAATGGTGTAACACCTTGAGCCTGGCCAGGTAACAAATAAGCAACCACTGCAGATATCTGAGCACAGGTGTTAATAATAATAATAATAATTTATTATTTATACCCCGCCCATCTGGCTGGGTTTCCCCAGGCACTCTGGGCGGCTTCCAACAGAAAAATGAAATAAAATAATCTATTAAACATTAAAAGCCTCCCTAAACAGAGCTGCCTTCAGATGTCTTCTAAAAATCTGGTAGCTGTTTTTCTCTTTGACATCTGATGGGAGAGCGTTCCACAGGACGGGCGCCACTACCAAGAAGGCCCTCTGCCTGGTTCCCTGCAACTTGGCTTCTCGCAACGAGGGAACCGCCAGAAGGTCCTCAGCACTGGATCTCAGTGTCCAGGCAGAACGATGGGGGTGAAGACGCTCCTTCAGGTATACTGGACCGAGGCCATTTAGGGCTTTAAAGGTCAGCACCAACACTTTGAACTGTGCTCAGAAACGTACTGGGAGCCAATGTAGAACTTTCAAGACCGGTGTTATGTGGTCTCAGCAGCCGCTCCCAGTCACCAGTCTAGCTGCCGCATTCTGGATTAGTTGTAGTTTCCAGGTCACCTTCAGAGGTAGCCCCACGTAGAGCGCATTGCAGTAGTCCAAGCGAGAGATAACCAGAGCATGCACCACTCTGGCGAGACAGTCTGCAGGCAGGTAGAGTCTCAGCCTGCGTACCAGATGGAGCTGATAGACAGCTGCCCTGGACACAGAACTGACCTGCACCTCCATGGACAGCTGTGAGTCCAGAATGACTCCCAGGCTGCCTGCACAGAGCATATTGCAGTAATCTACTCTGGAAGTAGCCAGCGCATGAACTACTTGCAGCCAAGCCTTCCCGGTCCAAGAATGCCCATAGCTGTCATACCAACTGCAGTTGGCAACAGGCTATTTGTTACCTGGCCAGCCACAGAGCCTCACAGAGGGACAAAGCTGAACCCTATACGAGGCTCTGTCGCCACACCAGTCCACATCCCACCACCAGTTCGGGGGCAGCAGTGGTGATCAGCTCCTGCCCTGTGAAGAAAAGCCCCCACCCTGGCACTTACTCAGAGTAATGGAACTCAGCGGAATTGAGAGCTTAGCCAAGGAGCTGCTGGAGGACGCAGGGCAAGGCGGCAAAGGTGCTGGTGCCATTTCAGGTATTTGACTGGAGACTGGAGGAGCCGCCGTCGGGCTGATGGGGAGACCTGGGGAAAGAGAGCCACAGGAACCTAGAGGCAACATCACTATCCCAGCAGGGAATTAACCCTTTCCTTCCGCAGCTCCCCTCCCCATGCCCTGATTGCCTCTTGCTTAGATGCTAATGCTGCAGCAACATCCCCGCAGGCTCCTCCCTCCAGCTTTGGTCATCCATGAAGGCCCTGGTCCAGGATGTGCAGCGGGATCTGAAGCCAACGAGGGTGCAAGCAGCTCAGACCCACACCTCTTCCACCCACCAGCCCAGGAGAAGGAGGGTGGCTCTTGAGGCCCCTGGCATGGTTTTCTCATAGCTGGCTCTCCCTGGGGGGCTCGGAAGACCCCACCGGAAGGAAACAGGGCAACTATAACAAGGACAGTTCTAACGGATTTAATTATTTTGTGGAAACGGTTCCACAGCAGTGTACAAAAACACTAAAGCAGGCATCCCCAAACTCAGCCCTCCAGATGTTTTGGGACTACAATTCCCATCACCCCTGACCACTGGCCCTGTTAGCTAGGGATGATGGGAGTTGTAGTCCCAAAACATCTGGAGGGCCGAGTTTGGGGATGCCTGGTCTAAAGCATAATGGAAATCATAAAGCGGTGTTGAAAACATGAAGCCAACAGCAGCTTGTTATGTCCTGGTTTGGGAAACACACAGAGTTGCATTCAAACACATTCAGAACCGGTGTGGTGTAGTGATTACTGTTGCAGTAGAACATAGGAGAGCCAGGGCTTTTTTCCAGCTGGAACTCTCTGGAACTGAGTTCTAGCACCTCTCAAGTGCCATTATAAGAGAACCAGGGAGGCATTCGTGGTGAGTTCCTGCACCTATTTTTCTAGAAAAATAGCACTGGGGATAACCATGTACACCACCTTGGGCTCGTTGGAGGAAAGGTGGGATATAAATATAATGCATAACATATTTATAATAATAATATTTTACCCAGAGTAGATCCACTCTGAGCCCAAGTTAGTCACGGCCAGGGTCTACTCTGCATAAAAGCTAAGTCCATTGATTTCAATGGGTCTACTCTGAATAGGGCTAGCACTGAATACAACTCTTGCCCTCATCAAACACTCTCCTCCTACAGGCCCTTCCCAGCCACAGGAAGCCAGAAAGCAGGGCTTTCTACATCAGGGAAGATGCAGCCCCTGAGAACGCCAGTCCAAGGCACCAACCTAACATCAGCTCCTCATCCAGTGAGTGGGTGGAAGTGGAGGAGAGGAGCCTCTCCAGGAAAGGCTCTGTCTTTGCGTTCTCTTGCAAGGGAGCCTGGCACCCAGCACCCAGCTCAGAGAGGTCAATGAGGGTGAGGTTGCTCGCAGCGTCTGGAAGGGGCTGAGGACCAGCTGAAATGAAAGCAAGATTATTATTTTTTAAACAAAGCAGATGGCCAGCCCAAGGAGGCTCAGCTGGTAGAGAATGCTGGGGAAAGGGAAGATCTTCCACCCACAATTTCAGATTGCTGCAAGCAGTTCTCCTGACACAAAGGTGGGACTCCCTTCCTCTTACCCCCCAAAAAAAAACTCTACCGGGGTTGCATTTCACTTGTCTATTACTGGGTAAGGCAGACAGCCAAGAACTTAACCAAGATCCACCACTCAAAGCAAAACACTTCTGACACAAATCCGTTCTCTTGGGAGCAAGTTTGCATAACTTCCGCCTTGCTAAACAAGCAAGAAAATGAGCAAACTGTCTCAGGCTTTTGAAACTGTAGACTAGCTAGCTGCTCTGGTTTAGCAAAGCTTCCCAAAGTGCTCCCTGATTATCCTGACCTGCAGAGCAGGAGCAGAACAGGGTGTTTTCGTTTATGTGGTGCTTCAAAGCAGAGACTTAAAGAGCTGGCAGCTTTTTTTAAAAGGGGGGGGCATCCTGCAGTATGTGGTTCACAAAACCGAGTAGCCACCTCATGCGGTTTTCTGCTCGCCCTTCTGACCCTCCTTTTTTCCTTCCTTCTTGAAGCCACCTCCTCACCCTCCTCTTTAAATCCCTTCCCAACAACTCTGAAGAACAAAAAGGCAGCTGTATGTATGATAGCTCAGTCGGTAGGGCACAAGACTCTTAATCTCAGGGTAGTGGGTTTGAGCCCCACATTAGGCAAAAGGTTCCTGCATTGCAGATGGCTGGACAAGATGTGGTCCCTTCCAACTGTACTATGATTCACCCTAGCCAATCTCAATCCGCCCCTTGGCTTCACTGCAAGAAGGGCCTCCCCAGTCCCTTTACAAGACAGGGACAGCCTTGCCAACCTACCAGCACCACCACCAGAGCTGGTCCCAGAATCCCCAGCGGTGCCCACAACGTCCTTGTAAAAGCACAGCGCCTGCGTGAGCCTGTCACTTGCCTGTAGAACCTCCCCTACAGAAGCAACAAGAGCGAGAATTTGCACCAGGGGCTTCACTCAACAATTACAAGAAAACAATTGTTATTTGTAGGGTGGGGGCTGCTTTGTTTCATGTGTTCTGTATTATTAGCAATTAAGAGAGAAAAGGAAATCAATTAAGTTACCCCTGTTAACAAATTAAAACCCTGGAATTCTAATTCTCAGGGCTAACAACACACAAAGCGCATCTAATAAAAGTGATTTCACCCCAAAAAATGGAAAACGAGTGAGGTACCAACTAAAGAAGAATGGCAACAAGTTGGCAGAATATGCACAACATATAGAATAAGGGAACAAGAAGAACATACGTTTAAAGAAGATTGGAAAACATTTATTGAATATATGGGAAATAATTGTGTACAGCTGAAAACGCTGGCAGCATTAAGATAAATTCAACAGTGTAAATAAGTTTTGATGGATGCATAATGGAATACTAAATGGTATAGTTTTTGTAAAATATGCAGGGATTTATGATATGTAAAATGAACCGTGGAAAAAGAAGAAGGGAGGTCACTGATATCTTAAGGATGTAAAATGAGTATCTTAAAGCAGAAAACTTAATAAAAAATTATATACAAAAAAATAAATAAAAGTGATTTCAAATCCAGCCGTTTCCTAATTTGAGGGTAGAGAAAATAGGGGACAGCTGTTCCCTTCTCAGCCAGGACAAAGCTGCATTTATTGGGCCTCTGTAACATCCCTCTCTCTACACACACACCCCTGCCCAGCCCCTCCACTTCCCTTCCCTTGATTGTTTTTCCCGTTCTTACCCAGAGCCTCCTCTTCTTCCACCGTCTCGCTGGCCACACGGAAGAGCAGCGGCTTCAGCCTCTCGCACTTGGCAAACGTGGCCTGTGGAAGGACACAGCCACAGTGGAAGCGCCGCTGGCTCAGGCTCACAGCCCCACCCCAACCCACCCCAGCTATGGCTCAAGGGGAGCGCACCACACATGCTCAGAAGAACTTTATTCATCATGTTATTATAATATTCCGCTACATGTTTCAGGGCAGATTCCAGCCACCCAGAATTTAGGTAAGCCCAGTCCAGTATTCTAGCCAGAGGGGTACGTATGCAACCGAAGAATGTCAGAAAAAACCCTTGCAGCCAGATCAGGTCAAAATAGGTCCATTGAGCCCAGCATCCTCTCCTCACCAAGGAGGCCAACAAAATGCCACAATGGGAAGCCCGCAGACAGGACCTGGGTGCAAGTGCTTTTCCACCTTGTGTGATTCTCAGCAAGTGGTATTCATTGAGAATTGTGGGAAGGAATCTGAAAACAGAGGTCCTCTCTCTCCCCTGGTGACAAATGAGTCAACCAAGGCATACTGCAGAGGCCCCACAATTGTCCTCAAGAGCCCCCTCCCCATGGCCAGGCAGAGGGAGGTCCCGGAGCATATGGGGCTGCCCCAGGGAAAGGCCTTGCAGAGCATGCTAGCTGCTGTGCCTTTCACGCACAGGTGCTCCCCAAGAGTCGGGGGGCGGCAGAGAGCAGGACTTACCTGCAGGAGCTGCAGGGTTGGCATGGGGGTCCCGGCTACCTTGCTTGCTTGCCAGCTACTCAGCATCTCCTCCAACGCCTCCGCACTGCTGTGGGCTTCTTTTAGAGCGTTCAGTCGCCTGGAGACCTTGGCCGATTTCTCCTGCTCCTGCAATGGACCAAACACACTCAGATTCTTTAGCTGTGATTTCTGTGTTGCAGGGCGTGGGGCTAGATGACCCCTGGGGTCCTTTTTCCCAACTTGACAATTCTGTGACTCTAGGTCGCAAGGCATTTCCCCTAAACAATTAGCAGCCTCAGCTTGTGCCTCTCATACCAAGGTCAGATAATAAACTGAGCCCTAGAAAAGCAAACCCAAGAGAGCGCGAAGACGACGACCTAAGAATCTGTGTGCTTGCATTTCTTTATTTGTTGCCTTTATATCTTTTTCTCTCCAAGGAGCTCAAGGATTCTTCCGCCCTATTCATACACGCTTCTCTTGCACTTCATTTAATCGCCACAACAACCCTGTGAGGCCACAAGGAGTGAAATTACGAGCAACCACGCAGAGGGCCTTCTTGGTAGTGGCGCCCACCTTGTGCCATGCCTTCCCATCAGATGTCAAGGAGTTAAGTAACTATATAACTTTAAGAAGACATCTGAAGGTTTTTATATTTGTTGGAAGCTGCCCAGAGTGGATGGGGCAACCCAGTCAGATGAGTGGGCTAAAGAAGGAGGAGGAGGAGGAGGAGGAGGAGGAGGAGGAGGAGGAGGAGGAGGAGGAGGAGGAGGAGGAGGAGGAGGAGGAGGAGAAGAAGAAGAAGAAGAAGAAGAAGAAGAAGAAGAAGAAGAAGAAGAAGAAGAAGAAGAAGAAGAAGAAGAAGAAGAAGAAGAAGAAGAAGAAGAAGAAGAAGAAGAAGAAGAAGAAGAAGAAATTGGCCCAAAGTCACATCCAGTGAGCTTCATGGCTGAGGGGGAATTTGAACCCTGGTCTCTCCCAGGTCTTAGTCCCAACACTCTAACCATTACACCACACTGGCTTCTCCCTGAGCATGGAGCCCTCTGGCACCAGATGCTGCCAGACAATGGGAGGAAATGGCAGAGAAAAGGCCTACCTCTCTGATCATCCCTTTGATCAGCCTGTTTGCTGCCTGAAGGTCCTCTGGGTTTTTGCTTTTCAGGAGCCTTGTTAAAAGCTGAGGAGAGGAGGGGAGAAGGTGAGGACCAGGCCAGAAGCATCACTGCACAGTCAATGGCACACTTTGTCTCAAGCAAAGATGTTCAGGAGCAAAAAAGAAAAACAAAGACTCCTACTAAATGCTTTTTTTTAAAAGGGGGCTGCTTTGGGAGTATTTACCAACAAGGCTTTCAGGTGGTCTGGTTTTGCATGGAAATAGGGTTGCCAGACTCAATAGAGGACAGGACTTCTGTGCCTTTAATTGCCCTGCTTTCTTTTGAGTCTGGAAACCTTAAAGAGAAACCAGCAGACCCTTTGCTTGGAAATTAAACAAAGGCTCCTCTGGTTTCTCTTTAAGGTTTCCAGACTCTAAAGAGAGCAGGTCAATTAAAGGCACAGAAGTCCTGTCCTTTATTGAGTCTGGCAACCCTCCATGGAAAAAGCAGTATTTCTCAGAATAAAGTTTTATAACCAGGATATTTTTAAAAAACAAGGGAAGGGCTCTAGGCTCAGGGGACAAAAGTCTGCTTTGCATGCAGAAGGTCCTTGGTTCTATCCCCAACAGGCTTGTTAGGGCCCCCCGTGGGTCACCCTTGGCATCCACTACCCCAAGTCCATTATTAACTAGTGAGCAATAGTGGTGGTGCATGTCCAGCTTGACCACAAGGGGGAGCAGGTTACCTTGGATTTCTCATCATCAGCATCAAAAATGGAGCTAGCTGGCCGTGGAGAAGGTGGCGGCAGAATTTTGTCTTCCGGTAGTTTGGGGTCTTGTTTGACGATCCCTGAAATAAAGCTTTGCAGTGTTGGCACACTGACAGTTCAAGGATGCTTAGGGGCCATTTAAACTGACAAATCACAACAGAAAAGGCATTTAAAGCTAGTTGCCCGAGTCTGGAATTCAGAGATTCAAAATGCAAGAAGCTAAAAATTGAAAGTAAAGGAGCAAAAGCTGGCCTTAAACCACACACAACTTAACCGCCTGCAATTTGTCATCTGCAAGGCTTCAGATTCCACAGCAAACACTTTTGGGTGCAGCTGTTAAGAGTGTCCAACTAAGATTTGTTGTTGTTTTTTTAACATGGATGTTCATTAGAGATGAATCTGTAAAACAAGCAGTATGTTAAAGGGGATGAATTGGAAGATATCTAAGAGTAGGAAACCAGTTTTTTGGGGGAAAGGGTATTTAAATTAAATTAAATTTGGTTTTGATTTTTATAAATTTGAAAATGAATAAAAATTAATTGGCAAAAAAAAAGAGTGCCAGACTAGGACCTGGGAGACCAGGGTTCAAACCTCCCCACTTGGCCATGAAGCTCAATAGATGTGACCTTGGGCCACCCACATTAAGTAGTTTAAAAGAGATAAGAGAGTTAAACACCAGCTGTATAACCCCTTTTGGGGGCAGGAAGAAAAATACTTTGTTCTGCTTTCTCACGGAAAAACCTCGTGAGGAAAAAGAGTGTCAGAAGCCTTTTGGTCAGCAGGCTTGTGGTTTAAGGCCATGTGACTTTGAGATGGGAAGGAGGTGGGGGAGAACACAGACAGAAGAAACAGCTGAATGGAGACCTTGTTTCTTCAGCATTTGATAAGCGTCGCGGATTTTCACTTCCTGAGGAAACCACACCATCCAACTGAACAGCAGCTCAATGATGCGGGACTTGACTCTGTCCGTCGACCATTCTCCGAGATACTGGGAAGCCCAAAGTAAAGATGGTTGGAACCAGAAGAAGAAAGACCAACACCGTGGGGAGTCCCACGCACCTCACAAAGCAAGACTGTGCCTGCAGCATCTTGTACTCCCACCTACTCAAAATAAATCCTGGTACATTTCAGATGTTTTCTGCCCCTGTACCCTTAACAGGGACGCAGGTGGCGCTGTGGGTTAAACCACAGAGCCTAGGGCTTGCCGATCAGAAGGTCGGCAGTTCGAATCGCCACGACAGGGTGAGCTCCCGTTGCTCGCTCCCAGCTCCTGCAGTTTGAAAGTATGTCAAAGTGCAAGTAGATAAATAGGTACCACTACAGCGGGAAGGTAAATGCCGTTTCCGTGTACTGCTCTGGTTCGCCAGAAGCGGCTTTGTCATGCACATGACCCGGAAGCTGTACGCCGGCTCCCTCGGCCAATAACGCGAGATGAGAGTCTCGCAACCCCAGAGTTGGTCACGACTGGACCTAATGGTCAGGGGTCCCTTTACCTTTTACCCTTAACAGCACCTGTACTCTTAACAGTGGGAACTGGGGATAACCAGTGGCCCTGCAGATGTTGCTGGAAGTACAGAATCCACCCCTCTTTTAAAAACAACCACACACAACCCCAACTTTATCTTGACCTTTAGGAGGAGGCCCTTCTGAAGGGACCTCCCAGCCACCCCTTTTCTGACAAGGGCCCCCTCCCTTCCAGTATTCTTTTTCTATATAAATAATAATAATAATAATAATAATAATAATAATAATAATAATAATAATAATAATATATTATTTATACCCTGCCCATCTGGCTGGGTTTCCCCAACCACTCTGGGCAGTTCCTAATAGAATATTAAAAACACAATGAAACATCAAACATTAAAAACTTCCCTAAAGAGGGCTGCCTCCAGATGTCTTCTAAAAGTCCGATAGTTGTTTATTTCCTTGACATCTGATGGGAGGGCATTCCACAAGGCAGGCACCACTACCCAGAAGGCCCTCTGCCTGGTTCCTTGTAACTTCACTTTTCACAGTGAGGGAACCACCAGAAGGCCCTCGAAGATGGACCTCAGCATCTGGGCTGAACAATGGGGGTGGAGATGCTCCTTCAGGTATACTGGGCCAGGGCCATTTAGGGCTTTAAAGGTCAGTACCAACACTTTGAATTTCTGAGCTTCACCTGCCTGGGCACTTACCTTGGGAGAAAGGACCTTGATGAGACTGTTCAGAAATCGGAACTTCCCCATTTCGTGATGGAAATTCTCTCCGCAGTTGTTCACACACATCTCCAAGACCTCGTAGGGGAAAAGAGGCAAACACAAACCTTGATCCTAAAAGAGCGGGTAAATCCACAGGGAGCCCCCAAGACTCCATCACGCCAGCCTTGTCCTTGGGCAGTGGGGTCACCAAGCCATTCAAGGTGACGACAAAAGGTGCAGAAAACAGAGCCAGGTAACTTTCTCTAGGTAAAGGCAGCGGACAAGGGGACCCAGGGGTGCAGGGAGGGGGAGGTGCTATTTTCTCTGAGTCTTCATAACTCCAAATAGAAGTGCAAAGGGCAGCTATCACCAGCAGATGTTTTGGACTGTAATTCCTATCAGCTGCAGCAAGCATTTGTGGTGGGAGCTATAGCCCAAAACACCTACAGGTCAGTCACTAGGTTGATGAAGGCTGGCAGAGAGACTCTGGGTTGGTTAAAATCCATATCTGTCCTTGCTTATCTCGATAGGGGAATTTCAGGAAGGAGAAAAATACCCTGCACATGCTCACAAGACGCTGCATTTTTAATAACTTCACTCTGGCCACAACTGACCCCTGGCACTGAGAACTGATTCCAAGCCTGAGCTAACAGGGAACCCTGTTCAGGGAAGGTGTTCCAAGCAGTGCCAGTTGTCAGGCATAGCTCAGTGAGCAAATGAGGTAGGAGAAGGTGGACTCAATCAGGCTGAGACTGATTGGGATTGGGGGGGGGACGATGGTTGTGTAACGCAGGTGTGACAAGCTACAAGAACAGGAAGTTCCCCTCTTTTTTCAAGAGGGAAAGAAGAACTACCAAACTGCAGAATTCTCAACCCAGATGCTCATCATCAGCCGCTCTGTCCACACCACAAATGGGGGAACAAGAAGCCTGGACTCCAAAGAGGAAGTGCAAGGCCTGGCATGCGCGATATCCCTGTGTCCAGGATACCGCAGGACACACTGGGTTGCACTATGCTCACACTTTGCATTTAAATCCCACCTTTTTCTCCAAGGAGAGCAAGTACACATCCCTCTTCTTATTTAATCCCCACAACAAACCAGTTATGGGACTGAGAAGCAGCGACTGGCCCAAGGTCACCCTTCATGTCCAAGGGGGGATTTGAACCCGGGATTTCCCGGCCCTGGTACACTTACAGTTAGCGCATGTAGAGCCTCTGCCTCCTGCGGCGACTGGATCTTATGTTCCAGCAACTTCAGAGCTGCAGCAGTGCTGAGAGAGAGGTAAGGAAGAAAAACAGTCATGCCATAGTCCCTGAAATCATTCTTGAATTCACCTTCACAGCAACCAGAGGAGGCAGGTGGGTACTGCTGTCGGGGAGGGCCAAAGCTCAATGGGAGAGCATCTGCTTGGCATGCAGAAGGTCCAGGAAGGGCTGGGGGGGGGGAATACTCCCTGCCTGAAAAACCTGGAGAGCCACAGCTGCCAGTCAGCATGCACACAATCCTGAGCTAGCTAGCAGAAGGCAGTGTCCTATGTTTTCAAGAGAAAGAGGGCAGTTTGCTCAGTGATGGGCAAGAGAAGAGCTGGACTTCTGCACCCAAGACCAGCTCTCTGCTTTTGCCACACAAGATCCAGGGATATCACATAGGCAGCTGACACCTGCCACTTCCAACTGCATGACATTTTAGGGTAATATATGCTGAACCCTGTTATTTGGGGTTTTTTCTCAGTCTCTACAGTAAGGTAGCTGAGGAGTGGAAAAAACCACTGGGTTGTTGTTCCTTCTCTGAGAGTGTTGATGAACGTGGTTTGTAAGAGTGATCACTGCTGCTTGTGATGGCTGGACACGCTCCAGTCTGGCACCTCCCCAACAGGTTGTGCAGGTTTTTTCAAGCAATAGAGAAGCCAGCTGAACCTGTTTGACCAGAAGCAACTGCAAGAGAAAGCAGGTAGGCGCCTGAGCCACAAGAAGAGAAACCGTTCCACAAGAAACAAGAAATCATCTCCGCCAAAGGAGCTCAAGCACACTCTTGGCATGACATAAAATCCCACACAAGAAAAGGATGGAATGAGCAGAAATTGCGGCAGAAAGAGAGCTGAGGTTCGTTCCAAGCTCATCCCCAGTCAAGCAATGTTGCCAGACATTCAAGTTTCAATCGGCTGCTACCGTATGTTTTAGGAGATGCAAAAGCTCTCGAGAATTCGTTTGCTTTCAGCAAACAGTGCCCAAGGCTCAAGGGATTCCTGGGCAAGGAAACACAAGCAACCCACAGACAACACAATAACTGCAGGAAAGAATCTGGCCACACACCACAAGAAGAGGACAGAGGTTCTCCCTCCTCTCCTGCTCTGCCTGGGAATCTTCCACAGTCTGCCCTGCTTGTAGTGCCTCTGCACATGGGCAAAAGGTAGCAAACAGAAATATGGGGTAACACAAGCTCTGACCACCTGTTCACGCTCAAGACAAAACCTTTGCCTACTTCCACATCCACCTCGAGCTGAAAGTGGCCCAGCAAAAGGTTCTCCTCACCCAGTGCAGCCTTACCTGTCAGCATCTGCGTTGACCTGGTCGCTAAACCTCTGGATACATTCCCAGTTTTCCTCGGGGTTACTGGGGTCTGTGGCTTTGTCTGCCATGGAAGACAAGGTTGGGAAGAGTCACAACAGTGCAGCACAGCTGGGCAAAACACGAATGTCTGATCGGCCCCAGGTGTCGCCTGCTCTCCAGCCCCAGCCCTGCTCTGTTGCCAGTGAAAGGACACAGAAAAGAGAAAGGGAGCGGAAAGTGAAATGGCTTTATGCTGGGGAGGCAGCCTAGTCCTCTTCCCCCAGGCAACCATATCTAAAGAGGCTGCAGTGTATTTAGAAAATAAGCTAGGAAGGACAGGGAGAAATAGTCACCAGACAGGGGCCTTTTCAGTGGTGACTCCCCAGTTGTGCAATGTCTTCCCTAGTGAAGTGTGCCTGTCTCCATTACTAGCAACTTTCAAGAGGAACCTGAAAACATTCTTGTTTACCTGCGCATCTGTTGGTGGCTGTTCCTGGAAACTCTGAGATCAGTGAATGGGAGAATGTTATTGATTGTAATTGCTTTTTTAAGACTACTGTATTTTTAACTGTAACTGCTTTAGAATGTTTTAAATTGCAGCTGTTCTCAGAATGTTTTAATCCATTTTTGCTTTCATTTTCAAATTGTGTATCTGTTTGTTAGCCTGGGATCCTTGGGGGTGGGGGAGGTATGAATTCAGTAAATATTAATAAAAATAGATACTGATGGGAGATTTGTGTTAAAAGTCTCAAGTGGGAGGATGAAAATAACAACAGTAAAGTAAATGGTACACAGAAAGGAAGGCCTTTGTTTAAAAGAAATTAGATACTTTGAAGAGGATGAGATAATATTGGATGGAGATTTTAAAAGCTTCAGATATGCCCACTGATAAAACAAAGAATAAAGTGAGGTTTTTGGTGTGTGTGTTTTTACATTTTTTAGCCCTGTTGGCATATTGGGTGTAGCACACCCAATATGCCAGCAAGTTTGGAAAACTCAGCAATGGCCAGAGGATTGGAGAAGATCAGTCTACATCCCAATTCCAAAGAAGGGCAGTGCCAAAGAATGCTCCAACTACCGCACAATTGCGCTCATTTCACACGCTAGCAAGGTTATGCTCAAAATTCTACAAGGCAGGCTTAGGCAGTATGTGGACCGAGAACTCCCAGAAGTGCAAGCTGGATTTCGAAAGGGCAGAGGAACCAGAGACCAAATAGCAAACATGCGCTGGATTATGGAGAAAGCTAGAGAGTTCCAGAAAAACGTCTACTTCTGCTTCATTGACTATGCAAAAGCCTTTGACTGTGTCGACCACAGCAAACTATGGCAAGTTCTTAAAGAAATGGGAGTGCCTGATCACCTCATCTGTCTCCTGAGAAATCTCTATGTGGGACAAGAAGCTACAGTTAGAACTGGATATGGAACAACTGATTGGTTCAAAATTGGGAAAGGAGTACGACAAGGTTGTATATTGTCTCCCTGCTTATTTAACTTATATGCAGAATTCATCATGCGAAAGGCTGGACTAGATGAATCCCAAGCCGGAATTAAGATTGCCGGAAGAAATATCAACAACCTCAGATATGCAGATGACACAACCTTGATGGCAGAAAGCGAGGAGGAATTAAAGAACCTTTTAATGAGGGTGAAAGAGGAGAGCGCAAAATATGGTCTGAAGCTCAACATCAAAAAAACCAAGATCATGGCCACCGGTCCCATCACCTCCTGGCAAATAGAAGGGGAAGAAATGGAGGCAGTGAGAGATTTTACTTTCTTGGGCTCCTTGATCACTGCAGATGGTGACAGCAGTCACGAAATTAAAAGACGCCTGCTTCTTGGGAGAAAAGCAATGACAAACCTAGACAGCATCTTAAAAAGCAGACATCACCTTGCCGACAAAGGTCCGTATAGTTAAAGCTATGGTTTTCCCAGTAGTGATGTATGGAAGTGAGAGCTGGACCATAAAGAAGGCTGATCGCCGAAGAATTGATGCTTTTGAATTATGGTGCTGGAGGAGACTCTTGAGAGTCCCATGGACTGCAAGAAGATCAAACCTATCCATTCTGAAGGAAATCAGCCCTGAGTGCTCCCTGGAAGGACAGATCGTGAAGCTGAGGCTCCAATACTTTGGCCACCTCATGAGAAGAGAAGAATCCTTGGAAAAGACCCTGATGTTGGGAAAGATTGAGGGCACTAGGAGAAGGGGACAACAGAGGACAAGATGGTTGGACAGTGTTCTCGAAGCTACGAACATGAGTTTGACCAAACTGCGGGAGGCAGTGCAAGACAGGAGTGCCTGGCGTGCTATGGTCCATGGGGTCACGAAGAGTCGGACACGACTAAACGACTAAACAACAACAACAACAACAGCCCTGTTGGCAGCCAAGAAACAGGGAAGATTCAACCTCTCAGTTAGAAAAAAAGAAACAAGAGCAGGTTTGCTATGAAAGAAAGAGACAAACTGGGGGCAGAGTGTGTCTTCTTAGAAATTTTTTTGTGTGTCTGAGTGTTTTGAAGACTGCAGATTTTTAAGGAAAGTTAGAAATTGTTGAAATATCCTCAAAAGAGAGAATGATGCTTAATAATTCTGTTCAGTTGACAAAAGCCAAACTATTGAGCAGTTAAAGAAAAATGAAACCATTGCACTTCTAAGAGAGTATACAGCATTTAGGCTGCAATCCTATACCTACTCACCTGGGACTAACCCTATTGAACTCAACAGGACTTCTGAGTAGACACATATAGGATTGCACAGTTAACAAATGAATGGTCAGGCTCTTTAATTAGGAAGGGTGTAAAGAGGATGTAGTGTAAAGAGGATGTAGTGTAAAGAGGACGGAGAATGTTCTTTCCACCAGTTCTCTCCAGCAGAATTTTGAAATGCTAGCTACTGTATTGGCAAATTGACTGATAAATAAACAGACGTTGATCAGGCGTATTTTCATGCCCGGCAGGAAAATGTCAGATTGCATCAGATTACTGCTGGCTCAAATCAGAACAGAAAAAATTACAGGTTTTTTTTCCTTGCGTCAGAGAAAGCTTTTTATAGAGTGGAAAAATAATCCTTTTTTCTGTAATGAAGGCATTTGATTTAGGGAAGCACTTATACAACAGACAGCCCTGAAGCCAGAATTAGCTGGGAATGTGTACTCTTGTTGTAATTAAAAAAAACCCTAGGCAAAAGACTTCTCCTGGGAGTTACTATTATTTGCAGAAACTAATGGGGGTCAGCAATGCTCATGAATGCCAGGGAATGAGGGGAAAGTGCCCTTGTGCCCAGGTCTGCTTGCTTTGCTAGTTTCCCATGGGCATTGTGTTGGTAACTGTGAGAACAGGATGCTGCACTAAGATGGGCTTTGGGCCAGATTCCAAAAAAGGCTCTTCATATGTCTTTAACTTTGAGCAAGAGCAATAAGAAATTGCCCATGAATAAAAGCAGTGAGGATAATGGGCCAATAGAATATATATATATATCTTACATTATTTATTTATTTATTTATTTATTTATGAATTTATAATCCACGCTTTCAGAGGAGGGGGGGAAACCACAGCAAGGTGGAGTACAACATATAAAGTTATAAATCAACAAATGGCCATAAAAACATGGTTAAAATTTATCAGTGAATATCAATAGACACTGACTGATTAAAACAAAACATCATTTTGTAAAGGCCTGTCCGAACAAAACAAAAAAAGTTTTAAAAAGAAGGGAGAATGATGTGGCATTTAATTCTGACTAAGTCCACCTGAGTCAAGAGTGTGGATCGATTAAAAAAAAAAGGCAAAATATCAGGTTATTAAGTCCAGTAGGCAAGAAGTACCACAAACTAGAAGACCCCCAAATTATCTGCCCTCAAATGAAAAAAGAGAGAGAGAGGCGGCAACATTGAATCAAAGGAGTATCAAAACAGCTTTGACGGGGGGAGAAATCGGAAGACAAAACTGTTGCCTTTTAGGGTCCCCCAGTCTGGATTGAAAAAACGCGCAGCCACTTTGACTCCGTCTTGAAGAAGGGGGCTAGTTTAAGCAGCCTGGTGCAAAACCGCTTCCGAGTTGCACCGTTTTAACGCTTCAGGTGGTTTGCAAGAAAAGCTCCCGGGAGAGAGAGCTTTCCAACACCCAGCTCTCCAGGCTCATGTGCCAGATTTGGGAGCGAAGGGCCGACCCGGCCGGGTGGGGGTGTCCTTCCTCCTTCCGCGTCTCAGGAGCTAAGGAGCCAAGCTCTGCGGGACTCAGCCCAGCCAGGCGCCGTAGCCTCTGAGCGCGCGCAGAGCGCCCTCCCTCTCCACCCCGCACTCACGCAGCAGCAGCTCCAGCGTGCCCGGAGGAGCCGCCCGCGCCATGGCCTGCCTCCCTCTTCCTCGGCCGGGCAGAAAGTTGGCCCGGCACTCCCAGCCCGGGGTGGGACGACCCTCCGGCGCCCAGACCCCGCCTCGGCGCCCGCCCGGGGCGGGGAGAGGCAGTCGGAGCGCCGCCTCCGCGCCCAGCGCTGGGCAGCAACAGGCGGAGGCCAGGAGCAGCCCCGGGCCTGGCACTGAAGCCCCGCCGGGGAAAAGCGCACCAGTAGCCGCCGCGAGGGGCCGGGAAGCCGCCCAGAGCAGCCTCTCCCCCGGGGGCTCCGCGCCTCGGCCAGGGGCAAAACATTGGCGGGGGGGGGGCAAGGGGAGCATAGGGGAGAGAGGACAGGGAGCAGGTAGATTGATCTATACATCGGTTTAAAAAAAAAACAGCTCAAAGTGGTTTACAAAAAAACACTCAACAAAATTATCAGTAAGAAAAATGAACAGCAATAATGCAAAAATTTCCAAAAGTTAAAATAATAGACTCAAAATGGATTCGTGTTCACATCAACTTGGAAAAGCATGATTAAAAACCCACAAGAAAAATAAGGATAATTGGTATTACAGCTATGTCCTTGTTAGGCTGGAAGCGGGAAAAAGTTTGCCCGCTGCTTTGTAACATTTGGGTTGGCCTAATGGAGATGAGACTCTCTTTAGGATTTGGATTTTTTTGTTTTTGAAAATGAAACGAAAACTACAGTAAGATGGACAGTAATGTTTATTTTTGCATGGTTGTAGAAATGATGTTTGTGTTCAGCTGCACCATATGGTCCATGGTAAATCCGGCAAGGGGAAATTCCCGCAGTGTCCTCCTTCCCTTGATGCCCTAAGCATATGCCTATTTTGCTTAATGGTTAATCCAGCCCTGGGCAAAGAGACTACACTGAGCACAGGAGATGCTGTTATACCCAGCAGGACCACGGCATCTCTCTGGATTTGTGGCTGATGATGGTGCAAATGTCACATCAAGGATTCATGTTGATTTTCAATTGTATTTTATTGCTCCTTTTTATAGAACCAGAGAATTGTGGAGTTGGGAAAGTCCCCAAGGGTCATCTAGTCCAACCTACTGCAATTTATTATCTCAGATTGTAATGCAATAAAAATACCCTTTGAATTCTATGGAACTGGACCTTCAGAGCCCAGTTTGGCTCACTCTCCTGTGGCTTCCAAGGTTGAGGCTGCTCCCCAAGTCCCGAAGAAATGCCCAGCGGGGTGACGATGGCCGCGAGGCCATGTGGAAAGCAGTCACAGCGGCAATTTGACCTCCAGCCAGTGTTTTTGCTTTCTTTATTAATGCCACGTCAGACTCAACTAGAACCGGAAATCCCCTTAGGGTCTCAGTGCCAATGCCAGGCTGCCAACCCCAGAGCACTTTTAAAGATATATATATATATATATATACAGAGAGAGAGAGAGAAGTGGTCAAGTCCGTGGCTGTGAGATGCTCTGCGGTCCACAGGAAGGTGTTTAAGCTTCATGGAAGGCTTGACATGCAAGCTCTACTAAAAGTTCAGTTGGCTGTTTTGCTTCAACAGGTCAGCTGCAAAGGGCTCTCTGGATCCGTGCGCTGGCCTCTCTGGGCCCCAAGGAGACCATCATCTCGGCAACGCTGGGTCCTTCCTGAAATGGACAGGGAGGTTACTCCAGAAAGGGAGAGGGAGCCCTTGCCAACCGGGAAGAAGCACCTCCCTACTTGAAAACAGGAGCTCTTGAAGCTTTGTGGAAGCTAGAGTCTGAGAGGCCTCTGTTACAGCCTTCCCTCTTCCATATTCCTACCACAATTCCATTGATGGAGTGCACTACAACCCCTCCTGAGTAAACGGCTTTGGCCCAGTATACCTGAAGGGGCGTCGTCCAGCCCAGACACTGAGGTCCAGCTCCGAGGGCCTTCTGGCGGTTCCCTCACTGCAAGAAGTGAACTTACAGGGAACCAGGCACAGGGCGTTCTTGGTGGTGGTGCCTGCCCTGTGGAACGCCCTCCCAGCAGATGTCAAGGAAATAAACAAGTATCTGACTTTTAGAAAGCATCTGAAAGCAGCTTCCTATGATTTCAGCACTGCCCAATAAATGGAATAACATTTAAAAAACTGGCATCCTGTATTAGGTGTTTAGCTGGCATCTTCATGTCGCCATTTAGGCACCAAGTAAAGACTTGCTTATCAGGACATGCCTCGGGGTGTGGGGAGGGCTCACAGAATCATAGAGTTGGAAGGGACCCTGAGGATCGTCTAGTCCAATCCCCTACAATGCAGGAATATGCAGCTGTCCCATATGGGGATCGAACCTGCAACCCTGGCATTATCACCACCACATTCTAACCAACTGAGCTATCCATCCTTATTCTTGGTTTTATTCTAGCTGTAGCTTGACCTGTGGGTTTTTGCTCGTACTTTTTCATTATTGTCAGGAATGGTCCATCCGTGTTAACTGATTTCACGTGCTTTTATTGTTATAAGCCACTGATTTGCTGAAAATGAGGTAAAAATAATTTTAGGTCAGCCTTTGTCAACTTGGTGCCCTCCATACGTTTTGGACTACAACTCCCATCAGCCCCAACATGATATGGCTAGGGCTGATGAGAGTTGTAGTCCAAAATATATCGAGTCTACCAGGATGGCTCTTTTATTTTAAAGAGATGCCAGAAACTACCACTGATGTCCCTTAGCAGAGCCAAGCCAGCTATTGGCTTTCAAAGCAGAGCAATTCAGGTGATGAGATGTGGGAAGTGGGGCCCAGGGAAATTTACCTTCTGGCCACTGAGGGCCAAGCGGAGAAGTCTCATCATGCCACTGTACTGGGTCCCACTTATCTGCTCCTGCAGCCGCCTCAGGTCTTTGCCGAGCTCCTCTGGGGTCAGAGCACAAACCGGCTGTTCCAGCAACCTTTGGGAAGAGAATTAGGGGGGGAAAGGATATTACTTTAAACTTGTTTTTCTAAACTGCGGCTCAGTTTTCACTTGGAAAAACTATGCCAAGTGATTTATCGTATCCATTTTGCAGGGCAGATTGTTTCACTAGCAGAAGACCTTTCATGTGACCAAGAGTCATAGAATTATAGAATTGGAAGGGGCCATGAAGGTCATCTAGCCCAACCCCCTGCAATGCCCAATATGGGGCTCAAATGTGGGGGAATCTTTTGCCCAGCGTGGGGCACAAACCCACAACCCTGAGATTAAGAGTTTCATACTCTTCATACTGAAATAATGTTAAGGTTCTACTGTTTATTTACCATATGAGGGAGACCGGCTGGAAACAAGCGCTTACTCCAGCATGGAAAGTACCTGCTGTCACTCAGGTGAGGAGGAAGGTGGAGGAGGCCAGACCTCTAGGTGGCTGCAACATCTGAATGGGTTAAAAAAAAACCAGGCAAGGTCCAGGGCAACTCACCTGACAACCAGCCTTCCTATTTTGTCTGCCTCTGCTGAAATGGTTTGCAGCTCCTCGTGAGGCACGGAGGGCCGGATCCACAAGAAAGCATATTTGGGTGACACCAAGTCCTTGAGGCGGCTTATGTGGCCCTGAGGAGGAAGGATCACTGAGGATCAGAGAGTCAAGCAGATCAGTTCCCCTGGCTGGAGCCCCCACCCCAACACCGCATCTCTCCCTGCCCCATGGCACCTTCTTACCTTCAAGCTGAAGAGTTTCTAGCTAGGAAACATATATAGCATGATGTTCCTTTTTAACCAGGCCTTTGATCTGTTTGACATCCTATACCAGGCATCCCCAAACTTCGGCCCTCCAGATGTTTTGGACTACAATTCCCATCATCCCTTGTCACTGGTCCTCTTAGCTAGGGATCATGGGAGTTGTAGGCCAAAACATCTGGAGGGCCGCAGTTTGGGGATGCCTGTCCTATACCCTTCTAAAATGTGGCTCTTTTCTGGGGGGGGGGGTGTTATTGGGTTGTTGTTTTTATTCTGATAATATATGTTGTGATTATTTCTGTGAACCGCCCTGAGATCTCCAGGTATAAGGCGGTATATATATAAAATCTAATAATAATAATAATAATAATTCTTATGCAAATATTGAGGCACCCAGTCACTCAGTGCCACCAGTGTATGGAAATCATCTGGCTCACTTAAGCCTTTATAGAACCTGTGTTCATCATAATGAGGAAACTCACAGGTGGAGGACACTGTTATTTTTATATAACTTTATTATTTGTAAAGGAAATCTATGTGCTGTATCTTTTGTGCTTCCAGGATGTGACGCTTTGCGGTGTTAAAATTTAGGGCCTTTGTTTCCTTTCCTTATGTTGGCAGTTAATTTAAAAACAAAACAACAAGAAGAAAGCAAAGAGGCAGGTGCACGTGTTCACAGACACACACACACCCTCTTTCCCCAGCTATGCCTGACTTACCCTTCTAAGCAGCAGCACCTGCTCCACATAGCCCTTCTCAAGGACCTCCCGGTCTACCACCTGGCTCCCGTAGGTCTCCTCCACAGAGGCCTGCACCTCTGCCACCAGCTCTTGCCGTTGCAGGTCATCTTCAATCCGACGGGTCAGGTGGATCCTGTGCACACACACAAAGCCACTTCCTAGAATCATACAACTGAAGAGTTGGAAAGGACCCCGAGGAGCATTTAATCCACCCCCCTGCAGTACTAGAATATGCAGCTAGAATATCCACACGGGTATCAAACCTGCAACCTTGACATTGTCAGCAGCATGCTTTAACCCAGGCATCCCCAAACTGTGGCCCTCCAGATGTTTTGGCCTACAACTCCCATGATCCCTAGCTAACAGGACCAGTGGTCGGGGAAGATGGGAATTGTAGTCCAAAACATCTGGAGGGCCTGGGGATGCCTGCTTTAACCGGCTGAGCTATAAGGGGTGGGATGACCTTTTAGGGATACACTTCCTCAGTTTCTCAGCGATGCCTGTTTGCACCCTCTGTGACATCTTGCTTTTTCTTCCCTGGATGCAGCCGGACTTCAAGGAGGAGGCAAAAGAGACCCCTGAGCTGGAGGGGGACTGGGCTCCAAGGAAGGGAACAGGGAAGGGGACCAAAAGATGATGCTCAGCAGATGCAGACCCTCCCCCCGGGGATAAACAGCCCACATATCAACGGCCAATCAGGAAATGCATGGAAGCTGGTTCCTTCACCTGTTGAACTCGGACAGCTTCTCAAGATCCAGCAGGGCCGAGTGCCTTTCAATCTTGCTCATGTTGAATTCCTCAATCAGCTCCTTCAACGTCCTACCCATCCGGTTATCTGCAAAAAAAAAACCCCAAGAGTTCCGCTGCACTCGTCTTTCACAGATGCCCACCGGATGCCATCAGGAGCTCAGGTGAAGCTCATCAGCAAGCAGCTCCAGTGCAGGCCCCTTGCAAGTGGGCTGCCAAGGCCACATCTCTCAGCACCCATCAGCTGATCGGCACCGCCTCTGATGCCCTTTGGCTTGCAAACAGACCTCAAAGGGATGGCAGCCACCAGTCACCTCTGATGTGGGGAGCAAAGGGGAAAGAGGTGTGTGGTTGGAGGGAAACAGCTTTGTGGGCTAATTAAGGCCCACAAGCTGCAGATCTCCCACTCCTGGGTTAGGCGATGCTTTAGAAACATAGGAAGCTGCCTTACCCCATCGGACCTTTGGTCCATGTAGCTCAGCACTGCTAACACTTGACAGGCAGTTGTTCTCCAGGGTTTCAGGCAGGGACTCTTTCCTAGCTCTACCTGGAGGTACCACTGTGGATTGAATTTCTGAGCTGCAACCCCTTCTCCAGAGTCTGGGCTTCCTACATTCAGCAAAGAATTAGACTCCTGCTACCTCGGTTCCATAAACGCACACCCAGTGCCCTCACCTTACCCTACAAAAAGCAGTATTCAGAATAACAGTTTGCACAACCCACAATTGCACATCTATTCAAAATTCAATTACAGTCGTACCTTGGAAGTCAAATGGAATACGTTCCGGAAGTCCGTTTGACTTCCAAAACGTTTGGAAACCAAGACACGGCTTCTGATTGGCTGCAGGAAGCTCTTGCAGCTAATTGGAAGCCGTAGAACCCACGTCAGACGTTCGGGTTCCAAATAACGTTCGCAAACTGGAACACTCACTTCCGGGTTTGCAGCGTTTGGGAGCCAAAACATTCGAGTCGCAAGTGTTTGACTTCTGAGGTACAACTATTTAACTTAATTAATTCATCAACATTGATGATAACTATTCCACCTCCAGCACCTGCCTGCAGCTCCCTTGCCCAGGTAATCCAACTGCCCCCCACTTTGGGACCCACTGGAATCGATGGCACACAACACTAGGATTCCATGGAGAAGCAACATCGATGGGCTAAGCAGAAAATGTCCCAGGAGGCCTCAGGAAGCCCAGGGACTACCTACTGAGGAGGGAGCAGCTCCAGGAGAGACTCCACTGAACACAGTCATTTGCCAAGACAAGGTAGAAAAGCGGGACACCCTTAATTTTATAAGCAGGATTCAAATATAAGCAGAGAATTCACACCAACTGAGGCAGCTAGCTGGGGTGCCGAGGGCTCTGCGCTATTGGCCTCATTACCTGTAAATCCAGAGCCACAATTTGTCATGATGTCCAGCAGGGCTTCGGGCAACCAGCCATCCTGCGCAAGCTGCTCCACAAAGATGTCCCCCTGCCTCTTGGAAAGCTTGCTGCCGTCTTTGTTCAGGAGCAGCGGGAGGTGGCCAAATTGAGGCGGGTCCCAGCCAAAGGCCCCGTAGAGGAGGAGGTGCTTGGAGGTGGAGATGAGCCACTCTGCCCCCCGCAGGACATGGCTGATCCCCATGGCGTGGTCATCCACCACGTTGGCCAGGTGGTAGGTGGGGAAGCCATCGCTCTTCAGGATCACCGGATCCCCTTCGACGCTGGCGACAACGTGCTTGCTCCAGCCGTGGATCAGGTCACAGAAGGGCTCTGAGTTCTCCTCCAGGCGGAAGCGCATGACGGAGTCAGCACCCTGAGACACCTTCTCAGCCACCTGCTTGGGGCTCAGGTGGCGGCACCTGTTGTCATACCTGTAAGGAGAGGGGCAGGGTTAGGAATCACAACTGAAGCAGCAGCAGCAGCAGCAGTGGAAGGCTTCATCTGTAACCTAAGCTTCTGGTTCTCATTCAACTGAACCAGCACAAAACTCCAGGGCTTTGAGAAACCCAGAATCCCAGCTGACCTTTGATGGAGGCAGGAAACATGTCTCCAGAATTTAAACTTTTACAGGGGTCGCACATTGGCACTTTGGAACTCCCTGCCTGTTGATTTTTTTATTATTCATTTGCAGTATTTATAGCCCACAGTATTTTCAATCCCGGCTTGGGGAACAAAGCAATGAAAACAGAGAAAAACAATGTACAAAAGTCACAAAAACAGGTACAATAAATGACTACGGTAAACAAGGAAAATTACAGCAACGAAAACCCTGTATTTCCAATTTAACCAAATACCTAGGTAAAAACAAGCAAATCATTCAAACAGATTTGTTTCAAACAGAGCCAGTGTGGTGTAGTGGTTAGTGTGCTGGACTAAGACCTGGGAGGCTGGGGTTCGAATCCCCACTCAGCCATGAAGCTCAATGGGGGCCCCCTGGGCCAGTCAGTGCCTCTCTGCCTGGGCCTACCTCACAGGGTTCCTTGTAAGGATAAAATGAGGAAAGGGGAAATCATGTGTGCCACTTTAACGTCCTTGGAGGAAAGGTGGGATATAAACATAATAAAAACAAAAAAGAAGACAAACAGATGGTCTTAGCGATAGTTCCCATCCCCATTTCAATTATGGCTGCTGACTCTGTCCCTCTCTGTCTCTCCCACAAAGAGAACCTGTACTCTGTGGCTTTCGCTCCCGCCCCCAAACCCTCCAAGTTCTCACTCTGAGCAAGATAAATTGTTGCCCACAAGCAGCCGCAGCAAAAGATCTCCCAAGCTCTTCTCCACATTAGCAGCAGAGCAATAAACATATACTTAGGAAATTTGGGGAGGGGGGCATCAAGCCACAACTAGTGTTTCTCTCTCCTTCCCTCTAAGATTCATAGAATTAGTCCAACTCCTTGCAATGCATTAGGCGAAGGTCCTTGCTATATTGTTCCAGATACTGCTGGGGATTGAGAAACAAGCCTCTGAAGTCGATAAGCCTGATTAGGCAAACACTGCCCTTTCCCAACCATCAAGGCCATCCCTGAGTACAAGCATGCTGAGTCAAGGCCGGAGGTCCACACAGCCCCACACAGACAATTCTTTGGGGGTCACCCAGCCCTGCCTTCTGATTCCACATCAGCCAAAAGTCAGCCCCCATCCCACCTGTATTCAGGACTCTCCTTGGAAGAATGCAGAATTGTCAAAGGTAGAGAGACTTGGAGCAATCCAGCGGCTAAGCAGGTTGCGTCAGCAGCCATGCAGAGAGCACACCCAGCTCTAACCTCCACCTGATCCTTACCGCGGCGTCTGCCGGTTCCTCAGCGCCTCTTTCTTTAGCAGCTCCAGGCGCTGGGGGGTGCAAAAGCAGCGGTAGGCAGCCCCCTTCTCCAGAAGCAGCTCTGCAGCTTCCCTGTATAGGCTGAGTCTCTGGGATTGGTGGTAGGGGGCTGCTGGGCCACCCCGGCGAGGGCTCTCCTTGGGTGGGATGCCTGCAAGGGGAGGTAGGGGACAGCTCTTCAGAAGCAACCAAGAGCAAAGGGATCCCAAACGTGGTCCAACCTGCCCTCCCGTGGACCACTTGGAAATTGCTGAGGATGGCCAAGCACTTAATGATTTTTCTGGCCATCCGAGCAAGTGCAATGTGGTGTGCTAGATGCTGCACGATTTCTAACTGCTTCTTCTATTTTTTTTACATATTGCATTTTATAGCTTTAGAATTTGAATTCACAATGCAATGCAATGCAATAAAATACCTTATCCGAAATTAAAAGAAGCAATAAAAACACAACCAAAAATCAATGGGAGTATTTAATGCCATGGCTGCGCCGTCTCCCATACACCAAGTGCGTACTTGGTGTATGGGAAAGCTAGAGTTCATAGAAGCTTTTCAATTATATTATTAGGAAATCGCTAATCACGGTCTGGGAGAAATATAAAAATTTGCTTGAACCCAAAGTCCCCTGGTGGACTTCTCCAACAGAGGCCTGTGCGGTAAAGAGGGAAAATACCCAGGTAACCTGGCCAACGTATAAAGTACCAAACTCCTGAAGGAAGAACTTGAAGATAACCAATTGAAGTTAAAAAGTTTTGAGGAAAAAGGGCGAAGTACATATTTCATTGGTTCCAATACCACCAAATATTTGAGACATTTAAACCTGATAAACAGAAGGGTTTTGCCACAGAGATTTCTAGATTCGAATCTGATTTGGTGAATTCCAAAACCAAAACACTTTCTAAAATGTACCAACTCCTCCTTGACTAGGAAGTCAAGGAGAAGGAGCTTACAGCAGCTATGGTTAAGTGGTCATAAGACTTTGGGTACACAATAACAATGAACCAGTGGGAAATTCTGTGGAAAATAAATTGGAAATTCATAGCCTGCTACTCTTTGAGAGAGAATTTCCTCAAAATGCAACATCGATGGTATCTAAACCCTTCGAAGCTCTCAAAGATGTATAAAAGTGTCCCAAGTAACTGCTGGAGGTGTAAAGAAAAGCCAGACACTGCAGACAGAGATAGGATTACAGTGACTCAGATCATTTAAATCCCAGAGAGGCTCAAAGTCCCCACATCCCATAATCACAAGATGATTTTATCAGGTGAAGGAGTGGTGACTCATTATCTGCTCCCCTGATTTTTTAAAAAATCCCCATTCCCAGGTCACTTAAATCCCAACTCACTGGACTATGCTGCAGCCCAGTGGTCAATACACACATTTTCCCTTTTTAAACAAGGCTTTTCTGATGGAAATGCCTGTAGCAAGATTTAGAGGAAGATAGCCTGGAGTATAAAAGGGCAGGCAATCTTGCAAAAAAGGCCCAACCCTGCAGGCACATGTGGGCACCCCAGTGACAAAAGCATCAAGAAGCAGGCAGGTGAGTTAGGCACCTGTGAGAGTGCAGCCACAGGGCGAGGACACCAGAACACTCAACCCTCTCACTTTTTAGATCTTGCAAATCCCAACTTTCCAAATATAAAAACTGTAACAAAGAAAATGCACTTTCTTTGTTATGCAGTTATGCAGGTGGAAAAACAAATCAAGTGTGGGAGGGAGCCATCCAATTACTCAACACAGTGTTGGATGTACGACTCTTTGACTGCTGGACAGAAGTCATATGTGTCTAAAGTGTGGTGGATAACTCACCATCAGGAAATAAATTTGTTTCCTTGAGGCCAAGGCAGCTGACCTGGAGACTGTGTTTTGCTTCGTGGTTTTTTTGCAAGTAAGCAAGAAAACAAGGAGAGGGGAGTCTGAACCCCTTTCTATGAGGTTAAGCATCAGGGAGGGTGGATAGCTTGCTGAGAGTGATGGGGCAGCTGCCCTGTTCTCCAAGGTGGTTTATGATGATGCTGGGAAAGAAAAAGGTGGGGGTGGCAAGAGGAGGGGGCTGGAATATTTTCTATTTCCCCACTTCCTGGATAAGACAGAAAAACCAAGAACAAACATTGGCTCCCAGTACGTTTCCGAGCACAATCCAAAATGCTGGTAAAGACCTTTAAAACCCTAAATGGCCTCAGCCCTGTAAACCTGAAGAAGCATCTCCACCCCCATCATCCAGCCTGGACACCGAGATCCAGCTCTGAGGGCCCTCACTCTGAGAAGTGAAGTTACAAGGAACCAGGCAGAGGGCCTTCTCGGTAGTGGCACCCGCCCTGTGGAACGCCTCCCATCAGTTGTCAAGAAGATAACTACAGTATACAACAGGCATCCCCAAACTGCGGCCCTCCAGATGTTTTGGCCTACAACTCCCATGATCCCTAGCTAAGAGGACCAGTGGTCAGGGATGATGGGAATTGTAGTCCAAAACATCTGGAGGGCCGAAGTTTGGGGATGCCTGGTATACAACCTTGGGAAGACATCTGAAGGTAACCCTGCATGGGGAAGTTTTTAAAAAATTTAATGCAACCCAGTCAGATGGGCAGGATATAAATTAAAATTATTATTATTATTAAGGATCTGATCGTCTGGTACTGCTTCCCTGAGGAAACCTGGCAAAGGATGCAACCCCACACACTGTTTGGCCCCTGTGGTAGAGCCTGAACTGCATGCATGTGTGGGGAAGCAGAATTACCTGCCCATTCCAGCATATCTTCTATGCCTTCAGCAGCCCCGGGCACCACCCGGCTTTGGTCTGTGTCCTCCAGTCTGAGGATGAAGCTCCCTTGGTGTTTCTTGGCAAAAATGTAGTTGTACAAAGCAGTCCGCAGGCCACCTAGGTGCAGGAACCCTGCACAGCATGTAGAAAAGGAAGAACAGGGTACATGAGGCACAACTCTGGTGCTATAATCAGAGGCTGTCTGCTGTTCTAGCTGAAAAGAGAACCTCCACATCAAGAGTCATTCCATTTCCAATTACATGAGCAGGAGAAAAGTGAACGGTCTGAAATGTGCAAGCAGTTGAAAACTATCTTCCTTCTCAAAATAATATTAGAATTCAGGCTGGCTGGTTCAGAACATGCAATGCATATCACAGCCCCAAGAGAAAGAGGCGACCGTTTACTTAGTTAACTTTCAAAAGAGGAATAGGAAAAAATAGGGAGAAAAGGTGTGCTGAGAGATGTTAACAATGACAGCTGAAATGGAACTCTGTGTTCAAGAGCAGTCTACCTCTGATTAACAAAGGAAGGCACCTTTATGAGCTTCCCAGAAACATGCACTTGGCCTTTCTTGGATGCAGCTATGATGGAATAGAATCTCCACCTTCTGCAAACCAGCACTGTTACAATGGGAGTTGTGAGGCAAACTATATGGAGATCACCAGGTTGGGGAAGGCTGAATAAGATAGGTTTTTGGTCTGATCCATCCACCTGGGCACTTCTTGTGCTATCCCCGCATATCCAACTTCACCTGGGTTCAGGGACCTTCAACCACAAGGGTAAGCAAACTTCAGGCTTCCATGATCTACTATGATTTCTACTGAGACACCTTTGACAAACCCCTTTGTTTTTGTTCCCCAACACACAACAAGGGCCTAACAGCAGCATCTCAGCTCCAATGTCATAAAAACCAACAGGCATTCATTAGGCCTGCATAACTCACGAGATTCATGAAGCTGACTAGATCCCACCAGCAAAACATTTTTGGTGGTTACTTATATATAACTCAATGAGCAAGTGTTGTGTAGTGGTCAGAGGCCTAGGATCTTGGGAGACCATATTATTTTTATGACTGTAAGTTGTTTTTAATATACAGTAGTTTGAATGCTGTGTAACCCATCCTGGGACCTTAGTGTGAAGGGCAGGTAAAAAATAATAATTGATACCTATTAATACTTGTTATATATGCATAATCACTTTGACATAGTGTGGTTCCCAATTATAACCAACAATAGTGTACTGTATTACACAAACCTCCAACGACTCATGCATTGCTATGGAAGGGGTTATTTGCCTTTCCCCTGACGGGTTCTCTTAAACCTGTTTCAGACTATCCCGTTGTTGTTGTGGTTGTTGTTGGTACAGTTACAGCTGCGGGGTTTCGTTCTCTTTTTATTTCCCTGCACATCCTATTGACTTTCCAGCTATAGTTTCAAAAATCAGCAAACACGCATTCGGAGATGATAATATCCGAATTGGGGAATCGCTTTTGCAAACTACCCGGGAAGGTAGCACAAAAGCACCCTAATCGTGTCAGGCAGCGGCCCAAGGAAGTCCCCGCGGCTTCGGCAGCTACAGGCGAGGAGCTCCGCGTGGCTCCGGGGCAGCTCACCTGTGGGGCTGGGCGCGAACCTCACCCGCACGCCGGACCCCCGGGCTGCACCTCGCAAGGCATCCCCCACCGCTACAGAGCCCAGTCCCATGGCAGCGGCCTCGCAGCTGTAGACTCAACAGGCAGCGGCAGAAGCGCACGTGGTCTAACATAAGACCCAGCCCTCCGCGCCCCATTGGCTACATTCCGTCGGTCATTCCGTTTCCGACAGGAACAAGGGGCGGGGCCAGACTTAAAGAAACCGCGTCCTCGCTGACTGCGCTCGGAAGCGGCCGCAGAAAGGGGACAACGCTGAAGTGGGACCAAATCCTATTAGGTTTACTTTTTATTTTTTAATTATTTTAAAATTTTAATAGTATCTCTATTTTTCTATTCTATTCTATTTCTATTTTTCTATTCTATATTAAGGGGAGGAAGAGAGGGTGGATTTATTTTTATATATACATTATTTTTATGGGGTTTTTTTGGCTAATAGAACCTGGATCAAGGTGTTCCAATCAATTTACTCTTTATATATATTTATACGTGTGTGTTTATATTATTTATTTCATAAAATGTGTACACTGCTTGATTGTAAAAAAAACCTCTTCAAGCAGTTTACAAAAAAAGAAACAAAGTATATGAAACAATAAAATTATCAATAAGACTAGTTAGCAACAATAATCTAAAACTTTAGTGTATGGCAGCACAACAAATGGCAGCCACCAGTCGGCCACTGCCCCTATGGGAGACAAGCTTGCTGCAGAGCTCCAAGGGCCACCCTACTCTAGGGAAGCCAACCTTAGGTGAGGGGCAGAGCAGCTGCCTGGCATGCAAAAGGTCTCTGGGTGGGAAAGAGTCCCTGCCAGAGTTCCTGGAGACTGGCTGTGCTAAGACTCAGTAACTGTATGTTCCTGTAAAAGCAACCAGTGTCTTGTGGCAAAAAATGGACTAGTAACTTTATTCTGATTAACTTCCATTTATTGGCTGGCTGGTCCTGTGTTCTCCTGCTCCACTGAGGCTCTTTTGAGGGGCGTTGAAAACTTGGCTTTTGATAGTGCTGTTTTATTAGCTGTATTGTAATACATTTATTTTTTATATTGTTTTAATTCTGTCAGAGGTTAATTACTTTTAAATGATTCGCATATATATATATATATATATATATATATTTGTATTTGTGGAAGCCACATTGAGTTCCCTTGTGGAGTAAAAGCAGGATATAAATAACAACAACAGACAGAATTGGCAGCAAGAAGGCGGTGGTCAAAACTGTGTCAAATATTTAATAAATAATTAAAGAATATTTATTTATTTTTACTTTTTTAAAAAGCGTCATTCCCATTTCTATCTTTCTTTAAGGCTTTCCCACCGCCTCTCCAGCTTGGGCGACTTACAAAACCAAACCGCGTGAAACTTCAACGCTATTACCTCCGCCAACTTCGTGCCCTCCACCGGACTTTTGGACTACAACTCCCATCAGCCCCTGCCGCCACAACAGCCATGTTGGCTGGCTGGCTGTGGGGTGAAGGAAGTGGCGGGAGCTGTAGTCCAAAACATCCGGACCGGCGAGCGAAGGTTTCGAGGCGGAAGAGGCGGGCTACGGAGGCCGACGGAGGCCAATCCAGACCGCCCGGCGCTTTTCCCGGCACCCCTCCGGGCGGGTTGTACACAATCATGGCTGCCGCCTCTGCCTCCCCCGGTGCGCGCGCGAGAGAGCGAGCGGGGTCCGCCAGGGGCGGGGGCGCGCGGAGGGAAACAGGGGCCAAGGCCCGGGCAGTACACATTGGGGGTGGGCGACCCCCGGTCTTCCCTCTCCCCGTGCCAGGGCAGCCCCAAATTCCCCCCTCAAGGCAGCGACTAGGCTGGGTTGGGCTGGAGGTCCATCCTTCACCCTCACCTGCCTCCCCTCTCTCGGCCTCCTGGCCGCTCTCGTGCCTTGAGCCACTTTTCCTAAAGCGCGACCCACCCACCCAGGAAAGCTTCGGAGGGTTTTCCTCGGGGGAGGCGCCCTGGCACGAGGGAGGGGAGTTTCCCAGGCGGGTAGCCGAGGTCTGCCTGGCTTCATCCCTGACACGGGCTGGGCCCGCTAAACTGGGGGCGGGTGCAGAGGCGGGGGTGTAGGGAGAAGCACTGCAAGGCATAGGAGTGGGGAAAGTAGTGTTCTGCTCACCAAGTGGGTACAGGTGGAGGAGACTTACTGGGATAAGTGCTATTGAACAAAGAGAAAATTGTTCCTGTTGGGAGTGTTTTGAGCTGGCTTTGCACCTGCCACTGACATAATTCAGCGCTGACTGAAGTCTTAATCTGAAGTGGTGGGGGTTTTCGTTTTTGTTTTGAGTGGTTATGTTGTCCCAAAACAGTGCATAAGGAGTGTATGTATACAGATCCCACCTCTCACAAGGGGGCTGTTCTCATTTGTTTCCTTTCTTTGCAGATTCGGATGACACCAGCATGGATGCAGAAGCTGAGAATCCGCCTCTAGGCTGCAGGGATGGCAGCGATCCTCTTTCTGCTGAGAAACCTTTGGAGACTGATGATCCTCAAAGTGATCCACCTGACCCTCAGGCTTCTGTCAGCAATGGCAGCGATTCTGAGACTGGGAAAGAGCTGGTTGAGCTAAAAGTTATCTGGAACAAAAATAAGTATGACTTAAAGTTCCCACTTGATAACACAGGGGCTGACCTGAAGCAGAAAATCCACTCACTCACAGGTGAGGCTGTCTGTGTTTTATGGAGAGGTAATTCTACCACGTGACCTTCCCATCATATCTGGAAGAAATTCCTGCGTTAAAAAGTCTTCCCTGTTGATTCCTTCTTTGCTAGGCCTTCCACCTGCAATGCAGAAGGTCATGTTCAAAGGACTTCTACCAGAGGATAAAACTTTACGGGAAATCAAAGTGATCAATGGAGCAAAAATAATGGTGGTTGGCTCAACTATCAATGATGTCTTGGCAGTAAACACACCGAAAGATGCTGCTCAGCAGGAAGTGAAATCAGAAGAGACCAAAAAGGAGCCCCTTTGCAGACAAAAGGTTGGTTACACCTGCCAGCCTAGGTGGCTTGTTTGGACTGAAGGTGTACAATGGGGTAAAATGGGAGTACCCCTTTTGACCATAGACCTGTTAAAAGGAAGGACCTTGAGGTCCACGTGCTTCAGTGACAGGTTAACTTGAAGCTCCTTTTCTTGATAATTCCTGCAACAGCCTTCTGGTTAGATCACTATTCCAATAACTGAGAGAGCAAGTTGCCTAAAAACTATCTGCAAGTCCAAGGTTGAAGAGCCATTTGAACTCTATTTAACCGTAGTGGAATGGACAGTGTAGTGACTGTAATTTAGCAAACAATAACATTTTGCAGCCAAATGGTACTGCCCTTTAGGTAGTCCTGTTGAATTTGGCCTTTTTTATAAAAATAATAATTTTTATTAAAGATTTTCAACTTGAATTGGACTTTGTCACCTTTGGCCAATAGCTAATTCTGCTATCAACTGGCCAGTTTTGAGGTGGGAATCTCTGTGAGACCTTTTCATGCTTTCCTTTGCAAAGTTACTAATGTGATAGCTTTCACCAAAGTTGTGGTGTAAACTCTTGAATTTTAGGGAAGTGTGTGAATTTATAACTACTGATAGACAGAATACATACTATGCATTTCTTGATTGCATTTGGATTGTGTGGCTAACATAAGAGGTAACTAGTTATCTGTGTATCTTCTTGAAATTCTTAAAAATCTCAATGTGCTAGCAAGTCGGTGGATGGGAAAATCTTCTAGGCTTTTGCCATGTTTATTTTGTTATTTCTGCTTTGTTACAGCAACACAGGAAAGTGTTAGATAAAGGAAAACCTGAAGATGTGATGCCTTCTGTCAAGGGTGCCCAGGTGTGTGAGTAGGCTGTATCATTGTCGAGGTCTATAGGAGCCAGTGGCAGTTTCTGGGGCTCTTCCTTCTCTCCTACACTTGTGTCCTGTAGAGGAGGGTGGCTTTTTAAACTTTGTGCTGTAAAGCTGGCAGAAGCTTCCTGTTGTTCACAGAAGACCTCTGTTCTCGACTTCTTAGGAGCGCCTGCCAACTGTTCCTTTATCGGGCATGTACAACAAGTCGGGTGGAAAAGTGCGGCTCACCTTTAAACTCGAACAGGATCAGCTCTGGATTGGCACTAAAGGTAGGTGTTCAGAATTGTATACTTTGGGGGGACCTTGGAGACTTATCTCTGGAGGAGTACTGATGGCGTGTTTAGTGTTTCACAGTTGCAAGATTTCTGAGCCTGTAGAGTCATCCTGTTCCAGTGATGGTTTTGGAGCAATGAGTAGAAACATGCTACAATTCATGTGAAGCTTGAAGAGCGTAAAAAGCATTGGTGATTTAGATACCCTAGAGTGCATTTGGTTGTACATCTTTGGCCCATGAATACTTTGGCCTGCTTGAAGGGTTTGAGCTACCTAGTATATGAGGGTTTTGTGGCACTTCAGTGTTTAATACTCTGCCTGTGCCCCTTGGGTCTGTTGTGCAGGAGTCTTTTTGTGGTAGGGAGTTGAGCTGATTGTGTCCCAAGAACCATCCAGGAGGGAGGCTCTGAATGCTGAAACATCTGATCCATTGAGAGAGCTGGCATTCTATACACACACACACACACACACACACCAGTGGCACTTTATTTATATACCACTGTTTCATAAATATCAGGACATTGCAGAGGGGCTGGGCAGAGTGGGGGACCATTAAAAGCAGCACTTGCAGTACAGAGGGTCCTTAGAGAGGTTTTGTTGATCTGACTGGCTGGTTGAACTCTGGGCAGTATTTTAGTGGCTCTGTAAGCTGCACTTCCTGCTGGTTTGCAGCCCCAGGCTTTCTTTAGATGCAAAACTGGATTGAGCAGGCATGATGCGTGGAGTTGAAAGGGCTAAAGAGTCTGCGGGAAATTATGGGTATTTCTGAGTTTCATTTAACAAGGCTAGTTGAGGAGCAGCATACTTTTGCTACACTCTGGTTTCCATTGAAAGTTGGGGCTTACTAGTTTAGATGTTTTTGACCTTCACACAGAGTAACAGGCACGGTGTAGCCCATACTAAGCTGTTGTATGTCCCATTTGGTTTCAATAGCAGCTAAGCTCATTCTCACCAGATGAAATTAATGGGCACAAAGTGCTTGATTTGGGCTCAGTCACAACAGTGGTGATCTCTGTATTATGATTTCTTAATAGTTACTGATATGACTGAATAATATTCTAATGCAGTAATGACCAATTTCATTAAATGGAGTTTGGATTTTCCCAATCCAACTCCTTAGCAGTAGGAGCACTTCAACCATCACCTGTTCTTGCAGCAGCCCACCTGGGGAGGGTCAGGCACCTGGCAGTTCACTTCTCTGCCTGGCAAATTGGGGAAAGAGAGAGACCACCTGAGTGCCTCAGCATCCTCTAGGGCAGGCATGTCAAACCTGCGGCCCTCCAGATGTTTTGGACTACAATTCCCATCTTCCCCGTCCACTGGTCCTGCTAGCTAGGGATCATGGGAGTTGTAGGCCAAAACATCTGGAGGGCCGCAGGTTTGACATGCCTGCTCTAGGGCAAGCATGTCAAACCTGTGGCCCTCCAGATGTTTTGGCCTACAACTCCCATGATCCCTAGCCAGGGTGGATAAAAATCAATGATGGAAAATATATTACCATCCAAAGGTTATTCCATCATGAAATAAAGATTAGTTTTTTAATTACCGGTATGTAGAATAAGGTTGTATATGTTTATTTTTTGGGGTAAATAAATTCCATTAATCCATTCACAATGTCATGCTCTTCCAGAGGTTTTTGTAAGATTATTGGGCAGTTTCTCTGCCTACAAGATATTATCACAGGTGCTTGGTTTACTTTTGCAGTTCTCAAAACTGAATTTGACTCAACAGAGATCACATGCCTCTTCTTCACAGCAAAAATGTTATAACATGAACAGAGTTGAGAAAAAGACCTTAATCCTATTGTTCTACAAACCTATGAATACAGAAACAACCCCTTCAGTGCTAAGTTTCAAGAAGTTCAGTGAATAGAATAGAAACAATATTTTTCTGATTGTTTGGAGTGGACAGTATTTAGGTTTTTCATGTGTAGGCTGGGCTGACAGTCTAAGTTTCTTAAAATATATATATATTGTTTTTGTTTAGCCAAATTAGTTAACAAACATGGATGTTTGTTTAAGCAAATAACAGATGCTGTAATGTTATTGTTTCAGTTGAATAAATCTATTTAAATTGTTATTATTAAGGTAATGATTATTTTTCTCCTTCCTAAGTACAACAGTAAAGTTGTCCAAATATGAATAAACCATTAAACTGGGGATAAAAAACTAATATGAAAAGTTGTTATTCTAAAAATCTTCATCTACTTGCATATTAAAGTTATACCAGCAAGAATTAGTCTTTATGTAGAAAACTATGATTTAAATCAAGCCTTACTGACTAGTGATTTAAATCAGTTTGATTTAAATCAAATCCACCCTGTCCCTAGCTAGCAGGACCAGTGGTTGGGGAAGATGGGAATTGTAGTCCAAAACATCTGGAGGGCCGCAGGTTTGACATGCCTGCTCTAGGGGTATCTTCTCCTTTTGCAAAAAGGCACATCTGTTGGCTAGGAAATGTGACACTCTATTATGCTGGCCTTGGACCAGCTTAAAATAGGGAGGAAATAAGCTGATAAGAGATTGAAATGCATTCTCATTTTGTCGCTGTGTGGTCTTGCAGACAGACCATACTTTTGTTTTGTTTAATTCTATCTGATTTCTTGCCACAGGAATTGTTTAGGGGGTGAACTAGGGAAACAACAAGAACTTTAAGGATTAAGCTTCATATGGGGTTTATAAATTTCTTTTGTCTTGGCAGTAGAAAGCCTTATTTATTTATTTATTTATTTATTTATTTATTTATTGAATCCTTTCAGTGAGTTGAGTGATGCAAAGAGCATTCGGGGTGGAGGGAAGGTCTTCTTTGGAAGAGGAGAGGTTGTTGGGATCAGGTATTGGGGCTGGTGCAGTTTTGAGGAAGCCTTTCCTTTTTCGTACATTCTGATGGGATGGAGAAGCTCTGGAAGGAAGAGTGGAGGAATGGTGTGAAATGTCATCCTGCCCAAGTTGACATGTTTTATTTCAATGCAGAAAGAACAGAAAAGTTGCCCATGGGGTCTATCAAGAACGTGGTGAGTGAACCTATCGAAGGACATGAGGATTATCACATGATGGTAAGGAACGGTCCTCTGCAAAAAACTACTGCACCTGAACTGTTGCAGATGTTAAGCCCAGGGTTTCAGGAGAAGACTACATTCCTATGAGAAAAGCAGTCAGCATAAGGGCTAAATCGGAGGGAAGCCTTTCTTCCTTCTGTACTTTTCATGCAGCACTCTCCATAGAGAGGATCACATACCCTGCTTTTTACCCTGCAAGAAGACTCAGCATTCAGTGAACTCCTGTGAACTGTCTGCCTCTCTTCTATTTTCTACGGAGGAAGTACTTCTCCCTTCAGTGGACAGAAACACACAGGGGCACAGGGTCTCTACTTACATAACAATCTCATTAACTCTTTGGTTTATTTGCCACTTGAGAGTTTATGCATCTCCTTCTCTTTCCTCCTCTCACAAAGAGAACTGAAGTTGGTGTTTAGTGAGGACCAAGGGGTGTGTTTATGGCTCTCCAGATGTTGCTGAACTACACCTCCCATCAGCTAGCATGGCCAGCGGTCAAGAAGGATGATCATGATGGGAGTTGTAGTACAGTTTGGATGCAGCAGCTGACTGGTTTGCACAAGTGCAGGAGTAAATAATTGAAGCAGAACACCTGAGGGGGAGGCGGCGCAGTGTGTGAGCACAGAGCTCATTCCTTAAGCACCAAACCGTGATTTGGCTTTTATATTCAAAAGTCTGAGCCCAGTTGGCAAAATGCATAATGTCTCTACGTGTGAGCAAAGAAGTATCTGGCAAAGAGTTCACCTTGCTGGAGGCAAGCCAATATTCTCTGCCTTGACTACTTTGTCTGTAATATGGAGATGGTGGTGGTAGTGATGGCCTGCATTGCTTGGTTGTTGTAAGGGTTTGGGGATAACGTACGTGAAATACTTTGAACACCCTAATATGTATAAACTGCAAGTGTCTGATACCAATTGCTGAAGACCGCAGGAGGTGCTCTTGTGCTCAAATCGTGCTTGTGTGTTTCCCAAAAGAGGCATCTGCTTTGCCACTGGAAGAACAGAATGCTGAACTAGGTGGGCCATTGGCCTGATCCAGCAGGCTTTTCTTATATTCTTCAGTGTTTTGAGAGAGAACTGCTTCTCCTCAGGAAACTGCTGGATCTGGCTTGGTCCCATTGTTGAATGAGGTGGCCATCGTTTGAGAGACCTTAATCCTGAGCCTCCTGTTCTTTTCCCACATCTTCCAGGCCTTCCAGCTGGGTCCTACTGAAGCCTCTTACTACTGGGTCTATTGGGTGCCTACTCAATACGTCGATGCCATCAAGGACACAGTGCTGGGGAAGTGGCAGTATTTTTGAAGGCACGCTCACCTCTGGCACTGGAGACTGACATGAACCTAAGGACACTGCTAGGAGAGGCCTGGACATGGGTCGTCCTGGAACTTCTTATCGATACGATCTCAAAGAGGCCTGGGAGGACGCCAGAGGTGGGGATCTCTCGCCATTAGTTTATTTTTAACTTAAAAAGTGCAGCAGCAGCCTTTGTTCGGCAGCCCAGCTTCAACCATATTTAAAAACAAAAAGCAAATATGATGGAAATCAATAAATCTTAATTCACAAACCACTGTGTGTAATACACTTTAACTGTGCCAGGTGTAGTAGCCCTTCTGGTTTTCTGTTTCTGCAAGGAGAAAAATGCTGACACACCGCTGAGGATTTTCTACATGATTTGGACAAGAGACAGATATTTTCGTAACTCTTCATTAACAAGCATTATGGTTTGTTTGAGGTATGCACTTGTGACTGGGAGCTTGAGAAGTAGGTTTCTCTCTCTCCTTTTTAATACTAAAAGAAAACTTTTAAATGGTATGCAAACTTGGGGTTTCAGAAGCCATATCTTCCTCGTCCTTAAGTTTCCTGGTAGCTTTTCTGGTAGCAAAATGGGACAACTCTCTTAACCCAAAGATGCTTGACTCCTTTTTCAGATGCTGGCAATGATTCTTTAGTGGGGGTTTTCATGCCTGTTACTGAGAGGAAGGAAGCTTAATAACGCAGGAGGCTTGCAGCCATGCTGGACTGTTGCTTACTCTGTTCTGTGTTCTGCCATTCTCTTTCTCCCTTTCTGCTGCCATTATTGGGGGGAATCTAGACTGCCTTAAGAAGCATTTCTTGGCTATCCCTGTTGTTACCAAGAATTACTTTGCAGCTAGCTTATGGGTTTGTTATCTCTTGTTTTACATATAACATTTGCTCTGCATCCAGACCACATGCAGTATCACCCCAGCATCAGTGGGGCCTCTGAATGTGTGTACAGTCACACAGCTGCCTCAAATGTGCTCAGAAGGGAGGTCCCTCCCTGTGTTCAAAGAAGAGGCAAGGCTGGTCTGTGTGAACCTATGTGCTCTCCTGCACATTCTAGAGATGCTGGGTTTGCAGCTGTTATCTACAGCAAGAGAGGACATTCTTCATACCCTTTAATGTGAGGTTGGTGGCATTGTCAAATGTTTTAGCAGCTTTTCCATAAAACGATGGTTAAAATTGAACAAAGTGGTGGTCACTTGCTTTTTGTTCATTATACCAGAACTCTAGTCCACTGTGTGGCCTGTGGTGCCTGAGGAAGACATGAATTTGCTTTAGATTACAGGTCCCCCCCCCCCCTGTTTGGTGCTCTTTCTACCATGTTTTCAGCTGAGCGAGTAGCTGGCCATCACCCTGTTCCTTGGCCACATGGGGGACCCACAGGTGTCCTTGCACCCTATCTTCCAAGCAGGTGTTCCTTGAGTCTTTGCCTAGGTGAACTTGAAGTGTGGCTTAACATCATGATTAGCATTGATCCTGGTAGGAACTGAGCCAGAGTGGCTGTCATTCCAGCCTAGCTCATTCAGGATAAGTTCCCTCAGGTTCATGCTTTTTAAGAACAACTCAGACAAATTGCATCCAGAGACCTCCCTTGTTCAGTTGAGTTGGCCATCTTACTTTCTGCTGAGCTATTGTATAAATCTTTTTGTGCCTGGTTGGGGGGGGGGCACATTTCAAGAACCCTTGAAGTAATTTTGACTTCTGTGCCATCCAATTTTGTGGAAGAGACCAGTCTGGTTTTGATGATTGATTTCCCCGCTCCTAAACATCACCAGGTGTGAATAGAGATATATAAAACTTCAAATGATAATGCCATGGTTGGGTCAGGGCATGTTTTCCTAGAGAAAAAACAGGCATTTGGAGAAATTGAAATTTATGCAATTCTTTCTTACCAAACCTAAACCCAAGGCTGTTACTACTAATGATTCATGCATTTCATTCATGAATATAAGAAGTATTGCAGCAGTCAATTGGCTATAATCCTTCAAGTGCTACTTTCAAAAGCTTTTTATTCATCATCCTAGTAGAACAATATTGCATAACGGTTTTTTTAATCTTTCCACAAATGCTGAGTTTTTACAGTACCCCCCCCCCGGGTATATGTGCTAGGGTACCCAATTATTTTACACATCTCTACTAGTAACTCAACTCCTACTGGCAACTAGTAACCTTAAATACTTATAGAGTAAGGTTGGCTGAAATTTTAGCATTGGAGACGTAAGACACTGTCTTACCAGTTGCTTACCAATTGCAGGTTGGCAGAGTGCCGCTGCACTCATGTTCCTGCTTGGAGGCTTTGCACAGGGATTTGGTCAGCTGCTTTGGGAACAGGATTGTACTAGATGGGCAACCTTTGGCCAGACCCAACAGGCTTATCCTCCATTCACCAAATCAGACAGTTGTCTATATAGTTCAGTATTTACACTGACTGTGGCTGTCCAGGGCTTGAGGCAAGAGTCTTTTTCCAGCCTTAATTGGAGATGCCATTGGGGATTGAACTCGGAACCTTCTGCATGCAAGGCAGACACTGTACCACTTATAGCTCTTCTCCCTTCTTATTTCCTCATCCCAGGCTCCTTTGAAGGAAGGCTGTCTTTTAACTACCTGTCTGTCATGGTATACTTCTCCTTAGTGTTGTAGTTCAATTCAAGGGTCGTTTGCCTCTGGTTTTCTTTGATCACCGTAGTGCCCATTGTGAGCATCCTTTGTTGTGCATGGAGGGTGAGCCAGCCTCAGTCTGAGCTTTGGCTGCACCTGAAAACACCCCTGGCCCAGGTCTGTGCCTCCTGGATTAGAAGACTACTTGATATGAGCATTCCTAAACATTAGAGATCTGGTGTCAATGTCATCTGCCTTCTGCAATCATGTTCCATTTCCATGAAAGTGACCTTACCGGATGCATCCACACAAATAATTACAACTAGTATTGAGGTTGTTTGTGCTTTAGGGGACGAGTGGGAAGCTGTAAGAAGGTGTGTGCCTTACCTCTGTATTGTTGGCATCTGTTTATTAGCAGGAGTCCCTTCCCCCCCCACAAGGGGGACTATACCAAGTGATGCTCAGGTGGGGCAAGGGCAGGAGAGGCCACTCTCTTTTGGTCTTTCTCTTTTGGTCTGCTTTCTAGAGAGGTCCTGCTTTAGGAGAACAGGAGGGACATCAGAGCACTTTCAGGGTTTTAATGGCTATGTGCTCTCTCCAAAGTTGGAGGCAATATGCCTGTGAATATCAGTTTCTGGGAATTGTGAGTGAGGCAAGTGTTGTTGCTCTCAATTCCTGGTTGTGGGCTTCCCTTTGGGGTATCTGATTGGCCTGATGAGGCTGGACTTGATGGGCCTCCTTGGTTCTGATCCAGAAGCCTGGCTCCTCTTAGTGTTCTTATATTGAAGGTAGTGGGTAATTGTGACAAGTGGAAGGGAGTCTGACATGTACGATACCAAACTGTTTGGCTGTTCGCTCCAGCTCCTTCCCGCAAGTGCTTCAGCCCACCTTCTCAAGGAGTATGGCTTCTCTCTAGAACAGGGGTCCCCAAACTAAGGCCCGGCGGCCGGATGCGGCCCAATCACCTTCTAAATCTGGCCCGCGGACGGTCCGGGAATCAGCATGTTTTTACATGAGTAGAATGTGTCCTTTTATTTAAAATGCATCTCTGGGTTATTTGTGAGGCCTGCCTGGTGTTTTTACATGAGTAGAATGTGTGCTTTTATTTAAAATGCATCTCTGGGTTATTTGTGGGGTATAGGAATTCGTTCATTTTTTCCCCAAAATATAGTCCGGCCCCCCACAAGGTCTGAGGGACAGTGGACCGGCCCCCTGCTGAAAAAGTTTGCTGACCCCTGCTCTAGAAGGCAGAGCAACAATACAAGTAAATGGCATAGGAGTCCTGACAGTGGGTTGCCTGCTTCCTTGTGTACAAGGGCACCTGAAGGTTCCCAAAGGACTTGCGTTAGGCTTTTTTTAAAAAAAATAAAAATTAGCATTACAGTGGCTCAAATCTTTCCCAGGAACATGCAGTTTAAAAGTGATTGTGTACTTGCAAATTTCTAAGTGCTTCCTATTTGTGCAGCTAAAGGCACAATTTGTAACGGGGCCGGAAGTGCAGATAAAGTGGTTGTCATGGCCTATCCTTTTATAAGATGATGTGCTGATGCTTTGAGTTGCCTTCCAGTCTTTATATGTGAAGGGCGTGTCTGCATAATTGGGGATGTGGCGAAACATCTGCATGGAATAGGTAAATGATTTCTAGGTCCAAGCATCAGTTGTCTTTTTCTCTCTCTCTAGAAGCAAGCCACAAATTCTTAGTCTCCAGTCTTCCTCAAGGCCCAACCATTTTTCAAAAAAATTATCTGCATCATGTGGCTAATGCCTCGGAGCCCAGGGGATTTGCTCAGCCCAGGTCTAAAGATCCATCTGAACTTGTAACATCTGCATTGTGGCTTTGTTTGAGCCACGGCCTCATTGAACTTAGTCCCACAACCTGTGTTTAGTGCCAGGACAAAAGCCTTGGAAATTGGGAAGGTAAAGAAAATATAAGCAATTGCCTCTGAGCATAAGCAGAGTGCCTTTCTCTTAACCTATCAGGCTCCTCTTCTCTCTCCTTCAACCTCTCCCACCACACCTGGGGTGCTGTATCCAACATCAGCTGTAACTCAGAGCAAACCCATTGAAATCAAAAGACCACATGTTCATTACTTTCAACGGGCCTCCTCTAAGTACAGCTAACATTGGAGCCAACCCTTGGGGTTATCGAGCAAGATTCCCTAGTGAGAGGGATGGAGCTTCAGCTTGGCTTGAGTTTGTATTCTGATCTTTGGGCATTTGGAACGCAGCTACAGCCCCACTTGAGCCTTTAGAAAAGATTCCACCTTTGGTCCTGGAGGCAGCTCTTGCTTCAAGTACTGACTACGAACAAGCAGCTTTTTCAAGCTTGCTGTGTATTCACAACAGCCTGGCCTGAAGATGCAGCTGTGTCTTTTTCAGTCCATGTGTGTATCTGTAGCCATCTATGATTCCTGCCTTGCAGGGGGTTGAACTAGGTGACCCTTGGGGTGCATTCCATCTCTACAGTTCTATGGTTCTATGACTATTCAATTGAACACATTTTGATAGCAGTGTGGCTGACCCTTGTAGGTGTTGGGAGTCACAGTCCAAAACCGCTGGAAAGCGCCAGCTTGTGGAAGAGTATCTAATCTGACAATTCGTTGTGCTTAGGAGAGGGCGTCTTGACTTTCCTCCAGCATGCCAATATTAATTGGGTTTTTGTGCAAGAGAAGGGCAGCCACATTGATGCAGAAGGCTGAACTGGATGGCCTCAGTAGAACTGGCTTCCTAATGCTGCTGGTGTTTTTGTTTTTCCCCTCCATTGTCTGCCCTGTCCTGCTGCCTGAGATATCATTCTTTGCCTCTGCTTGCTTCCAAACTGCAATCCCTTTCTGTGAGGGAGTGTATTTGTGCAGCTTGAAAGCATCACTGCTTAAAAGCCTCCCTGGTGCCATGTTTACATGCAGGTTATATTCAGATCATTTAATGAGTCTGTTGGAAAACATTTGCTTGTGTGTGTACCTTCTTAAAGTGTCTGAGTGGGAAATGAGGTGTCTCTTCTTAGTGGAAGGAAATATCAAAGGACTTGACTTTAGATTACAGGTGCTAGTTTGGTCTGCTTATTGGGGAAGGCTTCAGCAAACACAAAGAAGTGGGTGGGTGTTCCCCTGTGGGTTTTTTAAATGAAAAAACCACCTTGGGAGCATATCTCCTTTCACCACTCCCATGGTCTCCATCCTTTTTGAGGCAGATTTTCAGTTTTCTTTTTAAAAAAAAACTGCCAGGAGGGAAAAAAACATAGCCTCATGTTTCCAGCCCTGCTTTCCCCAACCAGGTATACTCCAGATGTTTTGGACTACAGCATCAATCAGCCCTAGCCATCATGGGAAATGTAGTTTAAAACATCTGGAGGACCTCCGGTTGGGAAAGGCACTTGTCTCAATCTCATGGAGCAGAAACATCCCATGTAGGAAATCACTCTGCATTTGGTGCCTAGGAAATGGAGATGGTGTTCCAGGGCTAATCTTGCTCTTGCTGAGTTGTTGGTTTTCTTTCCATTTTCTTAAGCAGGGCCAAAAACCTAGGTTCTGTTGTGCAATGCATTTCTCCCACCCAAGGTGCCATATTTGGAGACCTCTCCTCCTCCAGACTTGCAGCCATAGGGAACCTCAGTATGCCCTTCTCCCAGCACGGACACATGCTAGCTGTTTGGTCTTACAGGACAGGCTTTCACCACTTGCCCTCCTAGTCTCCCAGTCCTTCCAGAATGACCTGTCCACATCATGCCCACCCCTTGTGGGCAGCTTCACAAGCAAGTGGAGCACCCAAGAAGGGCCCAAGCAGTGAAAGCAGCCAGCTGGGGTGTGGTTGGCATGCACATGTACACACAGACCTGCTTAACACTGGTATGGATGCATTTCAGGGGCTGGGATTAGGTGTTCAGTATCAGGAAATCTTCCATCTCCCCCAGTATCCCTTCCTGTGTGAAGACTTGCCCTGTGCTGGGGAGAATTTCTCTTGCACCATCATGTGCCTGCCCTCTGAATCTTAAGCCAGTTCCTTGCATGGGCAGAAGCTAGGCAGGCAGTGTGTCTATCCCAAATAGCCTGGCCTGATTCACCCTCATCCCAGGTCCTCTGCAGAGCAGCAGTTTTATCATTTCCAGGGCCGGTTATGGGAACAGGAAGGCATGAATGAGGCTGGGTGAACATTTAAGTCTTAGACGTGCACTGCTGAAATATTTTTAAGTGTAACTTTGTCCGGCAATTATTCTCCTTGTTCTATTCTGTAAGATCAATCAGTCTTGTCAATTAAACTTTGATAATGAACACTTTTGGTTGTGTTGAGTGGTTTTTCACATGGTACCTGTTCCAGATAGTGCTATTGAATTATTTTTTGGGGGAGGGGGAGGTTTGGAGGTGGGGAGGATGGCATCTCAAGGTAGCATTGGGAAAGACTTGCTATCTGAAACCCCAGAGAGCTGCTTCCAGTCAGTGTTGACAATACTGAGCTAGATGACCCATTGGTCTGACTCCATATAAGGCATGCTTTGAGCGATGAAAGCCCACCACCCCACCACCCCTTCAGCAGTGAGGATATTTGGTAGAGAAACACATCTTTGTTGGGGATCCTCACATTTAATACTTATTGCAAGTATATCTAAATTACTAAGTAAGTGAAATAATACTTAAGAACATATGAAGAGCCTGCTGGAGCAGGCTAGTGGCCCATCTGGCTCAGAATCCTATTCTCACAGTGGCCAAACAGATGCCCCAATGGGAAGCGAGCAAGCAGGACCAGAGTACAAGAATACTCCTGTGATTTCCAGCAACTGGTATTCAGTTGACTGTAGATTCAAAGCAATAGCCACCACGGCTAGTAGCCGTTGATAGCCCTCTCCACTAAATTGTCCAATTTTATTTTAAAGACATCCAAGTTGGTGGACATATTTCACTGCCTCCTGTAGGAGCAAGTTCCATAATTTTAACTGGGCACTGTGTGAAGGAGTACTTGGCATCCCTGTTGAGTGGATAAAAAGCTCTGTGTTGGGCACAAAGGTGGGAAGTTTAATATAACATCTTGGAGCTGCTGGACTGGTCTTGGACGGCTGTTCATGCAACTCAGGAGTGAAGGCCAAGGAGAGGAGTTCCTGGTTGGCCTCATACAGTCCTTCCAACGTGTTTCCTTCTCCGCCTGCACAGATTTTTGTCCAGCACTTCCTGCTAGTGAGATCTGCGGGCAGATTGTGGTTTCAATGGTGTATCTGAAAGGGTGTGTGAGAGCAGCACTGCCAGCCCATAACCTAGCTCTCCTTACTTTCACTGGGAGGGGGATCTGGAGTTCAAAATACTAGTTGAGGAGGGGGTCTGGACTTGGGAAAAGGGCTGTTCTTTCTTCCAAACTCAAAAAAGCAAGGGGTCTTTGCACAAGCTCACCCTGCACTTTGTATATAATGCTCCGTTGTTGCCTTTGCTTCCTTCTGCTCTCTTCATTAGTGCCAGCAGCCTTCCTTACCACCCTGCCCAGAATGTCCCACTTCCTGGTTTTAGCTGGGTCTGAACAATGGAGAGCCCTGACCCTTAGAAGTGGGAATCTAATCTCTCATACACACACGCACGTGTGTTTGCAAAAGCAGCCATCCTCATAAAGAATTGAAATCTGTGTGCCTCTGGGCCCGTGCAGAGTGCCTGTTCTACTGGTGGGGGGAGCAGTGCTTGGGAAGGGGGAATCGGGTCACTCGAGGGGCCAGTGGCTTGTCGAGCCCCGTCCTCCTGGCTGTTGGTCCCGGCAGGGTAGGGCAGGGACCCGGATCTGGGGCGGAGGCATGTGCCAGGTGGGGCAGCAGCGCCCGGGAAGGCGGTGGCGTGGCAGGTCCGGCTCCTCCCTGCGCGGAACCTGCCGGAATGGAGCCGGGGCGTCGGGCTTGCGGGGGTCTCGGCTGTGGTAGCGGCCCCTGGAACAGATGAGGAGGAGGATGCCCGGAAGCCGCGGCAAGAGCAGTCATGCGCCACTCTCCGGAGCAACAGCCCCGACGGGGCACCCGCGGACCGTGTCTGCTCCTCCTCCTCCTCGGCGCCCTGCTAGCCCAGGTAAGGCTGCGGGGGGCGGGGGGTGTCGCCTCCTAAGATGCGATGCCCACCAGCCCCAGCCGAGCCCAGCTGCGGCAGTGGAGCGGACGCTAAGCCCAGGGCTGGTGGAGATGCTGTCGGGATGCCCAAGGCTTCTCCCCTGTAGGGCGTTGGGACAGACCCCCCCTCTCCCCGCCGTGGGCTGACTCGGCCCACTGGGAAGTCCGCGGAGCAATCCACGCCCCCCCCCAAAAGCAACCTTTCAGCGCTTTCCTGCGTCCCGGAGCACTTGAAGACCAGAGGGGACGGCTTTCTTTCCTGCTCCCCTAAGTCTTTTTTTCCTGAAGCAGAGCACGATGTCGACCCGCCAAGGCGCTAGTCCATCGCGAGGTCTGAATCGATTGCACAAAAAGAAAACGGGGGCGTGGAAATGGGGCTCATTCAGACAGCGGGGTGGGGGGCTGAGGAGAAGGCTGGCTTTCTCCTCCTGGTCCGAGGAGGGGGAGGAGAAGGAAGACTCTCGCTCTCCCCTCCATCGCCGTGTTTGCTAAGCTGTTTGCCCAAAGGGTGCGCCCGGCTGGAGTTGGAGGGCGGGCGCAGCAGGTGAGCTGGCACAAGTCCGGCTTCTGCTGTTGCCGTCCAGGAATGTGCCCGGGTCCCCTCCTGCAGAGGTTTCTCTGGCAGACTCGGAAGCGGGGCGGGGTCGTGGGGTTGGACTAATGTCACATCCACACACAAAAACCACTTGGAGAGTTATTGTTCCTTCCCCCCAAGAAAGCGTGGGAACTCGTTTCTTCAGGTATCTTGGGAGTATGCCTTCTGGATCAGCCCATGGCGCATCTAGTCCAGCCTCTTGTTCTCGCAGGGGCCAACCAGATGCCCCAATGGGAAACCCATAAGCAGGAGCCCAGCACAAGGAGGCTGAGCATAGCCACTCTGGCTACTACCCTATTTCCCCTATTTTAAGAAGTACAGTAGTCATAAAATAAGCCATAGCAGGATTTTTAATCATTCAAGGAATATAAGCCATACCCCGAAAATAAGACATAGTGTTGTTTTTGAGGAAAAAATAAATATAAGACGGTGTCTTATTTTCGGAGAAACACGGTAACCATTGATAGTCCTCCCCACCATGGATTTCTCCAACCCTCTTTTAAAGCCGTCTAGGTTTGTGGCCATCTGCCTCCTGCAGGAGCAGGTTCCATGGCTTAACTGTGCTCCATGCCTCTCTGAGTGGCATAGGAGGGCTTCAGAAATATGGGGTGGATGAGATCTTTAGGGCACACCTCACTGGGTGCCATCCGATGCTCCCCACAGTGTCCCCTTTCCTCCCCACTCCCCATTTTGGCTGGCAAAACTAGGTCCTCTCTTTTACCTGCCGCCAGGGGTGGAGGCTGCAGGCAGGACCACCATGAGACTCAAATCAAGTTTTGAGAAAACCCTTAGTCCATCTAGTTCAGGACTGCCTACACTGACTGGCAGCAGCAGCAGCAGCAGCAGGTCTCCAGGAAAGACGTTTCCCCAGCCCTTCCTGCAGATGCCATGAGGGAACTGAACTTGGGAGATTCTGCATGCCAAGCACATGTTCTGCTCCTGAGCAGAGGCCCTTCACTTGAGCTGCCTTAGACTGAGTCGTAGAATCACAGAAGAGTTGGAAGAGACCCAAATGGTCATCTGGTCCAGCCTACTACCATGCACCGAGTCACCCCCCTAGTTGGCCCTACAGTGCTGTCTGGTGCCTGTTGAGATGGGGCTGCAGAGTTCTACTAGGGCAGGCATAGGGCAACCTTGGCTCTCCAGATGTTTTGGAACTACAACTCCCATGATCCCTAGCTAACAGGGCCAGTGGTCAGGGATCATGGGAGTTGTAGTTCCAAAACATCTGGAGAGCCAAGGTTGCCTATGCCTGTACAGTGGAACCTCGGTTTACGAAAACAATTGGTTCCAGAAGTCTGTTCATAAACCGAAGTGTTCATAAACCGAAGCGAACTTTCCCATTGAAAGTAATGGAAAGTTGATTAATCTGTTCTAGACGAGGAAAAACACCCCCTAAAGCAGCAGGGCCTTCGCTCCGATGCCTTCGTGCAGGCATCGGAGCGAAGGCCCTGCTGCTTTAGGGGGTGTTTTTCCTCGTCTAGAACGGATTAATCTGTTTTGCTCCGATGCCTTCGCAGAGGTCGGGGAGCGCTTCTGCGGCTGCAGCCCAGTCGCGGAAGCGCTCCCCGGCCTCTGGGAGGCATCGGAACGAAGTCCCGGCTCCGATGCCTTCCGGAAGCTGGGGCTTCGCTCCGATACCTTTGTGGAGGCCGGGAAGCACTTCTGCGGCTGCAGCCCAGTCACGGAAGTGCTCCCCAGCCTTTGGGAGGCATCGGAGTGAAGGCCCAGCTCCGATGCTTTCGCGGAGGCCGGGGAGCGCTTCCGCGGCTGCAGCCCAGTCGCGGAAGCGTTCCCCGGCCTCTGGGAAGCATCGGAGCGAAGGCCCGGCCTCCCCGAAGGCATCGGACGCTCAGTAGGCCTCGGGCACCTCGGTTTACTAACTTCCGGGTTAGCATAGTTCGTAAACCGAAAATTCGTAAACCGAGGTTCCACTGTACTAGGGTAACCCTGATAGTAAGGAAGAGGAGGAAGCTGGCAGCACAGGACCACCTTCTGGAGTGACTGTGCACAAGAAGGCAGGAAAAGGACCTTGCTGTGGCTCTGTGTTCCAAACTCACCCCGCTTCATCTCTTCCGGGCCTGCCCCCACCCCCAGTGTCTTGCTGGCAGCACATCCACTGTTGCGGAAACGCTGCTCTTTGTGTCAACCCTTGACGGGAACCTCCACGCAGTGAGCAGGAAGACAGGAGATGTCAAGTGGACCCTGAAGGATGGTGAGTAGCAGCAGAAACCCATGGATGCTGGGTTGGGGTTTGGCCCTGGCTAGGTGCCTTTCACCTTGCAGGGCTGGGCATAATAATAATAATAATAATAATAATAATAATAATAATAATAATGTAAGCACCCTCCACTTTCTCCTTCCAGATCCACCCCTGCAGGTGCCGGATTACGTGGCAGAGTGAGTGTGGCCTCCTGGGGGAAGAGGGGTGGGGTGCTTTCCCCTTGGAAGGAACAGCTGTCTTCCCCATCCACAGCCCGACTCCCAGGGGCTTCAGCCAGCCAGCCAGATGGGTTCCCCAGTTTTGTCTGGAGGTGACAGCCAAAAGCGTCCTCTTTCCATGCGCTAAGAGTAACCCGGATGTAGTTAGTTTGTACATCCCACCTGCTTGGCCCATTTCCAAGATGCAGTCCCAGATGTTGTAGGACAAGAATAAGGAACCCTTTTTAGCCCAAAAGCCATTTTCCCTTTGGGGCAACCCTCTGGCAGATGCTCTTCTGTGGTGGGCGGAGCCATAGGCAAGAGTGGGTGTGGCAAGAAATGCAGATTTCACCTCTGGGCACTAGGTTAGTTGCTACACACTCACACCATTCTGTCTTCCATCCAGGCAAGGGAAAGGCATTATCAGGGTAAGGAGGAAGAGTGGGAAGCAGGACTGGTGGGGTGTGTGGCCTTGGGATAGGAGGTGTGGCCTTGGGAGAGTGGGATGGAGAGGTTTGGGAGGCCACATTTGGCTCCTGGGCATGAGGTTCCCTACCCCTGGTGTCAGAGGCAGAAGAGAGAGGCAGAGAGGTGGGGTAAAAGGGTTGGAAATGGTACTTAAACCATCAGGGGAAATAAGGGGGCAGTTACAGCTCCAGGGGTCCAGACAATGGCTGTGAGAATCAGCTCTGTGAAATCTGCACAAATGCTGGGATTTTTAAAATGAATGAATGAATGGGAAAGCATGGATTCTGAGGTTTTCCCGATGCCAAATTCTGCTCTGGGTGCAAGGTTCAGACTGGGGTGCTGACAGAGGGCTCCGGGAGGCATTGCCTGCTGGCTGGTGGTGAATTGGTGGAGGGGTGTGTGTGGATCCCCTGACTTGTGATTCTGAGTATAGCAAAGTAGCCACTTGCCTGGAGGAGCAAGGAGCACTTTTGCCCAGAGGAAGAGGAGCAGCAGCAACAACAACTGAGCAGCTGTTTTCTTTGTCCTGTGTCCCTGGCTCAGGCCAGCATTTCTTCCAGACCCAAATGATGGCAGCTTGTATGTCCTGGGAGGCAAAAACAAGGAAGGCCTTATGGTGAGTGGCCTGGGAGCAGCTGAGGGAGGCTGGGTGGCTCTAGGGGAGGCAGGCCGGCTCTCTAGCACAGGAGGGGCCCCTCAAGCTAAGGGGAGGTGGCCCTGGGGCCCAGCTGTTGCATTTTTACTCTCAGCCCATCTGTCTCTGCTACAGAAGCTGCCATTCACCATCCCTGAGCTGGTCCAGTCTTCTCCTTGCCGAAGCTCTGATGGGATTCTCTACACAGGTATAAGCTGGTGGGATGTGTGGGGCAGCTGTGAGGCAGGGAATGATGATGATGATGATGATAACTACTAAAAATTCTGCACCATTTAATATATAAAATATATCTCTAAGTGGTGTACAGAGAACTAAAGCAACAACAGTCAACTTACACAACAATTAGGATCCTAGTTAGTTTCTGGATGGTCGAGCAAGTATGTGAAGCAGAGGGTATTGTGGAGCCTGTTTGCATTTTGAATAAGAGTGCCTCTGAGTACGTGCGTAGTTCCTTTCCCTCACCAATGAAGGACTGTAGGAACTCAGAAGAACAACCGTCCTAGAGGTTTTATTTACAATGAAGTGGTGTACACAGTTTTCTCAAATAAAATCCAGCGGGGGTGGGATTACCTGGGGGCTGGAGCCGAAAAGTGCCGTCCACCCATTTATGGGATGGCTGCAATGGGTACCAAGCAAAAATCCCTCTCCCCACTGCAATTTCCCCAGGGAAAAAAGAGGACACGTGGTTTGTCGTGGATCCAGCATCTGGGAAGAAACAGACCACACTGTCTACCGAGGCTTGGGATGGTCTGTGCCCCCAAACTCCATTGCTCTACATTGGACGCACCCGTAAGTCTGGGTTCCCTTTTTGGCTTGTAAACGTAATACAGTAGTTTATTGCAGGAGGGAGCAGGAACTCCCTTCTTGGCTCCTGAGCAGAATCCCACAGGAAGCAGATATCCACACCATTTGCCCAACACTGGTGCGATCAAGAACATGCGGGCCTTGAATGTCCCTTGCTCCTCCTGGAAGTGGGTGGTGGGTGGGATGTGACTGGCTCTGTGACCACACTACGTTTTTTCCCGCCTGCAGAGTACATCATCACCATGTATGACACCAAGTCCCGCCACTTGCGCTGGAACGCCACCTACCTCGAGTACTCTGTCCCGTTTCAGGACCAGAACAATGACTACGGTGGGTAACTGGGATGGCAAGAGGGAAGGGCCTTGGCTGGGCAGGTGATGTGGGTCCCCCCACCCCATGGGCGTAGCCAGGATTGTTAGGGGAGTAGCCAAAGTTGTTGAGCTTCTTTTAGAATATTGCCCCTCCCCCCCAAGTTTCTGAGCTTTTGGGGGGGAATCATGAGTAAATATACCCCCCAGAAGAGGACATTGCGGGTGGCAAGCTTTCATTGGAGGGAGGCTTCTGCAGGGGGAGGCAGAACCTCGGCTAATTGACTACTTTCTATGCTTTTTAAGAATTTTTGTGGATCTTCTAGGGGGAGCAACTTCCCCCCTCCGTGCTCCACCCCACCCTCAACTTCCTTTCACAGCTGCGTTTGCAAAGAGAAGAGTGGCATGGCTTCAAGCGCCATTTATCACTCCCCACAAGTGACCCTTCTCAACCCCCTATTTCTTTCCTGCACCCCCGAGCATTTCCAACACCACAGCACCAGCGGGACACAGCTCACACTCCCTCCACCATCCTAAGAAAACCCATTAATCCCTTTTTTATTTGATTTTATTGTTTGGTAGATTTACAAAAAGAGAAACAGACACAAATACATAAATTTAAAAGGGGGCGAGATTAGACACAGATGCACAAAGCATTTTTAAATAAAAAATAAAAAATGAAGATTCCTTGCACTCTGCTCCCCCTTTTTCCCCACCCAGGGTGGCCCTGCCCTCTGCCTGCCCCTCCTGAGCTGGGGCATCATGCTGAGCTGGGCCTCAGTGGCAGCAACCTCTCCTCCTTGCCTGATCTCCAGCTACAAGCTGCCCAAGGGAAGGGGCCGGCCCCAGCAGCCATGGAGAGGCAGTGGGATGCTCCATGCTCTGGCTCATTCTCTTCCCAGAGTTCAGGGGCAGTATTGCTGAGGGGGGTGGGGATAGGGACATTCTGGGATCAAAACAGAAACTGAGATTGCTTTCATAATTCCAGGACTGTCCCTGGAAAGTCAGGACACTTGGAAGGTATGCAGCATAGAGTCCTGGGGCACATTAAAAACAAACTTTTCTGTGCACGGACTGCAGACCATTTTACCAGATGCACCAGGAGCTATCCCTCTGGAAAGCGAGATAATATTGTTCAGGGAAGCCTCTTACTGGTTTTCCTTAACCTTCACCCTCTGCCCAGAAATGGCCCACTTTGCCTCTAGCGGAGACGGCCTGCTGGTGACGGTTGGCAAGGAGAGTGGGCAGGTGCTGTGGATGCAGGACTACGGCTCCCCTGTGGTTGGCGTGTACACCTGGCGCCAGGACAGCTTGCGGCGGATGCCCTACCTGAACGTTGCCGTGGAGAGTCTGCGCTACCTCGTCCTGCGCTCCCAGGACACTCATTTCTTCATCCACTGGAACTACCAGTCCACCGAGGACTTCACCGCCAAGACTCGGCTGCTGTGGGTATTGTGGGGAGGGTGTCCTGTGGCAGTGAGTTCCACAGGCTTAATCCACAGCAAGCGGTAGACTGCTCAGGTTGTGCTGGCAAGTTCTCTGCTTGAGTGTTGACCTTTGCCCTACGGTGTGACTGATGTGCACCCTCTCCACTCCACTCCCCAATTTTCTAGGCCAACGCTGTACGTGGGCAAATACGCTGCAGGTTTCTACGCCTTGACGTCCTTGGTGCACGAGGGCACAGCTCTTGTTGTGAGTGCTTTCTTCATCCCTTGTGTGGCCCTGGGCAGGTGAAGGGGGAGCAGGGGGCTCACAGAACTTTTTTTTGTGTCCCCGCCTGCTGCAGCCTCAGGGGCTGACACTGGCCCGCAGCAGTGGCCCCACCACGGAAGACGTGACGATCCAGAAGTCCGGCGAGTGTGAGATCACGCCCAGCACGAGCGTCAAGTACCCACAGGGCAGCATCACCATCCCCCACAGCCAGTGGCTGCTGATCGGTGGGTCCCCTTCCTCCCTAAGCAGGCAGGCAGGCAGGCACGCACACACGCACACACACACACACACACACACACACACACACACACACACACACACCTGCCGCTATGAAGCTTTGGCCCCCTTTGGCTCTGCATAGAAATGAAATGGGGAAGGGATGATACCGCCCACTTTGAGAACCATTGCTATGGCTCCAGGATGCCCCCTCAAGCAGCAGCAACGTGACTCCATCAGGCAAGCATTGCAGATTGGCTTGCCGATCAGAAGGTTGGCAGTTCGAATCTGCACAATGGGGTGAGCTCCCGTTGCTCTGTCCCAGCTTCTGCCAACCTAGCAGTTCAAAAGCACGCCAGTGCAAGTAGATAAATAGGTACCACTGTGACGGGAAGGTAAATGGTGTTTCTGTGCGCTCTGGTTTCTGTCACGGTGTCCCATTGCGCCAGAAGCGGTTTATTCATTCTGGCCACATGAACTGGAAAGCTGTCTGCGGACAAATGCTGGCTCCCTCGGCCTGAAAGTGAGATGAGCGCATAACCCCATAGTTGCCTTTGACTGGACTTAACCGTCCAGGGGTCCCTGGAGCGTCTCCACCCCCATCATTCTGCCCAGACACTGAGGTCCAGTGCCAAGGGCCTTCTGGCGGTTCCCTCGCTGCGAGAAGCCAAGTTAAAGGGAACCAGGCAGAGGGCCTTTTCGGTAGTGGCACCCGCCCTGTGGAGCGCCCTCCCACCAGATGTCAAAGAGAAAAACAACTACCAGACTTTTAGAAGACATTTGAAGGCAGCCCTGTTTAGGGAAGCTTTTCATGTTTAACAGACCATTGTATTTTAATTTTCTGTTGGAAGCTGCCCAGAGTGGCTGGAGAAACACAATCCAGATGGGCGGGGTATAAATAATAAATTATCATTATTATTACATTTTTACCTTTACCTGCAGAACCACAAATAAAGCAGAATGTTTTATTTCCCTGCAGGGCACCACGAGTTGCCACCCGTGGTCCACACCACCATGCTGAGGGCTTTCCCCCAGACTCTGCGGAGGAGCCCAGAGGTTATCCTGTCCCACAGTTCCTCTCCCAGGACCCTCTTTGACGATGTGAGTGGAGCAAGGGTGCAAAAGCTGCTTCTGTGATAGAGAATGGGGTGTGTGTGCTTGGACAGGGTGGGGGTCTTGATGGCGAGAGGGGACGTACCAGAAGGTAGAATTGCCAAGGGTGTCTATGTGCCCTAATGCGTAGGTACAGAGGTATGTTTTGTTTATTATTATTTATGGCATTTGCCTGTTTCAGTTCCTGGCCTCACATAGCCAGAGGGCACATGTTGAGGATGGCTGGCACAGTGCAGACCCCCGCTTGGAGATGGAGGAGATGGAGATTTACCTTGGGTTCAGCCGCTTGGAGCTGGCGACGGCTGGCGTGGCTGCTGTGTTCGTGGGCGGGGGGCTCTTCTTCCTCCTTCTCTTGGTGAGTGGGCTTTGGTCTTTTTCCCCTTTGGGGGCTGCTTTGGGAAGCACTGTTCACATACACACCCCCAATACACAGCAGTGAGTCCTGCCTAGGCCACCCACTTCTCTGCCCTGAGATCAGCCCTCGACTTCAAAGAAGAACGTGCTTCTTTGTTAAACTATGGAACTCAGTCCCGCAGGAAGTGGCGATGGCCACTGACTTGGGTGGCTTTAAAGGAGGATGAGACAAATTCATAGCCCTGAGGGCTATCACTCCGTGGCTACTAGGCATGAGGGCTATGCTGTATCTCCACGGTCAGAGGCAGTAATGGCTCTGAATACCAGTTGCAGTAGTGGGGGGAGAGTGCTCTTGTGCTTGAATCCTGTTTGTGGGTTTCCCGTAGGCATCTTGGTGGCCCCTGTGAGAACAGGATACTGGTCTAGATGGGCCATTGGCCTGATCCAGCAGAGCTCTTATTATGTTCTTATATTAACCTGCCACCTGCGCCATGATGGGAAGAGAACCCGCTGTCTGCACAGCAATGAGGACTAGAAACTTAGGAATGCTAAATCCTGCCTCGGAGGTCAAATCCCATACCTGTGTAGTCTGTGGCAGGATCCAGGCAGCCCTCCCACTCCCATTCTGGGGAAAGGGGAGGGGCTAAAGACATAGGTGGTGTGCGTCATTCTTACCTCTCACCCAGCAAATGCAACAGCAACAGAACCGAGAGCAGCAGCGGCAGCAGCTGGAGGAGAAGTTGCAGCTCCTGCAGCAGGAGCAAGGGACGGGACAGCCCCCTGCCAGTCACAGTTCTGGGGAACATCCTCCCACAGCCTCCAGGGATTCACCAGGAATAACTCCAGACCAGAGTTTGGGCCCTTCTTCTTCTGAATGGACAGATGGAGAGATGAGCCAGAGTCTCCTTGTCAGAAGCAGCAGCCCAGGTTGGTGCAGACAAAGTCCTGGTTTTCATTTTGCTTTGTGGGGGGTGGAGGGAGGAATACTGAGCTCCCTCAGCCAGGTGGGATTCAGGCAACACCTGGCATTCTGAGCCTGGAGTGGCCTCCGCCTGCCCCTCTGAGCATCAGCCGCTCTCCCTCTCTCCTCGCAGCGGGTGCTGACCTAGAAACCATCCAGGTGGGGAAGATCTCCTTCAATCCCAAAGATGTCCTGGGCCGTGGGGCAGGGGGCACCTTTGTCTTCAGGTAAGAGGTGCCTGGGTGAACCCGGAACAGAAGGATCTGCCTTCTCCTGGAAGGTCCGCAGCTCGGTGGCAGAGCAGACATGCAGAAGGATCTTGGTTTAGTCCCCAACAGCTCCAGGTAGGCCTGGGAGAGACTCCTGTCTTGAAACCCTAGAGAGCTGCTGCCAGTCAGTGTTAACAATACTGTTAACAATGGTCTGACTCTTTATAAGCTTCCTATGTCCTGAGCCAGTGTTGGTCCATCTAGGTCAGCATTGTCTACACGGACTGGCAGCAGCTCTCCAGGATTTCAGACAGGATTGTCTCCCAGCCCTACCTGGGGATTGAACCCGTGGACTTTCTGCATGCAGTGCAGGTGCTGACCATTTCCCTACCATTTCCTTTTGCTCTGTGACTTATCTGCAAGCAGAGAGGGAGCAAGAGCTCAGCAGTGCATCTCCGAAGGTGTTGCCTTCTGGGAGATTTATTGAGAGAGAGCTTTGGCAGGAGAGGAGAGGGGTGGTTCAACCTGCAAACGCAGACCAATGCCCCATAAGGCTTCCTCCTAAGACACCTGGAGCCCAGGGAGGTATCCAGAGAGGGAGCTGTCCTTGCACCTGGGAGTTTCCAGCCCTGGGGTCCAGGTGCATCTAACTGGGCGCAGCTGAGCCAACCTGGCTGGCCGAGCCATGGACCGCTTCTTTCCTCTCCCTCGCCAGGGGTCACTTTGATGGGCGCCAAGTGGCAGTGAAGCGCCTGCTTCCCGAGTGCATCCACCTGGCGGACCGGGAGGTGCAGCTGCTGCGCGAGTCGGACGAACACCCCAACGTGGTGCGCTACTTCTGCACAGAGATGGACAGGCAGTTCCACTACATCGCCATCGAGCTGTGTTCTGCCACGCTGCAGGAGGTGAGCTGCAGGGAAGAAGAGGGGTGTGGGGAGGAGAGGGCTGTCGATGACTCCTAGCCAGGATGTCTATGCTCTGCCTCCAACTGTGCTTCTCAATACCAGTTGCTGGGCACATGCAGGGGGTCTCTGGCTGCCTTTGGATCTGGGCATCTTTGCCACACCTGGACTGGATGATGATGACGACAATAATATTAATAATAATTTATTACTTATACTCCGCCCATCTGGCCGGGCCTCCCCAGCCACTCTGGGCGGCTCCCAACAGAGTATTAAAAACAAAAAAAATTAAAAATTAAAGTAAATAACATATTCATTAATGTGCGATAATTCAAGAATAACATAAATTACATTCGGAATAATTGGAAGACGTCTTTTTAATGTCTTTTGTTTGTTTGTTTGTTTGTTTTTGTTTTTTATGCTATATCCATCTAGAGATGTTTGATTTTTGCGTCATTTTGTTTTTGTATTCTTGCCTTTTATTCTTCTTTCTTTTCTTTGTATATTGAAGTTGTTGATATGTACTGCTTGATTTTAAAATTTTCAAAACAATAAAGATTTATTTTTTAAAAAAAGAGTATTAAAAACACAATAAAACATCAAACATTAAAAACTTCCCTAAACAGGGCTGCCTTCAGATGTCTTCCAAAAGTCAGGTAGTTGTTTATTTCCTTGACATCTGATGGGAGGGCGTTCCACAAGGCGGGCACCACTACCAAGAAGGCCCTGTGCCTGGTTCCCTATAGCCTTACTTCTCATAGTGAGGGAACCGCCAGAAGGCCCTTGGCGCTGGACCTCAGTGTCTGGGCTGAATGATGGGGGTGGAAACGCTCCTTCAGGTATACTGGGCTCAGACCGTTTAGGGCTTTAACGGTCAGCTCGGAAACGTACTGCGAACCAATGTATGTCTTTCAGGACTGGTGTTATATGGTCTCGGTGGCCACTCCCAGTCACCAGTCCAACTGCCGCATTCTGGATTACAGTAGTTGTAGTTTCTGGGTCACCTTCAAAGGTAGCCCCACTACAGACACAGCAGGATGATGGGAACTTCATCTCCATTCATCCTCTGGAGTAATGAATGAGAACTGAGGTGCTGCCACTGCCAGAGGCCAATTGGATGGGCTCCTTCTGTTCTCGTTTTGTGATGGCTGGGGGACTTACCACACACACACACACACACAGGTGTCATCTTGCACTGGTTGGATAGCTCAGTTGGTAAAGCATGAGATTCTTTATCTCAGGGCTGTGGGTTCAAGCTCCACGTTGGGCAGAAAGATTCATTTTTTTTGCTAACATTACAAAGGAAAAACCTGCTTTCTGGCCATATTAGAAACAGTATACTTTTTGACTTGTATCCCTACCAACAAAAATATTTGGGATGGGGCAGGGGAGCAGAGGTTAAAAGTGGTGTCCCTTTTAAAAGCCCAAGTCTGTATACTGATAAGTGAACTTCGATGAAACTGTGAGTACATGGCTTGCTTTGCTTTTTCAAGTTCTCTGGTTGCAATTTGAGTTCCTCCAAAATGTTGTTTGTTTGGTTTGTAAGGAGTGTGTTTGTCTCTGTGCTCTGAGGCAGTGCCTTTAAAGATTATCTTTCTGAGATTAATCACATATTTATTAATCACATATTTATGATTCACACAGGGCCCACTGGGCAGGTGGTGGCAGAACCTCCCTCCTTTTCTCCCCAGTGAAGTCATTCTGTCCTGTCTTTCTGTCCCCCTTTTAGTATGTGGAGAGCCCCACTTTCAACCAGCAAAGTCTGGATCCAATCTCGCTGCTGCATCAAACTATGTCTGGGCTGGCTCATTTGCACTCCCTCAGCATAGGTAAGGGCAAGCCACCTACTCGCACACCTGAAGATAGGTTGTGGTGTCCCTAGGTGACCCATCAAAGGGCACAGGAACCTAGAAAGTTGCCTGGTCAACCTAACTCAGTATTGTCTACACTGACTGGCAGCAGCAGTAGCTCTCCAGGATTTCCGGCAGGAGTCTCTCCCAAACCTACTTGGAGATGCTGTTGGGGATTGAACCTGGGGCTGTCCCAGAGGGCTAGCTGCCTCCCCCTCCATTCGATGGACGCTTTGTGTGTCTTCTCAGTCCACCGCGACCTGAAGCCCTGCAACATCCTGATCTCGGCCCCAAACAGCCACGGGAAGATCCGCGCCATCATCTCCGACTTCGGCCTGTGCAAGAAGCTGCAGAGGGGGCGGCGCAGTTTCAGCCTCCGCTCCGGCATTCCAGGGACCGAGGGGTGGATTGCGCCTGAGGTGCTGAGGGAGGACCCAAAGGAGAACCCCGTGAGTAGCCTCCTCCTTGGGCCCTCCTGCCCAGGCTCCTATGTTTACAGTGCAGGCAGGGCGAAGCGGCTCGTGCGGGTCACGAGGGTCTCTGCTGCTGAGGTTGGGGGTGCCACAGGCCTGCTGGAGACCTGACCTGGCCTGGGATGGGGGTGGGGGGATGGGAAGCAAAGGGTCTAGTTTTGGGAGCAAAGAAAGAGGCAGTTTCCCCCAGGACTCCTTTTGTCTATGGCAGACGAGTGCAGTGGACATCTTCTCGGCCGGATGCATATTTTACTATGTCGTGTCCAACGGGCAGCATCCCTTTGGAGATGGCTTTCACCGCCAGGCGAACATCCTCACCGGGGCCTACCAGCTGGCGCATCTCCAACAGGAGACACATGGTGAGGAGCCTCACCCACTATCATTTTGGGGGGGCGGACGGGCAGGGGGGCACTTCTGCTAACAGAGAGAAGCATCCCTGACTCCTTCTTCTTTGTGCTCTGGTGCATGCGAAGAGAGTTTGACCTACCCTCTGCCCTGCAGGCTTCATTTGCCACCAAGCTCACCTGGAGGACAGGTGAGAATGGATCTAGCTACAGACCGTGATGTCCCTGATCCAAACCTTGCCTCTGCTCTGCAGACTCAGCAGCCGGCTTTAAGCAAGCCACTCTCAATCTCAGCCCCCCCCCCCATCTGCAAAGCATTGATAACTTCGGGATACCTTGCAGGGGTATTGTAAACTTGACCAGGAATGTATGGGAAGGGCCCCGCTCACTTTCTGCCTGCCCACTTCCACCACAGATAACGTCATCGGCCGGGAATTAATAGAAGCCATGATCAGCGGCGACCCCCGTTTGCGTCCGTCGGCCACGCAGGTCCTCCTGCACCCCTTCTTCTGGAGCCACGAGAAGCAGCTGCAGTTCTTCCTGGTGAGCATCCTAGAAGGAGGGGCTGGGGGTGTGCAAGCCAGGCAGAAATCCAACAGGTGCAGCGCTCTCCCAGTGCAGGCCTCACCGTGCTTGCAAATTTCGGGGGGCTTTTAGCAAACTCCTCTGTATCTAGGATGTCAGCGACCGCATTGAAAAGGAGCCGGCGGATGGGCCCGTTGTCCGTGCCCTAGAGGCCAGAGGGCAAGTGGTGGTGAGAGACAACTGGCGGACGCGTATCTCCATCCCCCTGCAGACAGGTACAGGCTCTGCTTCTAGGGTTCCTCCTTCTAGGGTTCCACCCCGCCCTCCCCTGCCGGTTCTGACCCAGAGGGGGCAGGAGAGAGTCTCCACCTGCCGTGCAGAACGTCAAATTCTCCTGGGAAAGCAGCTGCAACGGTGCTCACCTGTGCCATTTCCCTCCTGCAGACCTCAGGAAGTTCCGTACGTACAAAGGCAACTCGGTGCGTGATCTCTTGAGGGCCATGAGGAATAAGGTACCTTTGTGTTTCCCCCCATTACCCGGATGTTTCCATGCTCTAGAGCGGTAGTTGCTGGTGGGGCAGAAAGCAAGGAGGCCAACAGGAGGTGGAACCAGAAGCTGTGCCAAGTATATGCCTGCGCAAACATGCAGCCAGCGTACGGCCTCCTTTCCACGGTGGTTCTGTGCGATGTGCCATGGGAGACACTTGACTTCCTTTCTCCCTACAGAAACACCATTACCACGAACTGCCCAGCAGTGTCCAGGAAACCCTGGGGGCCATCCCGCGTGGGTTTGTCCAGTACTTCACGTCCCGCTTCCCCTGCCTCTTGCTGCACACATACCAGGCCATGCGCCTTTGTGCCACGGAGAGGCCGTTGCAAGCGTATTACCCCCCTCCGTCATGATGGGACCACGCAGGGACATGCAGGTGGCAAATGGCAGGAAACCAATCTCCTTGGAGGATGGAAGAACCGGCTGTGGGGCCCAGGCTGCCCTGTTACGGAGGGGTGATTTCCTCCATTGGTGAGCGGCGACATCAGCGTACACCAGCATGCTCTCTGGACCATTTGCAGGAGGACCCAGTTCAGCAAAGCCACTCCAGGATTCCGCCATTGTTGTGTTTTCGGCAAAGCAAATTTCCTGTAGAGCAGAAGGCCCCTTTCGGTAGAAGAACGGTATACAGAAGTGTTCCTTCTCAATCAGACCACTGGGCCGTTTAGCTCATTATCATCTAGTGACAGGCAGTCGCTCTTTGGGGTTTCAGGCAAGTGTCCTTCTTAGTCCTGCCTGGAGATGCCACTGATAGAGCATTTTGCAGGGCTTCATGCTTTATCTTTAAGCAGAGACAGTATAGGTATCAAGGGGAAGTCCCTGTCTCTGAAGTCTGAAGCTCCGTCTAAGCTGCCAAGGGAGCTTTCTGGAGCAGGTGTCATGCCAGGTTTGTTGGGATGGGTTGCCCACCCTCTCCTACAAAGGCCCATTGGTAGGAGAGGGTGGGCATCTACCCATCTGTCATGGATGCTTTTGCTGAGATTGCTGCATTGCAGGGGGTTGGACTAGATGACCCTTGGGACCCTTTCCAACTCTGAAAGTCTATGATTTCTCCCGGGTAAAATGCAAAAGGGCATTGTTGGCAGATAGGGTCATGTCTCACCCTGGAAAACCAGGGTAAATGAACCTGAGAGGTAACTGCTGAGATTAAGCCCTGCAACATTATTTCGTGGGTAGAGGTGAGAAAAAAGTTGCTCCTGGTAGCTGTATTTCAATTGGGGTGGGCCTGGGGGGCTGGATCTTGGAACAGGTTCTATGTGGTCTCCAGTTCTCCCTGTAGATCCTTCAGCTCATGGGGGTCTATTACCTGACAAAGGCTGGTGGTGTCAACATGGCTGTCAATCTGGGTACAGTACTTCCCTCTGACCTCAATCACTTGTTAAATTGCTGAGCATATCTGTTCCCTTTTATCCTAGCAAGTGACAATTGCTGCAATTTGTAGGTATGTAGGTCTTGCTGGCTCATAATTTGCCTCTGAGTGATTTTGTAACACAATGTTGTAAATAAAAGTTTTTGTTTTTAAAAAAGAAACAACAGTATATATTTAAATGTAAAAGCAAAGGAGGCTAGAGTGTTGTGTGTCCCTACCCCCACCCCCAAGACAGGGGCTTTCTCAGACATTTTGCTTACAGAACCACCTCAATGGCTTGATGTCCAGCGTTTTGGGGGGCTGCTATTAATTGGATTTCTTACCAACCCTTCGCCATAAGATCCCAGGGTGGCTTAGAGCAAAATAAACAACCAGTGCTAACATCATTTTTAAAATTTGCAATGGAAAGAATAGGGCGGGTCCTATAAACACACATCTCTGTCAATCTGGTGCTTTTGGACTCCAATCCCAATTATCCCTGACCTTTGGATGAATCATGACAGATAAAGTACTTCTTCATGCAGTAGCTACCGTAGTTAAACTAGAGGCTTTCAACCTTTTGGGTTCACAGCTCCCTTGACCAACTACATTCTTTGTTGCACCCCTGTGGGGCTCAGGAGCCCAGTGACGTCACCCCTTGCCTGCAGAATCGGCAGCCTCTCACCCTTTTACAAACGCCCTCCCTTGTGGAGTGTTCCCTCAGCCTCCTCTCTTCTCCTTGGGAGTCCTCTGGGCAGTCACAGCTTCTGCCCCTGGTCTATGAGGTGCCTCTTCACACGGCGCCACAGGAGCCTGGGAAGCAACCCCTGGCCAGCCCCAGCGGCATCATTCGCCTGGGGAGCTTGTAGCCATGCAGAGACCTGTAAACCACTGTTACCTTCTTAAGTGGGTTTGCTCCAAGAAAGATCACATTTATTTATTTAAAAATAGCTACTACACCTTAGATTTTGCTTAAACTTTCTGTACAGTACTGGAAAGTCACTGGCGTGAATGAACATTTCCAATGCCCTATAGTTTTTGAGTTATAGCTTGGTTGGTAGCGCAAGAGACTCTTAATCTCAGGGTCATGGGTTCAAGTCCCATGTGGGGTGAAATATTTGATTATCCTTGTGGTCCCTTCAGACTATTCTGTGATGAAAATTAGAGAAATGTCATATACATGCATAATCCACTTTTTAAAGCAATTTTTTTAAAAAAGCAATGTGGGATAAAGTTGCTTGTGACTGGGCCCCTTCTGGGGTTAGGGGCCCTGAAACTTCAACTTCATTAGTTTCATAGCAGATCCGTCCTGATCAACCCCCATGATTGACTGCCTTTTTGTCTGCACAATGGAATTTAATTCCATTAGCTAACTTGATGAAGTGGCTCAGCTTCTTTACAGCATGATCATTAAGCAAACGGTCTGTGAGCACCTAGAAAGGAACGCTGTGATCACTAAAAGTCAGCATGGGTTTCTGAAAAATAAGTCATGTCAGACTAATCTGATCTAATTTTTTGACAGAATTACAAGCCTGGTAGATGAAGGGAATGCTGTAGATATAGCCCATCTTGATTTCAGCAAGGCCTTTGACAAGGTGCCGCATGATATTCTTGTAAAGAAGCTGGTAAAATGCGGGCTAGACAATGCTACCATTCAGTGGATTTGTAACTGGCTGACTGACCGAACCCAAAGGGTGCTCATCAATGGCTCCTCCTCATCCTGGAGAGTAGTGACTAGTGGGGTGCCACAGGGTTCTGTCTTGGGCCCAGTCTTATTCAACATCTTTATCAATGACTTGGATGATGGGCTTGAGGGCATCCTGAGCAAGTTTGTTAATGACACCAAATTGGGAGGGGTGGCTAATACCCCAGAGGACAGGATCACACTTCAAAATGACCTTAACAGATTAGACAACTGGGCCAAAGCAAACAAGATGAATTTTAACAAGGAGAAATGTAAAGTACTACACTTGGGCAAAAAAAATCGAAAGGCACAAATACAGGATGGGTGACACCTGGCTTGAGAGCAGTACATGTGAAAAGGATCTAGGAGTCCTGGTAGACCACAAACTTGACATGAGTCAACAGTGTGATGCAGCAGCTAAAAAAGCCAATGCAATTCTGGGCTGCATCAATAGGAGTATAGCGTCTAGATCAAGGGAAGTAATAGTACCACAGTTCTGGGCACCACAGTTCAAGAAGGGGTGATGCAGGAAGTCTTTTAGTTTGCATAATGACATATGTTTCTATCCTATCTGTTGGTCTCCCAGTGCAGTGATTCCACCCATCTTTTAGGGGCCAGTGGCGGTAAGGGTTTGCATAATGACATATGTCATTATACATGTGCTTAGGGGGTAAGGGTTTCTTTAACTAATCTAGTGGAAGAGACTCGAGTGCTAAAATCCACTGGTTAGGGGGCGCAAATTACTTGCCTTGCCCCGGGTGCTGACAACCCACACTATGCCACTGACAACAACTCAGAAGTAAGTGGAGTTATTTATTTTGTGTATAAACCTATTTAAAAACTGTCTATATATATAATAGAGCGCTCATTAGAGCCATAAAATTATAAACGAGGGACAAATGTATCGACACTGAAATCAGTTTAGTATGTTAGTTTGTCTCCTGTCCTTTAATGGTAACATTTCCAGCGCGGCTCACGACAATCGAGAGATCGACAGCAATACTGTAAGTTCAAAACCTCAACCGCCAATACAACAGCGGTTGAAAAGCAAAAAAGGCGGAGAAGGCGACGCCATTCTAGACGAAGACGCGAGCAAGCACTTGGCGGAGGGCCTCGACTCGCTCCGCGGGGCCCGGGCGAGGCTCTCCAACGCCTGCAGCCTGGCCCGCTCCATTGCATCGCAGCGCCCGACGGGGTCCCCAGCAAAGACCTACGACGGGTCTTGGAAGCGCTCCTTTCCGCGCGTTTACTCGGTAGTAAAGCCCTCCCGCTGCGTTAGACGGGTCTCACTCCCACGTATGCGCGCAGGGGACGCGGATGCTGCAGCAGCAGCTTTCCGCAAGCCGCGCTCGGAAGCTGCGCTGGCGCCGCTTTGCCCGCTGCTGTCGGGGCGGGGCTGGGACGGTGACGGCCTCCCGGTCTCGCTCCCTCCCTCCCTCGTGGGCTCCGGTTCCCGTCGTGCTCCGCGGCGCTGGAGGCGGGTTGGAGTTTAAATCCTGCCGGCCAATGAGGAGCGCGCTCGGGGCTCCGTAACGCTCCGGCTCTAGGTTTGAAATTGGTGCAGCGACCGAGCAGAAGCCATCGGCCGGGTCGCTGCTGCTGCTCGTCGCTGTCACGGATCCTGGACGGAGCCGCCGCCGCCATCCTCACCCTCTGCTCCGACAGGGTCACAACGCAAGTAGCCTCAGAAGCAGCATCCGAAGAGGGCGTCGGGGATGAGCGCGGCGGTGCCCAGCAGAGGGTCCCGCCCGGGGGCGTCGGCGGCGCCTAGCGCAGGCGGTGGCGCCGGGGGGAGCCGGGCGTCTTCTACGGCGTTGAAGGAGAGCAAGGCCATCCCGGAGGTGCTGCTGGACCCGCGGAGCCGCCGGCGGTACATGCTGGGACGCTTCCTGGGCAAGGGCGGCTTTGCTAAGTGCTACGAGATCACGGACGTGGAGAGCCAGGAGGTCTTCGCGGGCAAGATCGTGCCCAAGTCGCTGCTGCTGAAGGCGCCGCAGAAGGAGAAGATGTCCATGGAGATAGCCATCCACCGCAGCCTCAACCACCGCCACGTGGTCGGCTTCCACGGCTTCTTCGAGGACGCCAACTTCGTCTTTGTCGTCCTCGAGCTCTGCCGGCGGAGGGTGAGGACCCGGGCCGGGAAGTTGAAGGGGGAGGGCGCGCAAAGGGCGGCGGCCGCGGCGGGCTCGGGGTTCGCTGTTCGACGGGGCGGCCGGAGGGGCGCTGCAGAGCCCGGGGCTGGGGGAGGGGGCGTTGTTAAAGGACCGACCCTCCAGCAGCCCCTGGCTAGACAGGCCTGGGAACTGCCAGGCCATAGCCATAGCTTCTTCGGCTTGGCAAGAGGAGGGTGTGGATCCGGTTCCCCAGGCGACGGCCTCTCCGTGGGGTAGGGTGGGCGCCTTTGTTGGCCGCGTTCCCAAGCGACTGGATGTGTTGTTCCAAGTCGCTGTTTTTCGGCACTTAGGGGATAATGCAAGCCGTCTCTGAGCCATAGCTGCCAAGTTTTCCCTTTTCTCGCGAGGAAGCCTATTCAGCATAAGGGAAAATCCCTTTAAAAAAGGGATAACTTGGCAGCTATGCTCTGAGCATCTACAGAGTACCTTCCTCATAATCGCTCACCACGACCCCATCAAGCAACAACCACGCTAGGTGGTCCTTCTCCATAAGTCTTGACATACAGTATCTGCTTTGTAGGAAGCTTCCCTCACTCCAGAAATGGAGGGTTCCATCAATATCCTTTGCCTTTGACAGCAGTTCAGCTGCTGCTGTCAACTCCCTCCTAAGTTAAACTTATTTGGAGTCATTAGTTTGTTTTTGTTTTATCATGTATTTTGTGTGCTCATCTTGTATTTCTGTGTTGTGAACAGCCCTGTGATCTTCGGATGAAAGGTGGTATCCAAATTAAATAAATTAAATAAAGGAACTGGAAGGCTTGGGCCCCTCACCACTCTCTCATCCCTGGCTATGGAGCGAGACGACTGGTTCTGAACAGCCTCACTGAGATCTGGGAAGTTGGGCAATACATGAAAGCCCCAGAGTTTAGCTGTCAGCTTTTAGCTGGGAGAAATGGCCTTAGAGCCTTAGGGGTGATGAAACTGTTAAAGTTATGGTCCACATTTCAAAGGTCCCAGAAACTGCCTGTAGTCTACCTGTCACCTGTGAACCCCTCTTGCCCCTTGGCTGAGCTGTGGTGATCCTAAAATCATAGAATTGTAGAGTTGGAAGGGATCCTGAGGGTCATCTAGTCCAACTCCCTGCAATGGAGGAATCTTAACAAAAAAGCTGGGGCTGTTTGCTGGTGTGAATAGGGTGTGAAGTAACATCACATATGACCCACCTGGAGATGGCAGGAACCCCTGCTCTGAGGAGGAATATGGGGCAGGGAAAGGAGGTGTCAGGTGGGCCTGAGGTCGACAGAAGTAGACTGTGGGCAGAGAATGTAATATTGGCCTGCCAGTCAGAACATCAGACGAGCCCTGCGGCAGGAAGCCGGTGTGGTGTTGTGTTTGGAGTGTCAGACAAGGACCTTGGAGAGCAGGGTTCAAATCCTCACTCGGCCATCAAGCGCACTGGGTGTGACCTTGGGCCAGTCGCTGTGTGTCAACACCTTGCTAAAACCAGTGCTTTGAAAAGCACAATCCACTCTGGTGCCCTGGCCAAACTTTCCAGGGGTGGCGAGAGAGTTGCTGGGAACTGCATCAGATTCCATTCCAGCCCCACATTTATTTGCAGGGAGGGGGCTGTCTGTCATTCATTGGACAGAGCTCTCTTGGCATCTCCACATAGGGCTGGGAATGCCCTTTGCCTGACACCTTGGAAAGCCATGGCCTTGTCTGACTCAGTATAGACAGCGCTGATCTAAATGGACCTGCATTCTGACGGTCTTCTAAGACAGCTTCTTGGAGAGGAGCTCCTGCCCGCCTTGGTCACTTCAGTGACCATCTCTTTAAGGTGTTTTTGTCTTCCCTCCTCCCTCTGCAAAGTCTCTTCTGGAGCTGCACAAGCGACGGAAAGCGCTGACGGAACCCGAAGCTCGCTACTACCTGCGGCAGATCATCCAGGGCTGCCAGTACCTGCACAGTAACCGGGTCATCCACCGTGACCTCAAGTTGGGCAACCTGTTCCTTAATGACGACATGGAGGTGAAGATAGGTAAGGGGTTTGTGCAGGGTGGGGGGGCCTGGGTCATGGGCTCACTGCCTGGGGAGGGAGGTTTCCTATCTTGCTGCATGTGGGGGGGGAGACAGCTTAAGCAGCCTGGACACAATTTGATGCCAGCTGGTGCACCAGAACACCTGGGTTTTTGTTCATTTAGTTTGGAGGCGTTTCTTACAATCTGATGGTGTATCTGGCTTCAAAATGTAGGGTTGACATATTTCAAAAAGTAAACCAGGACACACCAAAGAAACATGATTTTTCAATTGACTTCCCTAAGATCCAGGACAAAGTGCTGCCTTTTGGAAATTCCCCCAGGTGTCAATTCCACCTTGAAATCCCGGTAATGTCCGGACGTATGGCAGCTCTACTCTAAATGTGTATATTTGCCGTCTATTGCATTATTTCCCAAGCTGTATGAGTGCTTCTTGGGATGGGACAACTGTCCGCTTTCTACCTGTTTGAACTGAATGGTTCTTATTCTTATTCATTTATTACCCACTCATCACCCAAAGGTCTCAGGGTGGGTTTCGGCATTCAAATCAATATTTAAAAGAGAATTAAACAGCTTACAACCATATCATTAGGAACCATCAGTATTGTGGAATGGTACTTTCCCCAAAGTGCTGTTTGGGTGCAGAGCAGACGCCCTGTTACCAAGAGGTGTGACATCTTCAGAAAACCTTGTTTCCCTCTCCCTGTACTTTCAATTAGGCTGAGGGCTGTAGGTTCCCCATCCATCTTCTAGTGCTTCCAAACTCCCATCAAAGGGCACTGAAAGGAAGCAGACAGCAATTCACAATTCTCCCTTTGCCAGGTTGTGGGAGAGGATTGGAGCATAGAAATATTTATACTGCACATTTTGAAGGAGCCAATCTTGCCTTAAAACAGAACTCTGCTCACTGCAAAAAAGAGAGCCTATCCTGTGAGAGTTCTCCTTGCCAGCGTTCCCCAGCCTTCCAATGTAAAGTGTGCTTGTGTTAAAAATCCCCTGCCCTTTCTTGGGCCTTTACAACTCTGCCTGCCTCTGATAAGGAAGCCACGTAATGCTTCCGTTTGGGGCTCCTCTGGCATAGCCTTGACCAAGGAAGCCTCTGTGTTCCTCCTGTTTTCCCAGGGGACTTTGGCTTAGCCACCAGGGTGGAGTACGATGGCGAGCGGAAGAAGACCCTGTGCGGGACGCCCAACTACATCGCCCCAGAGGTGCTGGGCAAGAAGGGACACAGCTTCGAAGTGGATGTCTGGTCCCTCGGCTGCATCATGTATGTTTTGCTGTGGTTCTGCGGTGTAAGACTTGGGTGGATCTAATGGACACCAGGGGTTTTCCTCATCAATGCTGGCGGGAAATCAGTAGAGGGGAAGTTGGGGTAATGAAGTCAGGTGGTGTTGGAACTTCCAGTCTTTCTCTTCCCTCCACAAGTTGGGAAAAAATGTGCTGTCCCGTCCCCTTAAAACACTTCCAGTTTCCTCTCCAGAGATGCCTCTCATGAGGGAGAGACTTTTCAGGGATGTGCCTGGTTGTATCACTTGTTCTTGGTGGGGATGAGTGCCCAGGGCAAATACCTTTGGTGTTTTTGCCCAGGATGGGAATTCTAGCCCCAAACATCTGGAGAACATCAGGTGGGGGGGGAAGGCTGGTTTAGGCACAGCCTGTCTCTGTTCCCCTCTCCACAAACTGGAAGGAAGCGGGGAGATTTTTAAGTTCTGCTCCCTCCATCGCCACCTTGGATGTGCTGGGAAGGGGCGAGAAGCAGGTTGGGCCACGCTCTGTACATTTTGAGGAACAAGAGTTTCAGCGGTGGAAACATGGCTTGTTCCACGAAAGAGGGAGAGAAAGGTAGCTAAATGTTTGGGTGGGCAGTGGGCTCCCTAGCGTTCCTCTCCACCCCCAGCACCCGCAGTTGATGGGTTTCCATATATGGTCTCTCCTCGCAGGTACACTCTCCTGGTTGGGAAGCCCCCCTTCGAAACCTCCTGTCTGAAAGAAACGTACATCCGAATTAAGAACAACGAGTACACCATTCCAACGGTACAGCCTTCCCTGGATACGGGAGAGTTGACTGGGGGGGGTCAGGAGGGGGCACCCCTTAACTCCTGAAACTGGAGTTGACAGCAACTGGAAGGGGAATTTTGATTCAAATTTCTAAGCTGAGTCATTTTGAGGGCTCATGGTGGGTGATTTCAGGGGAAACAATCGAGTCTGCACAAAACACAGAACTGAAGCTGCCCCCAAACCAGTTTAGGGTTGTGTCTACACAGCAGAACTCCATTTAATGAACAGAACAACATCTCTAAAGGGCCAAAGTTTCCCCAACACTGATCATAAGCTAGAGAGAAGAAGAACACAGTGGTGAATTACTCGGGCCTCTTTTCCTCAACCTCCTACTTTTTGCAATCCCCCCTTTAGCCATGGTTGCTTGCTTGCTCTCCCCCCTCCATTTATCTTATCACAAGATTGGGGGGGGGGGAGCTGCCAGTACTGAGTACTGTTGAATAACGCCAGAAAGAAAACTCTGCCCGCAGGGAACCTAGAGCCTGGCCTTGTGCTCTGGGTGTGAGCATAAGAAATGCCTGCTCCATTAGGCCAAATAGGGCTCAATCTAGTCCAGCATTCTGTTCTCAAAGTGGCCACCCAGGTGCCCATTAAGGGAAATGTTCAAGCAGGATCTGAGCCCTCTCCCCTGCTGTGGTTTCCAGCACCTGGCATTTAGAAACATTACTGTCTTCAACTGTGGCAGCAGAGTATAGCCATCCTGGCAAATAGCCAGGGATGGGCTTACAGGGAACAGCCACCCCTCATCAAATCCAGCTCTTCAAATGGCTCTGACAACAGCAGAGGGACAGGAGACAGGAAGGAGGAAGTAAGCGGACCGGGGCAGGGCTCAGGCAGCATCTAAAAGCACTACCAGCAGCCTGTGATACCAGCAAGGAAGGAGGGGCCAGCAAAGAGTTCTAGCAGGGAAACAGCAGAGGGGCGTCCTTTCAAATTCACCCCGGAACCGAGGCGATCAGCGGCTCGCAAACGTAGGGGGAGGAGATTTGGGGTCCCCAAACTACTCTGCTGGAGCCGAAAAGCGCCATTGGGAGAATCTGATAGTACTGAGTAGACATGTTTCCATGAAGCTCTTGCACTGTAAATAACTTTCACAATAAAAGTATTAAAGACGAGATGGTTTGGAGTGTCGTTGCTCGAGGGTAGCCAGCCACCTCCCTGACAATAGCTTTTCCAGGAATTTGCCCGATCCTCATTTAAAGACACCCAAGCTTGTGGCCATCCCTGCTTCCTGTGGGAGCAAGTTCCATAGTTTAACCACGTGCTGTGCGAAGCAGGATGTCTTAGCAGCTCAGGTCCCGTTTGGAGCTCATGGCTGAGGGGCTGGTGCGCCTGTCTGTGTCTTGTGTTCGTTCCATTTCCCAACACTACTCTTCTTCCTTTCCAGCACATTAACCCCATAGCTGCTACCCTCATCCAGAAAATGTTGCGGCCCGACCCGGCTACCCGCCCCACCATTGATGAGCTGCTGACTGATGAGTTCTTCACCACGGGCTACATCCCGTCACGGCTGCCCACCACTTGCCTCACGATGCCCCCTAGGTTTTCTCTGGCCCCCAACGGGTTCGATGCCAGCGTGAGGAAGCCTCTCACAGTGGTCAACAAAGGTGAGGGAGCGAGCGGGGGGAGGCTTGGCTGTGCTTGCAGCCCATGTAGTAACTTAATAAGGGGGCTGGGGGGGGGAGTGATACAACAACATCTAGAATGTTCCATAAGACTCATCAGTAGACAAGGAAAGTGCCTGTACAGTCGTACATTGGATCCCAAACGCCCTGGAACTCAGACGGTTTGGCTCCCACAAACCACAAACCTGGAAGTGATTGTTCCGGTTTGCAAACATTCTTTTGGAACCCGAACGTCCAAGAGGGCTTCCACGGCTTCTGGTTGGCTGCAGGAGCTTCCTGCAGCCAATCAGAAGCTGCAATTTGGTTTTTGAATGTTTTGGAAGTCGAGTGGACTTCCGGAACGGATTCCGTTCCACTTCCAAGGTATGGCTGTATTTATTTATTTCATGAAATGTATACACTGCTTGGTTGTAAAAAAACAACAACCCCAACCTCAAAGCAGTGTACAAAAAAGGTATAACAATAAAATTATCGCTAAGAACAATTGGCAACAATAATTTAAGACTTAAGTTAAAATAGCAAAGACTGAAAAGGGATTAAAGCTTGCACCAACTTTCTAAACATCTGGGCAAACGAGAATTGTTTTTAGCAGGCATGATGCCTGCTTGATCTCAGCAGGCAGGGAGCTTCAAAATACAAGAGCCGCCACACTAAAAGATGTGGGCATAATGTGGCACCTGTAGCCGTGCCAGTTCTGCCAGTGAAACGCATGCAAAATGGAGTGAGCGAACTTGTGGGAAAGGTGTGTGGGTCTGGCTGAGGCTGCACAGGGTGTGATCTCCAACTGGGAAGCTGAGTCCCACGAGCCAGCAGTGGAACAAGGCAGCATCCCATGCTTCTCTCTCTTTCCTGCACAGGACCAGAGAGCCCTTTGCTGGAGAAGGTGCCCGAGAAGGAAGAAGAGGTGGCCCTGCGGGAGCCCAGGAGTCCTGTGGACAGCCACTTGGCTGACCTCCTGCAGCAGCTGACACTGGTCAATGGGTCCAAGCCCTCAGAAAGAGCACCCATCAGACAAGGTGTGGGGCGTGGGTGTCTTGTACCTGAGCCAGCCTTGCTTGCCTGCGGGCTTCACTCCCTCTTCCTTAACCTCCGCTTGGTAACCACGATTCTCTTTTTCAGAGGAGGCTGAGGACCCAGCCTGCATCCCCATCTTCTGGGTCAGCAAATGGGTGGACTACTCGGATAAGTACGGCCTAGGTGGGTAGTCGACTGGGCACAGCAGCTGTCGGGGTGGGGAAAGTGCACTTTGGGAAACAGGGCCATGAGGCAAAGTGAAGCAGTTGCCTCAGGCAGCAGATCCAACCTCCGAAGAGTCTGCTGCCCACCCCTCTCCAGCCTCCTTTTACTCCCTCTCTACCTTCAGCTCAGGGAGACGGTTGCAAAGGAAGAGGTGGGAGGGTATTTTGCCTCAAGTGGCAAAACATCCCGGGTTGGTCCTGTTGGGAACAGACCAAAAGCCCACCTATCAATGAGGCAAGGCCATGTTCCAAGCTTCCACCCTTACTACTTCTTAACCATTAAAATTTTTATTTTCTTGAGGACAATAATAATAAGGGGGGGAGAGATACATGGAGGGCAGGGGGTGAGGCGAGACACAATTTCAGGAACCTGGGAAGTCCATAAGATAAAAGAAAGAGTTGCTGCTTCTCCTTATGATGCTAATGTGGTTTTTGTGGCTATACAAATTTTCTTTGCATGACTCAGATTGGGGGGAAATACCAAAAGGAACTGGGAGAATACCAAAAGAAGCCTTGACCTAAATCCAGGGGTGGAATATCTGACCAGAGATTAAGCAGGATGTTGGCAGGTGGAGCCATTGGTCAGCGTTTATTTTATTCATTTGTTTGGGTTCAAACCTTCCTCCCAAAGGAGCCCAGGGTGGCAGGACTCTCCAAGGGGCATGAACTTGCAATGAAATTGTCCAGATGTGATGTTATTGTCTGTTGGTGCCTGTGATTAGTTGGTGCTTCCTGTATGAAAGAGGAAGCCTCGGAGCTCTGCTTCAGGGCCAAAACCCCTGCCAAAGCATGACCAAGGGGCCTCTGAGACCTGGTGGTATAGGGCAGTATACAAATTGATTGATTGATTGATTAACAGATAATAAGCACCTGCTTTGCAGGCATTGCCCCAGGCCACTTGGGTGGGAAAGAGTCTTGGGTTCTCTGCGGGAGGCAAGATTCTCCTTGGTTTGGAATTAAGGCAGGTTTTGAGTGTTCCCCTCTGTTCTCCGCACCCCAGGCTACCAGCTGTGCGACAACAGCGTTGGGGTCCTCTTCAACGACTCGACCCGCCTGATTATGTACAACGATGGGGACAGCCTGCAGTACATTGAGCAAAACGGCTCTGAGTCGTACTTCAACGCACGATCCTACCCAGAGGCTTTTAGCAAGAAGGTCAGTGACTTTTGAGCCTCATGGTGGCGGCTAAATCTGACCATGTGCAAAATGCCCCTACCCTTACCACTGAGCAGCTGCCTTTCTGTATCTGAGATGAAGGTGCGAGGGACTTGCAGCTATCGCTCGGCCCCAGGGTATTTTCTTTTCCTTGCAAAAGAAACCACCGTTCCCATTTTGGGAAGGGGCAGCATCGATGCGAGGGCGGGGGTCTGGTGGCAACAAGTGGGCTGTTGGCTCTTGCTGGCTGCAAGTAGGAGGCTACTTAAAAACGTAAGAACAACCCTGCAGCTGGGCCAGTGACCCATCTAGTCCAGCATCCTGTGGCCACTGGGGGCCAACCAGATGCCCCTGTGGGAACCAGCAACCAGGATGGGAGATCAAATCCAAGCTCCTCTCCTCCTCCTCTTCCTCCTCCTCCTCTTCCTCCTCCTCTGCTGTGGTTTCCAGCAACTGGTATTCAGAACATTGCTGCCTACAACTGCAGCATAACCATCATAGCTAATAGCGATCAATAGCCCTCTCCTCCCTGAATTTGTCTAATCTTCTAGAGTCATCTAGGCTGTTTGCCATTACCGTCTCCTGTGGCAGTGAGTTCCATAGTTTAACTATGCGCTGTGTGAAGAAGGACATTCTTTTATACTATTCTGGTGTCTGTGTGGCTTAAGAGGGGGGTGCATTTAATCCTGCTGGGTGGAGGATGCCTTTATGAGATCTGGGCTTCTGTTGCCAATAACCAATAACCTTTTATCAAGCCTAGCAGGGTCCTTTGCTGGAACGTAGCTTTGTGAGGCCTGCCTCTGCTCCACTGCTATTCTGCTGACGTGGGCCCTTGTTTTTGCCTCCTGCAGGTCACGCTGCTGAGCTATTTCCGCAACTACATGAGCGAGCACTTGCTGAAGGCAGGAGCCAACATCACCCCCCGAGAGGGAGACGAGCTGGCCCGCCTCCCCTACCTGTGCTACTGGTTCCGCACTCGCAGCGCCATCATCCTGCACCTGAGTAATGGCACTGTGCAGATCAACTTCTTCCAGGTGACCTAACAGGAGCGGGAAAGCTCTCTCTTCCCCACCCTGCCAGCCTGCATGTATTTGGGGGTGGGTTTTGAAGCTAGAAATTATCCCCCCCCAACCCCACCACCCAAAAGGGACAATCAATGGGTTGCTTAGGGAGGAAAGATGGGCTAGAAGTTGAATTAATAATAATAATAATGGCTAGCTGGCTGGCTGTCCATGCTTTGGGCTGGTTCAGCTTGGGGTGTCATAGGCATCTCTCCTTGAACAGGTTTAATGCTGCCCCCCCAATACTGTACCTAAAAGGACCCTGATGGATCTGGTCAATAGCCCATCTAGTCCAGCATCCTGTTCTCACAGTGGCCAACCAGGTGCCCCCTTGGAAATCTGCAAGCACAAGAGCCCTCTCCCCATTTGCGGTTTCCAGCAACTTGCATTCAGTAGCATTGCTGCCTCCAGCTGTGGAAGCAGAGCACAGCTACCGTGGCTAGTAGCCATTGATGGCGTAAAGGTGGAACCGAGAGCAGGCAAGGGAGAGGGACTGTGCGCGAGATGCCTCCAAGGGCACAGAGGAGGATGCCCTGGCTTCTTCGTCTTTGTCTCTCTAAGGGGCAAGATTTGAGTCTCTTCCTACCAGTTCCTTTGGCTTCAGAACTCCTCTTGGGATTATGAAGCTGGCGTGTTTGTGGAATGCTGTTCTGGCATCATCTCTTGACTGCTTACAGCAAAGTGCGGGGAATCCTTTCAGTCCAGGGGCCGCATTCCATTCTGGGCTAGGGTTACCAGATGTCCCCGGATTCACCGGAATGTCCCCAGATTTTAACGAATGTCCCCTGATTTATGCCTGGGGACTTCCAGCGAGGCAACATGGCGGGCGCCATGGCAGCGAGCAGCACTGGAGGTCCCGGCCATGACAAAGTTCCAGCCAACCAATCCGCTGGCTTGGGGGGGGGCTATTTAAACCGAGGCGCAAGCCAGAGAGCTTTCTTCTGGCTCACTTCCTTGATCAACGCTTGCCCTGAACTCGAGCAGAGCTGCCTGCAACTGAAGAGCCCGCGGTGCTCTTCTGCTGTGGGCTCTGCATGCCCAAGTTGGGGGAGGCGAGAGAGGTGCTGAGGCGGTGAAGAAGAGGAGAAGCATGGAAAGAGCTGTGCCGCGTTGCGAGACAGAGACACTGAGCGCGGTGGCGGTGGCTCCTCACGGGAAGGCTGAGAGGAAAACAGGGGGGGGGGGAGACAGGCAGACACAGGCTCCTTTGCTTTCTCTCCCTCCAATGGCCACTCCAGAGATGGTTGAGTTTAGGGGGGGTGAGGAAGGTGCTGCGGTGCCCCTTGTCCTCGGCGGTGGGGGTTCAAACGTTCTCGGGAGATGGAGTCTCCCTCCCTCCGCGCCTCCTCCGGCACCAGCAGCCTGGTGAGGAGGGCTGAGTGCGAGTCCGCTGTTTGTCCACCTCTGGTAACACACCACCACTGCCAGTTAAATCTCCATAGAGACTGCACTCGCCCTCCAGTGGTCTCCTGGTTATGGGAAGCCGGTGCCTTGTGTGTGTGTGTTTTAATGCGTGTTTTCCCAAGACCAGTGAGCGCCTTTACTCGATCTCTTCCCCACCCCTTCTTTTTTGGGCGTTTGTGTGTTTTTAGATCTGCTTTTTGTCAAAATGCGCACCCGACAACTTTGGGGTTCCCCCCCCCAAGAAAGGTCAAGAGCTCTGGGCAACCCTTTCCTAAAATCATAAAGCATGATTATTATTTTTTAAAGTGTTCCTGGTAACCGTATTCTGGGCAGCCTTCTAGGGCCACATGTTAGTGGTGGGTGGGGCCAGAGGCAAAAGGGGCGGAGCAACCAACACAAACTTCACCCTTGTGCAGCAGGCTAGATTTTGACAGGCACTCATCCCCTCCCTCCTCCATCCAGGTGAGCAAGAGGCATGAACAGAGTTGAAGGGTGCATCACATCCAGGCATATCTGAAGCTGGGTCAGTGACGAGGGTGGCTTGGGGAGAGTTCTGAGCACAAATGGAGGATTGCAATCCAGGCCCTGGGCATGAGGTTCCCCTGCACTGACTTAAATGGATCAAGACCAGGGCTTCTTGGGTCTCCAGCTGGTTTTAGACTGATTCCCATCCTTGACCACTGGTCCTGCTAGCTAGGGATTGATGGGAGTTGTAGTCCAACAGCAGCTTGAGACCCAAGTTTAGGAAACCTTGATCTAGATATTCCTTCTATCGCAAATAGCCATGTTTTCGTGGGCCCCAACTCCCACCCACCTCCCTCCTTGGCCAAGCTGATTCTAGGACCAACAGGAGTTGTGAAGGCCCAGAATAGTCATCATAGGCACCACTGGTTTCCCAGCTTTGTCTTGTATGTGATTTTACAAACTGCTACCTCGTATTGCATTGATGCCACCATCCTAATCCCCTGTGGCTGCCTCTCAGAGCTGAAGGAGCCCAGCTGGTGCTAATTTGCCTCTTGCGTGTATCTTCTCCATCCTCTGCCCACAGGACCACACCAAGGTCATCCTGTGCCCCTTGATGGCAGCCGTCACCTACATCAATGAGAAGCGGGAGTTCCGCACCTACAAGCTGAGCCTGATTGAGGAATTCGGCTGCTGCAAGGAACTGGCCAGCCGCCTCCGCTACGCCCGCACCATGGTGGAGAAGCTGATGAACTCCAAGCCGGGCATTCCCTGCCCCAAACCTTCTACCTAGCACTTGGCTGCTGGAGTTGTGCAGCAGCGAAGGACTATCTCGATGTCTCTTCCAGTTCCAATACCGTTAAGGGCTGCGGCATTCCTGCCCTCCCCTCCCAGCCGGGGTCACCTCTACCTGGCTGTGTCCTGGCACAGAAGGGGTCAGGCCAGGGAGTGGCTTCTAGCTGGGTGGTTCTCCTTACAGGGGGGGCTAAATGCCCCCCAGCCCAGCCTAGAAGACTCTCAATTTTATATATATATATAAAACCAAGGATTTGTTTTCTCCCGATTCTGCTGGAGATAAACCCCGTTTCTCCCTCCTCTCAACCCACCCCACTGAGGCCTCTGGTGCCACTTTGAGTTGGGGGTTTCGGTTACACCATGTGAGTTACTTGTACGTGGTCTGTCTGCTGAGCCTTCCTCTCGTGGGCGCTCTCCTTCCTCTTCCTGCTGTAGTTAAACTGTCTGGCATTTTGTTCTTTGACTCTAAGCAACCAGACTTTTATATATTGAAACTAAAGTCTACACCAACTAAACTTTTTGTACATTACTTAATAAAGAAGATTCTCTGGAAGCATTCAGCATGGTCCTCCACACTGCCTTCTCTGCCCTTGTACTCTGAAAGGGGTCTTTGGCCACTTTTGCACATCACCCTCTATTAGAGTTGCAGATCCCAAGTCCTTGGCCGCCTTTACTCCCTGGTGTTTCTTTCCTGGGACTGCAAGTCTCCTTCCCCACAGAGAACAGGTTCCTAGGAGACATTGAAATGGCTTCTGCTCTGCTGTAAGAAACTGGCCCCTTCGTGCCTTCTCTGCATGGACACATTGGGAGAAGTGGGCCAGGTCCCAAAATGACATGCCCAGAGGATTGGGGCACTGTCGAGCAACAAAGGATTAGTTCCCTTCTGCAACTCCTAGAGAAGAGACTCATTGGCTGCCTCTTCGCTTTTGACCTAGCTAGGACTGCCCCACGGCTGAGCTCTCCCTTTCAGGTGTAAAACACCCACCAGCTCTTCACAGCTGTGACGCTAGACCTCTGGTCTCCAAAAACTTCTTAGTTTTGGAGGGATTTACCAGGGGGAGGGTAATGATTGTGCCAAAGCATCATCAGTGTTTCTTCTGTGAAATGGGCATCTTGCAGTGTGCACAGCAATTTTAGCAGCAAAAAGAATTAAAACTTGGCAACCTTTAACATAGGATTCTGATTCCATGCCTCAGGATGTTTCACAGAGCAAGTGTTGGATGCAAACATGAGGAAGATGACCTTTAATATTAATTGTAGGAGAGGAAAAGCAGATGGGAGTCTTTGCTTTCCTGCTGCCCTCCAGTTTATCTGAAGTGATACTCTTATCCGCTGCAGGCAGCAAAGCTGTAAGATGTTGGCACTAAAGATGCACATCTTTATCCTGGAGCAGCTGGGTATGGGGAAACCGTGGCCTTCCAGATGTTGAACTACAGCTCCCAGCAGCCTTGGAAAACATGCCCCCAAGGATCATGGGAGTTGAGATTCAACATCACCTGCAGGGCCAAAGGTGGGGGGGGGGACCTGCCTAGTGAGGAGGCCAGGGTATCATGAGCAAAGGGGCTTCAAACAGCTGTGATGCAGTTAGCCTCCTACTGGATGCAGCCACCCAGTATTGGCAACTCATGTTGCTGCCTGAGGACACACACCCTGCCTTGAAGGTGACTGGGCTGGCAACTGAACCTCATCCACAGCATACATTTAAAGTGATGATATTGCAGAAAGCAAAGAATCTTGGGAGCTGTAATTTGTCATGGGTACTGGGGGTTGTTAGGAGACTACTCCTTGAGCTACAATTGACAATACCTCTTTGCAAACTGGAAATTGTGGGTCTATTGGGGGGGGGGTGTCTACTAATGTTTCAAATTTAATATGCTGTTCGGGCTGAATGTTCTAGAATAAAGATCAGTCTCATGCCACACCTCTTAACAGCAATTTTCACAAATCTGCCCTCCCAAGGTCCTTTCAGCTCAGTATTGTCTACACCAGGGGTGAAGGTAAAGGGCCCTGACCATCGGGTCCAGTCGTGTCCGACTCTGGGGTTGCGGCGCTCATCTCGCTCTATAGGCCGAGGGAGCCGGCGTTTGTCCGCAGACAGCTTCCAGGTCATGTGGCCAGCATGACAAAGCTGCTTCTGGCGAACCAGAGCAGCGCATGGAAACACCATTTACCTTCCCGCCAGAGCGGTCCCTATTTATCTACTTGCACTTTGATGTGCTTTCGAACTGCTAGGTGGGCAGGACACCAGGGATAGTCAACCTTTTTATAGCTACCGCCCACTAATGCATCTTTCTTGGTGGTAAAACTTCCGTACTGCCCACCAGTGCTCGATGGAAGGACAATTCAGCTTGTGCCATAGAACCCCCTACCGCCCACCTAGAATCCTGAAGCACCCACTAGTAGACGGTAGGGACCAGGTTGGCAACCCGTGGTCTGCACTGACTGGCAGCAACGGCTCTCTGGGGTTTCACATATCGCACTGAGGATTGAAGCTAGGACCTTCTGATCTGTTCCTGAGCTGGCCTCTGAATGCCCCCCCCCCAGGACCCAACACAGGTGGCTCACCCAGTTGGTTCACTACAGCACTATGAAACAACAGAGTAAGTTTATTCTCCAAAACAGGATTACATACTGTATTAAAAGAAACAAGTCCCATTCCTTCAAGTTCAGAATGGTCTTTAAAGAAACAAGCACGGGTGCAAGCACTCTGTCCAGCCAGCCCAGACCCCACACTCCATCTTAATGGATCAGTCCCCCAGCCAGCAATGCTGTTAAGGTACAGCAGTAAGTACCGTTTCCACCCTACACGACAAGACAAGGCTCGCTGGAACAGGCAACATTGGAAACAGCCAGCTGGAACGGAATGTCAGGCACCCAGGTTTCCTGCAGAAGTCTAGCCTCCGGAGTCCCCTGTTGGGCTCTATCCGAGGCCAGGCTTCTGGAAGAGAGCGCCCCCACCCGGTTGCCAAGAGCAGGCTCGGCAGAGTCCGTGTCCTGGAACGGGCCACCTCGAGGGCCAGGAAGCTGGGCACAAAGGGGTGTGTCCTTCCCTTGAGCCGAAACTCTTGCGCTCCGAGACCCAAGTGGCAAGTGGGGGAAAGTGTGCAGTCCGCCGTGGGGGCCCCAGATGCAAAACAAGGACACTTGCTTCTGTCTTCCCGCCAAGTTGGAGACTCGATCCCCTATCCTCAACCCACCGGGGAGAGGAGTCTCCGCGTGGCTCGCTACTCCGGAGAGGCAAACGCACTCCGTTTCTTCCTCCTGCTTCACTCGTGCTCGACCGCACTCGCTTCCTCTGCCGCCCCGTCGGCTGCCTACGAGGAAAGGGGCGCCGCAGCGGCCGCTGGGCTTCCACCGACGCTCTGGCTAGCAGATGGCGCAGTTGGGGCTCTTGCTCGGGCGTCGCCGAGTGGACGCCGTTGGCTCCTTGGCCAGCGGGTCGGGGATGGAGCGGCGCCGGAGGGCTGGACTGAGGCGCCCGCTAAGCACGTCGACTTGGCCCAGCAGCTCCTGGAAGAGCCCGATCACGTTGCAGCCCTGCTTGGCCGACGCCTCGACGTGGCGAGCGCCCCACTCGCGCTGCACTGTGGCGGCGGCCAGGCGGTCGCTGTTGCCGGCAACCGGGCCTAAGTCAGCCTTGTTGGCGACCACCACGAGACGGACCGGGGCGCCGGGCTTGGCTTCCAGGATCTCATCGCGCAGCCGCTGCAGCTCCTCGAAGGAGCCCGGCTCGTGGGGCGAGTAGACGAGGGCGAAGACGTCGCCGTGTTGGATGCAGAGGCGGCGCATGGCCGGGAAGCTGTAGCTGCCGCTCGTGTCCAGCAGCTCCAGGCGAAGGCGCAGCGCCGGGCCCGGCGGCTCCAGGTCCAACTCCAGCACGTGCAGTTCCTCCACGGTGCGACGGTGGCGGGCCTCGAAGGCGTCGTGCAGGAAGCGGCGGATCAGCGCCGTCTTACCCACGCCCGCCGCGCCCAAGAACACCAAGCGCACCCGGGCCTCTGGCTTCAGCGACATCGTGGAGCTGTTTATCTCTGGTCGGTCCGCTAGGACGGGGCGGCCGCTTTATTTGCTGCGGCTGCAGCCCTCGGCCAATCGAACAGCCGGAGGAGGGGCTCAGGCGGGCCGGTCTCCGGTAGGAGTGGCTGCCTGCTGGCTGCCCGCCAGCCCGGGCAATTGATTGCCTCGCGGGGGCGCCCCGGAAGGCTCCCCGCGCTGAGAGCCGAGCGTGCGCTACGGGGCTTCTCAGCATTGGCGACAGACTTCGCTGCGTGGTTTCACAACAAACTTCTAGGGTAAGCCTCTGTTCTGGTTTGGGTTTTTTTCACAGATGGCAGCAGACTGAGGCAGTTTTTGTCACAGTAAATCGCTTCCAAGCACTTAGAGGTGATGGATGATTTAAGCAGGATATAAATACGGCTCGCAACAAATAATAGGTATTCTCTCAGCATTAGCCCCCTGCATCTACAACAGGGGTGTGTCACTGGCCCGCCTTACAAAGGTGTTGTGAAGCTTGCTTTGGTAGGCGAAGCACTTTGAACACACCAGAGAACTTATTACAGTACTGTACTAATAATACCCAAAGCTGCATACAGGCTGCACACACGTGGTACATTTAAAGCACCCCCAACTCCTGTAACTTACCCCTTGCAAAGCTACAATTCCCAGCACCCTTAACAATCTACAGTTCCCAGGATCTGGTGTGAGTGTGGTTTAAATTTTGGTGTGAGTTTCTGGTAGACTTGACCCCCGGAGTGCTGTCCATGGGCATAGCCAGGATTTATGTTAGGGGGCAGGCTTCATGTTGGGGGGAGCAGAACCTCAGTTAAGTATTTTTATTTATTTATTTATTTATTTGATCTGAGCCCCTTGGCTATGCCCATGGTGCTCTCTGAGTGACCTTATGCTTGGACGCCACCAGCATCTCCCCTCCCCACCCTCAGTGCAAAGAGTGAGCCTCTGTCCAGTTTTGGCCAACACTTTCTCCTCCTATAGTGGAAAGGGAAACAGACAGACCTGGTCTTACACTGCAATGCTTTCGAAATGTATTTATTTATTAACTGCAGTGGCCAAGAAAGCCTGGGGCATGTGTCGCATCTCAGCCTCTCAAGGCAGAAAAATTAATTCCATAGAAAGGGAGTTATCCGCAGATGGAAAACTTTCCTTCTGCCAACAACCTTGGCTTGGAGTGCCCAGAAGGAGAACATTTGTAGAGTCCTAGGATGAGAAACTGGGTCAGGTTTACTGGGACAGGAACAGGGGGTGCTTAGGGATGCCAGTGCCAGGAGCTGCAAAGTCGTCTTAACTGAAGATTGATGCTTTGTTAGGCTGTCCTCGGAGTCCTGCCAGAGCTACAGAGATGGTGCGTTTTGTCCTGCCATACCACCTCTGGCAAAGGAAGAATGTGTTTCACATCCCCTCCCATGCTTCCCCTCCCCCCCAAAAAAAACCTTTTAAAAGCTGTCCCACTCTGATGGCTTCTGGAACCATTCACCTGTGCCACCTCTCAACAAAATGATGCGATTCAGTGGCCGGTGTTAGACTTGGATGGGAGGTTGTCTGCATTCAGGTCCAACTCATTGTTCACCTCCAGGCAATAATGAAAAGAAGTGAGGACCTTCAGCCATTGGTGCCTGGTGCCTACTAGGTAGAGCTGGAGGGGCAGCCAACAATCGGTAGTGTCAGTGACAGACAGAGCCAATTAATTTTACTTCCCCCACCACCACCGCTGGCCGGCCCCATCCTTAAGGAGGAGGTAGTTGACAGCCAGGGCTACCCCCTGGACTAGTCGTAAGAAGGCAGCACAGCTTGGACGAGTCGAAGCTGAAGTTGTGGGGCCATGCCCCATTTGCCCTAATGGACCAGCCACCACTGCCTTCAGCAAAGTTGCAGTAAAAGCCCATTCTCTAAAAAGTGTGTTCCTATTCAGGCTTCCATCCAGCCTTGTAGTTCTGTTTGAGGGATCTGGGGCTGTGGGGAGAGGGTCCTCCCCCCCCCGGGGGGGGAACCAAACTAGCTTGGCAGCTCTTTCCTCTGCTGTGATATAAAACTTTAAATGCTTTGGATTAGACGGTGTGAACCAACCCGCCAAAGCCTTCATTGCTATACAGCAGCAGAGAGGTCTCTAGGAAAAGGAAAGGGTGCAAATTCTGCTTCCCTTCTTCCTGAAATCTCTTTCTTTGGTACAGAGAAGGAAGGTCCTTAACATTACAGTGCACCCGCCACCATCTGCCCTCTAGGCTACAATGAACTCTTATGGCTCAAACAGGGCAGAACCCTGCCCAGCCATGACCACCTCCTTCACTGGAGCAGAGCAACCCTTCCTCTGGCTATTCCTGCTCTTTTTGTTCTGAAGAACAATGGTTGCCCTGCTACGGCTGAATCACTTTCGCTGGGTAAGCTGTCATTCATTTGGGCTGACCCACCCTGTTTGGGTTTGGGATTAGAAAGCCAGAGCCTTTGAAGAGGCCCTGGGAAGTCAAACAGAGAGGGAGATGCCAAGCCCTTGGCATGGGCCAGCCTGATGGCCTCCAGCTGTTTTGGATGACAGCTCACAGAATCATGGCCCTAGGATGGGGAAGGCTTGCACATACCCTGCTGGGGTGGGGGTGGGGGGAACAGGGAAAAGGAGTAGGCAGGGAAGTGGCTCTCATAATACTATAGAATTGCCGTTGGAAGAGATTCAAAGGGTTATCTAGTCAAAACCCCTGCAACGCAGGTAAAGGTAAAGGGACCCCTGACCATTAGGTCCAGTTGTAATTGACTCTGGGGTTGCAGCACTCATTTCGCTTTATTGGCTGAGGGAGCCGGCGTACAGCTTCCAGGTCATGTGGCCAGCATGACTAAGCCGCTTCTGGCGAACCACGGAAACACCGTTTACCTTCCCGCCGGAGCGGTCCCTATTTATCTACTTGCACTTTGATGTGCTTTCAAACTGCTAGGTTGGCAGGAGCTGGGACCAAGCAACCGGAGCTCACCCTGTCGCGGGGATTTGAACCACCGAACTTCTGATCGGCAAGCCCTAGACTCTGTGGTTTAACCCACAACCCCACCCACATCGAAACCCCTGCAACGCAGGAATCACAGCCTATCTGCCAGCAGCTGATAGCTGGAAAAGGAAACCTGGTGGTTGCAGGAGGCTCGAATGATTGGCAGGTGTCACATGGCTGCCTCTCCTGGAACCCTGCAGAGCTTCCTCTTAAGGCTGGGTATTGGGGGTTCAGATTTCCTAGTCCTCCCCACCTCCTGCTGCAGTTCCACCTTCACCTATTGCGTCTGGGGGTTCTTACTGGGGTTACCAAATTTTCTGAAGATGACGCGCACATGAAGGCAGAGGAGTCGGCTGGGGTGAAGGAACTGACCCATTTCCCCACCATTTAATTGTGCAATAAACAGGTGTTTTGTTTCTGGAAATGACTTGACCCTGACCTACGTGATGTGCATCCCTCTGTTGCTTTGCTTGTTTGTTTTTATTATATTTTATGATGTCTTTACAGCTGCTTTTTAATTGTTTTTATTGCGGGCTTCTACTCTTGCTCTTATGCCTTGTTGCCTTTTATAGTATTTTGATTCTTTTTGGAATATAGGCCAGCAACAAGTCTTTTATATAGAACGTCACTCCAGAAGAAGGAGGGAAGCTTTGAGCTACAAATGCAACGTCATTGGACGCCAAGCAAATGACCCTTTTCATTTGCCCAGCACGGACACATCAGGAAACCTTTCTGAGGATTTGGAGGTTGTTGTGGAGCTGTGCAAAGCCAGCACACTCGATAATATTTTGAAACTATTTGTTATGTATTATTGCTAGTTGGTTGTGATTTCCCACCTCAAAGCGGTTGGGAGTGTGGAGGCACAGGAGAGGAGGCTATGTCTTAGCTATTCCAGAGGTTCCATAACTGGGGTCTGTGGCCCACTGGTGCCCCCCCAATAGGATTGTAGAATCGTAGAGTTGGGTATGACCCCCAAGTCCAACCCCCTGCAAAAACAGGAATCCAACCTCTGTTTAAAACCCAGTAAAGGAGACTCCTCCTCCTTCATTGAGGTATCCCATGGGAAGGTTGCAGAACAGAATACCTGTACTTTGGCCAGTGATACCTGTGCTTGGTTTATTTGTTTCCTGCTGACAGATAATGCATTGTTTTGGTTTACAAAGGATGTTTCTTTCACTGAGCCCTTGGGAGATGAAGTGCGTGGCCCACACACAAATTTATTTGCCAAGCGGGAGGTGGCTTGGTATTTTCCTGTCTGGCCTTGTGTACACATCTCATGCTGAGGGGGAGCTCCTTGCCTGGGCTTTGGTCCACAACCTCTCCCCTACCTTTGAAGGGAGCAAAGGTTCTGTAACACCCACCCCACCCACCACCCCCAGACGTGGTCCACGCTTGGCAGCTGTGTGGCCCTGTCCCCTTCGCTGCAAGTGCCAAAGTCTGGCTTTGGCACCAACCAGAGGCACCAATGTCACTTGGGTGGCAAAGTCTCTCGTCCTGGTAGAAATCACAAACACAGGGCAGGGTTTTCTTATACCAGCTTTAAGAACGTAAGATGAGCATTTGCTGGATCAGGCCAATGGCCCATCTAGTCCAGCATCCTGTTGTTCTCACAGGGGTCAAGCAGATGCTGCAGAGGAAAACCCCAAAGTAGGATTTGAGCCCAAGAACTCTATCCGTTCCTATGACCCATGGAGGGACAGCATAGCCATCATGGCTAGTCGCCATTGATTGCCCTCTTCACGAATTTGTATTGCTCCCCTTTAAAGCCATGTGGCCATCACTGCCTCCTATGGGAGCATGTTTAATTGCATTTCACTTTTAATTTGTATTCTGCCTTTCTCTATTACTAGACACAAGGCAGTTTACAAGCTGAAGAAACAACAAAATAGACAGCAAAGATCACACACCTTACAATCTGGTCCAATACAAAAAAAAGTCACAGTAACTTTAAAATAAACAACTTCTATCGAATAAAGCAATATTCAACAATCCATGGTTCTGTGGTTTAACTACGCACTGTGTGAAGAAGGACTTTCTTTTATCTGTCCTGAATCTTCCAACATTCAGATTCCTTGGGTTTCCCCACTGAGATCTAAAGGTTATGAGAGAAGGAGAAAATTAGCTTTTCTTTAGCCACTTCCTCCATACCTGGCATAATTTTATAAACTTCGATCATGTCAATTTTTATCCCCCTTTTCTCTAACCTAAAAAGTCTCATAGGCGGCAACCTTTCTTCATAGGGGAGTTGCTCCACCCCCTCGATCATTTTGCTTGCCTTTTTCTGAACCCTAATGTGTTACTTGTATCCTTTCGGTGTATATTATTTATATTTTTGAGTATTATGAAATATTATTTTGTGTCTCTTTTTTTCTTCGTTTTCTCCCCCCCCCCCTTTTTTGGCTTTTTCTTTTCTCTTTTTTGTTTCTTTTTTTTTTTTTGTAAAATGTGAATCTCCTTTTGTATTCCTTTTTCGTTTGTGTCAGTTATTCTTTTTATGGTTTTGTATTGTTTGCAAGAATTGAAATAAAGTTTTCTTTATACAAATAAAATAAAAAAATAATCTTTTGGAGGTGAGACGACAATAAGTGTTCACATTTGCCAGCCAGCCCCCTCCATATGTTTTGGACAAACTCTCACCTGCTCCAGCATCCTATGTTCTTGGATACGAACCCAAAACACCTGGGGAACCCTAGCCTGCAGTAGGCTGCAATAGACCACAAGCCATGTTGATTTATCCTAATGGTAGGGGACTTTTGTTTGCTGCTGAGAGCTACATCTCAGGGAACTGTTGGGGGTCAGGTAGTGGCAATGGGCAGGGTTGAATCCAGCCATGGGCAGGGCCAGAGGGAACCCCACCTTTCTCTCTTTATGCCACCCCTTTTCACCCTGTTCCCCCCTCCCCATCTTGTCACCTGTATGAAATTAGGCTGAGAAGTGCTGTTTACAAAAAGTGATTTGGATGCAAATCACTTTTTGGAACAGTCTTTTCAGGTCATCTCAGGCCAGCGTCTCTCCCTTGCCTCTTCACATCCTTGGGGTGCAGCTAGAACTGGACCTCAGGGCCAGAGTCCAGGGCCCCCAAATGATGACCCAGAGAATAGGAGATGAGCAGCAAACAGCACCAGCATGTCAGCATCAGAGCCCTTTTTGCCTTCTTTTAAAAACATTTTTAGTTGGGGGCTGGCTGCAGATAGTTACAGATGCTCATTTTGTTATTTCCACAAGCTGTTTGTGAACCTGATCCCTGCCTTCTCCTCTGAGGAGGCCACAGGACACGGGCAGGACCCTTCCTCTCTGCCCCCAGTACTGTGTCGGGCCCTGGTGAGAAGCCCTCTCTTCAAAGCAAGCCAAGTGCGTTATTGCTGTTCTCAAACAGCTGGGATCTTGCTGGACAGGGAACCTGCCAGCAGCTCTCTCCTGGACAAATATTTGCCTTCTCAATCCCTTTGGCACAAGCCAAGGGTAAGAGGCAAATGCCAAGATGAAGAACAGGGAGGGCAAGTGGTTGTCAAGTCCCAGAATCGGTACCACCACTGGCACTCAGCAGGGCGCCCAGGTGATCCAAGCAGATCACAGGGTGCCCAGGTGATCCAAGCAGATCACAAAACAGCTGCTGAGATAAACAGCTTTGCCAACTCAAGTGGAAACAGAGGGAGCGTCAGGCTCGGCCTTTCCCCGTGGGTGGTATTTAGTTGTTCATTGGCCTGCTCCCTGCCTTCCCAGCTAGAGATTTAGGCCCTTGGGGCAGTGTTCAAGGGGACCTTTGAGGAGCACACTGAGGAGACAAGCTTCCCTTGAACTTCAGCTGCCCACCCCACATCCTGGTTGAGCTTCTCCTGAAGTGTGCAGCCCAGAGGACAGGAGACTGTTTTCGGATGCATCTGGGCCACAACCCATTTTGTGATTTAAAAATTAACCCTGCTGGTTTAAGAGCAGAGTTAAGGCTGTCTCACGTTGGGCTCTCAGGATGCTGGGCCCTTAGGCTAAAGCCTTAGCAGGCATGGCAGCTGCTGGAAACCACAGGATGGAAGAGTGATCTTGTACCCAAATCCTGCTTGCAGGCTTCCCATGACAGTAAGAGCTGTTCAGCAGTGGAATTTGCTGCCAAGGAGTGTGGTGGAGTCTCCTTCTTTGGAGGTCTTTAAGCGGAGGCTTGACAGCCATCTGTCAGGAATGTTTTGATGGTGTTTCCTGCTTGGCAGGGGGTTGGACTGGATGGCCCTTGTGGTCTCTTCCAACTCTATGATTTTATGATTCATGGGGCATCTGTTTGGCCACTGTGAGAATAGGATGCTGGGTCCCCTTTGGCCTGATCCAGCAGGCTTTTATGATCTTATGCCTCGTGATCAGTGGTGATGCTGTGCAATGCCACAAGTTGTGCTTGGTTGCAATGGGAGTTGTAGTCCAAAACATCTGGAGGGCAACCAGGTTGGGGAAGGGGGTGGCATCTGGCTTTCTTGCTTCATATCTCAGGTTACCCCCAATTGCATCTTTTGTATTTGGAAAATTACAGCATTGGGAAGATAAGTGTAGTAGCCAGAATGTTGGCAAGAATATTTATAGTCAAATACACTCTGGGCACCTCCATCCCATATCACACAATCAGAGGAGGAGGAGATGCAGGCCCAGGAGGAGAGGTCGCAGTCCAGAAAAAAGGGACCGCTGTGTTGCCAAGTCAGGTTTGGTCTACGGGCTGCCAGCTCACCATGCCAGGTCTTCACCCTGCAGATGCTCTGTGGTCCTCACACAGGTGTCCCTCAGAAGGTATTCAATGCAAAAGGATTTGCCAAAGCTTAAGAGACTGAGAAACTACCATTATTGTGTATTTACTTATTCTAGTTTTCCTTTCACCCAAATGTCACAGGGCAGAGATAAATGCAATTAAAAGCAAAGTTATATGAGAATATTCAGACAGGCCCACAAAAATTCCATTCTGAGAGTTAACATCTTTCAGAATTGTCGAATGACGCATTTACTGTATCAACACATAAGTTATTAGGTCAGTAGGGAAGTGGGCATTCTGGCAGCCAGACAGATTTTAGGTGGTGGTGGTAAGGCTTCCTTATTTAGGGATAAAGAAATAAATTCAGTGCTGCCCACCAGCTGGTACACACTGTAAGAAAACAGGTAGGTACAGTGGGTAAGGAATAGGACGCGCTCACCCTGCCAACTGTTTATGCCCTTTGGCAATGCCTTATCTCTCCCAGAGGTAGGAAAAAAGAACTCTGTTGATTTCCTGTCCAGTTTGGTGCTCTGCATTAAATGACTCAGACTGGAAAAGAGTCTCCAAGGAAGTCCTGGTACAGCTTGGAGGAACTAAGCAAAGCACCTCCTAATATGGGTTCTAGAACTTCCTCAGGTCATGCTAGCATTTCATGGCTGCCTTTACTCCCTTATTAAACAGACGAGAAGGAGGGAGCACCCTCAAATTCCTTCCTGCGATGCCCTCCTTGCTCATCACAGGAGCCCTGTGCCTTCCCTCTCTCTGGGCAGGTCCTATGCGCTTCTTTCTGCTGTAACAAGCAGGTATCCCTAACCTCATTGGGTTGGGGCAATGTCCCAGTTTCTTCTGACCATTTGCCAGGAGTTCTGCACACCCAACAAGCAAAGGGACATGTTGGTGCTGTGGATTCAATAGCCCCTCTACAATTCCCCCAGGCATCCATCTCCAGCACCACCGGCTTTGAACTCCGGCATGGGAGGTTCCTGCCTGTCAGTCATAGAGTCATAGAATTGTAGAGTTAGAAGGGACCATGTAGGTCATCTAATCCAACCCCCTGCAATGCAGGAATATTTCACCCAACGTGGGGCTCGAACCCACGACCCTGAGATTAAGACAGATCTAACACACATGTGCATTATTTTAGGGAACCTTGTTAAATAACTGAAAATCATTCCTGAGGTGTGTAGGATATGAATTTGGGTCACTTTTTTTCTAATCTTGGTTGTTTGGATGCCATCTTGAAGAATGGTGGCCATGACTAATGAGATTAATAAATGTTACTATCTCAGCACTTGTGTGACTAATTCAAAACTTATACATGACTAATTATTCCAATAGTTTCAGAGCTTGATGAGTAATGTCCATTGTTTGATAGCTCTGAGCCAACACATGGGGGAAAACTATTATTTGACCGTTGTTTTTTTCCCCAACGTTATGTTATAGAGTACTTATTCATTTGTTTATAGATACGCTTTCTAATGCATCACTCTGTTTGGCTTACCAGCAAATGAGATTAGAATTAGACAAACACAAAATGCAGTATCTCTTCAGAAGCAACACAACTGCTCAGGGAGGCAAAGGCCTGTTAGAATAATAAAGGTCCTTAAAAATAGTTAGATGACAAGAAAGGGAACCAGCCCAGCTTCATGGGGCACCGTGGCCTCGCAAAGTTCCCAAAACACTTGTGCTGAGATTTGAATTGACTTGAATTGTAAGGAAAGTAATTGTGGGGATTACTATTCAAAACACATGGAAGTATATTTGCTTGAGGGCATCGCAGGTAAATCAGTAACCAAACAATACAAATTATATTTTGAAAGCATAGTATGCCAAAAGAGGTTGTGAGCGGCAACACCCCTCAATGTTGCTTCAGCGACTCCGGAATATTTGCAAAAGAATGGGACTTTGTTCACAGTACATCGAGTCCAGCATGTATTGCCGCTTTTGATATATTATCAGGGCAAATGTAAGCTTTTGCTGTTGGTAAACAAAGCCCCTAAACATCTTAGGCCAAGGTTATCTGAAAGGCTGCCTTCTCCTATATACAGGTGAAACTCGGAAAATTAGAATATCGTCGAAAAGTGCATTTATTTCCGTAATGCAACTTAAAAGGTGAAACCAATACTGTACAGTGTTTCCTCGGGTTACAAACGCTTCAGGTTACAAACTCCGCTAACCCAGAAATAGTACCTCAGGTTAAGAACTTTGCTTCAGTTCAGGATGAGAAGAGAAATTGTGCTCCGGTGGCGCAGCGGCAGCAGGAGGCCCCATTAGCTAAAGTGGTGTTTCAGGTTAAGAACAGACCTCCGGAACAAATTAAGTTCTTAACCAGAGGTACCACTGTATATGAGATAGATACATGACATGCAAAGCAAGATATGTCAAGCCTTTATTTGTTGTAATTATTTGTTGTTAGGTGGGTCAATTATAAATGGAATGTAATTAATGAAATGTAATAGCGATGTTTATTTTTGTATTATTGTAACTATTTGTTTTATTCATGTGGAATTTCCAAAAGAAAGCATTTGTAAAAATTAAAAGAAAAATAAATAATAATAAGATGCATGACTGAAATAAATGCACTTTTCGACGATATTCTAATTTTCTGAGTTTCACCTATAGACTTACTAGGACACCGAGATGATCAGATGAAGCCCTTCTGGTGGGTCAGGCACTCTGGTTTGCAGAGCGACTAGCATTGCAACACCCACTTTGGTGGAATAGCCTCCCTGCTGACATCCGGTTCATTTCCAGACCCAATTTAAAGAGCTGGCGATTAACTTTAATCCCTGTGTGGATGTCCTTTGGCTTTTGGTAGCAGTCATGTTGAGCTGGGTACTGTTTTGAAATGTTTGTTTATGCTTCATTTGTTGGTACTGTATATATTGTGGCAACCCCCCTTTTTGTTTGATTAGAGGTCTATCTATTTAAAATGAAAATGATGATAGTACCGGTATTGTATTTTAATCTGTATTTAAATTAATTGTTTTCCTTTCTTTTATGTCTTATTGTAATTTTATTGGTGTTAGCCACCCTGAGCCCGGTTTTGACTGGGAAGGGCGGGGTATAAATAAAATTTTATTATTGTTGTTGTTGTTGTTGTTGAAGGGATGGCTTGTTGTTGAAGGAAGGCATGCACCCTTGTGTAAACAGAGACCTTGCTGGCTGGAGTTGGTCCCAGGGCCAGTGTCCATCAGTGTTCCACCTAGCTCCCTTGGAGGAAATGGTAGCCAGACCAGCTACGGAGGCTTGCTTCAAATACATTTAGTTGGTTTTGTTGCCGTTTGTTCAATTTGCAGCGGAGCTGGGTGTGTTGAATTGCCCATGTCACATATTCAAGCCAACATGCTTGGAAAGCCTGTTAGACTTCCCAAGAAAGGCCTGATCCATTCTTCAAACAACCAAGTATGCAAATACGAGTGTTTGGGTGAGAGAGATATTTATAAAGCCCAATAAAAAGTTGAGGGAGATAGAGACAGGGTGGTGGTGATAGAAGGCAACATCCTTCCAGGGAAAGGGAAAATGGTGAGACACCGCTGGAGGTGGGACTGGGTTGCTCAAAGTGCTTTCAAAACCATATACAGTCGTTCCTTGGTTGTTGAACGCCTTGCGACTCAAACGTATTGGCTCCCGAGTGTCACGGTCCGGTCGGCAGGCAGTTGAAGCCCTGGCTGAGGACGTCAGGACCAGAGGCAAGATGGTGGTGTAGAAGCAGGAACAGGTGCAGGGCTGAGGGTCCAGCAACAGGCAGCAGCAGGGTCAAGGAGCAAGGCAGAGGCGAAGCTCTGGGAGTCAAGGAGCAAGGCGTCGGCAAGGCAAAGGTCCAAGGGTCGAGGATCAAGGCGTTGGCAAGGCAAGGGTCCATGGAGCAAGGCGTCGGCGAGGCAGGGGTCCAAGGAACAAGGCGTCGGCAAGGCAAGGGTCCAAGGAGCAAGGGACCAGAGGCAACCAGGCAGGGATAGCGTTGCTGTGGCAAAGAGCTGAAGGGAAATGCTGAGCTTTTATCCATCCCAGCTCCTGCCACCAGGTGCAGTGAGGTATCAAGTGGCCTCACCTGAGTGACCACTCCTTGCCTCTCCAGCACAAGCTGAGGTCTTCACCTGTGTGGCCACTCCTTGCTTTTCCAGCACAAGCTGAGGCAGGCCCCAGTCCTGCAAAGCACTACAGGCCCCAGAGCCTGACTCCTGCCCATACTCCTGACACCGAGCACCGCAAAGTGAGTGTTCCGGTTTGCAAACGTTCTTTGGAACCCAAACGTCTGACACTGCTTCCATGGCTTCCAATTGAGTGCAGGAAGCTCCTGGAGCCAATCGGAAGCCATGCCTTGGTTTTTGAATGTTTTCAGAAGTCAAACGGACTTCCGGAATGGATTCTCTTCGAGAACCAAGGCACGACTGTATAAAATTTTGAAAAGTAAATTAAAAGCCCCCCCTTTAAAAGTCCTGTAATTGCACAGGGATGAGCCAGGTGAGTTATCTGAAGAACACCAGAAGAGTCTGACTGCTGATCAGGCCAAAGGGGGCCCATCTAGTCCTGCATCCTACTCTCACAACAGCCAATGAGAAGCCACAAGGAGGACATGAGTGTAACAGCAACTGGTATTCAGGGCCATGCTGCCTCTGACACTGGAGGTCCTTGGATAGCTTTTAGTGATGGAGCCATAGCTCAATGGTGGAACCGCGCTGGATCAAACCAAAGGTCCAACATCCCGTTCTCACAATGGCCAACCAGATGTCCCAATGGGAAGCCTGCAAGCACGGCACGAGTGCCGCAGCAGTGCTCTTTCCTTGCTTGTGATTCCCAGCCACTGGTATTCAGACATACTGCCTCCAATACTATCATTGACGTCACAGGCACTGCCCAATACGTGGCTGCAAGAGTTGACCAAAAGCAGAATGTAGCACTGATTGTGCTTGGGAGGTGTAGAGAGGAACTTATTTCACCAGCAGCCTCCAAATGCAGCCCTTGTGTTCCATGATCAAGAAATCAGCTGGGCCTCCTTGCAACTCAGGCATGTTAAGGATGTACAACCCCCTGCAAGATGCTGCAGTATTGGTGGTCTCTTATTTTAAGGATACTTCAGAGAGCTGCCAGTGCTCCACTCCCTGCTGCCCATCCCTCCCCTGCTGGCTTCCTGTGTGCTCTGCTGCCCAGCAATCCACCTGGTGCCTCATGATGGGCCAGGTAAGGTTACCTTTGCAACAACACCAAGGCCCAAGATCTGCAAACAACAGTAATTGAAAGGGACTTTATTATAGCCTTTATCTTGCTGCTATTGACACATTGGAAAAAGGAAGGCAGGTGTGTATTTTTATAAATGCTGTTTGTGTGTTTTGTGGGGCTGGGATGTAAGTGTGGGCGTGTGCACTGAGAAAGTGGGCTCGGTCTTCCGAACTAAGGAAAGGGTGCTTTCCCTGTAACGGTTGCTGAATCAGAAAAGGGCTGGGCATTGGCAGAGGCAACTGCACCACTTAACTAAATCAGGGAGGCTTGTGCCAGGCTCCCTGCCTCAAATCTATAGTGGCCCATCTAGTCCTGCATCCTGTCATCATAGGGGCCAACCAGATACCCGTCAGAAGCCTGCAAGCTGGACGTGAGTGTGAGTTCACTCTGCCAACCGTGTTCTGCCCTGTGGGTTAAACTTGATGTCACTGTGATATCAGACGACTGACCGGCAGGTGTTCCCACCCGCATTTCAAATCCCCAGCAGTGCCAGGTGGGGCTGGGCAAGGCTGCACCTGAAAACCCTAGAGAACTGTTGCTGCCAGCCAGTGAAGACCTTTTCCATCCTGAGGGCCACATTCCTGCCTGAGCGGCCTCCTGAAGGCTGTGGGGCAGTGATGGGTGTGGGTCGACCGCAGTGGCTGCTCCCTGTGTGTACATCTTTGCTCTCTGTTGCTGCTGAGCAGTAGCTCTTTGAGGTTGAGGAGCAGTCAATAGATCCTTGCCACGCAAGGTCTGTGAAAGGGAAGGCGTCCTTGTGCAGAACAGGCTGCAGATCATGAATGATTAGGGTCTGAGTGGTTTCATAGCGGAGCTGTAAACGACAAGAAGTGGTGGCCTTGCCAGTTTCTTTCCTGGCTCTGCCCCATAGTAGATTATTCCCCGGTACTGGTTTGGCTTTATTCATAGAACCAAAGGATTGTAGAGTTGGAAGAGTCCCAAAGCACTATCCAGTCCAACCCCCTGCAAAGCAGAAATCACAAGGTTTTACACATTCAATTTTAAGTGGAGCTGACATTCTCCAGGCGTAGCCAGAATCCCTGCAGCCACCTTGGGCAGAGACTGCCCAGCTCAGCACAAGTTGCCTTTGCCTTTACCACAACTGTTTGTTCTGGTTTCTTCACCCTGATAGCCGCTTTCTAGGATGGCGGCCCTTATCAGCCCTGATGTGGGAAGCGTGCAGGACCTCTGCTTTTGATGGTGACAAAGGTGACCTCGGCGCTTCCGATAGGACACACCGTAGCCAGCCCTCAATTGTGGTCTTGATTGGTTTCTTCCCTTTTTGGGGGGTGTATTGTAGTCTGGCTGTGGGAGGGGGGAATCTAAAACCTCCATCTCCGGCAAGGTAGCTTGATTTCTCCCTAAGACAGAAGCCCTTGTCAAGCGATCCGTTCAGACCCCACAGCATGGGCAAGCAGTGCTCCATGCCCTGGCAGAGTTCACCACTCCCTTCAGACTCCCTTCACGCCCGCCACTGCATGTGGGTGGCATGGGAGAGAACAATAGATTTACCCTCAAGGGAATATAGCCTTTTGACAATATACCTTTAAAGCATATTCCTGCATTGCAGGGGGTTGGACTAGATGACCCTGGATCTGCCTCTCAACTCTGCAATTCTATGAGTTCTTTGCTGCAAAGATTCTCATCCTATCCATTTTGTTGTTGTTGTTGTCACTCCTGCCTGCAAGCTCCCCCTGCCACTGCAGCCTGCTGTGGAACTAATTTCCTTGGACACCAGCATGGGATTTTGGGGGGGGGACAGGTAAGGGAGAGGGGGAGAAAGCATGCAGAACGAGTCAGGTGACTACAGCCGGACACAGCTGAGGGCCTTGCTACAGGACTCATCCTTAGTGACTGCTCATTGAGGGGCATCAGCCCTTACATTGTTCCAGTGAAAGGCTGGATCTTGGAATTGTAGAGTTGGAAGGGACCCCAGGGGTCATCTAGCCCAACCGCCTGCAAATCAGGATTCACGTTTTACACTTTTCATTTTAATTGGGAGCTGAGCTTCTCCAACGTTCCTCCAGCCACCCTTGGGCAGTTCAGTTCCAGCCTGGTCCAGTCTTTCTGCAAAGAGTGTGCCCAGCTCGGCACAAGTCGCATTTGCACATTTCACAACTGTTTATTCTGGTTTCTTCACCCTGATAGCCACCTTCAAGGATAGCGGCCCTTATCGACCCTGATATGGCAAGCATGTGGCAAGAAGTCTGCTTCTGGCTGTGACAAAGGTGCTCTCAGATCTTCTGATGGGACACGCCAGGGCCAGCCCTCCAATCCGGCTGTTTATCACTTGCGCGGTCCAGGAAATGTTCAGTTGAGAACACAGAGAGATTAAATGGGGGAACATGGAGATTTGTGAGCTGTAGAGAGATTGCATTAAGCAACTGGGAGAGCCTCCGGGCACACTGCTGGCAGCTTTAGGCTTTTAAGAGACCTCTTTGGTTAACTGGGCAGCTGGAAAGGAGCCCTTGACATTGCCCGATGTTGGGTCACCCAACTGGCTAAGAGCCCCTCCAGCCCTGCATTTGCAAAGCTGGTTTTGTGGGACCTGGCTGGATTTGGGGTGGTGGTGGTTAAAGCCCCAAGCAGCTTTGATCCTGACCACCTTAAGGATTGAATTTTTCCAATGACGGGCCTTGCAGCCCTATTGTTCAACAGCAGAGGCCATTAAATAAGGCGGGTATCCACCAGAGGAGTTTGCTGCATTGTAGGGTATTTGGTAGAGCCCCATGAGAAGTTTGCTGGGCCTTGGCTCTGTACCGTTTCAGGCACTGGGTCCAAACTGGGCTCTTTTGAGGAAGCACAGGCTCAAACCAGTTCACCGCCACGTGCAGCTGCTTGACATGGGAGGAAGGACCTGGCACAAAGAACCGGAGGGGGGGGCGCTCATCCTTTCCCTCCTTACTTGGCATCAAGGAGAGCAGCAGCAGGCAGCAGCGCTGGAGGCAGAAGCCCTCCTGCCTACGCTGAGATTTGTACCCCAAGGCCACCCTCTGAAAAGCACAGCCCTGGAGGATGGAAGCTGCCTCCACACTGCCTTCGGTGCCATGCCAACAGCTCTGGAGGTCAGGCTGACACAGGCATCTCTGGTTGTAAAAGCTCTTTAAAAGACCATTTTAAACACAAAGTAAGAGGAAGCAGGATCCCCTGGTGGACTCTCCTTCGCTAGAGGGGTTTGGATTAGATGACCTCTGAGGTCCCTCCCAACTCTACAATTCTAGAATTCTAGGTGTGGAATCACTTACAGGTAGCCGGGCTGGGTTAGTCTGGGTGGCTGGTTGAGCAGCCCCATTTATTCAGCAGTTGGAGATTTCACCAAGGAGAGGTGCAGCTAGCAACCCCCCCCCAAAAAGTAGGTGATGATGCCAGTAGGACACTCCCCCCCCCCGCTCTGTTTCCAGAAGATTTGTTGGAGGAAAATTACCACTTCAAAGCACTTGACCTAGTTGAGAGGATTTTAATTTGTGGACAGCAAAGTATAAACAAGGCGGCCAGTGAAGCGATGGTTAACAGCAGCTCCTCCACGCTTCTGTGTTTGGAGAGGCCATGGCTAGTTAATGGGTGGCAAAGCCGTACGTGCCGTAGAACAGATGAAAAGAAGACTCACACCCACCCGCCTGCCTGCCAGTATGCTGGGCCTGTATCCAACATTCAGGAAGCAGCTGGGTGGGAACCAGGGATGCGCACAGCCACCAAACCAATGGACTGGGGGTTTGATCTGGAAAGAAGCAAAGGATCGGCAGAGCATATATGGCAGGGGTGGGAGTCATTTGCATCCCCAGATGGAAGCTGGTTACTTCATGTTTTCCAGCCGTGTCTACCCTAAAGGGAAGGACACAACCTTCTCTTGCAGATGACTCAGCCATGGGGAAGCCGTGGCCTGCCAGGTGATGCTGGACTCCCATCAGCCAGCCTGGTCAGGCAAGGTGGGAGTTGGGAATCTAGCAACTTCCGAAGAACAACAGGAGCCCTGTCCCTGCCCTATGCCCTTCCAGACATACTACCCCTAATCATAACCCTGTGCAGGGACACCCCCCCCTTCGCAAAATCCACAAGGCCACCCACCTCCTGCCTGCACTCAAGCCCTATGCTCTGGAACAACCTCTACAAAGCTGCCCCCTTTAGGAAGAAATGGGTCAAAGCAGCTGCTTGCCGAGGGCATGTGTTCAAGAGTGGATTGCTTCTGCTAAGTGCCAGGTCACTTCCTCAGTGCCACCCTTGAGTCACATATATCTCGCTGCCTGAAAAATATGCGGCTGACAAAGGGGAGGGGTAATCTGGACAGACTGTTGATCTGGGTCACAGTGCATGCCCCCCATCTACGATGGCCTTCACAAGAGTCGTATGAAGTGGAGATGGAGACTTGCTGGGAAGCCCTCAAGGGCCAAATAGATGACCACTTTCTCATCTTGTCCAGGCAGGGAGCAGAGCCTTTACCACTGGAAAGTGGCAGGGAGGGAGGGAGGCTACATACGCACCTGCCTGGAGGAGAGGGTGCCGAGGGGCCTCTAGTCACGTTTGCCTCTAATTAGGAATGTGTTGGGGGGGGGGGAAGATGACAGCAGAAGCACACAGGACACACACACACACACCCCGCTTGTAGGCTCAGGAGGTTTGTCTCTGCCCATTTCACATTCCAATGCGCCCTGGACTAGGGATAAATAAATAACATGTGTGTCTCTCACAAGTGAAGGAGTAGACAGTGGGGTTAGTCCAGGCTGGTCAGTGGCAGGGCTATGGTGGTCAGTGGGAAAAGGCCTCCCATATGGGACAGAACAGTCCAGGTCGTGGGCAAGGGTGTGAGGCAGAGGAATGAAGGGGATGGCCAAAGAGGGAAGGTGGTGTTATACAAGGCAGCTTCTGGCAGAGTCTGCCAGTCGGGCCTGGGGCCAGCTGCTTGCAGGACTCTCACAAGCCACGCCAGTCACGCCGAAGCTTCTTCCCACTCTTCCTCCTGCAGAGGGCCACGGGAGGGCTGGGTGGAGACGGCTAGACCTGGGTGAGGGGCAGGAACTTCTGGTAGTAGCTCTTGGTGACGTCAATCATCAGCTCCTGTGTGCACTCGGGAAGTTCTCCAGAGAAGAGCCCTGGGGGTGAAGTGGAGTGTGAGCAGCCAGCCTGGCATTAAGGAACATCCTTTGCTGTGTGGTCACTGTCCCACTTTGAGTGAGGCACACACAGCTTTATAGGGCAGGCCTCCCCCCACCCTTTTTCCCCATTTACCTGGGCAGCCTGCAAAGACAGTAAAAGGTGGGACCACCGTTTCCGGAGGCAAGACTGTGTTGTCGAGGATCTTGCAGCAGTCTTTGAGGACGCACCGGCGACCCTAAAAAGGATGTGCCACAAGTCAGTTTGGAATTAGAACAGGCCCCAGGTTCCTAATCTTCCACCTGCCACTCATGCCCTGGACCTCCAGGCTTAAAGGGCCAGCAGGCAGCCCAAATGCTCAACTGCATCCAAGGGGATGGTTTTGTTCTTAACTGGCAATCTCACCAACTACAGCACTTCAGGACTTTCCTTCTGAGTACTGTAGACGCTCCTTCATTGGAGGTTTTTTAAACAGTTTCGATGGCTATCTGTCAAGGTTTCTTTAGCTGTGATTCCTGTGTTGAAGGGGGTTGGACTAGCTGGCCCACAGGACTCCCTTGCAACTCTACAATTCTATGTGTGGTTTGCAGCACTAATATTGGGTAAGGAATCAAACTGCTGGCTCACCTCCCCCCCCTTTGTGTTTCTGTAGCAAGAGCAATGTGCAGGGAGCTTGGATCAGGGGAGCGTGCACAGTCAGCACGTCTGAAGAACTAGAGGTAAATGCCTGGCTTTATCAGATGTTTAACAAAGAAGCACCTGGCCAACTGCCTCTGGGGCAGTCCAAGGGTGGGGAACCTTTGGTCATCCAGGTGTTGTTGAACTAACACTCACATCATTTCAGGCCACTGGCCATGCTTTCTGGGGCTGATGGGAGCTGTAGTTCAGCAACATCTGGGAGGTCCAAAGCCTTTCCACACATGGCACAGAGAGCCAACAGCCAGCAGAAACAGCTGGGGGGAAGGCAGAGGGGGGCTTGGTGTGGCCTGCAGACCACCCAGCAAAGAATAAAAATATATGAAAAGGCACCAAGAGTGTGTGTGTGTAACTGCATGGTTAAACTATGGGACTTAGTCCGACAGGAGGCAATGGTGGTCCCCAACTTAGGTAAAGGTAAAGGAACCCCTGACCATTAGGTCCAGTCGTGACCGACTCTAGGGTTGTGGCACTCATCTCGCTCGATAGGCCGATGGAGCTGGCGTTTGTCCGCAGACAGCTTCCAAGTCATGTGGCCAGCATGACTAAGCCGCTTCTGGCAAACCAGAGCAGCGCATGGAAACGCCATTTACCTTCCCGCCGGGGCGGTACCTATTTATCTACTTGCACTTTGACGTGCTTTCGAACTGATAGGTTGGCAGGAGCAGGGACCGAACAATGGGAGCTCACCCCGTTGTGGGGATTCGAACTGCCGACCTTCTGATCGGCAAGCCCTAGGCTCTGTGGTTTAACCCACGGTGCCACCCGCATCCCGGTCCCCAACTTGGATGGCTTTAAAATAGGATTTGACAAATTCATGGAAGAGAGGGTTATTGATGGCTGCTAGCCACTTCGGCTCTGTTCTACTTCCACTGTCAGAGGCAGGATACCTCTGAATACCAGTTGCTGGAAAGCACCGGGAGAGTGCTCTTGTGCGTGGGCTTTCCATTGGGGCATTTGGTCAGCCCCTGTGAAAAGATGGGCCCCCTTTGGCCTGATTCAGCAGGCCTGTCTTTTGTTTTTCTGTACCACACTCTAGTTTAAGGGTGGGGAAACCATGCCTCCAAATCCATCAGTTCCAGCCAATGCAGCAGATGGTCAAGGCTAATGGGAACTACAGTACAGTCCAACTCCATCTGCAGGGACACAGCTCCCCTGCTCCAGCTGAAGTTCCCATAGAACCTGCTTGAGCAGGTGAGCAAAGTGTAGTGATTAACACTGGATCTTTTATTGTTCTGGCAAAGGTGTGTTTTCGCTTCAGACACCTCTGGGCCGCAGTTCCTGGGCATGAGAGGAGCCGAGTTGCTCAGGTCAGGTGCCAAAGACAGGTTCTGGGACAGGTAAGCGGGAGTCACGTCCCACACACTGCAGTCCCCGGACAGCCAGAAGCTCTGTTCTCTCAGCAAATAAAAACCTAACAATGTTTGCTCAGGTGGGGATGTGGGAGAGATTCAGAGAGCTCTCGAGTTACCTCGTTCTGAAGTTTGTTGTTTGGTTTGGCTGCCAGAGAGGGGAATCATTCCCATCAGGAAGACTCCATTGGGAGATCAGACGTGCCCTCTCTTTAAAGAGACACAGACAGTCTGCCCCCCTTTTCAGGGAGATAGGAAGATTCATGACAGATAAAACTAAGTCGTTCTCCAAATGGCCCATAGTTAAACTTCCTCAAAACAGTGCATAGTTAAATTGTGGAACTCATTCGCACAGGAGGCAGTGATGGCCACCAACTTGGATGTCTTTAAAAGAGGACTGGACAAATTCATGGAGGGGCGACCTATCAATGGCTACTAGCCAGTATGACTATGCTCTGCCTCCACAGTTGGGAGACAGCAATGCTTCTGAATACCAGTTGCTGGAAACCACAAGAGAGGAGAGGGCTCTTGTGCTCAGATCCTGCTTAAGTGTTTCCCATAACAGGCATCTGGTCGGCCACTGTGATAACAGGATGCTGGACTAGATGGGCTTCCTTTGGCCTGATCCAGCAGGCTCTTCTTGTGTTCAGGAAACATGCTCCCTCCTCGGGTATCTCCACACAGGCCAAACCACAGCGGTATCTTGTTCAGGTAAGCTGTCCTCTTCGCATTTACCAGCAAGGCTGACAAGCCAAGGCCTCTGAACTGGTGCCAACTCTGGGAACAAAGCGCTATTCAGGGCAGCCCCCACGAGCAGCTGGCGCTTGAGCTAAGGCCACTTTGTAGGAGAGATCCGCTGCAATGCCCGTTGACAAAAGAGCAGGGGAGCCAAGTGGCATTTAAAGTGCAAACACTGAGTCACGCAGGGCTTTTTTTTTTAAAAAAAAAATACTAGTGCTGGACGGTGAAGGACAGAGGAGAAGGTTGCTACAATTGGGGCTGAGATTGATACGCTCTCCTGGGATCTCTCAACAGGCACTTGGGCAAGTTGTCAACAGGTCACGTGGGTACAGCTTCACAGCCATATTGCCACAGGATGGCCACCAACTTGGATAACCATTATTATTATTATTATTATTATTATTATTATTATTATTATTACACCGCCCCTCTGGCTGGGCCTCCTCAGCTATTCTGGGTGGTTTCCAGAAAAATATAAATAATAATAAAATGTCAGAACAGGGCTGCATTCAGAGGTTTCCTAAAAGTTGTGCAATTCTTTATCTCCTTGACATCTGATGAGAGGGCTTTCCACAGGGAGGGTGCCACTGCCGAGAAGGCCCTTTAAAAGAGGGCTCGGCAATATCATGGAGCAGAGGGCTCTCAATGACTACTAGCTATGAGGGCTGTGCTGTACCTCCACACCTGGAAGCAGCAATGTTTCTGAATACCAGTTGGTAGAAACAACAGGAGGGGAGAGCTGCTCTTGCATTCTGCTTGCTCGTTTACCATAGGCAATTGCTCAGCCTCTGTGAGAACAGGATGCTGGATTAGATGGGCCACTAGCCTGATCCAGCAACATACTCTTATGTTCTTACACTCAGCCATGGAAATTGTGTGTTATAGGTTTATGGGTGTGTCTTTTATTGCTAACCACATTACACAGATATGATGCCTTTTTCTCTCAGACAAATTGTGTTTCTCTCACACACTGATGAATCACTGGATTGTACCCATGTTAGCCTTACTCAGAGCAGACCCATATCCAGTCATGGGCTTTACTAACTTAGGTTCACTTATTTCAGTGGGTCTACTAACCCTGAACAGGAGTTAGTTGGATACAACCCCATGGCTGTTAATTGGGGATGGCTTCATTAAGTCTGTTCAGAAAGGGTTAGGTGCATAGAGAGGTTCTAACTGTCAGGGATGGAAGTTTTATGGATGTAGAATCTACTAGAATCTTCCTGAACTTTCTAGCGTGTTCACAACAGAACAAGCTTGCAGCTGCGTTTATCTAGTCAAGGTCGCTGCCTCAGTGGGAGATACATATCCCTGCCTGCGACTTGGGACCCTCGTACCTACGGGACCGCCTCTCCTGGTATGCCCCGCGGAGGACCTTAAGGTCCACAAACAATAATATTCTGGAGATCCCGAGTCATAAGATGGCTAGATTGGCCTCTACTAGAGCCAGGGCCTTTTCAGTACTGGCCCCTACCTGGTGGAACGCTCTTTCCCAGGAGACCAGGGCCCTGCGGGATTTGTCATCTTTCCGCAGGGCCTGCAAGACAGAGCTATTCCGCCTGGCCTTTGGGTTAGACTCAGCCTGACCCCTGTGTTTTTCTCCCTCACGGCTTGGATTTATGGCCTACTTGAAATGAGGCTGCATTTCAAATTTTAATACTGTATTTTAATCTGTATTTTAACTAATTGTTTTTATGTTTTATTGTGGTTCTGTTGGTGTCAGCCACTTATGGCCTACTTGAAATGAGGCTGCACTTTAAATTTTAATACTGTATTTTAATCTGTATTTTAATTAATTGTTTTTATGTTTTATTGTGGTTCTGTTGGTGTCAGCCGCCCTGAGCCCGGTTTTTGACTGGGGAGGGCGGGGTATAAATAAAAATTTATTATTATTATTATTATTATTATTATTATTATTATTATTATTATTATTATCTTCTGTCCTCCATCCTGCTCTTTACTTTTCTTTCCATGTATATTGTGTGATTTTGCTTCTGTAACTGGATGCGTTTTGGAGCAAAGATTTTGCCTTACTGGGAACCCAGTAAGTTCCTGTATGCATTTAAGCCTCAGTAAAACTCTTACTGAAGAATCCTGCTTCCTTTGTATTTGTTTTTCTTTGATCTCTACAAAGAGTAGACTCTGCTGGGTTTTTTTACCCATGTCCTGGAGTTGCCCAGGCATGAAGACAGGGGGTGACCGGATTTGGCCATCAGCCCTGTCACTGGCATGCTGCTCATCCTGTGCAGTGCAGAACCATGCACACACTTTCACTCAATAACTTTTTCATAAGAACATAGGTTGCTGCCCTATACTGAATCAGGCCCTTGGTCCATCTACTCAGTATTGTCAACACTGACTGGAAGCAATGGTTCTCCATGGTTTCAGGCAGAGATCTCTCTCAGCCCTACTTGGAGATGCTACTGAGGATTGAACCTAGGACCTTCTGCATGCAATGCAGATGCTGTACCAATGAGCTATGGCCCTTTCCCAATGCTTAGTGCTAGAGCATCTGCATTGCATACAGAAGTTGGGGCCTGCTTCTCAGTTCCCTCAGTCTGAAGTTGCGTCCACGCCCCACAACACAAAAAGAACCGCACAGACCAAACTCCTGCTGCTGCCCCAGGTGGAGCTCTGCTAGGTGAGCAGCAGAAATCTCCTGACAGGCCTGCCAAGCCACAGCCCTTCCCATCGCCATGACCCCACCCTCCTGCCATTAGCTGGTGCCCTGCACTGTTGCAGACAAGAGGGGAACACTGCAGCTGGGACTGGAGTTTGGCAGCCGCAGCAAGCAGCTGACCAGGAGCAGAAAGGCTCCACTCCACAAGTTGAAATCTCTGGCATATGAATGGGTCTCAGCTTCCGCCTGCCTCCCCAGCCAAACATTGACATGGCCAGGAAGTTCCATTTGAATGGGTGCATGTGTGGATCTTGAACTGGAGTGTAATCTGTTTAGGCATCCAGACTTACAAGAGCCTCAGGGTGAACTAGAGAGCCCATGTGGTGTAGTGGTTGGTGTCAGACTAGGACCTGGAAGATACCAGGGTTCAAATCCCCACTCAGCTAAGAAGTTCACTGGGTGACCTTGGGCCGGGGACTGCCTAACCTACCTCCTCAGTGTTGTTGTGAGGATAAAACAGGGTAGAGGAGAATGATGTAGTCCACCTTGAGATCCCTGGAGGAAAGGTGGCATATAAATGCAGTAAATAAATAAAACTTGATTCTGAGCCAAATAAATACCCTGGCTAGTTGCCCACAGGCATCTGGTTAGCCACTATGAGAACAAAATGATTGACCAGATGAGCCCCCTTTGACCTGGCCCAGCAGACTCTTCTTAGGTTCTTTTGGCCCCTGTGCAACTGCTTGAAATTCAGTGGGACTGTTATGCTACATAGACTTTACAGGATGCCCAAGGGGAGACACACTTACAATGACACAGTTCTTGCCTATGTGGACATAGGAGCCGATCTGAGCTGCATTGACGACACAGTCCTCCTCAATGAAAACGTGGTCACCGATGTGCAGAGGGAAAAATGCAACCCTGAAGAAGCAATATACATGTGTGTTGAGGGAGCGGGGGCAGATTTACAGCCAGCAACACCCACCCCACCAAAAATAAAATATAATCTAATCACTGAAGCCCCAGAACCATAACAAATTTGGTGAGGATGACTTGCAAAGCTTGATCAAACAACATGCAGCATGCCCAGGAGCTACCAATACCCAAGTGGGATTGGCAAGGAAGAACACAAAGATTTCCTGGATTCCCCCCCCCCCCCAAAAAAAATTCCTCACAGTTGGCAACCTCCTGTGGAAGATTCATTCCCCGTGTCTGCTGTCATGGGATTGCTGTTTATGTCATGATGGTGTATGTTTTCATTCCAGAGTGGGAAGTGACGAAGACAGGATGTTTGTGTTACTGTGTTTCCTGAAGTGGTACTACTGTCCATTGTTCATTCTCTTTGCTGTCTGATGCTAGAGAGAGGGGGAGCCATGTTGCAGTGCTCCGAGTGTGTTTATATGTAAATAAACATAGATTAGCCAAAATGCTGGGTTGCTGAGTTCTATTACACAACTGCGCAAACTCAATGAATCTGTAAGTGTGCTGATGTTTCTCGGCATCAGTCGCTCTGATGTGCGGGTTGGAGAAAGCTTTTGAAGCTCCCGAACGATCGAACAGGAGGGAGAGAACATGCCAGTTGGGCATGTGTCTTTGCCAAGGTCCTACTCGTGTGTAGATCCTAACACCTCCAACCAAAGCTCTTCCGCTCTGCCCATCCTTACGGTAGGTTTGGGCGGCAGCCATGTCAAGAAGCAGATGTAAGGCAGTACACCAGCCCCACAATGTCTAGGACTGCTGTCTTTTGGCTAGAGGCCAATGCAGAGATCTCCTTCCACTTCCACTGAGACAGCAATCACCCTCTCAGCAAAGTCTCCATTTCCAAGTATGTGGGATCCTTAACCTCCCAGGCTCATCATCACCAGGAAAGGTCCCATGCACTCTTTGAACAATTATATTAAGGAAGTAGATTCAGCTGGTGGGACTGGTAATCTCCCTCACCAACCATGGGTCAAGTTTGACAGCTGGGAGGGGCTGCTCATCTGTCAATGGCATGGCATCATGACTGAAATCAAACAATGTGGGTAAGCAAACACAGCACTATGCAAGCCCTGGTGAGCAGCTGGTTGCTGGGACTTTGCTGGAGCTATCTAACCATAGATATGTAGGCTAAAAAATTGTATACACTCTTCTCTACTCAAATTCCTTAATCTAAAAACGGACCAAAACAATGGAGCCAGGCAGCATAAGTCACCTTCACTAACCCCCACACTTTTGAAGTTGGGATGTGTATGTGATGATTTCTCAATAATCTTCTATGGATAGTTGTCACTTCTGCCAAAGGATATTCAAATGGGGGGGGAGAGAGATATCAAAAGGAATCAAGCAGTTGGGATTATCAGTCTAGGGTTGTATGTTTATTAAAGAACCCAGCTCCTTGAACTCAAAACTCAGCACTACCCTGTTTCAAGGAAGCCCTCCCACCTTGTCCCAAGCAACTCCTACCCCTTGCTGAATTTCTTGAAAGGTGGACGGATGACACTTCGGCTTTTGACCACGCAGTGGCGCCCAACTCTCACATTGGCCAAGTCCCCTCGGATTATGCAGTCATTCATGACAATTGTCTGAATGGGAAAAGAAGAGAATTACTGCAGTTTTGTCAAAGCAGGATGGGACCCTGAGAAACATGCAAATAAGATGGGATTCATGTAAATCTGAACAACACACCAAATGGCTCATCTTCCTTGGTTGCTGTAAGAACCACCCCCAGGTACAGCCTGTGTCAAGATTATCTTTTATTTATTATAGTATTTTTATGTTGTGTTATACGGCCAAAGAGCCTCCCTAGATGGTTCTCAATTTTAAAAAGCATAGAAACAATTTAAAACATAAATTTAGGAAACGGCTTTGAAAATGAGAAGAGCAGTAAAACTTGAAATATGAAGGAAGAAAGGTGTTTCGCAGTTTTCTATAGCCTGGTCAATTGTAAACACACAATCAACACACTTGAAGGGGTCCACCTCAAGAGCCCCCCTGCCTCTGAGTACCCTCCAGGTAATTTCACTTCTCCCCCCCCCCACTCACTTTGGGAATCACTGGCCTACCTTAACAAGAGGTCTTATTTCCCATCCTTTGAATCTATCAGTAGGCCATGAACTGTTCACTGCAGTTAGAATCCCTTCCTACCCTGCCCCATAAGCAGCCTCTGGAGTTCAAGGGCCTCTCACCTTGCCATTGAGCACGATGTTCTGGCTTCCACACAGCACAGATTGCCTGCTCACTTTGTTCCCAGATGCCTAAAGAGATAAAGGCAGAAATGATTAGCAAAAACAAAGCTCTTCAAGAAGGGACTTGGGCGAGAGCCCTGTGGTCTTTGCAATATGGGTGGGAGCACCAAAAGGCCATAGTTATCTGTAACCCAATGACCTCCAGATTAACCACCACAATGTGGTATGCCTGCCTCTAAATATTTCTTCAGGGGTGGGTGGGTTGTGCTTCATTTGATATGATAATTAAGTGCTGTTATGCTATTATTTTATTATTTCACTGTGGATTTTTTAAAATTCTTAGTGGCTTTGCATGAACGCAACCCAATAGCATATAAGGTCATAGGAAGCTGCCTTATACCAAGTCAGACCAATTGGCCCACCTCCCTCAGCACTGACTGACAACAGCTCTCTATTTAACCATCCCCACCCCAAGGAAGCTGGGGGTTGAACCTGGGTTTTTTTACATATAAGGGAGGGGCTGACTCCTGTTCATGGTCTTCTTTGGCGTAGGCAAGTAAGATTGTCTTCCATAAACACGGTTTTAACAAAGAGTCTGTAAGTGACTGTGGAGGCCAATTCTGGATCCACACATCCTTCCACAGTGGGGACATTGGTTTCTGGGCAGGAGTTGATCACGGTGTGGATTTGCCAAGTGTGCCTTCCTCCTAGCACATTTCTCCGTTGTGTCCTGAGTTCGAGTGTCTTCAAAGTCCATGACACCTTTGGTAAAGGCTGTTCCCCAATTGGAGCACTCGCAGGCCAGTGTTTCCCAGTTGTCAAGTGTTTATACTACATTTTTAAAGACTTGCCATGAGACAGTCTTTAAACCTCTTTTGTTGACCACCAGCATTACGCTTTCCATTTTTAAGTTCGGAATAGAGTAGTTGCTTTGGAAGACAATAATCAGGCAACCGCACAACATGACCAGTCCAACAAAGTTGATGTTGAAGAATCATTGCTTCAAACTGGTGATCTTTGCTTCTTCCAGTACACTGATATTAGTTCACCTGTCTTCTCAAGTGATGGTTAAATTTTTTCGGAGACACCGTTGATGGAATCTTTTGAGGAGTTGGAGATGGCGTTTATAAGTGGTCCATGTTTCATGGTAACTGGTTATTAATTGGGAATAGCCAATGGACACACACATTGCCGGTACTGAAACTGCTTCACTAGGTGTTGGTTAGTTTCCAAATAGCCATTTCTCTTACCTTTTCAGCAACCAGGTGCCCTACTGATGCTTTGGAATACAAAAGACCTAGAGGGCACCAGGCCAGGGAAGCCTGCTTTAAAGCCTTTGCCAGCTTAGGACCCAGGTACTTGGAGGGCCACAGTGATCGTGGCATAAGACTTTTCACCGCATGCCCCCACCCTCTGAAGCTAAGTGGGGTCGGGGGTCGGGAGAGGGCCTTCCTGGCTCCACAGGGTATGCCTTTCAGGTACTAGCCAAAGGCCCTTCCAGACCCCACCATCACAACCTGCACTCTGCTGCAATTATATTATTTAGACACTTTCCATCCTGCTTTTCACGCAAAAAGGGGGGGCAGCCTTCCAGAGCGGCTTATATAGCACTTTAAAAAAGGAAGGAAACAAAAGGCGGCCCCACCCATAGCCTTAAAATAAATTTTAAAAAGACAAGGCATGCGGGGAGGGAGGGGAAAACGATCGAATTGTGGCCTCCGCTCTGCCTCCATACGTTTCATGCGTTATTCTGAGGTGAGTGCCCTGGCATGGCGATGCTTCTCCCACTCCCACGGGCCTGGTTCCCGGGTAAAGAGGACTAGCACCTTGACTCGACACGCACCGTCTCGATGTACTCGGACTTGTTGTAGAGCATTTCGCTCAGCTCCATCGCGAAGCCCCCGCGTCACACCCAGAGCGGCTCCCAGACTCTATTGTCCCCGCGGGGCTACCGTACAAGCGTCCCACTTCCGCCCTCCCGCGGGCCGTAGACTTTGCAACCTATCAGCACGGACCTTCCCGGAGGCCCCAAACACTGCCAGCCAATGACTGAAGACGAAATTGAAGTGAAGACATTTACTTCCGGTTTCTGTTTAAAAACAAGGCGGCTTCCCCCCTCCCCTGCCTTATTCTCCATGGTGCCCTGTCTTATTTCAACATTTGGCTCTGACAAGAGACATCCCTTTGCCGGGCAGCGCCTGGCGTCCCAGCTACGGAGAATAAAACGCGCAGTATTAAGTGGCCGGGTGAGAACGGCATCGGGGTGGGGTGGGGTGGGGGAATGAGCCTCTCTCTACCTTCCCTCTCTATGGCGCTAACTCCCGTTTTATGACATGGCGCATGCGCAGACATTCCCTCGCTCCCGGCGAATATTGCGTTTCCATGGACGCCGTTTCGCTGGTTCAGTAACTGCGCAGGCGCAGCTGGCGCGAGGTGCGTAGCGCGCAGAGAGCGGGAGATATGGAGCCTCCGCGGGGCCACTTCCCGGCCCTCAATGCGCAGGAGAAGGCCCAGGTGGGCACCGGGCGAGAGGGGCCGCGACCGAGGGGCTTTTGCTGGAGGAGGAAAGGGCGGGAGGGTCTCTTGAAGGGAGGCCAGTTTGGCCTGGCAGCTGGGGAGGGAAGGTTATTTTCCTGTGGTGGAGATTTCCTGTGGTGGGATTTCTAGGTAGGGCTGGGAACCTTGGAGAGTTGCTGCCAGTCAGTGTAGACATTACAGGCTAGATCAGGCATCCCCAGACTTCGGCCCTCCAGATGTTTTGGACTACAATCCTCATCATCCCTGACCACTGGTCCTGTTAGCTAGGAATCATGGGAGTTGTAGGCCAAAACGTCTGGAGGCCCGCAGTTTGGGGATGCCTGGGCTAGATGGACTACAAGACACTAACTTTGTGTAAGGCAGTTTCCTATGTCTTTGCTTAAACCAGCTGTTTATTTAGAACCATGTGGACTGGATTCTTCCTCAACCTTGGGTCCTCAGATGTTGCTGGGCTACCACTCCCATCATTCCTAGCCAGCATGGTGAGGGGTCAGATATGATGGAAGTTGTAGTTCAAGAACATCAGGAGACCCAAGGGTGAGAAAGATCATGGCTTGGAAGATCATGCTCACTCCAGTTTGCATACAAAAAAAAAGCCTGTTTTTAGTCCCCACCGGCATCTTCAGGTGGGAGTCAGAAAGACCTTTGCTTGAAACCCTGGAGACCCACTTCCAGTGTCAACAATACTGAGCTAGATGGAATTTTACTTTGTAGGGAAGGAATATAAACACTTGCTTTGCACACACAAACTCCCAGGTTCAGTTCCCATCAGCATCTCCAGGTGGGAGTAAGAAAGACCCTTGTCTGAAACCCTGGAGAGCCACTGGCCCATATATAGGTCCATAACTTAGCTGTAGAGCAACTGCTTGGCATGCAGCTGGTTTTCAGATTCTCCCTTCAGCATCTCCAGGTTGAGCTGCCCTTACCTGAGACCCTGGAGAGCCACTGCTGTTAAATGTAAAGACACAACTGAGCTGGATAGAGCAGTTATCTCACTCACTATAGGGCAATTTCCTATGTACTCCTTTTGGGGATCTGTTTAAACCAGCCTCCCCCAACTTTGTGCGCTCCAGATGTAGGCCTATAACCCCTATCAGCCCCAACATCATACAGCTGTGTTGGCTGGGGCCGTTGGGAGTTGCACTCCAAAATACCTGGAGGGCACTAGATTGAGGGAGGCCAGTTTATACTGTTGGGGATGCGGTTTTAAGTTATACAGAACCCTTCATTTTGAGTACATTGTTTTGGTGTGTTCTTGTGTTCCTCCTTCCTCCAGCAAGACCGAGTGTTTGGCAATGCAGTTCATGTAGCTGCTGCCTTCCCAAACATTGTTTTAAAACAACTTCTTGTGACCGCCTTGTAACATCTTTGTCTTCTAGCTGAAAGCAAAGTTGGCCTTATTGAAAAGAGAATACAGCAAAACATTCCACAGGTTACAGGTAAGTAAACAATAGTGTCTGCCAAGGACTTATAAGCAACTGATTTCTTCAGTTGGGGAAGATGTTTCATCACCTGAGGCCCTTCTCCATGTGCCTCCTCAAGGGGCCCTGAGGGCAGCAACACGAGAGCAGGTCTTTTCTGCAGTGGCCCCTCACTTGTGGAATGTGCTCCCTGGGGAGGCTCACCTGACTCCTTCCTTACATATCTTTAGGTGCCAGGCAAAAAACATTCCTCTTCTTCCAGGCTTTGGTTAATTATGGCCTTTTAAAATGGGGGTGGGGGTGATATTGTTTTGTTTGTTACTATAGTGTGCATTTTTGTGTTTCTATGTTGTAACCCACCCACCCACCCCGTGATCATCTCATGAAGAGTGATATAAAAATTTAATTAATAATATTAATAACAACAACATTTTTGGCAGAAAATAGAAGCACATCTGATTAAGCACTGGTCTTCCCATTACCCTTGTTTACTGTTTTTGTTTTTGTAGCGTGCTGAAAGAGCTGAAAAGGTGAACAACTATGTCAAGAAAACGGTTGCAGAGAAAAACCTGTTGCTTATGCAAGAGGAAGATGAGGGGGATCTTGCAGGTAAGCCTGGAAAGGCAGATCCATGGTCCTTTGGGTGTTTATCTGTCCTGATGAAGTCATTGCTCCATGGCTTTTGCTCTTGCATTATAGGCTTCCTCTACCTTTCCTACAAGGCAGAGTACTTTTTGTAAGTATTGCACCTGATGCTGTGCTTGGGCAGGCCTCTTGGGCTGAGGACTAAGTGAGAACATTACAGGGAGATGCCATAAAACTTAAATTAAATTTTCTTTTGTTGTTTCTGCTCCAAAACTTTGCATCGTTGGGGTCTTGGGTTCTGTTCACTTAGAATCCCACACATTTTTTGTTTGGCTATGTACAGATGAGGCCTGGTGTCCCAATTCAGAACTACTCTGGGTATTTGTGAGTGCTTATTTTTTAAAATGAGGCGAACTGGGACTAAAGCCATCTTAAAAATTGTGCTGGGTGGACTGGAAGCCTTTGCTTTCTACTTGTGAGATACATGGATAAGCCATGATGAATCGTGCAGAGGAGATGTGCTCCAGACATGTTCAGAGGCATTTTTATCACACGCTTCTAGGCTGAGATCAAACATTTGGAAGAACTGCAGTTCAGTGGCAAAGCATCTGCTTTGAATTCACCAGGTTCATGATTCAGTCTTCAAGCAGGACTTGGAGAGACTCTCTGCCCGAAACACTGGAGATCCGCTTCCAGGAGTGTAGTCAGTAGTCAGATTGACCAATGGTCTGATTCATTATAATCCAGCTTATATTATACAGCTCTGATATTATACAGCTGTTCCTCTAGTTATACTGGTTTGTATGTTCCCACATATTACTAATCTGAAGAAGATACCATATGTTTGTGTAGCCAGAAGTGTTTTTTTGGTATACAGTCATACCTCTTCTTACATATTACTCTGGATACATAAACTGGGTTGCGAATGTGGCAAACCTGAAGTGTATACTTCCGGGTTTCGCTGTGCGTGCAGAAACACTCAATCGCGCCGTGCACGTGCACAGAAAGACGCTTCCAGTTTTGGAGTTTTCGGGATACGGCTGGGCCTCTGGAACGGATCCCATCCGTAACCGGAGGTACCACAGTATAAGGACTGTGAGTTCAGTTCTAGCACTCAAAAGAAATTCCTCAGCACTCAATTATTTAATTCTAAGTGTTTGTTTTTTGTACCTGACACTGTTTGATGAATCTCTGGGTTTTAATTTTTAAAAAAGGAAAGTAGATTTGTCAAGCCTGAACTCCGCTTTCCACTCTTTAGGAAGTGAAACAGAGTTGTATGTTCAACTGCCTTTGTATCATCCTGTAGTTTTTAACTTCTTTTTATTAAAATGTGCTTCGTTTTGCTGTGCTGTGTACTTCCTTGATGGGAGAGTGCTGTTATTTCTTCCTTCACAGATGGTGGCTGTTCAAAGAAGAGCACTGCAAAATCTGCATCAGTCACCTTCAAGCCTGAGGCCTTCAACCAAGAAGACAGCTTGCTAGGAAACTTGAGTTCTTCGTGTAGCAACCAAGACCGCAAAAGTGTTCTCTTTAGTCCTGTTCTTAAGAAAAACCAGAAAAGTTTGTCAATAAGTAGAACCAAAGTGCAACAGAGAGCATCTTTGGCTTTGGAGGAGAGAGAAGAATCTACATCGGATGCACCTCTGAGAAATGTGGGACCCCAGCCAGAGAGCTCCCAGGGCTCCAGGTCCCCAGTTTTCAACAGAAGTGACAGTTTATGGACTGACCAGAGCATCCCAGTGGCCTCCTCAGGGAACACAGCTGAAGAAGGACGAGGCAGCGATGTTTCTCCTGTGTTGCTGCATCTGGAATGTTTACAGGAAACATCTGGGCAAACCACCTTTCTTCATGATCCGTCGTGTGAAAGCCAGGAGTCTTCACCTGAGCATCTTTGTGAGGAAGGCAAATTTGATAGCTCTGGAGGTCCAGCTGTCAAGAATATTGTGTCACCTGCAGACATGCAGAATGAATCTCCACAGATGGAGAAGGAGGCAGGCCGGTTTGCAGGCTTAGCTGTGACCATTGAGGCTTCCCAGGGAGATGCAACTTCCTCTCAAACACATGGGGATGGAATGCAGCAAGAAGGCAGCCGATGCCAGGAACCTCAGAAATTGGAGCTCAGCGGCGGTGACGCTCCCACCAGCAAGCCCAGCGGAAAGGGTTTAGGGGATCAGCTTGAAGAAGCTGGATCTTCCCTCCTGGATAGGGCTCCAGCCACACCTGCTAAGGATGTGCTGAGCTCTTGCACAGTAGTTGAGGGGCTCCTGTTTCCTGTTGAGTATTACGTAAGGACAACACGGCGAATGTCCAGTCACCAGAGGGAGGTGAACTTGGCGGCCGTCATTCAAACCCAGCTGGGCAAAAGTAGGAAAGGACAGAGAATTGCATGCAAGGAGAAGAGCACAGATCCAGCCTCATCATCCTCCCAAGGGCTGAAAGAAAGTGGTGAGCAGAGGGAGGCTATTCCTTTCCCATTTCCTGATTCTGGTGCCAGCCCTGGCACTTCTCCTCTTCAGTCTCTTTCTAATGAGAGCACATCTTCCAGCGGGGACCTAGTACAGAGCGAAGGCCTAGTGCAGTCCAGAAGAAAGAGAAGGCTGAGAAGGAGGTCTAATCACAGGGCCTCATCCTGCACAGTGGAGGACCCAGCAGAGATCGTGGAGCTGACAATTTCCAAGGCTGATAGTTCTCTTGTGCCTAGTGAAGCTCAGGGAAGGAAAGAAAACCACCATGGAAGAGACAAAGCCACAGTGCTTTACATGACAGCTGGTGGCAGCGTGGAATCCAAGCAGAGTGGCAGAAAATGGCCAGCAGAATCTGCACTTTCTGCTTCCACACACCCTGAGACTGTTTTAGAGACTGTCCATGTCTCACAGGCGGTGAACTCAAAGGACAGTGTTCCCTCCAGCTTCATGGGAAGCCTGGAAGAAAATGACAAGACATGTTGTCCTGACAGTGGGTCTCCTGAGCAGGCTGGGAATCGGAATAACGCGGGGGTCAATTTGGCACAAGTGGATAGAGTTGCCTTGCCTCACTATGCAGCCCTAGTTGCCTCTGTGAAATGCAAGCAGAGGGGAGCATCCCGAGGTATGTGCCCCCTGGACCCAGAGCTCGTTCAGCTTTATCACCCAGGGGCAGCTTGGGGGGGGGCTCCTACTTAGTCCCTTTAGAGCAAGGGTCGCCAGCGCAGTATTTGTGGGCACTACAGTGCCCACTAATTTCTCCAATGGCTCCCATGAAAGGCCTCAGTAAATATCCCCTTGGGAATATTTTGCTCATTTCCTGTGTACACTGGCTTGGCTTCTTCAGTGGAGACTCTTTCCCATGGGGAAGTTGAGGAAGCTCCCTTAGGTGGCATGACCTGCAGGATCTCCTTGAGAAGTTCTTTGTGACCCTTTGAAGTGAGTTGGAGGTGCTGTGCAGCTGGCACCCAAGAAGAGCTCCCTGATTGATTGATTGATTGATTGATTGCGCCCCATACTAATTGGGGGTGGTGAGGGCTTTTGGATTTCCAGCTTGGTCACTATACGCTCATTTTACAGGCCCCATGGTGGTCTTTGATATTTCCCCATTGTTTTGGGGCCTTATTGAGCTGGGGGATGGGGGCAGAGGACAAGGCTTTTCAAAATGTACCTGGAAGCAAAGCACACAGTTCCTTTGCATCTGTCCATTTCTTCCAGGAGATTCCTGAGATGCAGGGGGAGTTCACAGCTTAGAGCATCTAGGTCAGGCATCCCCAAACTGCGGCCCTCCAGATGCTTTGGCCTACAACTCCCATGATCCCTAGCTAACAGGACCAGTGGTCAGGGATGATGGGAATTGTAGTCCAAAACATCTGGAGGGCTGAAGTTTAGGGGTGCCTGATCTAGGTGGTTCAGCAGAGGACAACTGAGAGCATGTTTTGAACCAACAGGTCTCCTGCTGCTAATTTGAAGCAGGGTGGCTTTAAGGATCCCAGGAGCCCTTCTAGAGTAAGATCCTCATGACTGCAGTGATTGACAGGCTAAGCTGTTTCTCTTTTGTGTTTGCAGGTAGAAGGAGGGCCAGCCTGCCTGTGGAATCTCAGGATCCTGCCTCACTTTACCTCTCTGGGACAGGTTCCCCCAAATTGTCCCTTCCTTTTCATGGCAAGAGAAGTAAGCTGTCCAGTCTTGAATGGCTGCCCTGTGGCTTAGATCTCCAAGAATTCCACCTACCTGAAGATGAATTTGGGCTCCTTAAACTGGAAAAGCTCAAAGCCTGTGCTGTAAATCTGCCGGAGACTTTTGACACTGGCCAGTCAGCCAAGTGCCTCCAGGACACTAGTGGGGCTGGCTTTGAGAAAGATTCAGCACTAGGAGAGAATCCCATTTCCCTGGAGAAAGAGCCACCCTTTCCAGTGGGCTCCCCTCAGAAAGCTCCTCTGTCAACTGAGTTGTTCCTCTCTCTAGCCCTGGAGGGTGCCAGCAGCCTCCCAGAGTCCCAGCTGCCTACCCCAGTTTTCCCCCGTCTGGGGGCAACCCCAGCCTCCCAGGCCTTGCCAGGCACACCTGGTGCATTTGCTTTGCAAGCTCATGCCAGCCCTGAGCCAGGGGACTCTGCAGGTATTTCTGCCTTGCCCAGGAGCAGGCAAGAGGAAGAAGAGGGAGGTGGCGGAAGGATGCCCTCATGGTCACAAGGCCAAAGGGAAAAGAGCTGGAAGCCTGATGAGGACATAGCCAGCTTTGAAGAAGGGCAGCTATCGGCTGGCGAGTCTGTTGAGTGTTACAAGGAATCCCCCAAACAGGAAGAAAGAGCAGAGGAGCCTCTGGTTGGTTGGTTGGTTTACTCATACAATTTCTGTGCTGCTTTCCAAACAGTGTACAAACAATAAACAACAACAGCAGAGCATCATAGTTACAGCACAAGTTATATAATGAAGAGTTTTCAATAAAACAAAAGAGCAGCTGAACATTATTACTCACTCCACCCACATTCTGCTGCAGTGATCGCACACTCTTGCTGGGTAGTACCAACTGCTCTCTGCTTTCAGTCATAATTGTAGAGGTCTCTGGGATTCCCAAGGAGAAAGCAGAGGCGTTTCTGTCAGAGCTGCAGGCTTGACCTTCCAGGAACTGCAGTTATAATCAAAACTCTCTCGCTTGTGTACCTCTTTCTTCCCTTTCTCTTGGCTGCCTGCAGAACTCCATGACACTCCCTGTTCTTTGGCCCTGCCTAAGTTTCCCACAGCCTCTCTACGTCTTTCCCTTTCTTTGCTTCCATGTCTTGCCTGTTTCTCCCTTCCTTCATTCCTCAGTCTCTGCCCATCCCTCAGGTTCTTGTTGCCTACTGTGCCTCCTTTCTTTGGTCACCTTCGCCTGGAGCTCACTTGGGTCCCCTTAGCTACCCATCCCTCAACATTCCTGCCTACTCAGCCTGTTTCTGCCAGCACCGCTCTCCAGTCATTCAGCCCTGTGTGAGAGTCCCCTCCCCCCCTTCCCCAGCCAGATCAACTTTTCTTTCACAGAAGCTGCATCAATTGCCAGGTTACTGTGGCTGAAACCTTTCCCCCGAGCAGGTAGAATGTTCATGAGCATTTCAAGACCATTCCCAGCAAGGGGCAAGTCACTGTTTGTTTTTAGCCTGCTAGGTGTGGAATACCCTTGCGTCCAAAAGAAGGCAGCCTAGTTCAAGCTTCTGCCCTTAGGCAGGATCTTTCATGCATAAATTCGTGGTACAGATATATAGCCTACGTTGGGTGGGAAACTTCTGTCGCTCCACGTGGTGCTGAACTACATTTTCCAACAGCCCCTTCAAGCATGATGGGAGTCAGAGATCAACAACATTTGGCGTACCAAAGGTTCCCCACCTCATTCAAGGGGTTGGGATATTGAGAGTTCATGTTGCACCTTGACTTCCAGGAATCTGATTTGGGACAATTGTGCTTGAGCCAAGCTTAGGCACCCTTGTCTGTCCAAAATCACATTCCTGCAGAAGCATTAGCATTCCAGGTGCCTGGCGCTTAAGAGGCAAGTGGGAACTCTGCTGCCCGGAAGCCGTATGGTTCTTCATTTTATTACCTTGATGTTTTATTGCAGAACAAAGTGGCTGTAGAAGACCCAGTGGAGGACAGCCAGAGAAAAGGGAGCTTGCAAATGACCTCAACACTAAAGGTTAAAGAAGAAAACCATGTCACATTTTTTTTTAAAGTGCTTTATTGATGTAAATGCATGTCTGCACATTTTTATTTTAAAAAATCCTTGTTCCAACTCTACCTGCTTCTGGACACAGATGTGTCCTTTTCCCCCTGGACAATGTTATTCAGGCTTGCTAGGACCAATTCACACTTTTGTTCATTTATCCTTTTATATGCTTTTATTCTGTTTTATTGGTTTGGGTTTTTCATTATAATGGATATTGTATTTATATTGTACATAGCTTAGGGGTTAAAAAAAATTAAGTGGCTCAGAAATTGTTATGAATATGTAACAAAATACTGTAGATACATAGAAAAAATATGTGAGAGAGACATTGCACATACTTTTGTAAATAAAAAAAATCCTTAATAAAAAATCAAAATACTGTAGAGGTGCAGATAGGCACTTGCCTGTGGAGTGAGAGGAGTGGCACAGTTGCCCCTACCCTCTTGGATGCTCTCCTTTCTCTTGCATCCTCCCCTCACTCCTTTCCTAGAACAGGCCTCCAGGATAGTGCCAAGAATGCTGCTTTTTTTTTGCGTGTGTGTGTGTGTGTGTGTGTAGGACAGCAGTATTGTGGTTGGGTGCCCAAGTGTGCTCTCCCTCTCAGTCTCAGGAGGTGGGGAGGAAGCGGAAGGGCAGAATTAGCCGGGTTCAAGTATGTGCAAGTACTAGACATCGTCAGGACATCTGGCATGAACAGGGGAAAGGCCTTTAGAAATGAAGCACAGAGACCACATCTGGTCCACATTAGGAGGAAGGCCGGGATGTGCAGATGCTTTCCTAGCAAGCTTGAGCCTTGGCCCCTTTATTGAGCTAGCCGCTGGTCTGGTGACTGTACATCTCCAGTAAGCTGCTTTCCCTGTGTAGAGGAGCACCAGCCCCTTGCTGCTGCTGCTGCTGCTGCTGCTGCTGCTGCTGCTGCTGCTGCTAGTGGTTGTTGGTGGTGGAAGCTCTTTGTGGCACATGATTTGCCTGCTCTGGCAACATTTCCCTCCCACCCACCTGCCCCCTATTGATTCTCTTTCTCTTGTTTTGTACAGAGCTGCTCTGCCTCGTGCTTGGTGGACATGGGCACCGTGTGGTGGGAGGCCGCTGACTTCACAGCACTGTGTGTTGTGACAGCTTGTGAGGCTTCCGTTTCCCTCTGGAGGCATCTGGAGTCCGGCCACTGGGGCTCTGTGCACACATGGCACTTTACAAAGGTTAGAAAGAAGGGGTCTTTGCTCCTGCTGAAATAGAATATGTGTGGTCTGCCCCATGGTGGCTATCACCTGCAACTTGCTGCAGTTGCCCTTTAGTAACTTCTGGAAACAAAAACTGGCTCTGGGCTTCTTCCCATTGGAGCATCTGGTTGGCCCTTGGGAGAGCAACATGCTGGACTAGATGGGCCCCCTTTGGCCTCTTCCAGCAGCCAGGCTCTTCTTGTCCTGGAAAGGGGGAGCACGGATGAGGAGGAAGAGAGTTGATCCCTGTTACTCTGGTTCCCCAGGTTCCGGTCATTCAGATTGTCCCCCTGCCGGGTGTCCAGAGCCTTGTGTGTGTTGCATTGGGAGGACTGGAGATTTCGGAGATCAGGTAAGACAGAGGCAAGGAATTATGAGGGCTGCCTTGTCAAATAACCCTGTTTTTCTTGCATGGTAGCACAGAGATGTTACCAATACACGAAGGTTCTCAGCATACCTGCCTGAAGTAAGTGCCGTTGACATAAGGGAGGGATTACAAACATGCTTGGAATCGGGGCCAAAAGCTACCATGTCACCTTTTCCTCTAGGTTCTTGTTTTATTCTTCTGAAGATGGCTGTGTTAAGCAACCCCTCGTCAAAACTGGAAACATAAATGCTGTTCTTGGACTAAAGAATAGGAGGCTGGTCAGCAGTTGTGGGTCACTCCAAGACCAAGAAGTGGAAGTCCTCTCTTTCTCTGAGACAGGAAGGTGAGAGGTGGCGGCAGTAGCAGTGGGAAAGGAAAGTTGCCCAGGGGAGGGGGGGCGGTTCACTGATCTCCTGGAGCAGCAGCAGAGACAAAAGGTGTTTTGCTGTCTTTGAGACATCTTCTACTACTTCTTTCAGCTTGGTTTCAACATCCCTGGGGGTTTCTTTTGTTTCTAGGAGTAAAGAGAGGCAGGCTTTGATGCCTCCTGAAGAGACTGTTTTGGCTTTTGCCGAAGTGGATGGGATGCAGGAGGCTTTAATTGCCTTGACTACCACAGATTGCTTGGTGGTCTGGTAAGCATCTGTATGGAGTTTACTTGTACCGCTGCCAGAACAAAGTTTTTCTCTAAAATCTAAAAACTTCCCAGTGTCCTCAATTAATGAGACTCTGATGTTTGACTTATATTTCATAAGGAAAGCAGAAAAAGTTTACACGGCAATTTTATAAACGTATATTCCACCCCTGTTCACATGCGAGGAAATATTTGTTTGTGGGGAGAGGAGACTAGTAAAGGACATTTTAAATATTTTTAAATGATTTTTTAAAATTAAGACTTGGTAATTCAACAGCATGCATTTGTCTTATATTGTTTAAATGTGGGGGTGGGGTGGAAACAGTATTTTTAACATGCTAATCTTAGCAAGCCCAGAAAGTCATGACTAACAGTGGATTTCCTGTGAACAGGCCTAAGACCTGTGGGTATAGAGTGGTATATTATTATTATTACTACTACTACTACTACTACTACTACTACTAATACAGTCGTAGTTCTCGAACGTTTGGCTCTTAAGCGATCAAAACCCATTACCACTGAAGGGAGATGCCTTTGGGCACTGGTTGGGAACAAAGGAAGTTTCCTTATACTGAGTCAGACCATTGGTCTCTCAAGCTCAACATTGTCTATGCCAACTGGCAGCAACGGCTCTCCTGAGTTTTAGACTGGGGAGTTTCTCCCAGCCCTACCTGGAGAGGCCAGAAATTGAACCCAAGACTTTCTGAATGCAAAACAGGTGCACTACCACTGAGCTACAGGCCCTTCTTTGTAACTTGCCCCTCTCTCGGAGGCAGGGTTTTATGTTTCCCAGGCTGTCTTCATGGCCATCTATCCTGAGGAGGGCCTGTTCAAGTGGTTTGGTGCAGGGATGCCAAGAAGGATGTCAAAAACAGCAGAATGGCCAGTTCTAGTGCTTTAGGAAAGCAAAGTGTAAACTTACAACACTGCCTGAAGGGACCTGCTGCCTTTACAGACTCAGGACGGACACCAAAACAGCAAGCAGCCATCATGACTTGTCCGCAAGGTGCTACTATGTTAAGCATTACTTATACATAAAGCAAGCTGCGCAAGCTGGCATCAGTAGCCCAGTTAACACCCCTGGCTTAGAGGCCCCTTCCCAGCTCGCATCCATCTCCTTAGATAAAGGAGTAGCCGACAGGCAGCCGGCGAGTGAAGTCTCTCCTCTCCTAACTGAATCAAAACTAAGGCTTCAAAGCAGATAAACATACGTGACCTCATTTTTGCAGCGACTAACAATTAGTCTTGGGGTTATCCTGACTACCAAGATGGTGTTTACAGGCCTTCCAGAACATTTTTACTGTTTGATTCTACACACCTTTTGCTGCATTCTGTACAGGAGCAGGTGACATTTGCTGTCTCCTTTTGCAGGAACTTGACAACTGGGCAGCTGCTGAGGAAGGTGCCTCTTGGTTTTTCCTACCCAGGATCTGTGTGCCACAAGGTCTATTCTGACTCGGTATGTCTCTTAAAGCAAGTTCTGCTCTGTGAAATACACAGTGCTGCAGTTTGGGCTGGGTCAAGGAGCAAGGCATCTTGGGAAAAAGCGGATCTGGGATTCAAGTTGCACCCTTGCACTTACCTCTCCCACTCCCCCCCCTGATGTTCTTGTCTTTGTGTTGCACTAGCTCCCTAGCTCTAGACACCACCAAGGTCCAACTTTGACCTTGAAGGTCCTAAATCCCTTTAGTTCTGCATTCCTAGGAGGTTGCCTTCCCTCCTACATCCCATTGCAGTGTAAGGCATCAGCAAAGTCTCCATCAATATAGGCTTCTGTTCCCTGGGTTAAAATGTTTCTGGGTTGGCATCTAAGAGCCAGACCAAAATGTTTCGCGATCTGAGATTTTAACAGAAGCTCTGCTTTCAGCCAGGTTTGCAGCAAGTTGTGTGCAGCTTTCAGACTGCAGCATGCCTTGAGTCTTAGAGGTGGGTCAGAAACAGAGTCACAACCTTGTTAAGTGGGTACCACTTTCTTGAGCCCTGGATCTCCTCTCCCTCCCCCCAGTTCCACCACCAGTCGCTGCTACTTTTGTTGCTTGCTGAATTGACATTTCCACTTGCTTTTCCTTCCTTGTGGATCAGGGCCTCCTGTTCGTAGTTCTGAGCCACCCGCATGCCAAGGAGAGCAATTCATGTGTGAACCCTGCCTTCCAGGTGGTTGTGCTCAACCCCAAGACAGCAAGGAGTGCCAGGCTGATGTCCTTATCCCTTCCCCTGGGAATCACAGGAAGGCAAGTTGTTGCTTGTTGTTATTTCCACCCATAAAACCAGCAGTTAGAGCATATTGCAGCCAAACTAGGGTATGGGGATCTGACTGCCCATTTAGCTCAGTTCTTCCTACTCTGGCTGGCAGTAGCTCCCAGGCTCTCTGGCAGAGGTTTCTCCCAGTCCTGCTACCTCTGATAACGTTAACTGGGCGCAGCAAGGACTGGGGGTGTCCTATATTCAAGACACATGCTTCCCCTCCCCCACTTTCTTTCCAGCCCAGTGGAGCTACATTCCTGTTGATGCTTCTGTAGCTCTAGGTCACTGGGAGGGCACTGCCTCCTTCCTGCCAGCCTCCTGTGTAAATCTGATTTTAAGCACTGGAGCTTCCTGGACTCTGGTGAAGGGAGCTGCTTCCTCTGCAGCTCTTCATGTCAGGAGTTCCTAATGAAGCCTCTGCTGGCGTGTGTCATGATGGGTTATCATTCAAGTGCAGACCACTTTCTGCCTGCCACCTTCTCTGCCCTTTGAACATCCTGGACCTCTTCCACAAACAGCTTTCTTTCCTGGTTGATGATGAGGATCATTAAAACATGCTGTAACTTCCACTCTTATTTAAGCAGGCTTTTTAAGGATCCAGATTTTACTGCACTGTTGTGATTTTAAGAAAACAGCCTTGTATAAAGTTGTAGAAAAATGTTAAATCTGTTTTTAATTGTGCGAGTCCTCTGTGTTTCTTGTTTTTATTTTGGTTTTATGCTCTTGCATTTTAGTTCTAGTTTTTTAAAAAATTAAAGTTACGTTATGGGGCAGTATTAATATGGATATTGCTTTTGGCTCTAGGTACTTGGAGGGCGAAGTGAAGGGTGCTTCTGCAGCAGCTGTGCTAACATCTGGAAACATTGCTGTCTGGGATTTATTTTGGGGGCAGTGCACGGCTCTGCTGCCCCCCGACTCTGAAGGGAGCTGGTCTCTCGCCAGGTGGTCTGTGACTGACACTTGTCTGCTGGCTGGGCAAAAAGATGGCAGTGTTTACATTTACAGTTACACAACAGCGTTGAGGGACTCGCTTGGTTAGATGAGTTAATTTGGACAAGATTTCCTGCACTTGAACATGTAAGGACTAGTGGATCTGTTTCTCCAAAAAGTTGAATGCTTTCAGGGATAAACCAATTTCAGAAGTGTTATGAAGTGGCCCTAGGAGAAAGTTGTATTCTGTTTATTCTGGCGTTGCCAGTACAGTTGTGCCTGCTAGGGCCAATGGTAGTTTTATCCCAGAACATCAGGTTGGTGAAGGCTGGTCTCAGGAATTGATAATGGGCACAATCCACTTTTTCTCTGCATACCCCAAACATTTTCTCTGCATACCCCAATGGGCTTTCCTGGGCACAGTATTGTGCAAAATCTATTGTTCTTACTGTTCACCCTCTTGTGCAGGCTTTGAACTGTTAAAAACATTTTCTGGAGTGTCCTAAATGTAATATTAAAATTTCTTTTTCAAAAAATGTATAAAGTTTTCTAGGTGATGTGTTTATTTCTAAACACTGGATGTGAGGGACAGAAGCTATAGACAGCCCCCTCCCATCTTAAACACAAGCTCTTCGCCCAGCGCAAGTGGGAGCGGGGAGGGGGATGTTTCTAGCGGGGAATCAGGAAGTAGGAGCCCGGGCTCAGGCAAGGTAGCCGAGCCAAGGTGCCGCTTGGGAACGGAAGGAGGAAGCGGGGAAACTGCGGGAAGAAGACCGATCCCAGCGACCCCGGAATTGCGCAGGAAACGACGTGGGCGGAGATTTAGTATCCCCAGGCTACTTTGCTGGAGGAAAACACGGGAATCTCCATTCGGAGGTTCTGCACCAGACTGACAGCATGTACATAGCACTGTTTCAGCACTGTAAATAGACTGCACTAAATAAAAGGATAAAAATGCAGAGCTGTGAGGAGTCGTTACTCTAGAGTAGCCACCAGCGCCACTGTGACACTTATAAATTGCCTAAAATTTTCCAAGTGCTGTAGGTGTATCATTGAAAGATGAGACAGACCATTCACCCAGCCTCACAATGGTAATAGACACAATAGAAAAGGAAGAAGTAATAGTCACAAAAGAAAAGGAAAAAGGAATGGGGAGGGAAGAAGAAAGCAAGTGTTGGAGCAGCTAATCCTTTACTGCCCATTATGATGTCTCCCGCTCAATAATTACAGTATCCTCCTGGGCTGCAGAGAATGGTCTACAGATAGCTGGCATGAAAGTGGGATGGAGTACAGTGCTACCTTGATTCTCAAATTTAATCCATTCTGGGAGTCTGTTCAACTCCCAAAATGGTTTGAAAACCAAGGCGTGGCTTATGATTGGCTGTGGGAACTTCCCGCACTCAATCGGAAGCCGCATCGGACATTCAGCTTGCTTTCAGGCCAAGGTAGCCGGCGTTTGCCTATAGACAGCTTTCTGACTAAACCACAAGCCAGAGTGCACGGAAACACTATTTATCTTCCTGCTGCAGCGGTATCTACCTGCACTGGCATGCTTTCGAATAGCTAGGTGGGCAGGAGCTGGGACAGAGCAACGGGATATCACCCTGTCATACGGATTCAAACCGCCAACCTTCTGATCGGCAAGCCCAAGAGGCTCAGTGGTTTAGACCACAGCACCATCCACGTCCCTTACCAGTAAGCATGGCCAATCACCAGGGATGTTGAGAGTTGTAGTTCAGCAACCTCTGAAGTGTCAAAGGTTCCCCACACCTCTACATTGATCAGTGGGGGTGGGAGGCTTGTGTGTGTGTGCACATGCACACATGCACTAGATAGCTACACCCTCTGCAGGCATGTGTTCCCCAAAAGGGTTTCATCCTGTCCATGTGCCCTGGAGGCTGACTTTGCTAACTGGTGGCAGGGTTTTAGGTAGGAGTCTCCCAGGTCTTCCTGGAGATGCCAGCCACATAACATGCCAAAAGGCCTAGATTCAAAGCAGGCATCCCCAAACTGCGGCCCTCCAGATGTTTTGGCCTACAAATCCCATGATCCCTAGCTAACAGGACCAGTGGTCAGGGAAGATGGGAATTGTAGTCCAAAACATCTGGAGATTGGGGATGCCTGATTCAAAGTAAGCGCTCTACTTCTGGGGAAAGATTCCAGTCCCCATTGTTCTGAATAAAAGGCTGGTTTAAATGCCAACATTGTAATCTATTTTTATGGCGTCAGACCTCTTGGCTCATCTAGCTCCATATTGTCTGCCCCGGCTGGCAGTAGTTCACCAGAAGAATATCCGCAGCCCTATCTGGGACCTTCTGCATGCAAAGGAGGAGCTGTCTGGCAGTGAAACTGCAGGAGGGAAGAGGGCAATGAGGCAGGCTGGAGGGCTATCGACGCTACTCCAGTTTTACTCGGAGTAGAACCATTGAAATTAACTGAGCTCCGTTACTTGTAATTTGAATCCCTGGACGGGGCAAGAGGAGGAGCCACCACGTGGGCCTGAGGGTAAGGCGGGGCTTGCTTTGCATATGCAAGCACGGCGCGCTGCATGCCGGGAGCCTCCCCTCCTCAATACCCTTGAAGCCCGGCGGGCGAGCTGGCTGGCGCGAGGTATTGTGGGCGTCGGCGCAGGCGCACTTTCGGGGTCATCATGGCGGCCCGTGTCCTCCTGCTCTCCTCCACTTGCCTCCGCCGCCGGTGCTGCAGCGGGAGCCGCGGCTTCTTCTCCGCCTCCTCCTCCCCGCTCGGACGTCTCAGCCTCCCGCTACCGCCCGCCTCCCGCCTCAACTGCTTGGCCCCCCTCCAGCCGCCGGGACCCGCCAGGCTGACGCCGCAGGTGAAGAGCGCAGGCGGGAGTCCGCCCGGTGCAGCGCAGGGTTCGGCTTTGCAGGCCGCCCGAGATCCCAACGAGGGGGGTGGTCTGGAACCGAGCCCAGCGGATTGCGCAAGATTCGGGGTTTTATCGTTTTCCTACGCTGCCTTTCAACCAACAAATAGCCGAAAATAATTATATTAATTAACACAGCTAAAGCTGGATCAAGAATGGCGACAAAGAACGGGGTAAAAACATGAAGCAGCAGCGGCTCCCCGCTGCATGAGGGTAGTGCTTCCCCCTCGTGGCCTCTCTTGCCCTTTTACTGCTGCCATGGGGAGATGATTCTGTGCTGCTGCTTCCTTGGTGGGGTAGTCCCAGTTTCGTTTATTCTTGCATTCGTTACCACTTTGAGGTTTAAATCTCTTCGCATTGTTATTGTTGGTGTTTTTTACAATCAAGCGGTATGTAAATTTTATGAAATAAATAAGTGAATAAATATATGTGCTACGCCTCCCCTCCAAGGAGCTCAAGTTGCCAAGGATGGTTCTTCCATCTCACTTTATCCTCACAACAGCCCTGTGAGGAAGGTTCAACAGAGAGAGAGAAAGAGAGAGTGACCAGCCCAATGTTATGCAATAAGCTTTGTGGGTGCATTGAAGATTTTGAACTCAGGGGTCTCCCTGGTCATAGAATCATAGAGTTGGAAGAGACCACAAGGGCCATCCAGTCCAACCCCCTGCCAAGCAGGAAACACCATCAAAGCATTCCTGACAGATGGCTGTCAAGCCTCTGCTTAAAGACCTCCAAAGAAGGAGTCTCCGCCACACTCCTTGGCAGCAAATTCCACTGTCGAACAGCTCTTACTGGTCCTAGTCCAGCATTATGGACACTGAATCGCACTGGCCCTGGATTGTAGGCTGGGCTTCCTTCACAAGTACAAGGTGCTTCGCCATGAAATAGGAGGTTTTATGTGCACACCAAGGCAGCAAATGCCCAGTGGAAAACCCCTTGCACTGTCCTCCCTGCTTTTGGAGTTCCTTGTGCCATCTGATCCTTAGAAATTATATTTTGAGACTCTGCTTTTCAGCCAAAGTTGTTTTTTTGAAGGCGCATTTAGTTTGCCATAAATTTTAGGGCTTGAGAATGATCTATCAGGCTCAGATTTTCAGGAGCTGTGTTTCAAAATCAAACATGCACACTTCAGTGTTTCCATCTATGAATATCTGGGGAGCTTTAGTGACCAGTTCTTTTTAGGTGTCACCTGTAAAGAGTTAGTATTTCAGGTGAGGGTGCTGAGGATATTCCCAAATCATGAAAAACATATATCTGGCTTCTCCTATAGGTCTCTGGAACGTTGCTTCAATTATGTCGTCATTACTCTGAGATGCCTCCTTTGACCCTGGATAACATCAAAGATCGAGTTCTTTATGTCCTGAAACTGTATGATAAGATAGATCCAGAAAAAGTGAGTAACTGTGTTGCAGCCTCTGTTTTGACTGTTTTTTTCTTGAGTCCTGGATTCTTCATGTGTATGATTAACATACATTTTGCACTGGAGCAAACCGCACCTTTGAATGAACCACAAAGGTGTGTTCCCTATCTTCCTAAAACTTTGTGCCAGCTCAAACAGGTCATGCGTTATGGCCATAGCAGACGATAGGAAGAAAGTTGTCTCTCTGGCTTAATGAAACAAGTGAGCATCCAGACACCAAAATAGGAAATGAACAATAAGGTGGTCCAATTTCAGTTTTAAGATTGTCCAGTAATGGGAACAAAGTCAGAACAATATTGTGGGTGGGGTGGAGAGAAGACCTCTATACGCAGTAAAACCCAAATCTCCCTGGAGTCTTTGGCCCCTATTTTCTTACTTTTGACATTATTTGGATGGTTAGGGACATTGTCCATTATACAGTGGAACCTCTACTCATGTACCAAATCCGTTCTGGAGGTCCATTCATGAGTCGATCTGGGTCGCTGGGAGAAGCGCCGTTCTGTGCATGTGTAGTCGGCAGAAGCCGCTTCTGCGCATGCGTAAATTGTGGCAAACCTGGTTTTTACTTCCGGGTTTGCCACGGTTGTGAGTTGGATTGTTCGTGAGTAGGGGCGGTGGCAAGTCGAGGTTCTACTGTACCTCAATGTGGGGTTTTCTATTTTGTCTTCCAGCTCTCGGTAACTTCCCACTTCATGAAAGACCTGGGCTTGGACAGCCTGGACCAAGTGGAGATCATCATGGCAATGGAAGATGAATTTGGTAATGTGTTACTTTGATGTGTGCAAATACATCTCAAGATGTGCCTGTTAGAATGTCACAAGGTCAGAGTGTGCCTGCTGTGGATCTCAGTCTTATTTGAGAAAAAACAGAAGTTAATACAAAGCAAAGTAATACTCCTGGGCCGTTGCTCTGAGCATCAGAGTTAGTCAGGTCTGGAATGCAGATGTTTGTGTCTTCCATACCATTGGCAACAGCCAACCTGGTGTGCCCTTTGATGTTTCTGCCACAGTGTCAGGGAACATCAGCTCTCTGGCGTTCCTTGGGCAAAGCAGTCTGGGTGTTCATTCTAGCAGGGATAGGCAACATGCTGCTCTCCAGATGTTGCTGTGCTGTTACTTTCACCATCCCTGACTGTGGACTGGGGCTGCTGTGAGTTGTAGTTTAACGACATCTGGACAGCACCATGTTGGCTACTCACACCATTATACAAACTGCCCAACCAGGCTTTTAACACGACAATCCTTTTATTCTCCTTGGATATGCACACATTTCCCTTTTCTCTCTTATTTGACCTTTTGGTATAAATTTACACTCACTTAAGTTTCTCTCTATATTGGTGTTTCCCACAGTTCTCTGTGCTTCATGGCACATTGGTCATTACACTACTTCCTTGGCTTAGGCTCAACCATCTTGCACTGCTGTGCATCCTGATATGTGATTTGGACTTGTAGGAATTTATACCAGGTCAGATTATTTGTCCTTCAAGTCCAGTATTATCTGGCAGCAGCTCTCCATCAGCTGCTTTCCTGATCCTTTTAAGTGCAGGTGCCAGTAGCTGAACCAGGGACTACCTTCATCTAAAAAAAGGGGGGGGGGAGGTTTCTGCCACTGGGTTGTGGTCCATCTCTAGTTGCATTTCTGACAAGACTACTGGGAAAAGATGGAGCTCATGCATTTTAGCATATCCCAGCTTGCTGAACTCCCTTCACTGATATAAGTGGCCTGGTACATTACCCAAACTACTACTTCTTTGGTGATCACTTGTAGCCATGTAAGATTGTCTTCCATGAATATGGTCTTAACAGTATGTCAGTAGGTGACTGGAGGCCAATTCTGGATCCACACATTCCTTTCACAGTGGGGCCATAGGTTTCCGGGTGGGAGTTCATCCCGCTGAGGATTTGCCAAACATGCCTTCCTCTTAGCACGGTTCTGCCTTTCATCCTGAGTTTGTGCTTCTTCAAAGTCCATGACCCCTTTGTTAGAGGCTGTTTTCCAAATGGAGCGCCCACAGGCCAGTGTTTCCCAGTTGTCGGTGTTTATCCTAAATTTCTTAAAGATTTGGGTACCTGAACTATAGGTAGTTGCATAAATTGCTTCTGTTAAATGCCCCTTCCCTTCCCATACTCTTTAGTAGCACTTTAAGGAGTTTCCAGGAGAATCTCATAAGTAATAATGTGCTTACAAACTGTTCTTGTATGTTTACACCCTGACTCCCAGGGGACACAGATCATTCTGTTAACTTTCCTGCACTACATGGGGTTCCTTTGCCCCTCCTTTGAAAAACTACATTGTGATCCCTTTGCCCCTCCTTTGAAAAACTACATTGTGATCCCTTGTCTTGTTGACTGAGATTCCTTCACCTCTAGGACTAAACAGGCCACATCTTTTTCAGGATTTGAAATCCCTGATGTGGAAGCAGAGAAGCTGATGTGTCCGCAAGAGATTGTAGATTACATTGCCGATAAGCAGGACGTGTACGAATAATTGTTTGTGTCAAGCTGAGTAAGTAGAGGCTCCTGCTGGAAGGAGTGTGCAGTGGTCTTGTGGTAGAAAACCTCCTCTCCTCTTGTTCAGAGGGCATCTGATGCAAGGGAAGCAGAAGATGGACGTTTTGGGGAGGTCTTCATGCTCTTCTCACTGCAAAGGCATCAGGCTCTGCTAGATAGAGAATCTTGGGTAGCATGGAGCAGCCCCCGTTAAAACTTCTTTGGAAGGGGGATTCTTTTATTCATGCTTTGCTTGGGAAGGCCTTGGGAGCCTGCTGCCTCTTCTCGTAGGTGTTACTACACTTGCTTGGGGACACAGCCCTCTATCTGTGTCCGTAAACCACCTTTCCATGTTCATGGAATAAGCAACACGCAGCTGTGGGAAGTTACTCTGGTGCTAAGGGAACATCGTCCCCCTGTGACATTCTCCTTGAGTTGAGGCTACTGAAAGCTGGTCTAGTAGATTTTGCCAAATACAGAGGAGCACAGCAAAGGTCCCGTTGTGCCTAGGTAGCCAAGTGCTCCTAGACTAGATCTTTTCCGGAAAAGGGAGCACTTTATTCTAAAGTAAAATGCAAGGCAAATTGCAAGAAGAGCAAGTAAAGGTTGTTCCAGAGTGGAGAGGCAGCAATAACTGGCATTGGAAGTTGAAAAGGTGACCCAGGGGTGGGGGTAGAATGAGAGATTGAGTTTTAGCTCTATAACAGGCATCGGCAACCTCCGGCCCATGGGCTGGATACAGTCCATGGAGGCCATTTATAGCTCATGGAGGCCATTTATCTGGCCCACAGGCCGCCCCTGAACCCAGCCACCCGCTCAGCAAGTCCCCCATGCACTGCGGTAAACCGGCGCAGCGCAGCACGGGGACTTGCCAAGCAGCGCCGGAAATCGCGTCTACACAGCCGCAGAAGCGATTTCTGGCGCTGCGGACATTTTGGAAATGGGCAGCGCAGCACCAGAAATTGCTTCTGCACAGAAACAATTTCCGGTGCCACACTGCCCATGTCCCAAACACTTGAAATGGCTTCTGCGCAGCTGCGGACATGCGCACAAGCAATTTCTGGTGCTGCACTGCCCATTTCCAAAATGTCCCCAGCGCCAGATATCACTTCTGCGCAGCCATGTACATGCGCAGAAGCCATTTCCAGTGTTTGGGACATGGACAGCATGGCACTGGAAATCGCTTCTGTGCCTGTGCGGCCCATGTCCAGCCCACGGACGATAGTCCGTGGGAATCCTCCGGCCCACGGGCAGAAAACGTTGCCGGTGCCTACTCTATAACCTCTCTTTCCTTTATGATCAGTCAGAAGCATGTCAAAAGGAAGTGGAACCCCCTAGTTTATAAGGAAGTGTTTCACTGTGTGGGTTACTTCTCAGTGATCTTTTTGAATTTCTAAGCTGTACATGTCTCCCTCTCCCATCCACAGGCAACTCTGTTCTGTCCTGAGGGCTAGGATGATGTCAGCAGGAAGAGGGGACCGTGTCATGGAAGCTCTGTGCTGTATTGAATCACTATTGCGCTCAGAGGAATAGTCCTGTTGGCTGCTGTATTTAAAGCTGTGTAATATATGTTGGCCTTCAAAATAAAAAGACTGATACTGACTCCTTTATTCTGATTTTCGCTGGTTCCAAGCATGCGTGTATTACGTGTCTCAGGGTTAGGGTTACAGCTACATTGCCTGTTCTCTTCTGGTTAAGGGGTGTGGTTCTTCTCCCTACTTGCATCTGGGGAACTCATAAAATTGAAGAGTTGGAAGGGACTATGAGGGTCATCTAGTCCAACCCCCCTGCAATGCAGGAGTCTTACCCAATTGTGGGGCTCGAACCCATGACCCTGTGATGAAGAGTCTCATGCTCTACTGACCAAACTATGTTAAAGGAACCAAGAGGTGGGATGAGCTCTTGAGCTCAGGTCAGACAAGGGGAACCTTTTTCAGGCTGAGGGCTGCATTGGAGGGGCCACTTGCCAGAGGCAAAGGTTGGTGGAGCCATGAATGTGAATCCTCCCTTTTGTACAGCAGGCTGATTTCTACACGCACCCCTCTCTCCAGACTTTGTGTCCAGAGTTCAAGGACACATTCCAGCCAGGCAGAAAAACTCAAGGAATGTGCTAAGCTGAGCTGGTGAGGGGGAAAACTATGGCTCAGGGAGGGTCCTGTGAGCCTTTGGCCCAGAGGTCCCCACACTCATCCCTGGCTTAGATGCTCTGCAAAGGCCCTCTGGAGCCCCATATGTTCCTGCCGATTCAATAACTTTGCCCTGTTGGGACTTGCTCTGCTGTTGTGTTTGGAGCAGGGGCGTGGGGGTTTTGTGGCCCACCAGGAAGCCTTAGCTCCTATCTGCCCCAGCCATGATGGCCAATGGCCAGGGATGGTGGGAGTTGTGGGCCAGAAACAGGGGCAGGACCACACCGCACCCTTCCTTGAGCTAGCATGATGGGAGGTAGCGGTGGCCAACTGCTCAGCTACCAAGGCCTCTTGCTCCCACGCTGCCAATTGGAGGCGACTTCTTGGTTTCCAAGCAAGGGAGAGGGGTTGGGGTGGGGACACTTTTCCACGTGCTCCTCTGGACAACCACATAACAGTGATGGCGACACTAATGCCAGAACAACTAATGCCAAATTTCCTCTGTATGGTAAGCTAGTTTCCCCACCTGCACCTTCTCTGCAAACTAAGAGGCATTGGAGAGTTCAAGGACACATTTCAGCCAAGGAGGAAGGAACATGGGGAGGGTGTGTGTGCTCCCTAGGGCCAGAGAGAGAAGCCTGGTGTGCCACATTTGGCCACCAGCGCCTGAACTGTCTCCCCTCCTTGCAGCTGGCCTGCTCGACGGAGGCTCCCAGAGAGCCAGGGAGTCTCTGGGATTGAAGTCCCGAGCAGGGCGTCAGTCGAAGTCCCCGAGCGCCTGCCCCGGAGAGGGGAATCAGGAGACCCCCTCGGCTGCTCTCGGCCCCACACGCCCCTCCCTCGAGGGGGAGGCTGGGCGAGTCAGGGCACTCTGCAGATGCTCAGAGAGCAACTTTTCCTCCCCACGTGCACCGGCAAGCTCTGGGGCTGCTGCCGCCTCCCTCGCCTCCTCCCGTCGTGCCACCGCGGGCGTCCTGGAGTTGGGGGCAGGCGGGGACTTCCCGTCTCCAAGCCGGGGGGCTCCGCTTTCCGGGTCTGGGGCGGCGGCAGTTGCTGCTTCTCCGCCTCCTCCTTTTGTGGCTGCCGCGCGCTCGCTGGCTCGTGTCGCGCACGGGAGGTGGCGAGCAGGGCGGAGGGGGGGGGGCTCCGCTTCCTGGCAGCGGCGGCGGCGCGCTTCGGAGGGAGCCGGGCGCGCAGCATGGACCTCCACCGCCGCTGCTGGTGCTGGTGCTGCCGCCGCCTCCGCTGCTCTCTCGTGGCGCTCCTGGCCCTGCTGGCCGCCGCAGGTAAGGCGCGGGCGAGGGGGGCGAGGGGTGGGCCGGGCGCTCCGTCGGGCATCGCGGGGTACCGCGGGCTCCTCTCCTGCCCTTCTCCGTCTCTCTCCGCGCAGGGCGCTCCGGAGGCTGCGAGCGACGTCTGGACGCCTCGGCCGCCCCCGAGGGGCCCCCCTGCTCGGATCTCCTCCCCAGGCAGCCGCTCCCCGTCGAAGGGCAGGAGGCGCCGGCGGCGGCCCTGCCAGACCCGCTGCAGGTGGACTTCGAGGGGGGCGGCCCGGAAGGCGGGCGGCAGCGTCGGCGGCCCCGCGGGGACCAGCAAGGCGCCGGTAAGAACCCTCAGCCTGGCCTCGCCATCATCCCCTCCTCCGGTAAGGACCCCTTCCCTTTTTGTCCCTTCCCTCGAGAGGGCTCCAGAAGGTCGCCCGGCTGGCGATCGGTCTCGCTGTCCTTGGCATCGGGGAAGCCCCCGCCCCGTCGGGTACTGTCTGCCGGGGGTGGGCAAGGCTTAGGGCTCTCTCTGCACACGCTTAAGAGACCCGCTTCTCTCGGATGATGTTGCCAGCGCCCTCTAAAATCGGGCAACAGCCCTTCTTCGCCGGCTGAGGTGCTGGGCACCGCTGGAGCCGAAGGTCGCCCGCTGGGGGAGCCAAGTGGCCCCAGGCATGGGGCACCCCAACAAGGCATCTCGCTCGACCGAGGACCCCCCACACTGTGCCACTTGTTGCCTGCCTGGAACTGCCAGCACTGGGTATCCCGTGTTGGTGGTGGAGATTTGGCAGGTCTGAACCTGGGGCTGGTGTGGGGAGGGTGAATTTGGGAGTCATTTGCGCTGCAGGGTGCCCCCACCCCAATTTTGATCACTGAAGTAGCTTGTCTGTGCCCTGCCCTCCAGATGTGTCTGGCCTCCATCTCTCATCATCATCCTTGACTTTTCGCTGTGCTGGTTTGGGGTGATGAGAGCTCAGCATCATCTGGGAGCCACAGGTAGCCCCCCCACCTCCCTGCTTCATGGAAGATACACCTGGTCTTTCAACAGGGAACATTTTTTTCACACCCCCAGTCATTAATAAATTACTGCTCATCATTTAGGAAGATTTACAAGCCACACTTATTTTTTTAAAAAATAGCTAAACTGCTTACATACCGTAAGTATGATAGCCGTATGCAGTAATTGTTTAGTGCATTAGAATGTTCCTGGGGCTTTTCATATTTTAATCTTGACAACAGCCTAGTAAGGTAGGACAGCAGCATCAGAGGCAGATTTAGGGGAATGCTTGCTCGGTCCCAGCTCCTGCCCACCTAGCAGTTCGAAAGCACGTCAAAGTGCAAGTAGATAAATAGGTACCGCTACAGCGGGAAGGTAAACGGTGTTTCCGTGTGCTGCTCTGGTTCACCAGAAGCGGCTTTGTCATGCTGGCCACATGAACTGGAAGCTGTACACCAGCTCCCTTGGCCAATAACGCGAGATGAGCGCCGCAACCCCAGAGTCGTTCACGACTGGACCTAATGGTCAGGGGTCCCTTTACCTTTACCTCACCACACTGTGTGTCGAGCCGAGAGGGCACCACAGGGGGTGCTGCAGCAATGACAAACAACGGAAGGCAGAAAGTAGAAGGGGTGCCAAATTTTAAACAGAACACAATAAAATAAAAAGAGCCTTCTGGATCAGGTCAGTGGCCCATCTAATCCAGCATCCTCTTCTCATAGTGGCTTACCAGATGCCCCGGTGGGAAACACATAGGCAGGAGCCAAGCCCAAGAGTGCTCTTCCCTGCTCTGGTTTCCAGCAACTGGTATTCAGAAGCATAACAGCCTCCAGCTGTGGACAATGGAGTTCATAGCCTTAAAGCACCCACAAGCACCATCCCCTTTAGATAGCCATGTGCATTTTTTCCACTGGCTTCAAAATGTCCCATGCTGCTCTTGCTGCATTTCGAGAAACCAGCGGCTCCTTCTGTTAAGTGGGGGGTGGGTGCGCCCTGGACCTCGGCCCCCAAGTCTTACCCTGTCAGCACCCCCAAAGGATAATGCCTGGCTGCGAGGCCCCATGTTCTTCCATATTTTGGAGGCTGGTTGTGGCTCCTTTGTGGGTCAGGAAGGAGCACTCCGCACATGGCCCTTCTTTCTCCTCCCTTGCTGTTCCAGGAGGGGTCTGATCTGCAGGGTGCTGCTCAGCCTAGGTATCTGCACTGCACCTTTGCCGTCACCTGTCCCCTTGCTTGACTCCGATCTCCACTCCAGAAAGACATCGTCTCACCTTATGGTGCTGCGAGGATGTATCTGTGTGGGTGTGCAGTTAGCTGCAGGCAGGTCTTTTGGGGTTGGTGCTGGCTTTGTGCCAGAGCTGGGTATCTTTCTTAGAGCTGCATTCCTAGACTGAGTAGAATGGAAATATATTATGCAACAGGAAAAAAGCAACAGAACCACAGTAGGAAGCAGCTGCCTCTGGGGATCCCAGCAGAACCGTTGGGGCTCCCATCCATGGCTAACCTTCCTTCGCAATCCTGAGATTAAATATGTCCATCTCATGCTTGCCTACCAACCCCAACGAAAACCTCTTGCTAGTGACCCAAACTCTCATTGACCTTTGCTTAGGGTTTTCGTCAATGGAGGAACGAAGCTCTCGCTCTTGTCACATGGTTGTGTTCAGAAGAAAGCAATGCCAGACAAATTCATAGCACACTTATGTGGTCAACAGGCATCTAGATGCTAATCTCTAGGTTGGGATGGGAGGAGGGCAGCGAGTTATGACTCTGTTCCTTTGGAAGTGTGTGGTTAGGCATGTGCCCTCCCCTCTGTAAGACAAAGTGTGGGGAACATTTTTTAGCCTGAGGGGCACATTGCCTTACAAGAAACCTTCTGGGGGCCACATGCCAGCTGTGGACAGGGTCATGGGTAAAAGTGAGTGTGGCCAGAGGCAAAACAGCAGTTTCCACTGCCATTCTCCACTTTTCTACTTTCCAGCCACACAAAAGTCAGATATATCAGCACAGCTCTTGTCTTCCATCCAGGCAAGCAAAGTAGAATCATTACACTTCAAGGGCACTTGAGGAGATGGCAAGGCAGGTGAGGGCCAGATAGTCATAGAGGGCCGTATTCTGGTCCTCCCCCCCCCAGTCTCCAGGACAAGTGATGCAGGGCTGATACAATGCTCCTCTTTGATCATTCAACCTTAGGTGGAGAGTAAGAGTGCACTCAACTCTTAATCAGCGAGGTCTTGGGTGGCCTAGACTGGCCCAGTGGTCTGGCTGCCAACTTAATATACCGCAAGCTCTTACTGGCCTGGGCTTATCTCTCTCAGTCCATCTGTATGAGTGACGTGCAGTGCTCTAAGGACAACCTGGCTGTTTAGAGGGAAGGAGGTGGGGGAAGGATATTCCTTCCCCACTGGCAATCAGGTGAGAAGTAGTCATTGCAAGTCTATCAGAGAATGATAACTACGGGGTGCCTGATGCTCTGCTATGTTTGCTATGATGGCTGACATCGCAGCTGTGTGTGTGTGGATGCAGGAAAGAGTAGTGGCACTTATCCTACAGTCGCCGATGCACACCCTTCCTCATTCCCTGGGGTCTCTGCCTTCTGCTCTGCCCCCCTACCCGTCAAGTCCTGTGTCTCAGATGTGCGCGTATGAATGCAGAGGATCCAGGAGTTCCTCGTACAAAACGTGGATCTCTTCCACAGCAGACACGATGCCAGCCTCCTCCTCTGAACCAGCCGTGTCAGATGGCGGTCTGTGCCAGAGAAAGCTCGTTGCCTTGGCAACACGGAGAGAGTGATGCAGAATATCTGGGTGGGTTGCCCTGAGTGCCTGTTCTGGATTATTAGCTGGGCTTCTGTCGAATATTCTGCCACTGAGATGGCAGCTCCAGAGCCATTCTTACCCAATAGCTACGCTGTGGCCCCTGGGAGGCTGGGGGGGATTTCTGCCCCACCCCATGTTCTTACATAAGGTTTTGGTTCCCAACTTCGTCTTGGGATTGAGAGCTGTGTAACTACGGTCCGGATGTGTGTGTGGTGTCTATGCGTGGTGCAGAAATCTGGTGAGAATCAGGCCAGCTGCTCCACCACCAAATCAGCAAAACCAGATCAAAAGCAAATCATTCATTCATTCTCCTTGTATGCTGCTTTTCCATGCTCAAAGCAGCTTACAACAAAGAAAAGAGGAGAGCATTTCAAAATCAAAGTGCAAAAATAATTTCCTAATAGCAACCAAACACCACAACAATATAGAGAACACCAAAGGAAAAAAAAACACTTTAGTGCTATAAATATAGCAGGGTTGCATAAACAACTACATCCAGCATCCAATAGCACAAATAACAAGGGAGCTTTACAATTGCACCGAGAGAGCTCTGTGTTTAAATGCATTTTTGGAACAGGAGGTTTGGGGGCTTTGGCTTATTCACCCTCCCAGGGCTGCCAGCATGTTCCATCAGCACAACCCTGCTGCCTGGTTCCTCCCAATGCTTTAACCTCCTTGCATCTGATTGAACAAAGGGCAATTGCTGACATTTGCAGCTCAGATCCCTAAGACTCCTCTGCTTTTCTGCCTGTAGGGGTGGCAGTGAAGGTGGTGCTGCACCTCGGCTTCCCCCCAGGGAGCTCACTGCCCTCTGCTTTACCTCCACCCCACAGGGTCCGATTTCTCTGGGCTGCAGGACTCGCCACCTGTAGGGCAAAGCACCAGTAAGACCTTCCTCCATGGCAGCGCTGAGCCCTCTGGCATCACCTGGCATCATCCCTCACCCACTGCTGCTGCTGCTGTCCCCACTGCGTCACACCCAGACTTGCAGACTGGATCTGCTGTCCTTGATGCCAGCCAGGAGGAGACACCGAGGAGGCCAAAGGAGGTGGAAGAAAGCAGAGCAGCAGATGCCACTGTGAGAGGCACTCAGTTCCCTACTCAAGAGAGCACATTGGGGGCTGGCAGGCTGCCCCAACCGAGTCCACCTCTCATCACAACCAAGCCTGTGGCCCTCTCATCTGAGTCAGCATTGCTTCCTGGGCCCATTTCCCCAAAGGATGTTGCAGGTCAAAATTATTGGCCCTCTTCTCTTTCGGAAGAATCCTCCAGCCCTGGAGCTGGAGAGGAACCCCCTGAGGTCTGGCAGTCCACCAGCCCCTCTCCGTTTCTGGCCTCCAAAGTGCAAGCTGCTACACAGACCCAGGCTGAGCCCCGGGACCCTTGGCCGGAGAGCCAGGGACCCCTGAGTGCTACAACGGGTGAGAATGAGACAGGCAGCGTGGGCCCTACAGATGACCTGAAGATGCCCACCAGAGCCAGCAGCCTGAGGCCCCAAGAGACCCAGTCACCCACTGCAGAGACTCAGGGGACCCTTCTTCTGGCTTCCACTCCACAGCCAGTTGCGGCTGATACTGGGGCAACCCAGGAAGGGGACGTGGCAACCATCGCAACCCAAATATTGCCACAGGGCTGGAGCACAACCCCGTTTGTGGTGGGTGCTGATGGGCCAGGGGGCAGCACAACAGCTGTGGAGCGAGAAAACAGACCTCACGAGTCTGGGGGTGCCATGGGACCCTCTGATCCTGGCTCCACCCCGGCACAATCCTCAACGCTGCCGAGATCCAGGGCAGGGTTGGGTCACACGATGCAGATGACCCAGGAAACCATAATCGCAGGCAATTTTGTCCCCAGTGGAAGAGCTTTGGTGCACAATTCCACAGAAGCCATGAGGGCAGCACAGCCTGTAGCGGATGCTCTGCCTACTTCTGCAGACTCCCCACATCAAACAGAGGTGGCTCCCCACTCACCCTCATCTTTCCACTTGGGGACAGCTTTGCCCCTCAGGTTGGCGGACTCTGCCACCCACCCTGCTTCTGCCAGCAACCTCCCTGTTGGGTCCACATTGCTCACCTCGTCTGTGGGTCCAGGTGGTGCCATGGAAGGACCAAGAGCCCCCAGAGCAGGTGGGCGTGCCAGTGCAGACGTGCCCACGTTTCAGAGCTCCATAGACCCGCTCACGGCTGCGGAGGCTTCCTCCAGCGGGGCTTCGACAGCCACAGAAGAGCCTGGATCTCAGAGCCCCTCAGAGCCTGGCAGTGCCTGGCCCACGAAACGGGGCAATCCTGCACAGCCATCCTCACAGCCAAGGCAGCTTACACCCAAGCGGGCTGCAGAAGAGGGCACCTCGCCCACCAGGGTCCCCAGCCCAATGGAGGTCTCTGTCAATTACAGAGAAAGAACAGGGGTGCCTAGCGACGCCAGGGAGCGCCCTCATAAAGCCACAACACGCCCCACCCAGCAGGCAACAAGAGAGGGGTCCCTTTGGCAAGCCACAGAGGCAGCAGAGCCGTTCGCCAGCAGCAGCAGCCTCCCAGAAAATAGTGCCCCCGCTGGCTGGACTCCCAGCCCGACCAAGACCCCAGTGGGCTCTGAGGCTGCCTTGCTCACTCCAGAGGGAGATGATGTAAGTGCAGCTCCTTCGGTGAATCCAGAGCTTCACTCCCAAGCAGCCAATTCCTCCAGTTCGGGCTCTGGAATGGCTGTGCCCACAAGCAAAACGGGAGCCACTGGACCCATGCCCGTGACCCAACGGCTGTGGACCTCTCCAGCCAGGACAAGGAGCTGGGAATGGGGGAAGAGGCCCAGCGCCCCAGCCGAAGGTGGCTCCGTCAGGGAGATTGCCCGTTCTCCGTTTGGTCCGGGGGGCCTTGTCCGAACAACAGCCGCTCCGACAAGGAGCAGTGGGCACACACAGCCGCCTTTGCAAGCTCTGGGACCAAAGAGCACTGCAAGGGAGGGTCCTCTCGTTGCCAGCACCCGGCTCTCGCCTGCTGCACCAGAGAAGCCCACAACGCAACTGGAGCCGGCCGTGCCAAGGGAAGGCCGCCCCAGAGCCCACCAGGTCTTTGTGGTGGAGAATCAGCTGCCCCGCCTGAAAGGTCAGTGGGGCACCTCTCTCTGCAAACTCAGGGAGGGAAGCAGAGCTGGCCTGGGGGACAAGGCTGGTGAGCTAGGAGGGTATTCTGTGGCAGGTGAGCTCCCTGTAAACCCAGGTTTAGTGGGGGCTGGAAAGGACTGTCTGCGAAGGCGATGGACTCTCATTCATTGGAGGTTTCTAAACAGAGCTTGGTTGGCCATTTGACGGGGATTTTCTCTCTCTGATTCCTGCATTGCAGGGGGCTGGACTAGATGACCCCTGGGGTCCCTTCCTACTCCACCTTTTTATGATTCTGTGGTGCCTGTTAAGGCTGAAGGCAGACAGGCCACTGATAGCTGGAGCTAACTGATTCTAGTTTCAACCCTTTCCTCTCCCCTGATGAGTTTTACAGAGGCATCCCAAAGTGGGGAGGAGGAAGAGGACAGCCAGGGCTGCCCCCTGGATTGGTTGTTAAGTTAAAAGGCAGAAGACGGGGGGGTGGGGGTGGCTGAGGATTTTCCCGGGAAAATCCAGGCATACGCCAGCCGTACCCATTTGCCCTAATGGACCAGCCATCCCCAGGCAGAGTTTAACACACAGGAGGCCCCACCACCTTGCTGGAACTAAGCTGGTCTGGGTCTGAACGTAAAGACATAAGATGACTTCCTAGTCAGGCCAAACGGGGCCCCACCTAGCACCATGTTCTGACATTGGCTGACCAAGTGCCCATTGTGGGAAACAAAACCTACAAGAAATGCTCAGTTTCTACACCCATTCTCCTGGTCCAGCTACAGCTGTGGCCATTGGCCTCTTTGAAGCAAATTTTCTGTTGCAAAGACCCCCACTCCTGGCTCTCCTTTTTAATGCTATAAGCTTGCAGCCTCTGTGCTCCCAACACTTGTGGGGCAGGTGGATCTATCCTCACCATCCTGCCATCACTTGGGGCCCTGAAGGTGGTAATTGAATCACAGACTCGTACAGATGGAAGAGATCCCAGGGGACATCTAGTCCAACCCCCTGCAAAGCAGGAATCAGTACTAAAGAATCTCTTCTCTTTTTCTCTCTCCCTCCTTCCCTCACCCCCAACCTTGGGCTGAGATGGGTCCTATATTCCTTCTCCTCCATTCCTGCAGCCACTCTCCTGCATATCCCTTGTGAGCTGGTCCTGGCCATGGAGTTTTCCAGAAGCTTCCTGAACCCTGACTCACTTGAGTACCAGGGCCTGGTGCTCAGCGTCAATGAAACGGTGGGTTAGCCGTGTCTGTTTACCCAGGACTTGGGTGGGATTTTAACTGGGTTGTCCAAGGTTCTAGAGCCTAAAGGCCACATTCCCTGCTGGCCAACCTTCCCAGGGCCACATGGCCGTTGGGAGTGGGGGGCTAGAGGTAAAGGTTGGCGGGGCTGCAAATGGGAATCTGGCCTTTGAACACTTGGCTAGTTTCTATGCACCCTTCCCTCTCATCTTCATCCAGGCAAGCGAGAGACATTAATAATAATACTAATAATACTAATAATAATAATTTATAATTTATACCCCACCCATCTGGCTGGGTTTCCCCAGCCACTCTGGAGTGCAAGGAAATCATTCTGCTTGGGCAGAAGCACTCAAGGAGTGAGTGAAGCATGGGCCAATGAGGGGAGGGGCCAGGGAAAAATGGGTGGGGCCTGATGATCATTCCAAGGGCCAGGTGGAGAGGACTGGAGGGCCACATTTCATCTCCAGGCCTGAGGTTCTCCAGGCCCTCCTAGAGTTTATTATTTTGAACTGATGATGCTTCATTGTTTTAATGAATGAGGGATTTTAAAAATAATTTGTGTCTGTTTTGTTGCAGGTGTTATAATTTAATTGTATTTTATGCGTGATTTATTTCATGTTAGCAAACCTCTCTGGGATCTGTTTTGGTGAAGGGTTGGAGATGGAAGCTGAAGCTCCATAAATCAATGACTGATTGATTACCATTCCTTCCCCTTCCATTTCTCTCTCTCTAAGGTCACGCCTCTCTTCGATTCTCTGCCGGGATTTCAGCGACTGGAAGTGAAGGCAATCCGGTATCTATCCATCCATCCATCCATCCATCCATCCATCCATCCATCCATCCATCCATCAATCCATGCATTCACCCACCTCTCTCTTTGGGTTTTCTTGTCCGCCATATCCCAGGGCTCAGGGAGGGCAGGGTGACTGACACCACTGTGTAGCAGGTGAAAATTCAAAAGTTCAAAATTGTCCCGGGTGGCTCTTTGGAAGGCAGCTGACATCAGGAAGGCCTTGATGACTCTGAGGAATCTCTGAGGGTGCAGGAGGTGGGCAGGGAAGAAGGCAACCCTCTGGGCAGCTCCATCGGATGGCAGAGTTGGGTCACCAGGAGAGGCTGGTTGCTTGCAGGAAGCATAGCTGTCAACCCTCCCGTCTTTGGCGGGAAACCCCTGAATTTAAATCCGTTTCCCGCTGCAACCCCGGATTGTAAAATACCCCGTAAATGTCCCGGCTACCAGCTTGCTGCTCGCTCATGGCCGAGTGCTGTCAGAAATTGCCTCTGAGCATGCCCGGTGTGCGCAGAAGCGATTTCTGGTGCCCAGACATGGGGACATGGGCAGCCCAGCACTGGAAGTCACTTCTGCGCATGTCTGGACATGTGCAGAAGCAACTTCCGGTGCCGCGCCTCTGCTGATCCCCTATTTTCCAATCCGGAAGTTGACAGCTATGGCAGGAAGGCCTTTAAAAACTCAAGCAATTTCCTAAAGTATTTGGTGCATTCATCAGTCACATTTCCAAACCTGTCCCTGCAAAATAATTTCGCTTATGGGTGATGACTGGGCCCTGAAACTTCCTGTGTTAGGAATGGCAGTATCTGTGTGTGTATATCTCAGGACTCAGACAGGGCTGCCCCTGCTGCCACCTTGGGATACCCTTCCACCTCTGCAATTCTACCATTCTCTTATTCTCTCTGCAGGCCCGGGAGTGTGGTGGTGGCGTTTGATGCCCTCTTCCTAGTAGCGGCTCCCGGCTTGTGGGCTGCTCTGAATCGCTCATCCCTCTCGGAGCGCTTGCGGCCGGGGCTCTGGGTTGGCAATGCCCGGGTGCTGCAGAGTACGACGCTGGGTAAGTTTTTGCCAACGAGCAATTTGCCCGTTTCCCAACCCAGTGTTGCCACTGGCTGACATCAGTTGCCCAGGAGATACCGTTGGGGACAGAACTTGAGAACCTGCAAAGCAGCAGCTCTCCCACTGAGCAATGGCCCCCTGCCTGCAAGTTTCTAGTCCACAAGATTTTAAACAAAAAGTAGCTGCTTTCCATAGACACATCGGAAGCTGCCTTTTGCCAGCGGGCCCACTGAGGTCTACGCTGACTGGCAGCGGCTCTCCAGGGTTCTCAGGAAGAGTCTTTCCCAGCCCTACCTGGGGACAGAAGCTGGGGCCTTCTGCATGCCAAGCAGGGGCTCTGCCACTGAGCTGATGCCTGTTCCTACAGAGCGGCACCTGGACCTCTGCTCCATGCTCTTCGCCTGCCAGGCCGGCTACGAGTGCGTCTCTACGAGGGAAGACGGGAGTGCCGTATGCACCTCTGCGTGCCACCGCGACTACTGCAAGAACGAGGGCATCTGCACCCATGCCGTCAACCACATGCCTGTCTGCCAGTGAGTGCCACGGCGCACAGGCCTTGCACCTGGTCCCTCTGCCCCTGGGCACACGTCTCTGCCTTCAAGGTCTCTCTCTGACGGTTTTCCCCTTTCATTCCCCAGGTGTCCCGTGGGCAGCGACTTCTGGTTCCTGGGGGTGCGCTGCGATTACAAGGTGACACAGCAGGGCTTGCTGGGGGTGGCCTGCGGCCTCTTGCTGAGCCTGGTGGTGGTCGGAGCTGCCATTGCCGGCCTGGTGATCCGCCGGGTTCGCATGCTGCTGCTGGAGGCCAGAGCGGATCAGACCAAGAGCAGGTGAGACCCTGCCCCTTCTCCTCCCTTCCTGGACTCCATGGAGGTGGAAAGAAGAGAGAGAAACTGGGGCACTGCTCCCGTTGGTTTCCTGCCTTCCCTGCCGGTTTAATTTATGCACTTGACAGTGGCACTGGCTACCTTGGACAAGGCTGGTTTAACCGTGGAGCAAAAGAAGCACATGCTTAGGGCATCAAGGGAAGGGGGTTAGGGTTAGACATTTTCCATAGCTGGATTTTTAACAACAAACGGTAACAAATTGCTCAGCCGAGCATTCGTTTTCTTAGTTGAAGCATATTAAAAATCCCCACAGAACAACTATGCAACAAGGCAGGCTTGATGTCTTTATCTCTACTAAGTATAGAAGTGGATGCGTTAATAAGGTAAGATTAGTTTTGAGGATGCGATCCATGACTTTGCAATTAGAAAAAGTAGAAGAAAACTTTTCAAATATAAAGTATACAAAGATAAACATTATTTTTCCATCCTATTGTAGGTTCTGTTTCATTTCAATATAAAAAAATTTATTTTATGGTTTGCTATTGTTTATATTTTGAATTGAATTTTATATTTTGAATCAGATATACAGTCATACCTCGGTTTAAGTACCGTATGCTTCGGTTTGAGTACTTTCGGTTTAAGTACTCTGCGGACCGTCTGGAATGGATTAATCCACTTTCCATTACTTTCAATGGGAAAGTTCGCTTCAGGTTAAGTACGCTTCAGGTTAAGTACAGACTTCCGGAATCAACTGTGTACTTAAACCGAGGTACCACTGTATATGGGGGGCACCCCAATCTTGTTAAGTGGTTAGCGCCTCTAAAGGTCTTAATCCGGCCCTGACCTTGGAAGGGGAAGGACGCTACTTCATTGGAGGTTTTTAAGCAGAGGTTGGGTGGCCACCTGTCCGGGCTTCTTTAGCTGTGATTCCTGCATTGCAGGGGGTTGGGCTAGATGACCCTTAGAGGTCCCTTCCAGCTCTGCAATTTTATGATGTCTTTTCCCCCTATTCATGACATTCCTCATTAACCTCTCCACTTAGGAAGGGCAGCCCCAGGGGCGGTTTGCAGTGCTGAGTCTCTGCTGCTTCCCTTTCTCTGGGCCTTGTTGGGCTTACAGGGCTGTTCACCCATTGCTCTTTCCTTATTATTATTTATTAGATTTGTATACCACCCTCCACCTATAGATCCCAGGGCTCTTTTCTTTTTCCCATCTAGCGTGAGGCTGCAGGTGGGTGGGAAATGGGATGGGGGCTGCTAGGCTGAGCTGAGGGATCCATTTCCTCCCGCCAGGCCTGCTTTCAAGGGAAAAGCAAACAGCCAGCAGCTTCTGGCCAAACTCCAAGGGAAATCCGGGGGTGGGGCGTGAGGGGGTAGAGAGTGTGAACTGAGCTTTGTGCTGGGAGAGAGAGAGATGGGGGGGGCATTCATTTCAGCCTGAGTTCTTTTGCACTCCAGGCTTGAATCTCTGGCTACAGGCTCTGAGCCTATGCAGAGTGCAGCCCCTTTTGTATGCTATGAGCCTATGCAGAGTGCAATTCCACTCCTAGAATGAAAAGACAGGGCAGAAGGTCTCACTGTGGGCATCTCGCCTCATGCCCATAAACATCCTTTCACCCACTTTGACCTGCAAAACTGGCACTGTTACAGGTGTCACGTAATACCTGTTCCACATTTGTAAGAAATAGATATTTTAGTGTGGGGGCACCTACAGTCTGGAACTCCCAGTCTCTTGACGTCGGGCAGGGACCTTCATTGTACTCTTTTCTGTCCCTGCTGCTAGAAACATTTTTGTTTAGGCAACCCTGCTCAGGCTTTTAGAATGATGGTGCGTATATTGGCCATTTTAATTTTTTTTGAATGTTTTAATTTCTTTTACTAATAAGTCCTTTTCCTAAACTGCCGTGAGGTTTCCTACCACCCACCAGCATATAATTTTAATGAAATACATAAAAATCATAAGCAGTGCATTTAATTATCAATGACTTCCCAACCACCTGCTACTTTAGCATGCTTCGTTTTTGTTAGGATTTTAGATTATCTTCCATTACCTGGGGGGTTGGACTAGATGACCCTCGGGGATCCCAACTCTACGATTCTATGACTCATAGCAACATAAGGGATCATAAACTCTTGACCCTTCCAGCTACCGCCGCTTCTGCCGCCTCGACGATGTCTCGGCCCACTACTGGTCGGAGCCTTGGCTGGCCTCAGCAGTCTCCTTGGACAACCCGGCCTTCAGCAACTCGGAAGAACTGCTGCACTTGCAGATCCTGGACACAGCCTGCTGCAGCTGCCAGGACGACTGTATGGGCCCCGACGGCTACTGCAAGCAGCCGCAGGATGCCCCCTGCATTGGGGCTGCAGGCCGGCCGAGGTAACCATCACTGCAGCCATGGTGGGTGGTGTAAGGGGTGGTGCACGAAGGGTTCTGGTGAAAAGGGGGTCAAGGATCACACTTCAAAATGACCTTAACAGATTAGACAACTGGGCCAAAGCAAACAAGATGAATTTTAACAGGGAGAAATGTAACGTACTACACTTGGGCAAAAAAAATAAAAGGCACAAATACAGGATGGGTGACACTTGGCTTGAGAGCAGTACATGTGAAAAGGATCTAGGAGTCTTGGTAGACCACAAACTTGACATGAGTCAACAGTGTGATGCAGCAGCTAAAAAAGTCAATGCAAATCTGGGCTGCATCAATAGGAGTATAGCATCTAGATCAAGGGAAGTAATAGTACCACTGTATTCCGCTCTGGTCAGACCTCATCTGGAATACTGTGTCCAGTTCTGGGCACCATAGTTCAAGAAGGATACTGACAAGCTGGAACGTGTCCAGAGGAGGGCAACCAAAATGGTCAAAGGCCTGGAAACGATGCCTTATGAGGAACGGCTTAGGGAGCTGGGTATGTTTAGCCTGGAGAAGAGAAGGTTAAGGGGTGATACGATAGCCATGTTCAAATATATAAAAGGATGTCATATAGAAGAGGGTGAAAGGTTGTTTTCTGCTTCTCCAGAGAAGCGGACACGGAGCAATGGATTCAAGCTACAAGAAAGAAGATTCCACCTAAACATTAGGTAGAACTTCCTGACAGTAAGAGCTGTTCAGCAATGGAATTTGCTGCCAAGGAGTGTGGTGGAGTCTCCTTCTTTGGAGGTCTTTAAGCAGAGGCTTGACAGCCATCTGCCAGGAATACTTTGATGGTGTTTCCTGCTTGGCAGGGGGTGGACTGGATGGCCCTTGTGGTCTCTTCCAACTCTATGATTCTAAGGACTGCAGCTGTAATGGCACAGGGGCATACAGTGTTTAGTTTCTGAAAGGGAGGTGCCCTGTCCTCAAGCATCGTTTCTCAGTGATGGGACCCCTGCTTGGCATGCAGAACACCCCAGGGTCAATCCCCAGCAGCATCTGCAGGTAGGGTTGGGAGAGACCGTACACACCTTTCTTCTGGATGCTCCTCACCTTCATGCAAAGTTGGGGGTGGGTGGGTGGACTCTGTTGCAACAGGAAAATAAAGATCTGCTTTGTTTTGACTGGTTCCTACTGCCACCCATTCTTCTCTGACTGATAATGGACTCTGAATCCCTTGATGGAGAGTTGGGCTATAAAAGCCAATGCCCATTTTTAAAATATATCAGCTTGGAAACCCAGAGAGCCGCTCTCAATTCAGTGAAGAAGACAGTAGGTGGGCCAGCGGTCTGATCAGGTCAAGACAACTTCCTCTGTGTTTGGCAATTGTAAATTCATCTTCCTGATTTTTAAAAGATGAGCTGCTTTGCTTAGAGCAGGCATAGGCAAACTCGGCCCTCCAGATGTTTTGGGACTACAACTCCCATGATCCCTACCTAACAGGACCAGTGGTCAGGGATGATGGGAATTGTAGTCCCAAAACATCTGGAGGGCCGAGTTTGCCTATGCCTGGCTTAGAGGGCCGCTGGATGTCAGAAACCACCTTCATTTGCCCAGAGACATCTCTGTACATATAGACTAGCATATGCAAAGGTCTTTCATTGCTTAGCAACTTGCTACCTAACAGCAAGCAAGTCATGCTTGATCTCCAGCAGCAGGCAACAGCCCAGCAGGGTGGAGAGCAAGCTGGGCAGGGAGGTGGGAGCTCCCCAAGGAAAGGACAGGCTGAGCCCAGAGGACTGACCTTCAATTGTCACAGCTAACCTCCTGGCTGGCCTGAGGCCAAGCAGCTGGCATAAACTTTCCACTTATGTTGGTTTGTTTGGTGCTAAAGGGAAAAAACCTCCCCAAACATAAAGGCCTCTAACAGCGCCATGGAAAGAGGAGAGGAACTCAGGATGATAACCGGCAGCAGAAATGCAGAGATAAGCTTCCACGCTGCTAGACTGCAGCCTTGCACTCCAATTTCTTGGCTGCTTTTCCCAAGGCAGCATCTGACTTTCAGCTTCCTCCCTTTGGCTTGCTCTCTCCAGCCCCTCCTCCTCCTCCTCCAACCTCAAATCTTGGGAATACGAGCATTGATCTAACCATGGATCTTCCTTCTGCTGGATGGGGGTAGATGCTTGGTGGGGAGATAGGGCTCAAGAGGGGCTGCCAGGAGAAGAGGTTCTAACCATTCAGGGTCAAAGTCGCATGCCCAACTATCCTATCGATCAGAGTTGGGTTAGATGCCTGAAGCCCAATGTTTTGTTATTGCTAAGAAGTGGAGAAGTGTTTAAAGATAAGCCCAGCTGCTGGACGAGGCCAAAAGGGTGCCACCAGGGGCCCGTCCCACCCAGCATCCTGTTCTCGCAGTGGCCAACCAGATGCCCCAATGGGAAGTTTCCAGCAACTGGCATTCATTATTCAAAAGCAGGCCACCTTGAATATCCTTCCTGAGAATATGCCATGGCAGTAGTTCCTATCAACAGAGAGATGCTGGGCTGCATCCAATAGTTGCAGCACAACTACTTGTGCTACTTCCCCTTTCCCAAAAGCTTTGGTGAACCCTGGAGTGGGTGGAAAGCAGGTGGAAGGACCGCATTGGCATTTTACAAAATCTACAACTCTTTCTCCCTGAACCCCCACCGTAGTTGATCCTGTTGTTTTAAATCGCTTTTAAGCAGGATATGGCAAAATGTTGGCCTTACTTCCATTCCTAGGGGAAAGTCATGGGCTTCTAAGGAAGAGAGTTGGTGTTCCATGTTTTAATGTGTGTTTCCTTGCATCTAATGCCCCAGTACAGCCTAGCATTTACAAATGCCAGAGGCTGTGTAGATACGGCTTCCTCCCATTTTGCATCTTAGACATCTTCCTTCCAATCTTTTTAGCGCTCATTACAACCACTGGGACGTGAGCTCCAACAGCATGAATGACCCTATGATAGACTCCGGGAAGGCCAGTGAAGTCTCCGTCTCCAGCTGGCCCATGGAACCTATTCAGTGGAGCCCTTGCCCCGCTCTGCACAACCCCTCCAGGGAGCAAGTGGTAAGTGAGGTCCAGGGCAGGGGGAAAGCAGGCACACTTCCCTGGGCTGTGGGGGTCTCTAGTTTGGAGAGGTGGCGCTTTGGCACAGAAGCACACAGGATAGTTTGGCACAGAACTCTGATGAAACACAACTACAGTGGTACCTCTACTTACGAATAACTCTACTTACGAATGGAGCTCCGTCCGCCATCTTGGATGCGGTTTAGATAGGATTTTTCCTACTTACGAATTTTTAGATAGGATTTTTTCTACTTAAGAATTTTTTCTCCCAATGCATTCCTATGGGATTCGACTTACAATTTTTTTCTACTTACAAATGTGTGTTTGCAACGCATTAAATTCGTAAGTTGAGGTACCACTGTATTCGTTTCCATATTGCAAAACAAAAATCTTATTTGTATGTTATGGTGAATCTCCGAGGGGGCCAGTGGGTATAAGATATAAATTTGCTCATGTAACTTGCTTATGGTGGAGACGAGAAGAGACTTTTGCTCAAGGTCACTCCATCAGTTTGGCAACAACCAGTTAAGTTGTCTGGCTGCTCACCCATAAACCAATAGTCCTACATTGTGGCATCTGCTCACCGGCCCTAGAAAACGAGAACAGGCCTTCTCTGCAGTGGCTCCCCATCTGTGGAATGCTCTCCCCTGGGAAGTTTGCCTGGCGCCTTCATTATACACCTTTAGGCACCAGGCGAAAACGTTCCTTTTTAACCAGGCCTTTGATCCGATTTACATCCTCTGCCCTTTTAAAATGTGTTTTTTTGGAGGGGGCTTTTGGGTTGTTGTTTTTATTATGTATTTTGTGATTTTATATCTTGATTTTATTCTGTGAAACACCCTGAGATGTAAGGTGTAAGATGGTATATAAATAATAATAGAAATCAGCAGGAAGGGGAGAGAGGGGTTGGGCCCTTTCAGTCAAATTAGCCCCCCCCCCCATGGCATTCCCAGTACAAAACAATCCCTGGAGCCCCACTCTCTCTCCTTTCCGCAGCAAAAAGCCCAGAGGCCTCACTCTTACTGCGAGGGAATGGAGCTGGTCAACCTGGAGAGAAGCTGGACAGCCTGAATCCTTCCAGTAAGACACAGGGCGTGTCAACATCCTCAAAACCATCCTTTTAATTTCTACCTGACCAGCTCAGAGATTGAGGTGGCTTTGAACCCTGCGAACAGTGCAAGCCCATCAAGGCAGGTGGCCATTTTCAATGCAAAGGCTTGAGGAGGCTCAACCATCAAGCAAACTAGCCTTATTGGTTTGGTGTTGGATTTTTTTATTTTTATTTTTACAAGTAGTTACTCTTGGGAGGAACAGCACAGCACTGGAATCCAATACTGGGACAAGTCTGAGCAGTTAGTTCCTATTTGGACGCAGGAGTTAAGTTCCTATTCGGAGACAGGAATCTCCTTGACGGAAAAAGCTGGACAAGTAACTGGATTAAAGAGCGAGGAGGAAGAGCAGTTACTGTTTCGTTTTGTGCAAGTCACTGTAATGGAAGTATTAAACGCCAGAGTTTAAAAAAACAAACCAAAACCCAGGATTTTTTCCCCCCCACACTCCTCAATTTCTAAGTGTCCTGTCAAGGTGGGAGCTGGCCCTAAAAGGACATACACAAATACTAAACCCTTATTAGCCTAGCTTAATCTAGCAAATCTGCCTGTGCAGCAATAGCAGAGGGTCCGGGGGGAAGAGGGGAGAGACACAGACAGACAATACAAATCACGAATGAGACCGTTCCATGGTAAGCAGCCAAAAAATGTCATGATTTATTAATATCTGGAGAAACTTCATAATTAGAACACAACCCAAACTGTACATTTTACAATCACACTCTATTTGTAAACAGTTAAAAAGCCACTGGCGACTTTTGCATTTTCAGACACAACAGTTAGAATCAAGGCAATGAAATGAGAGCGTCTTTCAGCACAGTTAAAAAAATTGGTTTCTTTTCTTTTTTTATCCTTGTTTAGTCTTTCATCCTCCAACTAAACAAGCTTCAGGTAATAACACCATTTGTGGCAAAAGAGAGGAAGATGATTTTAACACTTTCACAAGAAAAGTATTTGCAGGAACTTTTAAAACATTTAAAATTTATACAACAAAATTCTGTAAGCCCAAGTTCTTGGTTACAGTCTGCATAGTTACTTCAGCTTTAAGGTTAAACACTGAACACAGTCACGAGAGCAGGAAGAAGGGCCACACCAAAGGGGGGGGGAGGAGAGGGAGGAGGAAAGGAACAAGGGGGCCGGCTTTACAAAAATTGGGGGGAAACTAGAGATTAAGAGCCAAGCACCCCTCTCCCACCCCACACTATTAAAAAGACAGCATTGGAAAGCACAGAATGTCAAACTCCAGCGATTTGAAGCAATTTTTGGCAGAAGAAGGTTTACAGAGCAAGTAGTAATCAGTGCTAAAAGTTATTTTCCTATAAGAAACTACAAGGAGTTTTACTTAGGGACCTTGGTTTTTCCTGAGAGCCATGCTCTTAGATTTAGGAGGTGGGAATAGAAAAAACACAAATGGAACATGGCCAAACACTGCTCGTTATTCCCAGAGATAGAAAGCATCTTTTAACATCCACAATTTTTTTTGTTTTTAAAAAATATTTAAGTGATGGTCGAGTAAACATTGTTTCTCAAAAGAAAAAGGAAAAAAAGAGATTTCTGTAAACAAGGCAGCACCCCAACACAGGAGCCCCCCCAAAATAAAACAAAAACAAAAATACCAAACGCCTATTGAAAGTGCAGGACCCCCTGCCCAGACAAGCAGGCCGGGTTGCCAGTCATAGCTGTGCGTGCAGTTTCAGAAACTGCAGAGCTCCATTCTTTAGTTTAATTCCACATGAACAAACAGGTGCAAGGCTTTTCCGCTCGGCATCCTAGGTACCAGTCTCATCATTCGATTGTTGGGCGCTGGAGGGCCGCCACGTGGCGGCTGGGTGGGCAGGCAGGTGTCAAGGCATAGTGGGGCACAGCCTGGTCCAAAGCAAGGAGCATCCTTCTGTCTGTCCTCCAGGAAGCGCCACCCGTGAGCTGCTGCTGCTGCTGCCGCCCCCAACTTGACGATTGTGGGGCAGGGAGAAGGACAGTCTGTGCAAAGCCTAAGAAAGCTCAAACTCCATCATCAGCAAGTTGCAAAAATAGTAAGAATGATGATGACAATGATGATGAATCCACAAGGCAAAAAAATAAAAATAAAATAAAATAAAATAAAAAAGTGATGGAACACATGAAAAGCAAGCTGATTCTACGTAGTTTTGTTTTTTCTTTAAACTATGTATAGCACTATATCCTGGAAGTGTAAAATCTATAACTTCTTTTCACATTATAATTATTGGCCTGCACGATTCAAGTATTCAAACTGGGATGTTTTGGGCTAAAACAAAGGGGGGTGGGGAAGAGGGGAGGAAATGTGCGCACGAAGTAACCGTTTCCACAGGTGACCCCTGGAGGCTGCAAGTGGGGAGAGTGGGTTGGCGGGGAGGGAGATGGGGAGGGGAGGGAGTCCAAATTTAGTGCTGCTTTGAGGTCACAGTTTTGTTCACTGAAAGAAGAGGTGGCTACATGGACTCCCCTCCGGCCCCCAGGTGGTCAACCGAGAGGAAAGCATTGAGGGGGGAGGGGCTGCTCAGCCCTCCCCTGGTGTCGTTGCTGCCCAGGGAACCCCAGAGGCTTGTGGAATAGTTAGGGCTCCCCCAGAGGGATGTGCCGTGGAGGTCTCCGCTGCCCGTTCCTGAAAGCCCAGCACCATTCCAGTGGCTGTTTAGGTCGTTGCGGTTGGAAAATGCGTGGGAGCCATCGAGGCGCCCCAGGCGGGTCTGACTTGTGCCCAGAGACTGCCAGGCAGGGGAGGGGGAGAGAGACTGGCCTTGTGCAAAGAAGCGGCTGATCTCCTCTTCACTGGCAAAATCAGCAAGGATCGTAGTGTTCCCGAGGACACACCTGTCCGGAGAGAGGCCCAGAAAGGGGGTGAGGTGGGCACAAGCCCTCAAAATCAGGTGGCATCTTCTCTTCCCCGACTCAGCCTCCACTACTCCAGCCCACCTGCCTTCCTCGCACACAGAGACTGCAGCAGGCATCCCTGTCCCCACCATCCAGGTTCTGAGACAGGAGAGCAGCAGAACACCTGCTCTGCATCCAGAAGGCCCCTGGTTCAAACACCGGCCCCCCACCATGTCATCTGCAGGTAGGGCTGGGGAAAGACCCCCATGCCTGAAACCCCAGAGAATCGCTGCTAGTCAGACCGTACAGAGCTAGATGGAACCAAGGGTCTGACTCTGTATAAGGCAGCTTCCAGTTCAGACCAGCCCTTCATTCAGAAACATGAGGACTAGCATCTTATTTATTTTTCAGGGGAAGCTGCGTAGCTCAGGGGCAGGGCACCTGTTTTGTGTGCAGAAGGCCCCAGGTTCAGCCCCCCAGGTCATTTCTAGGGTGAGCGGTGGGGGGGCGGGGAAGACTCTGCTGCCTGTCTGAAAAGAGCCACTGCTGCCAATCAGTGTGTGGACAATATGGAGTTCGATGGACCAGTGGGTGTGATATAGCCCAAGGCAGCTTCTGGTGTTTCTAGGAGATCAGTTCTATCTGCAGCCCTCAAGACTACCCTGTGCTCAAAGCAAGTTCAAGAGTTTTGTGCTTTTAAATCCTACCCTGCCCTCCATCTCTCATAGCAAATGCATCTCCAGCAGTGTATCTGAAACAGAGTCGACCCTAAGGACCAACGTTTCCTATGGGAAACGTCTACTTCCTGCCCAGTGAGGGGCAGGGACCACCCGCTTACACGGAAGTGTGCCAGCTAGGCACTGCTGCTCTTGGCATCCCCTGAGGCCCCAATCCTTGCCTTCTGTGCGCCCCCCCCCCCAATGCAGCAGGACAGAAAAGCACCTCCCCTCTTCCCCCCAGGGTCCCGGCCGTACTTACATGTGGAGAGATTTTTGTGCCTTCACCACCTCTTCTTTTGAACTGTAGCGGACCAATGCATTGCCGTGGGGCAGGTTCAGGTGGAATGTGATCAGCGGCCCGTGCTGCATGCACAGTGTCCGCAGGGTGGAGCCATCAATCTGGATGGGGTGGGGGTGGGGGGAGAGAGGCACGCACACACTCACTCACTGTCTCTACCCGCCTGAGCCCTCAGGGCAAGGGGAACAGGGCCCAAACCCCCCTGCAGGCTCCTGGCACAAGGCCAAGCTGTGCCCTCACTCACCTGAGGTGTGAGGTTCTTCAGGACAAGACAGTTGGTTATTCTCCCTGAGCTGCTCTCACCCCAGCTTGAACCTGCCAGAAGCAAGAGGAAAATGGCACTGCCATCGCGGAAAAAGGTGCCTGCAGACCCCCCACATGGGAAAGCCAGGGATTTTTTTAAGGTCCTCTACCCCACCCACAAAAGGGCCAGATTTCACCCCATAGCGAATGAGGCCGAAGGCTTCTAGTTCATGTGTGGGAATCAAAGCAGCCACTCTAAAGCAACAGTGACTTTGCAACAGAAGGTTGACTGTGGTACAGAGCTTGCTGGCCATGCCCTCAGGCTGCCATGTTTCCAGCCACCAGTCAGTTCAGAAGGCTGGCACTGGAGATGCTGCAAGAAGCAGGGAGATTTGAGAGAGGGCAGAGTGTGGGGAGGGTCTGAACCTCAGGCCCCGTTTCAGCTCCTGATTGATGGCCCATGATTTCCAGGGCCCCCCTCGGCGCCACCTTAGTTTGCCCCTCTGGTAGGCAATGCTACCAGCTGCAACAAGGCAGCTCTCCCACAGCCTCAAGAACCAGAAAGCCAGGAAAGGTGTTCTTTCTCCTTCCGCAGACCCCACTCCTCTCTTCCTCACTCCTGCAGGCAAAAAGCCAGCCTGGCCAAAGGCAACCCAGACCCTTACCAGGGGTATATCTAGCATCGGAATTGCTCCAGCTGCTCCCGAGCCGCGCAGAGTTCTCCCACGAGGACAGAGGCAGCTTCTGCCCGGTCAGTCCTGGTGGTGGGCGCGAGGGAGCGGTGATGCTCTTGGGTGGCAAAGGAACCTTCCACAGCTCGTGAGCCAGAGAGGTGTTGTTAATGGAAGCAGGAGACCACGTTGATTTGGAGTCACTGTTTCTGGCTGGGAGGGAAGGAAACCAAAGGCATGTGAAAAAAGAAAAGAAAAAGAAAAAGGAGAGCTGTTCCTGGTGCCCCTCCCCAATCTTCCCCGTGGGCTGATCTGGGCAACACAGGACTCTGGGCAGATAAGTTCATGGCGGCATTCGAGGGGAGGAGGCAGACATGGCTTGTGTATCGGGGTGTGTGTGACACACCCAACCTCACCTGAAGAAGAAGTGCTTTGTGCTGTACTGCTGAGGGAAACATTGTAGTTGGAGGCACGAATGGATGACCAGGCACTAGTTGAAGGCAGCGTGGTGTTCAGAGATGAGGATGACCCTACCAGGAAAAAGTCGACAGCTCATTATGCTCCTGGAGGAGCCCTGGAGGTCACCAGCAGCAAGGGAGAGACAGCCTGGAGCTGCTGAAAGGCACCCTTGTTTCTTCACATGCACCGCAGCATTGAAATGCAGGTTGCAGGGCTGAACCCTGCTGCAAACTGGAACGCAGAGCCCAGCGAGGTGGGTGCAGTTCTGGTCACCCAGGCACAGCTCAGTTCTCTCCTGCCCACAGGAACCCTTCTTCCCCAAGCACTGCTCAGACCAACAGACCTCAACTCAGGGATCAAGCCATGGTTGGCTGCAAGTTACTCAAAGGGCGGGGGGAACTCTATGGGGATGGCGTTCTGGCCCTCTTCCCCCACTCTTGCCAAGATGCACACAGGCTATTGAGTTCCACCCTGGCTGCAGTTCTGCAGAAGCAGCATGCAAGGCTACCCAACTGCAGCAGAATGGAGGACGTGCAAAATCCAAGTGGACCCGACTGCCTCACACCTGGGCTTTCCAGAATGTCTCCTAGGTGGAGAGCATCAAGAATCTTTGAGTGGGGCTGGGGGGACCCTTCTTGCTCAGGTCAGGTCAGGCGAGACCTAACCAGCTCCTTGTGCTCTCCTTTGCATTACATTTTGCTGGGTATGGAGAAGGACTCAGCAAGGGTCTCAAGAGCTGCAGGATTTCCTTCCTCTAGAGACTTGCCAAAGACCAAGCCACTTAAATCAGGCAAGACAACAAAAAGCTCAGGAAAAATACAAACTGGCAAAAACTTTGGACCACTGAAAGGGGCTCTTTTTGTGCAGAATTCTCAAGTGACCAGCTTCTGCTCCCAGATACATACCGCTGTTCCTGTCCCTGAGGTGGTCGGCCTCCCGCACAGTGTTAATCGACAGATTGTTTGTGACGCTGCCGGGAGTGATGTACGGGTCAGTTTCAGGGTCGATGTTTGGATAACCTTTCCACGGCTCACCAGGACGAAATTCTAGCATTTTGGAAAAAAAGGATCAGGAGGCTGAGCTTATTCCATGGGGGAACTATTGGGCCCAATTCAGCCTCATGCAGGGGAAGGGCAGGGATGGGGACCCACTTCAACTCACAACAGGACTGCTCCTTCTCCAATAATTCTCAGAAAAAGATTTGGGCTTTCCCCAGAGTTCTTCAAAGTTTGGAGAGAAATGCATCCTCTAAGGAGCACCTTCGTAGTCCCCTTCCCAGCTGCAAGATCATATGCATGTCCTCCCCACCCCCAACACTTAACTTGTGGAACTTCCTAGCACAAAACTATTCTTTCCAGCTGCCTCTTGGGTCCACAATTTATTGTCACGGCCAGAGAAGGCACGTAGGTGAACTCCTCTACCCTTCCCTAGAGACTTCTCAAGCCCCCCCCTTCAACCAGTTGCTCCCACCATCTTCCCCCACCCAAGAAGGGAAGAAGTTGGGTTTCCTGTGCCCCAAGCCCCAAATCTTGGGGGAACAGATTGATGCACGCCACCCACCTGGTGGCCAATTGACACTGCTAGAACCGTTAGGCGATTTGGCACGTGGCCAGCCGTCCCCAATTGATCCAGGAGGGCTGGCTGGTGAGTTACTGCTGTTCATGAAGTCGTAGGGAACAAAGGGAGTTTCCTCCAACCTAAAGCCACTTGAAATAGCACCTGGAAGAGAGGAGACTGCTGATCAGATTGGCCACTGAGCTGCCAACAGCAACCACTAGATTAACCCCTTCCTTTACACCCACAGCTCAGAACATCATTGTGAGTTAAGCCAGAAGTAGTACTCCAGTCCCTGCCAAGGTGCAGCAGGTCAGATCCCCACTTGCACCCAGGTGTCATCCTGGTCCAGGGTAAGGTCTTCATTCTCCTCTAAATTATCTATGGCTGGCAGCCAAGGCAAATGAGATGTGTCTGCATGGGCAGAATCTGGCAGGCAACTGCTGCAAATTCCCAAGACCATCGGCTTTCTTTGGCAACCAAAAAAAAAGACACTCCAGTGTGACTGTGGGATTATGCTTCAAACCATGCAAGGGCCTCTCGGAGAAAATAACCATGCAAGGAGCCACCCAAAGTGGCTGGGGAAACCCGAATAATAGTAATAATAATAATAATAGTAATAATAATAATAATAATAATTTATACCCCACCCATCTGGCTGGGTTTCCCCAGCCACTCGGGTTGGCTTCCAACAGGATATTAAAAACACAATAAAAGATCAAACATTAAAAGCTTCCCTAAACAAGACTGCCTTCAGACATCTTCTAAAAGTCAGATAGTTGTGTATTTTCTTGACATCTGATGGGAGAACATTCCACAGGGCAGAAGCCACTACTGAGAAGGCCCTCTGCCTGGTTCCCTGTAACCTCACTTCTCACAGTGAGGGAACCGCCAGAAGGCCCCCTGGAGGCAGAGATTCTTGGGAGCTTTGACATCCTACATGACATCTTGCCCCCATGTGGCCCCAAGTCCATTTCCCCGCCTACTTACAGCCCACTCCTCTCTCCTCTTGCCACTCTCATCACATTTTACAAAAAAACTCAAAGATATGCAACCTTTTAAGTATTGTACCGATTTGCATACTTTAGTCCAGGCTTCCTCAAACTCGGCCCTCCAGATGTTTTGAGACTACAGTTCCTATCATCACTGACCACTGGTCCTGCTAGCTAGGGATCATGGGAGTTGTAGGCCAAAAACACCTGGAGGGCAGAGTTTGAGGAAACCTGCTTTAGTCAGAATAAAAGGTGTACACTACGAAAGCTTTATTGCCACCTTTCACAATGAATATCCACAAATTACACCCCTTCTCTCTGCAGCACCCATCTTTGCACCTGGAAGACAGTGTTTGGGGCCCTCTTTCTTCCCCCTCCCTTGCATTCCACTCACCGTTTTTGCTGGCATTTTGATCCAACGATGTGTTAGCAGAAATACTGTCCACAGTCATCCATTTTCTCAGCCGGGACTGTGGCTCCTTAATACTGCCCAAGTCCATATTTACATTCAAGTTTGAGTTCAATCCTGCATCGAAGAAATTGGGTTACAAGAGCCAACAACAGCTGGACTGATCTATATAAGACAGGTCACCCCGCACCAAAATGCCTCCCAAGAATGCAGCATTGGGAGCAGTCACTCACTGGACTCCAGTTCAGCTAAGCATAGCAGTCTGAATAAAACAGGCCTCTGCAACCTTCACTGTCAAGAGGCAGGATTCACTAGGAATACCACCATCTCAGAACCACAAGCGAGGAGAGTGCTGCTGCTGTACTCAGGTCCCAAAAGAGGCATTGTTTTTTGAGCTGGGAGACTGTCTCCAAGCAAAACAGAAGCAGCAGCTCCTAAACAGCAAGACGGGACACTTTTCAGAAGGCTGTAGTAATTAAGCCTCAAACTGAAGAGTGGAATTCAAACTGAAGCTTGGGAGGAAACAATTTTATTTATTGAATTCATAACATTTATCAATAAGAAGGAATTAACAACAATAAATTTGACTTTCAAACAAGTTAAAGCTCAGATCAACGTTCTAAACCTTGGAGTAGGCTTGTCTAAACAATAATGTTTCTAGCAGGCACTGGCCTGACGTCAAGAGGCAGGGAGTTCCAGAGTGTGGGTGCTGCCACACTAAAATATTGAATTCTGCCAATCAAAGCAGTTGATTGAATTGAATTGAATGGAAAAATCTGTTAAATTATACATTAACTTGCAACCGGGAACCCTGTTTCCTTTGAGGATCCTAAACGGGGCCTCCATTGAGGATTTGCAATACATACACATACATTATGCCTTTAATCTGGTGAAGTCAGGCACCAAAAGAAAGCTAGGTAACCGACTGGCAGGATTGTTATTGCTGGCTGCAGAATCAGAGAAAAGAGGCTTAGCTAGGCAGCCACTGACTCTCTTTTGAGAGAGGCTAAGACCAAGCACTGACCCAGCTCACACCCTTGGTCACGTGATGCAGATTAGCCATGACAAGACGGAGAGGACACTCACCTATGGGAAAGTTGCTGAATGCATTGATTTGCGACGGCCCTTTCTGCAGCTCTGGGTTGGCATGGGGCACAACATTCTCCACGAAAGACTTCATGGTGGAATGATGGAGCTGCTGTTGGGATGGGTGCAGCTGCTGTTGTTGTTGCTGCTGCTGCTGCTTCATGAGTAGGTTTGGATCCAGCTGACAAGACTGTTGCATCATCTGTTGCTGCATATTGAGAGCGCGACTCTTCAAATAGAGAGAGGAAAAAATGGATTTGAGACTGATGTCCTGTCTGAGGCCTGCACAACTAGGAAGTGGCTCCACTGTAGCTGTGAAACAGAAGCCACAGCTTATATAGCAGGCAGCTATAGAACCATGGAACTGTAGAGCTTCAAGGGACCATCAGGATCATCTAGTCCAACTCCCTGCAATGCATAAATATGCAAGGATCGAACCTGCAACCTTGGTGTTATCAGCACCTGAGCTGCTCAGTGTATGCAGAAGGTCCCAGGTTCAATCCCTGGCAGCATTCCCAGGTAGATCCCCCCCGTTTGAAATCCTGGAGAGCCATTACTGCCAATCAGTGTTGTACACAGTACTGAGCTGGATGGCCTGACTCTGTCTAAAGCAGCATCCTAATAACAGTCAAACAGAGCAGCAGACATAATTTAGAAAACACACACAACCAACATGACTTGAATCCGCAATATGTACATTGCAATGTAGCCGAAGCAAAATTCCAATTATGTTGGTACTTGGCCAATAAATTATTCCTAAATTATTATTCCTAAATTATAATGTTGTCTATGTATTGTTGGTAATGGATGTTAAAATAACTGTTATTTGCAAATAAAACCTATCTACTTTTCAATCTGCAAAATGGTCACTGTTAATGTACAATATTTAAACAAAGCGAGTCCTTGATCTGGGCTGCAAAACATAGGTGGTCAACTTGCACTTGTTCTTTGAAATAAAGTGGTCTGATTAGAACAACCTTTAGAATAACTTTATCCAGCAGAGAGAGAGGGAAAAGAGATGCTCCTTTGGCCATGAAGGCAGCAGGATGGAAAACAGGAGAATCATAGAATCGAGGAGTTGGAAGGGACCATAATAAATAATAATAATAATAATAATAATATATTATTTATACCCCGCCCATCTAAATGGGCTTCCCCAGCCACTTTGGGGTCATCCTGCAGTGCAGGAATCTTTTGCCCAATGTGCGGCTCGAACCCACAACCCTGAGATTAAGATTAAGAAGTGAGCTAGTTCTTCCACAACAGATGATTCCCCTACTTTCCCAAGGTGTGTTGCTAAGTGCATCCTAGCTTTTGCAAAGGGGTGTCCACCGTTCCCCTGAAATACTGAAATATTCCAGTTCTCAGACAAACAGCCCTGAGCTGGCAACAAGAGATATGTGAAGGAGGGGATAACGTATGGGTCAGCGGAGAAAGACCCAATTCAACTTGAACTTTTCCGATCAATTCAGGTCAAGAGAAGGCAAAACCAATATTAAAAATGGAAGAGAAAACAAAAAGGTTTCCCCAACCCTACCTGCTGCTGCTGCTGCTGCTGCTCCTGGCGGCCGCCACCCCCAGCAGAGGACATGTTTCTCTGGTTCGGCACTTTCCTCTGCTGGGCCAGCAATCGCTGCAAAAAGTCAGGAAGAAGTCAGGGTGGAGTCAGGGAGGATGAGCACTTTCTAAGCAAAGTTGGGGGAGGAAGTGTCTCACTTACTTGTAACTGGGAGATCTGGGAAAGCTGGTTGAGCTGGGAGAGTTGGTTCAACATGGCTACCTGTTGTGGGCCAAAGAGTGGATTCAGGCCCCCGTTGTTTGGTGCATACTTCAGCAAGGATACTGGAACCTGCAAAGCGGAGAAAAGCATGACAATGACATGAAGGTTGGAAGTTGGCAAGGAAAGAGGGAGGGAGACACGCAACCAGCACCTTCTCACCACAATCGTAATGGGAGGTGGAAGAGAGAAGAGGAGAGGTGGGAGGTGGAGAATGTGACTTGTGGTTGCTTGTACTAGGGCAGGTGCTATTGGGACCAAGCCTGGCAGCCATCATTTTTGAAGAGAGGAATGTCTTTACAAAACTAGCACACCCACCCACCCAGATCAGGCCAGGCCTTCTCTTTCACAAGCCTCACCTGAGGGGAGAGCAATGGAGGAGGCACTTGAGCACGTGGGTTAGGCTGAGATGAGTTAAGAGGCTGTGCTGGAGACGGCTGCATACTCCGGGGCTGTGCTGCTAGATTTCCAAACATACTGGGGTTGCCATTCTGCAGAGAGAACGTAAAAAGAGGGCTGAGCAGCTGTTCCCACCCTCTCCCAAGACAGGAGCAGGAGCACATAACCATAAAGTGGCAGCTTAAGTCAGGAGTGACAGAAATTATGGTCTGCCAGCTACTGAAGCTGCTTCTTGCATTGTCCTTAAGCATTGCATTCATCACATGTAGGGAAAGAGACAACTGTTCAGCCTAGTGCTGTTTTGGTAGGAAGGCGGCAATTCTAAGGTGAGCTTGGAGCTGAGATGTACGTTGAACCAAACAAGCATCACCCTGAAACCAGAGAGTAAGAAAGAGTTTCCATCTCTCTCTGAATTCTACAGAGAGAGCTACTTTGTGGGCTTCCTCCCACTGGGGAATCTGGTTGGCCACTGAGAGGCTCCAACTGCTGCAGAGCTCTTTTGACATTCTCATATCCTTGACTCTTAGTAGACCCTGAAACTCTTTTGCCTGGAAGCAAAAAAGAATGCCTGCATTCCAGCACTCCTGCAAGGAGCTGAGGGAAGCATGCCTAGTGCAGTGCTTTTTTTCTTAAAAAGAAATGTTTAGGGGCACTCTCATTTTCCTACTCATATTGAAATACTGCCCCTCAATGAGGCCAATCTTAGATTCACAAAATGTTTAAGGGTATGCGTACCACTGCGTCCCACCAGGGGGGAAAAAGCACTGCCTAGGTGTGTCCTCATGATGGAAGTGGGAAGTAGGTTCAAGTGCAGGGATTTGGATTTGCCTAAGTCAGCTAGTGATCTTTGAAAGCTCAGGGGAAATTTGAACCAGGCTCTTCCATGACTTAAGACCAGTGTTTCCCAAATTTAGGTCTTCAGCTTTTTTTGGACTACAAATCCCATCATTCCTAGCTGGCAAGACCAGTGGTCAGAGATGATGGGAATTGTAGTTTGAAAACAGCTGGAGACCCAAGTTTAGGAAACACTATCTTAAACCTCTAGCCCAAGCTACAGCACCACAATGGAGCTCCAGTCAGTATGATAAATCTACCTGCCACAGAAGGAGACACTGGGAACCCACCAGGTCCTTCACCAGTGACAGGATCCTTGGTTAATGAGGGGGATACCCTGAGGGAAGAAGGGAGCCCCCAAGACATACTGCAGTGGCACAGCTGCTTCTCTTCTCACCCCAACCACGCTTTCTGGACTAAAGTGAATATGCCAACAACAACCACAACACAAAGGCTAAGCCTGTGCTTGCAAAAATAGGTCCACACAGCCCTCAGATGGGGCTGTAAACACAAGCCCTGTCCACCCAAGGGTCTGTTTCCTGCACTGCGGGGAGTTGGACTAGATGACCCTTGGGGTACCTATGAATCTATGATTCTCTGCTGCCTTCAGTTCTCCATAGGTAAAGGGACCCCTGACCATTATGTCCAGTCATGACCGATTCTGGGGTTGCGGCGCTCATCTCGCGTTATTGGCCGAGGGAGCCGGCGTACAGCTTCCAGGTCATGTGGTCAGCATGACAAAGCCGCTTCTGGCGAACCAGAGCAGCATACGGAAACACCATTTACCTTCCTGCTGTAGTGGTACCTATTTATCTACTTGCACTTTGACGTGCTTTCGAACTGCTAGGTTGGCAGGAACTGGGACCGAGCAACGGGAGTTCACCCCATCGCAGGGATTCGAACCGCCGACCTTCTGATCAGCCAGCCCTAGACTCTGTGGTTTAACCCACAGATACGCGGACAGCGGTTGGAGGGTTGAGAAGTTAAAAAGAAACTACGATGAGAAGCAGAGGGGAGTAACAGGCACATGTAAAGAGGAGGTGGTGTAAAGCAGCAAATGAAAAGGAAGGAAGGTGCTCTCCGACCATGGCTGTTTTTACAACACCGTGCAGATGACTTAACCCTGGGGAAGGGAAGCCAGCAAGCACAAGAGCAGCCCACACACACCTTGTATGGCACCAAGGACGAATCTGGGAAACCTGATCTAGAGGATGACAGAAGATTCTCCTGCCTGAAAGATATTTGATCTGGAGAGGCTACAAGAAATATGCATCTAGAGCAGTGTTTCCCAAAGTGTGGTACGCGAAAGGATTTCTAAGGGTACACAAAAGAATTTGCTCTAGTCGAGATAAAATATTATTATGAAAAATACCCACAAATTAACTTTGCCCCAGAAGGGGTTTGGCGGGAAGACTAAACTTACAAAAGGGGCACATGATTATTCTAAGTTTGGGAAACACTGATCTAGAGGGTTGCAGGTTTTTTAAAACCATGTGTTCACTAACTGGAAGAGGACCAAAAGGTTTAAGCTGCCATTCATCTTCTCTAAATGTCTGTAAATCAAAGGGGATGAGACAGCATGCTAAAATCTGAGGAAGTACCCAATGGCTTTGTTGAAACATCATGTAAAGAGGATGCTCACAGCCTTACCTGTCTAACAGAATTCAAGTTTTGCATACCCAGCCCTGTTAGGGAGCCAAGGGCCTGGTTAGGTAGTGCACTGTTTGAAGGGGGAAACTTCACGTTCTGATTGGACATAAACTGCATGTTCTGGGAATCGTCTGCTACAACAAGGCCATCCTGGTTGGGCAGACAAGTTGAAGGAGCAAGGATTGGACAGCAAGCCAAGCAGCAGGACGGATAGACGGACAGGAAGAGGCAGACAAGTCCAGCATCAACGGGGTGGGGAGAAAAAGTCAGAAAACAGGAGAGAGGTTAGTGCCACTGCAGTCCAGAGCCAGATGGTTCTCTAAGCAGATGGCAGGTATTCTTTTATTTTATATACTGTTCGATTTGTAAGAAAACCTCTAAGCAGTTTAGCAAAAATAAGAAAACTTTAAAATTGAGAAAATAATTAGTAGTGGGTTGTATTCAGCGTAGCATGAAGTCAGGGTCCCATCAAGGATGGCTACTAATGCAATGGGACCCCCTCCCCCCCAAAAAAAAAACTATTGTAGGGCTTTCCCCAACCCTCCAAGCCCATTTGGCTGACACAGAGCAGGGGGAGTCCTGTTGCGCTAGCAGCAATCCTGAGTCAAAAGGATGAGTTTGTGGAATATCTAATAATAATATTTACGAGTCACATTGTTGGAGGAAGGTAAACTCAAAGCGATTCACTAAACCAAACATTAAGCACAACAGCTTAGAAAATGCTTTCCTGAGATGCCCACCGATTGAGAAAAGAGGAGTGCAGACTCCTCTCTTAAGGGCCTATGACTCATAGCAAAAGCAACAGCATTAGATGCTCCTGGTGGAGGGTGCTGGGCTTTCATTTTATGCACTGAATGTCCCCCAACCCTGCAAACTATGTGTGAAAACACATCAGCATCCCTCAGAATCTTCCTCTGCTCTGGATTCTAGAGGTACCAGAGTAAGTCTTCCACTCACTCATTTGGAGATGGGCAGCCTAGAATAGGCACCTTTCAGGCTGAACGAAACATTTGGAATGGCATGTATAAAGAAAAGCTTGAATACAGGAATTAAAATTAAGGGTTAAGCAGAAGCACACTACGGCTGCAATTCGAATCCTATTTATCTGGGAGGAAGCCCCACTGAATTAAGGACTTACTTCGGAGTAGACATGGTGAGAAGCGCAATGCAACTCTTTAGCAACACAGCATTTTTTTTTAGTACAGGAGTAATCATTTTATTGAGTACAGCAGCAATTGTTTTTTTTACTGTCCCTTGGGAGGAGACAGGCTTTCTCACCTTATCAAAGTAAGGATTTCGATCCACGGAAGACTCTTTGGAAATCTGAGGACGGGCACCAGGGCCTTTTCCTATCACCCGGCTGTACTCTCCAGCATTCAGGCTGTGCTTGTCCATCTCCATCCGTTTGTCAGGTAACATCCCTAAGGGGAGATGGGAAAGCGTCCTCACACAGCTGCTCTGAACAGTGGATCTCAACAGAAAAGACAAACACTGCCTCTTGCTTGAACTCCACGAGCACAAAAAGTTCTCCTAAAGCAGGCATGTCCAAAGTCTGGCCTGCCGGTCAATTTAATCCGGCCCCCGAGGCAGTTATGTCCTTGGATAAAATCCGAAAAGCTCAACAACTTTGGGGTAAAATTGTAAAAGTTCACCAACTTCAATCCTAAAAAAAAAGCTCAACTGTGGCCACCCTCACGCATGTTCACTTCATCAAATCTGGCCCTCTTTGAAAAAGGTTTGGGCACCTCTGTCCTAAAGCAACCTTCCCCAACCTGACACCCTTCAGTTGTTTCGGACTGCAACTCCCATCAGCCCCAGCCAGGATGAAAATAGCAGTCCAAACCTTGCACAGGAAATTCCTGCGAAGACAACGCAGGCGAAGCCGAGTCTTTTTTGACAACAACATGCTCAATTTCATTTGCTTTAGGCGCAAGTTATAACTGGGATTGCTGATTTTTTAACAAGGCCTGATCCATTTGGACTAGAAATGCACACTTTTTAGAAGACCACAAATAAACAGGAAGTTGTCTTTATACTGAGACAGATCACTGGCCCATCTAAATGGACTGGTAGAGGCTAGTCCTTCCCAGCCCTACCAGAAGATGCTGCCATTGGGGATTGAACCTGGAACCTTCTGCATGCCAAGCCAGTGCTCTATCACTGAGATACTCTGCCCTCCCTCTATCTTGAGTCGCCTTTCATTCATCCAACCACAACCCCATGCCTGCACTTACCTCCAGATACATCCATCTTATTGCTCTGGATCATTTCTTCTGGTGACTCTCTCTAAAGGAAAAACCAAGAAGAGCTTAATTACAGTCAGCCTCTGCTTACTGGTATACTCCAGGCTACCCCTTCTGCTTTTCATGAGGGAGGGAAGGCAGGCAGGCAGACTGCCTTTCAAGACAGAAGATCACAGAGTGCATTTTAGCAAAAAGTGAAAAAAGCAGGCAATATGAAGTGGGGCTGGAAAAAGAATGAATTGCCATGGGATGAGTCCTTGCCCTGCCAGGCACTCCCCAATTCAGGACTTACATGGAAGCCGAGATTCACAAACTGTTTCACAAATGGATTTATCCACGTTTCGTCTTGCTTGTTTCCATTTTTCATTGTTCCCTACAAGTAACCACAAACAGCGTAGAAAGTTCATTATTAGATATATGACTACTGATCCACACCGACATAGGACTTTAATGGGGGCACAGGCTTCAGGTAGTTTACAGGTAGAGGGAGCTTTTCTCTGTCTTGCTATGCAGCTAAACTCGGTTACCTTAGAAGGCATCTTTTTAGGGTATGGTGGCCAGTGTAGAGAGGCATTGGCTTCTTGGGCAGAGTTGCTGTTCCACATCCCAATCTCAACGTCGTCCTCTTCCTCCCAGTTCGACTGATGGCTTCCTGGCAAAGGCATGTCGCCCCCACACCAGCCATCTGGAACTTGCATAGACTTAGGTCCTGATTGTGATGAAAAAGAATTCACTCTTTCCTCATCAGATACAACAAGCCCCCCCCACTATAGCCACTATGCAGCACTATCAACTGGGAAGCTGTGACTCACATTTTACAAAGAACAAGAGTGAGTCAAGCTAACAGCAGCCAATGACAAAAGAGGGATCTGAACCCAGATCTCCCAGACCCAAGTCATAGGGCCTCCCTTCTTAATTCAGCTCTCCAAACAAACACACCCTTGGTTCCCCGCACCCCCCAGATCTTGACAGCTGGAAACTTCCCTAGTCAAGTTCCCCACTTCCAGCCCACCTAGAAAAGCACGTACCAGGTTTATGAGGAGCCTGCTGCCCAGCAGATGTGTTCCCCCAGCTACCGGCACTCATAGCATCACCGACCGATTCTCCCCAGCTAGTACCAGCATCAACAGGCTTGCCCCAAGCTGATGTGCCGTTGTCTACAGTAACAGGAGCAGGAAGAGGCTCTCCCCAACCTTTCAAAAGAGGTTCACATTATTAGCTGGTCCCAAAGCCAGGGAACACTTGGCTAGGCTAACTTGGATTCTTTAAAGAAAATTTAGTGACGTTTTTAGTAACAATTTCAGTTCCATTGTGAGGAAAACTGTTCTACCAAACGGAAAGCTCACATTATCCTACCACCAACACAAACTGATCTTCAAAGAAGATGATCGTATAATAACAATAATAACAATAATAATATTTATACCCTGCCCATCTGATAGGGTTGCCCCATTTGCTGTGTTAATGCCTGTTGATCAATAAGCAAGAAAAATGCTATGTGTGACTTGTTCATCCCCCCAAAATATTCACAGGCAAGGATATAAATTCTTATTTTGCTCCTTGCAATTAAAACAAAATACAAGTAGGAATTGACTAGAAGGCAGCTGAAGGGTGGTGGTGGTATCTTTGTATTGTTTGGAAGGCAAGACACCAAAATCAGTCAACCTTCTGCAAATCTCCCAGGACCTTTCAACAACTGTGAGTTTTCATTGATTTGACAAGGCTGAGATGTACCACTGAATGATTTTCTGGCTACTTCTCTACACAATTTTATAAACCATGGTTTGCACCCAACTTTAAACCATAGCTTAAAAACAAACAATGGTTAAACACAAATGAGCAGCATGCTTGTGCAATGCAGCTAATACAGTGCTTGCTTTGCTTCTGCCCTGCTCCTGTTTGCTCCACCAGGAAATGAGCCGGAGTCTGACTTGTGATACCTGAACGTGGGAAGATGGTGTGTTTCTCTCTAGACCAGGCACCCCAAACTGCGGCCCTCCAGATGTTTTGGCCTACAACTTCCATGATCCCTAGCTAACAGGACCAGTGGTCGGGGAAGATGGGAATTGTAGTCCAAAACATCGGGAGGGCCGAAGTTTGGGGATGCCTACTCTAGACAAACCACACCTGGAAGCCATGGCATATTCTTGACTTCCCGCTAGCTTTTTGGAGCGAAAAAAATAACAATGCTTTTCAATAGACACTCTAGTAACCTCCCCCCCCCAACAAAGTAGAGCCTGAGGGTTGCCTCAGTCGGGCAGATCATGGAAAATGGAGCCTTACCAGAGCTGCTGCCACTGCCGCCACCCGTCTCCATGCTGCTCATGGCGCTTGAAGAAAGCCCTTGCTGCACTCCCTGTGCCTGCTGGTCTGAACAGCCAGTGCCACTGTTCAGAGTGTTCTTGTTCCACATGTTCACATTCTTGTAGTTGTACTTGCTCGGGTCGCCCCAAGCCGAAGTTCCATCGTCAATCTCCATTTTGCGGCGAATGGACTCGGGGGATGGCTCCTCCCATCCGGTGGGCTCCTCTTCCTTGGCTGCAGGCGGCATTGGTCCTCCCAGCCATCCTGCGGCCGGTGGCTTGCTTGCTGCAGACGGTGCCCCCCAGCAGCCCACCTCTTGCTGCTTGCTCCAGTCTGGGGAAGGAGGGGGCTTGGATGGTGCCTCTCCCCCCCAGCTCTGGGAGCGGCTTGGCTTAGGAGATTCTCCCCACCCCTGGCTTTGGCTTGGCTTGGCAGACTCTTCCCATCCCGTGCAGCTCGTTGGCTTGGCGTTGTTGCCACCGCCTCCCCCCCAGTGCGCAGCGCCAGACTTGCCTGGCTCTTTCCAGCCAGAGGTCGACTTGTCGCTGTCACTGCTGCCGGAACTGGATTTCTTCACCTCGCCCCAATGATTGCTTCTCAGATTCTCCCCCCAGCCGTCGACAGCTGGGGCCGCCCACCCGGGGCTTGCCTTCTGCCCATCTCCCCACCCCTGCTTGAGCTTGTCTGGGTCGCTCCACTGCGATGATGAGCATCTGTCCTCTTTGCCGCTCCCCCATGATTGATTGCCCTTGGCCTGTGCAGTGGAAGCAGAGCCCTCTTCCCACCCCCCCTGGGTGCCGGAGACTTTGGAGTCCCCCCACCTTGTAGCAGACTTTGGATCGCCCCAACCCTGGCTGGATGGAGCGTTGTTGCCATGCAGGCTGGACCTCTCCGTGGGGCCCCCTGAGCCGCAAGCTTGGGCCACACAGCCCCCCCAGGCCTCCGTCCCATTGTCAGCCTTCTTCTCCCCTCTTGAAGAAACCTCTGTGTCCCAGGCAGTGTTTTGTCTGATCGGAGTCTGTCCCCAACCGGAATTGGAAAGGACCCGGGGGTCCAGATCTGTCCTGTTCACTATGCTTTGGAGCAACGCGTGCTGGTCAGCTTTCCTCCTTTCGCGGTTCGCCCCTTCCGCGGCGGATCTTTCCACGGGGCTCTCGGTACTGCCGTCGCTATCCGCAATACTGCTTTTCGTCCACCCGCCGTTCTGCTCCACATTCTGAATTGCTGCAAAACTCTGGATGTCGACTGCGGCACTCTCCTCCTCGGAAGATTTCCGCATGTTTGTAAACTTCTTACCGTTCCCACTGCCGCCCTTGGAGGCGTGGGGGTTGCTTGGAAGTTTGTTCCACTCTCCGTCGGCTAAGGTGGTGCTTTGGGCAGGACCCCTCCGGCCCCCGCCTCCTCCTCCTCCAGACCCCATTCCAATCCCACCCCCCCACACCACATTCTGGGCGCTGGCCCCCCCGCCTGCCGCCTCCCACGCCCCTGCTCCTTTCTCCCCATTGATTTCAAAGTTAGTGCTGCTGGTCCCGCTGAGCCCAGACTGCATTAGGTTTGCATTCACAGTGTCGCTATTGGCTTGGCTGTTTGAGCAGGTGTCTCCGGAGTAAGCGGGGCTGTAGGTGCCCCACAGAGTACTGGGAGTTCCACCATTTTTTGCTTCACCATTGCTCAGGTGAGAAACGGAAGTGCTGCTTATTACTGGAGAGGAGGCCTGGGCCTGAGGCCTACTGCTCTTGGCACTCACGCACCAGGCCCCAGGCCCTGTATTACTACTTGCCGGTTCAGTCACCTGCATCGAACCAGCAGGGTTTGGTAAACTAGAGGTCATAAAGTTAGTAGTGTTATTATTATTTGGTCCATTCACTTCGGGGTTAAGGCTCTGAGGCTGCCCACTCCGCGAAGCCTTCCTTGTACCATTCGCTTGGGGATCACAGTTTTCCTGGAGGCTGGCCCAGGAGCCGCCAAGGCTGGACGAGTTCATACTCTGATTGTTCGCTATCTGACCTAAACCTGTGCTGCAGCTACCGCTTCCTCCGGGCCCTTTCAGGGCATGCCCATTGTTCTCCAAGACAGGCCAGGCACTGCGGTGGCCGTTGGAATTCAAAGTGCTGGGATTTAATCCTCCATTGGATGAGTTGAGCGCGCTCCAAGTGTTCATTCTATTGTTGCTACTTTCTGACATGCCATTAGGAGCATCGGCGGGCATCGGTGGGCAGGAGCTCACGAGGGAGCCGAGGGACGCGCCCCACGACCTGCCAACGCTCCCGTTGCCCACGTTATTGCTGTTGCTACTGTTGACGAACTTGGCTTGAGGACAGTGGCCGCTGCCGCCGTTCCGCAGGCCATTCACTTCACTGCCTGGGCCCCTTGAAGCCATGGCGACGAGGTTCCTCTCCGACCCAGAACTCGAGGCAGAAGCAGAGTCAGTGTCCGTACATTCTGAAGCCAGCTCCACGTCACTGCCAGTGATTGAGGGCCATGCCTCCTTGTCTGAGCCGTCTACAATAACTTTATCCCAGTTTGTGCTGGAGTCACCACTGGAAGAGACTGTTCCCCACTGAGAGTTCTCATAATGGGATCCTAGTGTGCTGTGGTTCAGATCTAGGAGGAGGAGGAGGAGGAGGAGGAGGAGGAGGAGGAGGAGGAGGAGGAGGAGGAGGAGGAGACAAGACATCTCATGATCATTGGAAATGGTACAGCAAAAAAGAAAGATTCAGTACAGTGAGCAAAGAAACAGAGGCAAGAAGACTCTAGAATTCTGGAAAACTAGGACCACAAGATGTTGCAAACGTACATGGCTTAGGTACTTGCATATTGGAATATAGGGACATACCTGAGCCTGCCCAAAGGGGCAGGCACAGGTATGTCCATATATTCCACGTGAAATGAGCCCTGATACCTAAAATGACTTGCCTCTCCCCCTTCCCCACTCATTAAGATCTACAGTAGGGGTGTCTTACCACATCCCACTGGTAGCTGAAGTGCAGCTAGTGGAATGGTGGGAGAGCGCCTTGGCTATGGAGCTCATCTTGGCCCCTCCCTCTTGTTAAGAACTCCCTCTTGTTAAGCATCCAGCTTCTTATCACTCTGAGAGTAAACTGCTGGCATATAGAAAGCATGTGCCCCCATTATGCTCCTCTTCAAAATGTTAAGTCACGCAATGGGTGCACCAACCTTCCTCCTACATTGAGAACAGTACTATGTTCTTAAGTGGAGAAACTCTCTAGCGATCTTCTGGTCACAAGTGTGAAGGAAGAACTGACGCCAGCAAGTGTATTCCTCCTGCCCGCTCCACTCCCCCCAAGTGTGGAAATGCAGGTGACAGAGCTGAGGACAGAGAGACCATGTGTTGTGCCTTGGCAGGTTCTGCAGCTGCAGTCTTGGCATGAAGCACAAGAAAAGAACATCCGGTTTCTGCAGTTGTGACATTTATAAATGGGTCTTAAGGAGCATGGAAAAGAGCTGGGTTAGGCCTTCCTCCAAGGCATGCAGCCCCCCTGCCAAGTGAGCCAGAGAGTTTACAGGCACTTGTCCCTTTCATTGGGAGGTCTTTGCCTCCTCCTCCTCACCTGCTTGCTTTTTGCTGCTGCTCTGCCCTTCGCCACCCACTGCAGGTTGCTCGCTTGTTACTGGGCTCCCTTCGGACTGGCCGTTCAGCAGTTTAGATGCCGCCCCCAGGGTTGCAGCGATCCCCGGCAGTGGCTGCCCTCGCTTCAAGAGTTGCTTCTGCTCCTGGTGCCGGAACCGTGGAGGGACTTCACGAGGTGGGTATCGAGGCAAGGATGACGACTGCTGCTGCTGCTGACTGCTGACCAAAGCCCTCTTGGCATTATTATTGCCACCAACACCGCTGGTTGCTGTGGTTGTGCCGGCAGTGGAGGTGGCAGGTAATAGCTGATTGACACTGGGCTTGGCAGGTTCCGGCACTGCACTTGCCCAAAGCAAGATGTTTGATGGGGGAGGGGGAGGGGGAGAGAAGAGGGAGGAAGAGCAGTTGTTAGTAAATCGTTTTAGGAGACCATTAAAAACAAGAACAAATATTTATTCAACAAAACACACAATTGTTTGTTCTTAAAAAGACTTCTAAAACATAGAACTTACACAAGGGGTTTAAAAAGGCGTTAGCTATACAGTCAAACCTCTATTCTCGAACAGCTCCGTTTTTGAACGTTTCAGTTCCTGAACGCCGAAAACCCGGAACGCTCCTCAGAACTCAAATGTCTGACGTGGCTTCCGCTTGAGTGCAAGAAGCTCTTGCAACCAAGCAAAAGCCATGCTTCAGAACCCGAACATTTCAGAAGTCGAATGGTCTTCCGGAACGGATTATGTTCAAGTTCCAAGGTTTGACTGTATGCTTTATATACATGACAGACTAAGTAGTTTCTGCTCTTGCTGGAAAACCCTCCCCTTCCCCAGTGGCAATGGAACCGCTGGGATGATGGGAATGATGGCTTAGAGCGAAGGGGCCAGGAACAGAATAAACAGCTGGCTTGAGCATCTCTGGGGGGAAAAGACAGTTTGGCCTGGACAAATCTCATGGAGAAACAGACGCCAGGAGGAACTCAATGTTGGTAGTCAGAAAGGAGAAAGTAAAAGCAAAAAAGAAGGATGGAGGAAAGGCAGACTTGTGGGGTGAGCTTCATGTTCAATTACCAATGTATGTCCGAGTTACTAGAGGTGAGTGATTTTAATTGGCCTGTTTGTCTCCAATGCAACCCAGGCTCACACACTTGCATGCTCAAAGATGGCTTCAGTTAACTTTCATAAGAAAACCATTCAATTTCCCACTTCCACTTCTCCCTGGAAAATTTCTTAGGACTAAACAGAAACTTTAAAGCAGTTGTGCAGCCCTTGACTTGCCTCAAAACTTAACAGCAAAGAAAATGAGCAAAGAACATGTTTTCAAGAAGCATAAGCCTTGTTTGTCTTAATTTTTTTAAAAAACCTGTTTTTAAATTTTTAAAAAACTCTACAATAGAGATCAGAAGAAGCACATCCAATGTGCTGCATAAACATCACTTAACTGCCAGAAGGGTATAGTTTTACAGGGCTAATGAGGAGAACTCTTCTCTCAAGTCCTCACTTAGGCATGAAAAAACTACAGCTGCTTCAACATCTTCAGTGCAGACAGGAAACAGTTTCACTAGCTGAAGAACCACCCTGCAAGTGTTGGTTTCACTCCTTTTTCTGGCACAAAGCAGGCTGCATTTAGACCTCTTTGCTTTCACCGTCACTTACAAACATAGCAACGTACTTTCCTTTTGAGTACCTCACTGAGCTGCCAGTCTGGGGGTGCTAAAGGGTACATGTGGCTTTCATATCACCAAGATGAGACATGCAAAACGCACAAGTTCCAATGGAGGCCCCTGGGGAGGATGGATAGCTGCAGTTGACTCCCCTAGAGCCATGAGAAGGAACAGGAAATGAGGCAAGGTGGGGGCTTTTGACAGGAAATACCTGCCCTTTCACAGATAAACAGCAATGGCTCACCAAAGCACAGTTAAGTGTGTGCAAGATTTTCTGGGAGTTCTGATGTGAAAGGAAACCAACTTTAGTTTCAATAAGAAAAGGGGCACTTCCCACAACTTTATAGAAAAGAAAGTTTTAATCTAATGAAGATGTTGACAAGCTGGAATGTGCACACAGGAGGGCAACCAAGATGATCAAGGGTCTGGAAATCAAGCCTTATGGGGAAGGGTTGAAGGAGCTGGGTATGTTTACTGAGAGGAGATATGATAGCTACCTTCAAATATCTCAAGACATGTCACACAACTTGAACCAAAGGCTTCAAATGACAAGAAAGGAGGTCCCGATTAAACATCAGGGGGTAAACCTTCTGACAGTAAGAGTTGTTCCACAGTGGAATGGTCTCCCTCAGGAGGTTGTGGAGCAGGGGTCGGCAAGGTTTACCTTGCCTGGGCTGGTTCACTCCAGTGGAGATCCCTCGGTGGGCTGGAGCATCTGCGTTGATGTGATTTCCGGCATCTGCGCATGCACAGACGCGATTTCCGGCACCGAGGAAGCGAGTCCCCGGGCCGTGCTGCACCAATTTAGTGCAGTGTGGGGGGGCTCGCTGGGCGGGTGGCTCAGGAACCGGTTAAACGACCCCCGTGGGCCGCTTGTGTTGGGCCTTAATTTGCCGACCCCTGAACCAGAAGATCCTTGGGGTCCCTTCCAACTCTACAATTCTGATTCATCCATCACAATTGGAACAAACAAACGAAACATGTCACCAGGCTCCAGTAGGGTAATTTATTTAAACCAGGGGTCCCCAAACTAAGGCCTCCCCAAACTAAGGCCTTCTCAATCCGGCCCGCGGACAGTCCGGGAATCAGCATGTTTTTACATGAGTAGAATGTGTCCTTTTATTTAAAATGCATCTCTGAGTTATTTGTGAGGGCTGCCTGGTGTTTTTACATGAGTAGAATGTGTCCTTTTATTTAAAATGCATCTCTGGGTTATTTGTGGGGCATAGGAATTAGTTCATTTTTTTTTATTTAAAAAATATAGTCCAGCCCCTCACAAAGTCTGAGGGACAGTGGACCGGCCCCCTGCTGAAAAAGTTTGCTGACCCCTGCTTAAATCAGTTTGCTGCTGATTTAAACCTTAAGAAAGACTAATTTGATTGTCAAAGCAATCCTAAAGATGGCAAAAGGCCAACTGAGGATCTGCTGAAAGTAGGGTGAGGGCCACAGACCTAGCTATGGGACAGTACAAGATCCCCTAAGAACATCAACAGCCCACTAGATCAGGCCAAATGGGCCAATTTAGTCCAGCATCCTGTTCTCACAGTGGCCAACCAGATGCCTGTGGAAAACCTGCAAGCAGAATTTGAGAGCAAGAACACTCTCACCTCCTGTGGTTCCCAGCAATCGGTATTCAAAAGCATTCCTGCACCTGCCTGTGGATTGCAGCCTTCAATCAGTTTTCCAATTTCAAAATGTATACATACTTCCTGAACAAAATCCATACTGACTAGGCACTATAATGTTTAAAGCATTGCAGTCTGTAATTAAGCAGGGCCTTAATTACAAGCCAAGAAGCAAAATCCAGAATTTGTTGCAATACTGCCCATATTAGCATTGCACTGCAAAATTATAACCAATAGAAAACAATAGTCTTTTGTTTACCCATCTGTACACATGTAAGTAGACTAAGCAAGATCACTTACTTGCAGGCTAAAGCTGAATCCTATGTACACTTATTAAAGTAATTCCACCAAAAAGACTGTGACTTATATGGGTTCAGATTTCTTTTTCTTTTAAATCAGCCTATTAATGCTTTTTTAAATTAAAGAGGCACCTTTAATTCTTAAAAATAATAATTAATTTTTATCCACCCTGGGCATGTGTGTACTACAAGCTGGTCTGATACCCTTAACTGAAGCAAATTAGCCTATATTCAAAATGCACCATTCTTAAGTATACTAGTTTAGAGTGCACTGAAGCTTTTGTTTCCTAATCAATCTAAGATGCCTAATATTTTGGAATATACTACTCAGAGCACCCTTATGATGCCAACAGGACTCTTAGCCAGTTTCACTCATGAGAAAAGTAAAATTCAATCGAAAGGAAGGAAGCCTTTTTAAAGCCTTATAACTGCCCCCAAGTCCCTCTTTTCCTCTGCTTTGCACTTAATGCAATCTGAAACAAAACATTAGATGACTCCAGACATCAAGGGACACAAAAAAATCAATCTGCTCAACAAAAGATTTGCAGAGCAAATGCATTTGTGCAATCTGCAGTTCTATCTTGGAAATACGGTATCTCCTAATGAGAGAAATTTAAGTTCAGGATACAGGTTTTTTTTTTTAAAAAAAAACCCAAAAACCAAAGGTGAGAGCCAACATAGTATGAGGTGTCTGCCTTTGCAATGGGGCTTCTCCTTCCATTCCTCCCCTGAAGCTCTACCCACACCCCAAAAATATGCTCCAGAGTTTTGGGGATCCTCCAGAGCAATTTTGTGAGCGCATTGGAGGGGCGCAGGAGGGGGAAATCAAAGAAACCAGAAGCTACATTGCACAAGCAATTTCTGTTGTGCAAGCAGGTGGACATCCTTGGATGCTGTTCCAAATTTCCTGCTTTTAGACAGGATGCAGGCATTCAAAATGTGCAGCAATATCTGGTATCTAAGGAGGACCACTGGGTCTGGGGAGGAGGACTTTGCTCTCCATCCTCAAACAACTAGCAAAGGGGTTTGAACTACAAGAGTTAAGGCAGGCATCCCCAAACTTGGCCCTCCAGATGTTTTGGGACTACAACTCCCATCATCCCTAGCTAACAGGACCAGTGGTCAGAGATGATGGGAATTGTAGTCCCAAAAGAGCTGGAGGGCCGAGTTTGGGGGTGCCTGAGTTAAGGCATGGGGGGGATTTCTCTTCCATGCACTTTCCTCCTCTCCTATTTCAAAGTTCTTTGCTCATCTCTTCCACCCTGTCTCGTGGTGCAGCAAGAAAAACTTTGTGCTAAATGCCCAAAAGACAGTGGAAATGATAATTGATTTTAGAAGGCATCCTCCCATCTCATTGCCAATCTCCATTCTTGGTAACATGGTTGTAGTGGTAGAGTCCTTTATGTTCTTGGGCTCTATGATCTCTCAAAAATTGAATTGGTCAGATAACATCAATATTATGATTAAAAAGGTACACCAGAAATTGTATTTCTTGCGACAACTAAGGAAATTTAATCTGCCCCAAGAATCGCTGGTCCAATTATATAGAGGTACTATTGAAACTGTTCTCTGTAATTCCATTACTGTCTGGTATGGTACAGCCTCTAAGCTGGATAAGAAGAGGCTCCAACGAGCAGTAAGAACTGCAGAGAGGGTAATTGGTGTTAGTTTGCCTCCAATAGAGACACTTTATGCTGCTCGAGTCAGGAAGAGAGCAGAGAGAATTGCTGTAGACCCTTCACATCCTGGTCATCACTTGTTTGATTTACTTCCATCTGGACGTCGGTACAGGACTCTATATACAAAAACGTCTAGGCACAGGAATAGCTTTTTTTCCTTGTGCCATCATTTTTCTTTACATTGCAATGTAGTCGAAGCAAAATTCCAAGGAGGGTTGATACTTGGTCAATAAACTATTCTATTCTATTCTATTCTGTCCTTTCTGGCTTTCTCATGAAAGAATCTCCAGCCCACCAAAGGCACATTCAAAGCTCTTCACCAGACAAAGAGGAGTCATATCAAAGTTATGCCAAGCCAATGACCATGAAATAACTCACCTTTGTTTTTTTGTTCAGCGGCCTGAAAAACAACAACAACCCAATTAATGATTATCAGAGACGCTTTCCCAACACTGGGCACAAACTGGCAGCTTATAGGGCATTATCAGCATATGCATCCTTTCTCAACATAAATATGAAGAAGAGGAGGAGTTTGGATTTGATATCCCGCTTTATCACTACCCGAAGGAGTCTCAAAGTGGCTAACAATCTCCTTTCCCCTCCTCCCCCACAACAGACACCCTGTGAGGTGGGTGGGGCTGAGAGACTTCAGAGAAGTGTGACTAGCCCAAGGTCACCCAGCAGCTGCAAGTGGAGGAGCGGAGACGTTGAACCCGGTTCCCCAGATTACGAGTCTACCGCTTTTAACCACTACACCACACTGGCAAGGTTGTCTCCCCTCCTCCCTATAAAACTGTAGTCAGACCCCTTTAAAGTTGAAGGCTTCTCCCCCTATGTGCAAAGAACTCCCAGCATTAAAGGCTGAAGTCATCTGATAAACATGCAATGCGAGGTTCACAAACACATACATTTTAGGCCCGTAAAAGAGCCCTGAAGCTGGATCAGATCAAAGGGCTCCTGTTCAGTCAAGCACCCTGTTTCTCACAGTGGCCAATAAGATGCTCCTGCTGTTCCATCATGACTAGTAGCCATCAAGAGTCTCCTTCTCCTCCATGCATTTGTCTAAGCCAGGCATGTCAAACCTGCGGCCCTCCAGATGTTTTGGCCTACAACTCCCATGATCCCTACCTAGCAGGACCAGTGGTTGGGGAAGATGGGAATTGTAGTCCAAAACATCTGGAGGGCCGCAGGTTTGACATGTCTGGTCTAAGCCCATTTCAAAGCCGCCAAAGTTGGTGGCCATCACAACCCACCAAGTGCCTTAGTCTCTGACTCACCTTTTTCTGAGCAGCTTCTTTCTTCTTCTTGTCGTCTTTCCTCTTTTTCCTTTCTTCCATCAACTGTTCTTCCTCCTCTTGCACCAATTCCCTGAGGATAGGGCTGCAATTAGACCTCACAAAGACACACAGCCAACGTCTTCCCCGCGGGGCATGGACCCCAATTCATTCTACTCTGGGTAATATTTACTTGGATACAACACACACTAATTTGCTAGGAATTAAAAGTCCAGTTCTGCCTACTGTATTGAAAAGCATTAAGATGTCTGTCACTCCAACTTTAATAATCCTAGCAGTATCTTCCTATATATACCTTTTAATTCTACAAGCATATAAAGAATTATAGAGTGCATTTTTAGTTCAGTTTGAATTGAGACTAGAAATGCTTTTAACAAGGTGCAAATCAGGCAATATATTTTTTAATCTGGTAAGTGCTATGCGCCAATATTTGATTTGTTACACTTACTCCAAGGCAAAACTAGAAACAAGGGAAAGGAGGAACTGCTGCCCACTGAAAACGAAGGGGTTTTCAGAGGTAAGGAAGGTTTGGAGTGCCTCACAGGGTCCCAAACCAAGGAAGGGCAGCCCAAGAAAGTGCTGGCAACTAAGCTGCACAAGCAACAAACCCCCCACTTCTCACAAACTTAGCAACCAAAAAAAAAAGAGGCCGTGGGGTTTGGGGGAAAGGCAGCGAATATAAGAGGCCTGCAGGATGGTGAAATATTTTGTGTTCTGCCCTCACAAGAAGCATACAAGGTTGGGTGTGGAAGAGAAGGCATACACCAGCTTGCCCAGCTAAAGGCATCAGCGTCAGTGAGAACTGCAATAAAGGCCAGGGGTCTGTCACATTTCCAAAACCACAAAACAACTTTGTCTATGTATTTACAGCTCCTGCCATTCAAATTAATTAAATAACTGAATCAGGACTAAATTTTGCACCACTCAGAGGCTCGCAACTGAAAAAGCCATAACACATCAAGAAAAAGGAATGGGACAGATCTTAAAACAGTAAGATATGTAGATGACGCTAGAACAATAACTGCCTTAAAAGTAAGGGGGAAATATGAAAATTGCATTGAAGTAGAGAGGGTCATTAAGCCAAACGACAACAGGCAAGGCCAGGAAATCACTTTCTGAATTGCCATGGGTGGCTCTCTTCCAAACAAATTCCTTCCACATGGGACTTGTGCTGAAGAAGACAAAGGTGAATCACTGAGAGCAGGAAACAGACCCACCCTCAGGACACTCCACCTGCATTAATTGACAAAAGGCAGCTGCAATCACAGGGCATTGACAGAGGGGGCTGGCTGCTTAATCTTTTCAGCTGCCTTTCTCCCCTTAAGTGAGCTGTCGCTTACCTCCATGAACATAGCTGGGGAAAGAGTTATTTAGAGTAGAAAGCAGCCAGAAAGCTTAAGGAGCCTTTTCATCCTGCTCTGTGCTCCACTGAAGATTGCAGCCTGTGATTAGCTAGAATTGGGCAAGGTGGCACATGATTGCATGCTAGGTATAGCTTGGTCCTGGTAGGGCAAGGTGGGGACTGGGAGGGGGTTCAAGTTGCTGCCGAGTCAGTCAGTCTGCTCCCTGCATCAACAAAAAGGCACAGCAGACTCCGCAAGATGGCGCTAGCCTGACTCAACGGGTCTAAGCAAACAGCTTGACAACTGTTGCTTTATGAAGCCCTTCCAGCTGTAATGGAATTCTACTCCTAGTTTTATTGGCCTCATTTTGACCCACTTAAGTGCCACATGTCCTCAATTATCGCATCTTGTTGCAACCAACCAACCCCAAAGTCTCAATTTAAGGCAATTACAGGGACAGTAAATTAGACTGAAAGCAAGCATGTTTGTCCCCCTCATAATATGCTCCACTGAAAACCTTTTACAGATGTGTAACATTTACCCAAGTAGTCAACAGATCCAAGCAATCACAGTGTGTGTGTGTGTGTGTGTTGCCCTATGCAATTCATGCTTGCATTACAACTTGACAGGCCAAATTGTGGGGACCCACTGGGCTAGTGGTGTTATAAAGCAGCATGCATATGCATAAGCACAAGCAGATAGGGAGGTGATTTACTGTAATCCACAGATAATGAGGTTTGCCTGCACAAGACCACACCCAGGGATCAGCTCACACCCAGAGTTCAAAGAAGCCCAGACAACTGAATGCACACACACTAAAAATCATCTGATAAACTTGGCTTCATATGGAAGTAATTAGGTGCTGAAGGCAGGTGCTGTCTATCACAGAACTATACAAGACAAACTAAGAAAGCGATCTTTTCTACCAACTTCAGTTAAACTAGGAGCATGCATACACTCAAGATAGATTTGAAAGAGATCTGGGAATTTTGAAAACTGCACAATATGCTACCAACTGTAACTGGCACAAAAGATTCAATACTTTCTATGTTTTATACCACACAGTCCACTGAGAATAAGACCAAAACCAGAGCAGATATCCTAAAACTTGAATTCCTGAGTGTCATAGCTGAGTGAGGACTGGACCCCTGGCCTCCCCGGTCCTGGTTCGCCACTCTTAACACTGCCTCTCACCTGACACTTAGGCAGTAACAATACTCAGGCAACACTGTGACATCAGAAAAAGTGCCTTTGCTGTACTCTTTTCTGCACTGCTAAAAATATTTTGGTTCAGGCATGTATCCAGACATATGTTTAAATGTTTTTTGCTGAATGTCTGATTTTAATTATATTTTATTTATATTTTAAAATACCTGTTTTTAATTGTTTTGTATTGATCATTTAAATATCGGTCATAAACCTCTTAGAGCAGGGGTGCCCAAACTTTTTTCAAAGAGTGCCAGATTTGATGAAGTGAACATGCGTGAGGGCGGCCATAGTTGGTGAGCTTTTTTTTAGGATTGAAGTTGGTGAGCTTTTACAATTTTACCCCAAAGTGGGTGAGCTTTTTTTAGGATTTTACCCCAGGACATATACTGTCTTGGAGGCCGGATTAAATTGACCGGCAGGCCGGACTTTGGACATGCCTGCTTTAGTAGAACCTTTTGTGCCCATGGAGTTTAAGCAAGAGGCAGTGTTAAGTCTTTTCTGTCAAGATCCACTGCTCAGAGTGGCTGTGAGGATGCTTTCCTGCCTCCCCTTTAGGGATCATGCCTGATAAACGGATGGAGATGCACAAGCACATGCCTGTCTTGGAGGTTCTATTTACAATCAAGCCGTATATAACTTTTGTTAAATATTTAGAATAGCATGTCCTTTGCACCTCTAGGGAATGAATCACTGAGGAAAATCAAAGGCAGGAGGGTAGCCTTAGGTAGGGAACAAAAGCCCAGCCCGTATTTTATTGTCTTATCAAGAAAGATATCACAAAGTGTCTGTCTAATGCTTTGCTGAAAGTGAGATATACTACAGGCATATCCCCATCTCTCTGCCTTGCTCGGATTTAACTTGCACAATTTCATCCAGATTGCCTTCGACTGCATATGGTCAAAATCTTGCAAGTTTAATACACATATGACGCAAACATGCTATACAAACTTTTCCCCTGGACACCTCTGAGCTCGTATTTTACCTTCGGAATACCCTTTGTATGTTTAAGCACCCAGGCAGTCTGTTTACAAAGGCTCAACAGGCAATTTCATTCACAAATATCAGAGTGTCAAGCAGAAGCCAATCTTCCCAAGAACCAGTAACATTCGGTTTAAGAAGAAAAGGGCAAATCAAAGAGCTGAAACAGACATCCGCCTGTGCTAGATTCCAGGCCTTAAGGCAGCTGGCCTCATGCAAATTATGTGCCTTTTGCTTGGTGCATTTATGGAATACCCATCTTAGAAATGCAACTAATGATTAGTTCCAAGCTTTGAGGTCAAGATGACAAAGCCCTTAAGCAAACATTAATCACCTCTGGCTCAAGGACTCCCGCAAACCAGCAATGGAGCTGAGCAAACTATCCATACATAGTCAACTCATTCACAACACTCTTACTTTGGGGGCAAGCGAAGTGGAATATGAGAATATGGTCTATAAGACTTGCATTGGAACTCAAGGTACCCAGAAGAAGGGAAGCTAGAAACTCTGCAAGAGTTATGGGCAAGCAGCAGTGGCAATCAAGTTGGAAGGTGGGGTAAGCCATCATCTGAATAAAATAATGATAATAATAATAATAATAATAATAATAATAATGATGATGATGATGGAAGGAGGATGTTGCAGTGTTGCTCTTGACTCAAGCACCATGCAAGCACTGGAAGGGGTTAAATGGAGCTGCTTGCACGGCCCCTTCTGACTCATCACAACTTCCGATGGTAAACCTCCAAATACTTGGAAGTCATTTATAGCATCCACTTAGGCCAAGACCTTGAAGGTTCCTGAACACTGCCTGTGCTGGCTGCTAGGGAGATAAGGAGGCCACCAAATCCACCTGCACATCGCTAGCTGGCAGCTCCGCTGACCTTGAGGCCTGTTCTTCAATAAATTGGAAATAGTATGTTGTAATTTTGCCTGTTGACCTTATAACAGAATTGTTTGGTTGTTTATTGGTCCTGTTTATATGATTTTGTAATTTCTGCATGTTGTTTTTCTTTGTTTGTTTTTATTACTCCCCCCCCCCCCACACACACTCTGGGATTGAAAACATTCGATGAAGAGTGAGGCTATAAATATTTTAAATTCTTTCATGAGAAGGACGGCACACCAACTATTTTGGCAGCAGTCCTATAAGCAGACTAAGACATGGCAGAGCAGGGCACAAATCCCCACCCAGCCATGAAGGCCACTGGGAGGCCTTAGGTCAGCCACAATTGATCAGCCTAATCTACCTCACAGGGACGTTATGAGGAGGGGGAGAATGATGTGCTCCACCCTGAGCTCCCTGGAAGAGAGCTGGGACCTAAATGTAATAATAATGGGCAGTACACAACTAACAGTCCAGTCAGTGCAAGGGTGTCTACTTGCCCAGATGGACTTTCCCCCTCCTCCCCATACACCCTCTCCAAATCTACTAAAGAGTCTTGGGGAACCCCAGAAAAGATTTTGCAGGGGTGAGTGGCATCCCGGTGCACAAGCTGAAACTCTTGCGCTGACAGAATGTGTTACTCAGAGCTACTTTGGATGCAACCCAAAATAAATCAGCTGTGGGTTGCAATCCCAACACATCTCTGCACTACAGTAACTGCTGCAGGCCAAGTTTCCACTGCCCTGTAAACCTACCCCAGGCATTTCAGTCATTAGAAGAGACTCTATTATATGTACTGCCATCTTGTACAGTGCGGAAGACTGAGACGTAAAATCAGGCCTTCTCAGTAGTAGTTCCTATCACACAGGGCAGTAAGTTCCACAAGTCTGTTTCATTTTGCACACTCAAGTCAAGGTCAAAACAGCTCTTCAGTTTTTTTTATGTTTCACAGCTGTTTGGGATTTGTGCGCCCACATCCCTGCTGTGATTTACAATTTCAAAAGGGTCAAAAGTAGGGTATAAATGATCTTATGAAATAAAATAGTGTGGAGGGTTTATGTCAGACAGGTATATCCAATGGGGTTTCCATGCCAACTCAGATGGCAAAGAAACATCTATTAAATTGAAGGGAGGGGGGACAATTTCCTGAAGGTTCAACATACAAGTCAGTAATTTTGCCCCAAACAGAGTGCACAAGCACAATTGTTGAGCCACGACCTTAACAGCATCTTTTGCCAAGGGAGTTCATTCAGATCCTTAAAGGAAAATCATTAGTTTTCTCTGAAGCCAGTGTGCCTTTAGAGGGCATAACAAATGGCAAGATCTGACTAGAGCTGGGCGATATATCATCCAAAACTGCTTTGAAGTTCACAGCCTAATAAATGTTTCATAATATTTGAGCTGGCAATATATTGCAAATCACAATGTGTGTAAGGGCTAGGCGATATCTAAACATTGTGATAACTTACCAGCTAAACGCTGCAATGTTATCACTAGCTAAACCTCACATCACCAGCTAAATGTTGCAATCTACCACAATGTCTGAAATAAGTATGGACCTATACAGAGGCACACAGGACAATGCCCTGGTAACTGCCACTACTTAGGGGTCTAAAACAGATAAACAAAAATATTATCAATCATCACACACTCAGTTTCATTAGCAGGCAAGCCAAAATGCATCCCCATAGGACTTTTGGTTTTGGGCTTGGCTACTAAATGGTGCTATTCAGGACCATCCAAAGTATGGCGATGAGTCACAGTGAATACAAATAATCTGGGACTGCCACACTGCCAGCAGGCCTGCAAGGAGGCAGCAGCAGCAGCAGCAGAAACAGCTTGCCATGATCGTGGTACGGGTCAGCAGTAGCGGCGACAACCTGCAAGGCCTGGCAGTGGCAGCACAATCAGTGGTGGCCTGCAAGTCCTCTTGGCAGCGCCAGGAGTTGGTGGCAGTAGCAGTAGCAGCCTGCGAGGCCTTTCAATGGCAGCACAAACCGTGGCAGCCTGCAAGGCCTTGCGGTGGTGATAGTGACGGCAGTAGCAGCTGCAGTCTGCGAGGACTCACGGCAGTGACGGGAGGTGGCGGCAGTATTGGCAGCCTGCGAGGCCTCGCGGTCATGGCAGGAGGTGGTGGCAGTAGTGATGGTGGTGTGGAAGGCCTCACGGCAGTGATAGAATATAACAGCAGCAGCAGTGGACTGCAAGGCCTTGTGGTAGTGACTGGAAGTGGCTGCAAGGCCTTGCAGTAGCAACAGGATTTGGCAGCAGAAATAGCGGTGGCCTGCAAATCCTCACAGCAGAGGCCTGCGGAGACTCGCGGCAGGGACAGGAGACGACAGTAGCAGCATCCTGCAAGGCCTTGCAGCGGTGACAGAACATGGTGGCAATAGTAGTGGCAGCCTGTGAGGCCTTGTGGCAACACAGGCAGTGGGGCTTGCCTCACTGTGGTGGGAAGAAGTGGCAGCAGTCTGCAAGTACTCCTGGTGGTAGTTGGAGGCAGTGGCAGAAGCTGTGGCAACCTGGCTCAGAGAGGTCTTGCAGGCCACCTCTGCTTCTGCTAGTCTCCTGCTGCCACAACAAGGCCTTGCAGGCCGCCACTACGGCCACTGCCATGACAAGGTCTTGCAGGCTGTCAACACTTTTGCTACTGCTGCAAGGCCTTGCAGGCCACCTTGCAGGCTGCCACCGCTTCTGCCACCACAGCCCACTGCCGTGGCAAGGCTTCACAGGCTGCTGATTATTGCGCCACTGCTGCCAGGCTGCTTCTGCCCCCCCCCCTTGTTGATTGTTGATTCTGCCGCCTAGTAGACCTGCTGGCAGTGTGGCAGTTCCAGATTATTTCTATTCACTATGACTCATTGCCACTCTTTGGATTGTCCTGAACAGCACCATTTGGTATGTTGGGATGCATTTTGGCATGCCTGCTGATGAAACTGAGTGTGAGATGATTGATAATATTGTCATTGATCTGTCTTAAACCCCTAAGTAGTAGCAGTTGCCAGGACATTATCCTGTTCGCCTCTGCAGAGTTCCTTATTTCAGATATTGTGATATATTGATATATCAAGATTTTTAGCTAGTGATATATTACAATAGTGAAAACAAGCTATCACCCAGCCCTAGATCTGACCACATGCTTTGAAACTCTGCTCAGTGATTAGTTTTATTAAGATTCCTGGCTGTCTATGATGAACCACTGCACAGCATGAACAGTGCTGTAGGCACCGGCAATTGGCTCAGGAAGGAGACTCAGACCATTATTGAATACTCTGAAAATTTGTTACAGAGCTGCCTTGCATGAGCTCCTAAGATCTGGCCAGATAGCTTATGTCACACACTCTAAACATCCTCACCACAAATGCAACATTTATTATATTGTTTTTATGCAGCTAGGCAGTGATTGCTTTAAGGAAAGTTTGTGTCCTTTATTCAGTTTCATTTCTAAACCCCAATAGGGGTGTAGCAGTGGCAGGTTATGCTTCGATGGCATTAAGTTATGTCAGCATTTCCTCTGTTGCAATTATTTATTTAGCATCAGAGATGCCAGGTTGGGTGATTTCAGTATAAGTAGTACCATCATTCCAAATTTACCCTAGCTGCACATGTGCACAGATTAGAGGGGTAAAAATGATATTGCAATTAAGCCGCTCTCTACCAGTGAGGTGTAAGGCCCCTGACCATTCATTTACTTGACAGGAGTCCCATGCCACCCTATAAAATTCCTCCTGTAATGAAACATGCTATCCTTCAACTGCCAGTTTCACTTTAAGCACGCCTGCAGAAACAGATTTGACCAGAAAAACTACAGCAGTGTTCAGTGTTTCTAAGAATTAAATGACAATGTTCAGTAGATTAACAACAAACTACGGTACTCTTCTTGACCTTCTACTGATGTGCAGAACTATCAGTTACAATATATTAAAAACCCAAAAGCAAGGCAAGATGTCGTAGCCTTGATTTCTGCTCTGTAAACTCAGTCAGGGTTTTTTAGGATGTCTTGTTTTTAATTGTGTAAATCTTGACAGATTCATTTTTCATTTTTCAACATTTGGGTGTATGCTTGGGAGGCTGTTATAGCTGAAATGAGGTATACAGACGTTTAAAATAATTAACTTCCTGACTATTGCCTAATGCCAAATTGTGGCCAGTTAAGTGGGGGGGGGCGACGACACAAAGATAAAAAGTAACGAGTTATGAAACACAGAGTGCGACAAGGGGAGGGGGTCTGCGTGGGGCTACACATCATTATTTAACCATCTGTAGATGGCTTAACTGTAAATAGTGTATAAAATATGTCATACAAATATGTCATACAATTATTTTTTCAAGTTCATAGGTGTTTCTGTTTTCAAAAAAATACAGAATGTAATAAAAATCAGTAGTTAAGCTAAAATTACTAAATAAAACACAGGTCAACTTTTAACATATTTGAGTAGGCATCCCTAATCAAAAGTGCTTTTATTTTCTATTTAACGAAATGTATATACCACTTAAGCAGTTTACAAAACTACTAAGCAGTATACAATAAATATTTAAATCCTAAATAAAAAGTTAAAAACAATTAAAGACATATCAAAATAATTAAAAGCAAAAGAAACTAAAATACATCAACATCTATGTAACTGGGTAGGCTTACATATGCATAGCTGCCAAGTTTTCCCTTTTCTCACGAGGAAGCCTATTCAGCATAAGGGAATTTCCCTTTAAAAAAGGGAGAACTTGGCAGCTATGCATATGCAGAAATGCTTTAAGCAGGCGCCCAAACGAGTACAGTGAAGGCGCCTGCTTGATATCAATAGGCAGGGAGTTCCAAAGAGTAGGCGCTGCCACACTAAAAGATCAGTTCCTTACAAGTGCAGGAAGAATACTATGTGACATATATGCGTAATGCAAGAAAACAGAAAGCACTGGAGCACTTGACCAGATACTTTGCACAGTTTCTACATGTTTGCAGTGCACTGCTCATTCTCAATTGCCTAGCTGCACTATGGGAATAGTGGCCTACCTCTTTGCAAAGATAAAGGAGGAGCACAAAAGTACTGAAAAATAATTTGGCCAGATATTTACCCCCCATCCCCACTCCAAAGTCTTAAACCAATTTCGAAGTTTCTATTACTACTGTAGTAATGGGAAGTTTCAAATTTCCCTGGCTATTAGCAAGCAGCTACTTCTCACACTCCTTAATACAGCACATAGAAAGGAACAAATGTTTATTTCACAAGATGTGGCTTGTGTTGAGTTCAAGGCCAGCGATGATTTCCAGCCAATAAAAATCCATTTGGCCAGGCAAGGATGAAAAACACACACAGCAAACAAACCCTGCATTCATTTTTGCTCTTGCTTACTTCTGGCAACAGTTTAAATGTAGCAAAAGAAAATATGTTCGGCAAGATATTTAAAGAAGTGGAGGACGCCGCTTCACAAAGGATCTCTCTGCTCAATTACATTTTATAAGGAAGCGTCACCACATTTCTTTAAAACAAATCACGCAAACTGTCAATTGTCTAAGCTCCCAATTCCTACATGCCCTTCAGGTCATTTTCTGCCCTTTTATTTCTGACTTACCTGCTTAGTTTTCTTTCGACTTCTTTGGTAGCTTTAGCTTCCAACACTCTGAAAAAGAACACACATATCCCCATCAAGAAAGCAAGCCCAGGCAGTAACAAATCAAAGGTACAAATACAGGCATACTTGTCTGACCAATGATCTAAAGGATTGTTTTATTGTGCAGTTAAATGAGAAATGAATATGCAATGAATAAAAATACACATATGCACTAGCTGATTGAGAAAATCAGTAAACATGAGCACACACGTTGGTGCAAGAGAAGCAAGAGTTCAGCAGCTGAAAACCCTCATCAGTCCCGTTCTGAGCACAACATGTATTTCTGGCACCAACAGGAGGACAGCCATGTCAACCACTTGCAAGAAAACCCAAGGAAGGAGCTTTGTGGCACCTTCAAAACCAACACATTTAAAACTGCTGCTGAAGTTATTGTAGGCAACGACCCACTTCATCAGATGCCCTAATGTGAAGGTGCAGGTGACAGATAAGTGAGGCCCGCAAAAGCAGCTAACAGGATAGACCCAGATAGCACCAGAGACAAAGCTAGAATGCATTGAGAAGCCCTGCCCCAAAGATGCTAGAACTATACAGCTCAGCACCAGCTTGAAGGATTAGCGAACAGAAAGTCTTATTAATAATATAGCTTCAGAACAGAAGTTGCTATTGCTTGATGCACTCCACAAGAACATTCACTGCATGCAGGGTACACCATACTTGCAACACTCTGCCTTAGGTGGGACTGAGGCCTAGGCACCAAACATGGAGCCACAACATTAAGTGCTCTAAATATGTCCCAAAAGGGATTCAAATCTATGGCTGAGTTGGAAACATGCTGTAACTTCCCACCCTCTGGGCTTAGAGCAAAGGAATTATAGGAGGCGGATTAACGGTTCGGCCAGATTCTACCTGCAACAGAACATGGGGATGGACTTACTTGTATCAGCTGTTTTGCTAAAGACGCAGCTGCTACTGTATACAAATGTGTGCCCAACAAATGGATAGGGTGGCATTTTCATACCTCACCAGTGTTCATTCAATTGAAATAAGGGGGGGGTCAAAACATAAGTGAATGGGGCAGGCAGCTAAAGAGGTAAAAGCTCAGCATCTTCTACTCTATCAAGGCCCTTCAACGCTGCTCACCCTGCAGGGATCTACAGAGGGCATCCTAAGGGTACAGCCACTGTCAGGCCAACAGGGTGGCAGAGATGTTTATGCTATTTATTACAACATATTTATTTATGTTTATTTATTACATACAAGAATGCGCCCTGGGGAGCGTGACTGAAAGCACCTCCTCTGCCTATGCGCCTCTTTAGTTCTACTTAGATGCTATTTTTTGGGTGGGGAAGGCAATTTTCTCTCCATCTGGGCAAATCAAGGGCTAGCAGGCTGCACCCCAGCCTCATTGCAAGTACCTATTCCTCATTTGGCATAAGGGCACCCACCGCCTCCTCTCTGCAATGAGCGCAGGATGGATGGAGGATTGCCTGCGCTACACTCCTCCTCCTCTCGCGCCATCCTCTGCTGCGGGGCGGCGCGGGGGCCCCCGCGAAATTTCCGCTTCCTCGCAGCGGCCCCCTCTCACCCTTTCTTGCATTTGCAGCTGAAGTAAACAGAAAAGGAGGAGACTCTCTTTCTCTTTCCCTCTCTCTCCTCTCCTCCCCCCGGGCGCCATGCACCGCTTTGCAGCCTCCCCGGGGCGAAGGCGCACGCAAAGCGCGGGCACGGGGCGGCGGCGGCGCGATTCTCTCTCGGGCAGCTCCGTGTCCGTGCAAGGCGGAGCAATGGCGCAGCAGCAAAATTGGGGGGGGGATCCGGCCCCGGCCATCGCGCGCCATGTTTAGTGAGGGGCTTTTTTTAAAAAAATTGCTGGGGAGATATACGAGAGGAAATTTTAGCCCCGGCTCCACCTTGTCTTGCAAACGACACCCCCCAACCCAGATCACGGCGCCCCCTCCTCACCGCATGTGCTTTGGGGGGGCGGCGGGGGTGTCGCCTGCTCCGCCTCTTATTCCCGGCGCCCCGGCCTGGGGGTCCCCGGCAGGATGGCCTCGGCTGCCTCCTGGTGCTGCTGCAGCCGCTGCTTCTTCTCCACCCGGGTCGGCCGCCTCCGCCTCCGCCTCTTCTTCTTCTCCCCCCTCCCAGCCGCCGCCATTTCCAGCCTCCCTCACGGAGGAGACTCCCCAGCAGCCCCGTCGCCGCCACGCCCCGGAAGCGGACGCCCCGCCTCCCCCCGCCGGCGGGAAGCACTTCCGGGGGGGCTCTCGCCGCCGCCAACATGGCGCCCTAGCAACGGGCGGGAGAGAGAGGGAGGTGGAATTGGCGCGGCGGATCCGCCATGGAACGAAGCGTTAGAAAAAATGTGGTGGAAGAAGGGGCAAAAAAGTCCCCTCCGTGGATGTAGAGAAGCGGCTTATTCATCAGCTCAGTTGCTGCATTTATTATAGCCCGCCTTTTTTCCTCTAAGGAGCGCTAGGTGGTGCACACGCGCCCCCTCCTCGCACTCCATTTTATCCACACAGCGACCCTGCGAGGTAGGCTTGGGCCCATCTCGCTCAATATTGCCTACACGGACAGGCAGCGGCTCTTCAGGGTTTCAGGCAGGAATCTCTCTCCCAGCCCTAACTGGCGATGCCTCAGGAGACAGTGCCGGAGACCTTCTGCATGCAAACCACGTGCTCTACCCGTGAGCAATGGCCCTTCCCTGGTAATGTGGCCTTCCTCCCATCTCCCATAGATGCCCCTTTAACGCCACAGTTGTGCTCTTTTAGCTGTCTCAGCCCCCACCCCACCCTCTGCAGCTTGTGGCTGTGCCTTGAGTATTTCACTTTTTATAACCTCCCTCCCTCTTTAATGTCTACCCATGGCACCCTACCCAACTGTTGCTTGAGCTTCATGAACTTGGCCTTCCATGGTGTACACTTGACTATGTATTTCTATCACAAATCCCAAGATGACACGGTCACTTTCCCTCGAGGTTCTTGCCACTTCCACTCCTTCAATCAGTTCTTCCCTGTTGGTCAAGATCAGGGTGGATTTGATTTAAATCAAACTGATTTAAATCATGATTTAAATCACGATTTAAATCACTAGTCATAAAGACTAATTCTTGCTGGTATAACTTTAATATGCAAGTAGATGAAGATTTTTAGAATAACAACTTTTCATATTAGTTTTTTTTATCCCCAGTTTAATAGGTTAATCATTCATATTTGGACAACTTTACTGTTGTACTTAGGAAGGAGAAAAATAATCATTACCTTAATAATAACAATTTAAATAGATTTATTCAACTGAAACAATAACATTTCAGCAAATGTTATTTGCTTAAACAAACATCCATGTTTGTTAACTAATTTGGCTAAACAAAAACAAAATATATATATTTTAAGAAACTTAGACTGTCAGCCCAGCCTACACATGAAAAACTTAAATACTGTCCACTCCAAACAATCAGAAAAATATTGTTTCTATTCTATTCACTGAACTTCTTGAAACTTAGCACTGAAGGGGTTGCTTCTGTATTCATAGGTTTGTAGAACAATAGGATTAAGGTCTTTTTCTCAACTCTGTTCATGTTATAACATTTTTGCTGTGAAGAAGAGGCATGTGATCTCTGTTGAGTCAAATTCAGTTTTGAGAACTGCAAAAGTAAACCAAGCACCTGTGATAATATCTTGTAGGCAGAGAAACTGCCCAATAATCTTACAAAAACCTCTGGAAGAGCATGACATTGTGAATGGATTAATGGAATTTATTTACCCCCAAAATTAAACATATACAACCTTATACTACAAAATTAAAAAACTAATCTTTATTTCATGATGGAATAACCTTTGGATGGTAATATGTTTTCCTCAAAAAGCATTTTATTAAAAAAATCCAATTTAAATCAAAAAAATCGATTTAAATCAAAAAAATCCAATTTTTTTGATTTTTTAAAAAAAATCATTGATTTTTATCCACCCTGGTCAAGATTAGGTCAAGGGTAGCTACTCTGCTGCCCATAAGCCTGCCAGAGATACAGCATCTTATCAGCATTTCCCTCATGTCACTCTGATGCTTTGCTTCTAACGGAGTTATAGGAAAGCAAATTTCTTTGTGGATGTTTCTCAGAACAATTTATGTTCTGAGCAATTACAACTGTTAAGTGCAATTAGCCTTGGTTGTTTATATCAGCCTTCACCATCCTGATGTCCTCCAGATGTTTTAGACTACAACTCCTATCAGCTCCAGGCAGTCTCAGAGTGTGTTTTAGTCCTGCAGCTGTCCTGTGAAAGTTATGAGGTTGGGCTATGAGAGATGGGGAGAGAAATAGAGAAACTATTTTGCCCAAAGCCTGTCAGTGAGCTTCATAGCCAAGGAGGCATTTCTGCTGGCAGTGGGTTTCCCTTATTTGAGACTAAGGGCTCCTCCAGATTTCCTGTTTACTGAGCATTCATCTTAATTTGCTTACAGAAAGCTTATGCAGAAGTTACATGATGACCAGTCTTTATTGAGCATCCACTCTGATTTATTTATGGGACAGTTATATGACAATGAGCATTTGTCCTGATTTGCTTCCTGTTAATCATTAATTCACCCAGCACTTTTCTTGTCACTTTCCAAACTGCAAAAAGTTCATTTTTAAATTTGTTTTGCTAGGGCAACAGAGCACTTTAATCTCCTTTAATTGCACAAACCTAAAATTGCACTTTAAACCCTCCTCTAAGTTAGTGACAGGCCGGAGGCATCCCAACAACTGAGCTGTCCTTGAGTTCCTTTGCAAGCTGTTAACAGGTCATGGTCTGGATCTGACCTCAGATCCCTTTGAAATCAATATGACTTAAATTAATTCATTGCTATACAGTATTTGCTCATTGATTTCAGTGACGCATAAGTTCAATAACAGCCTCGATAAAAGAATCTAATAAGGAATAACTACAGTATTGAGGCCACCAGTCAAATGTGTATTCCTCAGCCTATCTATCTCCAGTTACAACTTTGCTCTTATGCTCCACAGTCAGAGAGATCACATAATTCCTGCCATCACCAGCTTGATTTATTTTGAGTCAAGACACAAAAGCAGCATTTAAATACAAAAGTCTCGCAGGATTCACAGAACACTTGAAGCATAACAATCAAAGCATTGCCTCCCCTTCCTTTACCTTCCTGTGTCTGCAATTTGTAGTCAAGGCTTCGGAGAAAACCACTAGGGAAAAATCAAGGGAATGGGGTGAATTTCCTGTGGCCTTTGTCTAGCATCTTAAGGAGAGGAGAATGGAAAAAACCATGAGTAAACTGATAGTTTTTGGAAACATAATTGATTTGTGTCTAAATTAGTTGTATGGCAACTGGAGTTCTTGATGCACAACACAGTGGGCGTAATTTTAACACAAGGTTTGTCTTGCCCCTGATCCATTCAGAGAATGTTCAAATTGGAGTTCAGCGGGTGATTCATTGTGTACACCAAATCCTGCCCATATTTGGTTGGGGCCAAGAAGAGAAAGCTGAAGAAAGCACGGGCAATGAATTGAAGCCTGGCCCTCGGTCCTGGAGTGTCTTTCTCAGAAAAGAGAAGAAGCAGAATATCATGCCAGTCCTTTCCAGGGGTGGCCAACTTCCAAGAGACTGTGATCTACTCACAGAGTTAAAAACTGGCAGTTACCCACCCCCTTTTGGGGGGTTCAGGTCAAAGTTGTTGAGCTTTCTTTTTAGGAAGGAAAGCCCTGTTTTGGGGGGTTGACGTAAACGTTGTTGAGCTTCTTTAGGGAGGAGGAAAGCGACATTGAGCTTCTTTTAGGAAGGAAAGCTCTGTTTTTGGTGATTTAGGGGTGCAGGGCAAAGGTGTTGAGTTTTTTTAGGGGAGCCAAAGTTTTTTAGCTTCTTTGGGGGGAGCCACTGATCTACCAGTGATCTACCACAGACTTCCAGTGATCTGCCGGTAGATCACGATCTACCTGTTGGATGTGCCTGGATTAAACTAATCTTGGTTGAGTTTTGTGAACTCAGGAGTCAATCCCACTACTTCTGAGTGAAGCTTCTGGTTGAGTCAGTCTGGATCAGGCTGTGCACCTATTTATTTTTTGAGCTGCCATCAAAACAGCTGCTGAAGCAAAACAAAAAGAGGAAACCAAGCCTGGGATGAACCTGTGGGTTTCTGGTTCATCTCCAACCTGATCACCATTGCACAGGAGAAGAGCCCAAGTAGGCCTGATGAAATGAGAATGGGATCCTTCCCTTTTATGGGCCAAACTCCAGGTGATGTGGGGGGCTGAAAACAGGAGGAGAGGGCGGGGGGGGGGGGGCTGCTGCTTAACCCTTTCTCTGTCTACTGTTAGTCAAATCAAAATTGCTTTTCTCCCCAATTGGGGAAAAGGTGCAGGGTCTGGGGTGGTGGAACAGCTGGGAGGGCCAGTATTGGGTGGGCAAAAGGGATAGGGTTAAGTAGCCCTGCTCCCACCATAAAGACCTAAGAGGAGGCTATTGGATCAGGCCAATGGCCCAAGTACCGTAGTTCAGCATCCTGTTCTCACAGTGGCTGGCCAGAAGCTTATGGGAAGCCTACAAGCTAGAGACGAGGACAATGCTCTACTCTCAATTTCATACTCTCTCTATGCATTGCCAGGCCCTCCCATTTCCTACAGTGTTTGTGAGGACTTCTTACACAGCCACACACAGGAACACATTTTTCCAAATTAGTGACATGCACTACCTTTGGAGAGCTGTTTCTCCAAAAGGAGATTTTATTCAATTTTTTAAGATTTTATCCAGACATAATGGATGGGATGCATCCAGTCTTCCCCAAGCTGGTGCCCCCCAGAGGCTTTGGACGGTAACTCTTGAGGCTCACAATCCAAAACATTAACGGGCACCAGTTTAGGTAGGGAAGGCTGGATTGATCAATTAAAATTCATAGGATTAACCAGCTAGGCTTCCGTTAACCAGGCGGCTGCCTTGTCCAGGTGATATTCCCAGGCTGCAGGTGAGGTGTGTGTGCATGTGCTCCTTCTCTCCCCCCCCCCCCGCAATGTCCAGCCGCCTCCTGTCCACTCCTGACTAGCCATTTTGCCCATAAAAACAAAGGCTGCTTTTGAAATGGATGCCTGGCCTGGCAACTTGCCAACCTGTAATAGGAGACAAAGGAGCAGAATACAAATGGGGGGGAGCTGGAAAGCACAGGCAAGAAGCACCGCAGAAGGGAATGCAGGTTGCCATGGAGACCAAGGCGGGGGGGGGGGGAGAGAGAGAAGGAGGAGAAGGAGAACCTGTGCGCTCCAGTTGGGCTCAGCACCGCCATCTGCAAGCAGAGGAATGTTGGCACGGAGCCCAAGTGCAGCATTGGCGGCTGCTGGAGGAGGATGGGCACCCAGAGTGGCTGCCCAGGGGAGGGTGTCCCGTTGACCATCATGGGTGTCCTGTTGACCACCTCCACGCACAGGGGCAGCCTACCACTGAGTGTTATAAGAATTTTAAGGTCTTAGATATATAATAAATGTAGCCTAACACCTTTGTTCTGGGTCTTCCTCCTCTCTTCTGCATGTGAGGGGAGCACCCTGTTGCAACAGCTTTAATAAAGATCAGGCTTACTAGCTGCTTTGCTTCTCAATATTCTCTGGTTGGCCTCTGTTATTGTCTCCTACCGGTGGAGAACCTACAAAGGACTCTATAAGGGCTCTTGTGTACCCCATAAGGGAAGAAGGGCAGATTTTGTTTACAACAGGAGCACAAACAAGAGGGGAATGGTGATCAGTGTTGTGCCCTCCACATGGGCTTCCTCCAAAAGCTTTTGGCTGACTGCAGTTGGGAACAGGATACAGGGGGCTGGGTGGACCTTGGCCTGATCTAGCAACCTGGTTCTTACTTTCAAAGAATTGTGGAGTTGGATGGGACCCCAATGTTCATTTTGTGCAGGAACCAAGAACCCCTGGCAGATGGCCACCCAACCTCTCTTTTAAAAACCTGCCCCCCCCCACCTGTGGACATCCATTCCAGAGTCCTACCATCAGAAAGTTATTTCTAATGTTTAGTCATTCACTTTGATGCTAGGCAGGAGCTCACAAACTTGCCTTGTTATTCATGCACGACTAATGTATCTTATTTTAATGAACAAAGTAGCCGGCATTCATCCGTTTCTCTCTTCGTGGGAAAGGGGAGGAAGAAAACGAAGCAGAGGGAAAATGCAGCATGGAAGGAAGGAAAGTCTCTGAAATCTATCTGTAGCTCTTCCATTGGCTTTTATCAGAAATGAGATCCCTTTTCTTGGAACAAAATAATAGTTATGTGCCTCATTCAAGGGCTGCCTCTTTGCACATTCCTCTTGTTTCCCCCTCTACATTCCCCTCAGGCATCAGATTCATTGACACAGAATATAGCTAGCGGTCCTCCTCTCTGTGTCTCAATCTCTCTTCAACTTTCCACACCATCACTTCTCAAAACAAGACACAGTTCCCCCTCTGCTTAAGACAAATTTTGAACAGAAGGCGTATTTTGAGGAGTACGGAAGCCAGCCATATTCTGTTGGTCCTGGGGAGATACAGCTGTTAAGGGCAGAAGAACCCTATATCCCCCCCCCCCAATGACAACTCTTAACATATGGACATAAGGAGAGTCAGCTGGTTCAGGCCAAAGGGGGACGGCATCTAGTCCAGCATCTGCTTCTCACTGTGAACAAATGTCCCTTTGAACCTAGGAATCTAGATAGACTGCCTCTGGACCTGGAGGTTTTACAGCAAGCAGGGCCGGCTGCTCTAGGTAGAGTCCCGGTGGCGCGGTGCGCCAGGAGGCAGGGCGCTGCGCAGCAAAGCCGCGTGGAAACCATGCAGTGCCCTGCGAGGGCGGGAGCGCCGGAGCGATCTCCGCCCCTCAGCACCAGGGCGCCCGACCTGCTTGAGACTGCCCTGACAGCAAGGGTCCTGTAGATCGGGCCACAGCGGGCCCATCTAGTCCAGCATCCTATTCTCACAGGGGCCAACCAGGTGCCTGTGGGAAGCCAGCAAGCAGGACCCGGGTACAAGAGCCCTCTCCCCTCTTGTGTTCCCAAGCAACTGGTATTCAGAGTCATCCTGCTTAAAGCAAAGCCTAGGCTGCCAACCTGTACTCACTTACTGGAAGTTAGGCGCATTAAATACAAAGAGACTTACTTCGGAGTAGACATGTACGCTAGTTGTGCTGTAAGTTAGCTGTACAGTTAATTTTCTTTTTCTTTTTAAGTAAATTATTATTGAGTACTTGGTGTTGGGTTCTGCACAGCAAGAGACATGCCTCAGCCACTTCCCAAAGCTCTCACGTTTTGCGTTTTGGATTTTTAAACACCCACATGCACTTATTCTGTAATAGGATTCGCAGAAAGTGATTCCTAGGTATTACCTGATCTCAGACGAACCCACCTGGTTGTGGGGGGGGCGGAGGGGCAGAAGGAATGGGAAAATATGGAGCGTCCAAGAACTGCTTGAAAATGAGGATTTTAGCCAGCAGTTACTCAGAGTAGATGCATTGAAATGAATGGGCCTAAGTCAGTCATGTTTATTAGTTTCCACGGGTCTCCTCACTGCTGGGATAGCTCAGTTGGTAGCGCATGAGACTCTTTATCTCAGGGTCATGGGTTCGAGCCCCTGTTGGCCAAAAGATTCCTGCAATACAGGGGGCTGGACTAGATGGCCCTTCGTGGTCCCTTCCAACTCAATAATTCTTCCACAACCTCTTAGCTGGAGATGTTGGGGACTGAACCGTTTGCAAATGACATGAAATGTCTTCTGCATGCAAATGACACAAAATATGGCCGCCGCAACCACTGCTGCAATGGGACTCCCAGACAACAGGCCAAAGGGGAATGTGGCTCTTGGGGCCCCAAAATTTAGACACCTCTATCTATACTCTCCACAAATCCTGTCAAATAATTCCATAGTATTGTGATTCTTGCATCACAGGGGGTTGGACTAGATGTCCCTTTGGGCCCCTTCCGAATTCTACAGTTCTATGATTCCATGTTGAATGGCCACCTCCTGCTGCAGTCGGAGGTGAAGCTGTGGTTGTGGCAAACGCCAGGAACTTTTATGCAACTGGTGAAGGTGTACCCATATATGCCCCATTGTAAACCCGGATGGCCGCTCTCTAAGCACAGATGAGTGCAGCGCCTGAAGCTGCAACATGTAAAAGAAAATGATTTTAAAAAATAATAATTGCAGGGGAGCCATACATGCAAACACAACACAGGAAGACTGGACCTTATGTGCAAGCAAAGAGGAGGTGTTTTGCTGCCTCCTGCAGGCAGGGACTGGACACTGCAGGCTGGAATTGAGGGGGGAATCTTTGCCATTTCCCCATCCATCCCAAAACATGTATCAGCTGGGAGTGATTATTCAGTGCACTTCACATGTTCCAGAGCTGGTCTCTCATCCCCTCAATTAGTTCAGAAGCAAAATGGGGGCACCCCAAATAAAAAGGGGTTCCTTCATGCACCTCCCCCTTCCTAGCACAGAACCTCTCTAATTCGTTGAATATAATTTTCAAGATAGGATGCCCAAAATCCACACAGTGCTCCTCATTATTGTCTTCTGGAAAGAAAGAGGCACGGCAACTACAGATCTGTCCTGGTTCTTACTTAGGGCTCCTCTAGAGGACATGTTTATTCCCCATTCATCCTGATTTGTTTGCAGAATGCCTGAATGAGAATGAGCAGAAGTCACCCTGCATCCTGACTGGCGCTTGTGAGGTGTTTATATATCTTCCTGTAAACCGTTTGTTCATTTTCTATGTGTTTCTCCATCACTTTCCCCCCGAAAATGTGGTTTTTGGGGGTTTTTTTAAGTGGATTTGTTGCGCTAGGGCAACAGAGTGCTTTAAGACTCCACTTTAACTGTGCAAACCTAAAATTATGGTAGGTGCTTAAATCCCTACTGAAAAAAACAGTGGCAGTCTGGGGACATCCAGAATCTCAACTACAGATCATGGATCTTACTTGGAGATCCATACAAACAGCTTACCAGAAGGTTCTCAGATGGTTCCCTAGGTGTCTGTGAGTCCAACACATGTACACCCCATAATTAATCATATAAACCTATGGAACATAGCATGACTTGGTGTAGAGCAGTTTCCTAACAGTCCATCTAGCTCAGTGTTGTCTGCACTGACTGGCAGCAGCTCTCCAGGTTTTCAGGCAGGAACTCTTTCCCAGTCTTGCTGGGAAATGCCAAGAGTTGAATTTGGGGGCTTCTGCATGCAGGGCAGATGCTCCAACCAACCACCGAGCTCCATCTCTTCTCCAGATATAGCAGTCTAATGAATCATGTGTGGTACCTCTGCGGGTCTTGTTAGCTTGACAAATTGCACTGTGTGAGAATGTGGGCATGTCAACCTGTTCTCCAGATTAAGATCCATTAGGTCTTTTGCACAAAATTGTATCTCAAGAATGCGGGTGGCGAGAAAGACAGTTAAGCAAAAGCAAACTTGAGCGGGATTTCTGCCTTCCCTGTTTCACTGGTCATCTGACTGCATCCTTGGACCTTTCAAACGTTTATGAATGGGGATGAATGATGGTCAGTGATGATGAATGAAAACAAGTTGAAGCTTGGTGATCGTCCAAAGTTCTTTAGCTTTTTTTAAAAAAGATAGCCCCATCCAAGCTGGACCCTCCAGCCACCGTGCCACCCAGTGTGCCCCACCCCGCCTTCTTATGCTACTGATTGGACATGAAAGGGCACCATGCGTTTAAACCACATTTATAGCACATTGCCCCTCCCTGACAGATGGCCATACAATCTCTGCTTAAAAACCTCCAATGAAGGAGAGCCCACCACCTTCCAATGGAGTCCATTCCACCGTCAAACGGCTCTTATCATCAGACAGTTCTTCCTAACATTTAGTCAGAATCTCATTTGTTTTGGTCACTTGAATCCATTGATTCAGGTCTTTCCCTCTGGAGCAGCAAAAAACAAACTTGCTCCATCTTGCATGTGACAACCCTTCAACGATTTGAAGACGGTTATCCCGTCACCTCTCAAGTCTTCTCCAGGCTAAACAGACCCAACTCCCTCAATCGTTCATCCTGGGGCTTGCAAACAAACAAACACAAATAACCCGCTGAGCAAAATATTTTTCTGCTCAGTTGGCAACTCTGCGCATGACAGAGCAAGTGGATGGCCGCTTTGCTGCAGGACAAAACATCATTGCATTTTAAATCCATCCTTCCTGCCGTGAACTGCTCAGAGTAACATGCATAGTACCCCACTTTATCCTTACAACAACCCTGTGAGGTAGATTAGGTAGAGAGAGAGATAGAGGCCCAGAGTCCCTCTGTAAACCTTGTGGAGGAGCAGGGATCTGAACTCCAGACCTAGCAGTCTGACGATCTCGCTAGCCACTCCAACACCTTCCTTTTGGAACCCGGAATTTCCCTGTCCTGCTGGAATGCTGCTCTTGGAAAGGGTCGCTGCTGTGGCGACGGCGTCGCATTGCTCCATGTGCTTAATAATGCCAGTTAATTTGATTTGAGGCACTGCCTCATTATCACAGACAGCTTGCAGCGTGTCAGGCCAAGATAATTACAGCGTCTCTCCGCTGACGGTGGCAGCTCATTCATTTCCCCATTATCACTGGCTTTCCTTGGGATCAGCACCTCTCCAGGATTCCCTCAACCCCCCCCCTTAATTATGTTCCATTCATTCCCATCCAGAGACGCCTGCCTGCTCAGACTCATGGGCAAAAACCAGCTCTATTAAATGGACTATTCATTGCATCCAAGCTGTAGGGCCAACTGCCTCGATAAGATTGCTGGTGTGCTGTGTTGAAAAGCAGGGCGGGAAGCGTGTGACATCTCACCAAGTACAGATCCTACCTGCCGCTACGCCAGAGGTGGCTAACATGTGGCTCTCCAGATGTTGCTGGACTCCAGCTCCCACCAGCCCTTGCAGCCAGGATGGCCAACACTCAGGGATGATGGAAGTTGTAGTCCAGAAACACCTGGGGAGAAACATGTTAGCCAGCTTTGCCCTATGAGAATCCCTGCTGCAGGCCTGTGTTTGGAGCCGTGTCAGGACCATGTTTGTCTGCCTGTTCCACCTGAAAGGCATCTGATTCAGTAGCAGAGCTTCAACAGACAATGAGGCATAGAATCATAGAATCATAGAGTTGGAAGAGACCACCAGGGCCATCCAGTCCAACCCCCTGCCAAGCAGGAAACACCATCAAAGCATTCCTGACAGATGGCCGTCAAGCCTCCGCTTAAAGACCTCCAAAGAAGGAGACATCAAAATTGGAAACGGAATTAATAAATAATAAAACAAAAATAATATTGAAAATGGATAGGCTCCTCCTAGAATTTGAGGTGATGGAGGAAACGGTTAAAGTAAGTATGATAAGATGGGCGCAAGACATCGGACGCCCCATTATGATGGCTGACTGGGAACACCTGTGGAAAATAAGTATGAACTTTACCGCGAGCTATAACATCAGAGAGAATATGCTAAACATACAACATCGATGGGACCTAACCCCCTCCAGACTCGCAAAGATATACAAAAATTTAGCAAATACGTGCTGGAGGTGCGGGGGGAGTAATGGGAGGGACTGGGTTACATAGGGTAGTTGTAAGTTGATGTATTTTATATATTGATTTTGTATCTCGGCTGGAAAGGTTTTTTTGTATTCATATGTATTTGTTGGAACCTATTGTAAATAAAATTATAATAATAAAGAGTTGGAAGAGATCACAAGGGCCATTCAGTCCAACCCCCTGCCAAACAGGAAACACCATCAAAGCATTCCTGACGGATGGCCAGGGCCGGCTCTAGGTAGAACCCCGGTGGCGTGGTGCGCCAGGGCGCCGGGCCAGTAGGCAGGGCGCTGTGCGGCAAAGCCGCGCGGAAACCATGCTGCACCCTGCGAGGGCGGGGGTGCCGGAGCGATCTCCGCCCCTCAGCGCCAGGGCGCCCAACCTGCTTGAGACTGCCCTGCAGATGGCTGTCAAGCCTCCGCTTAAATACCTCCAAAGAAGAATACACCACACTCCTTGGCAGCAAATTCCACTGTCGAACAGCTCTTACTGTCAGGAAGTTCTGGGAGGCAGTGTCAGCAGGGTACAGCTCCCGCACAGATCAATGCAAGGAATGTGCCTCCCATGAATTTTGGAACTGGGAATTTTGCTGGGTACTAGACTAGACTTGGAGGAGCTGGAGACTGAAGGTCCAGACAGAGTATCAGAAAAATGGACTAGATAGACTGAGACCCAATTTATGTCATGTCGGAAGATTCAGGGCAGATAAAAGGAAGTGCTTCTACACACAGCAGATGAACTATGAGACTCGATCCCACAGTAGGCAGTTATGGTTAGACAAACTTATGGAGGAGAGAGCTATCAATGGCTAGCAGCCAGGATGGCTCTGCTCTGCCTCCACAGTGGGAGACAACAATGCTTCTGAATACCAGTTGCTGGAAACCAAAGGTGGTAGAGGGCTCTTGTGATTGGATCCTGCTTGCTGGTTTTCCATTGGGACATCTGGTTGGCGGCTGTGAGAACAGGATGCTGGACTAGATGGGCCCTTGGCCTGATTCAGCAGGGCTCTTGTTATGTTCTTATGTCAAAGATCAGCAAATAAGAGCATCAGAAGAGTTTATGATTGAATTTATGTTTTGCTTCCTCCAAGGAAGTACTGATGTGACTTACAAGGAATAATAATGTACAATACATAGCAAACATGTTCATTATAAGCCAAGGAACATACCGCGGCTGCCAGACTGGTGACTGGGAGTGGCCGTTGGGACCTAAAAGATCTACCTTGGCTCCCAGGCTGAGACCTTACCTGCCCGCAGACTGTCTTGCCAGAGTGGTGCATGCTCTAGTTATCTCCTGCTTGGACTACTGCAATGCGCTCTATGTGGGGCTATCTTTGAAGGTGACCCAGAAACTACAACTAATCTAGAATGCGGCAGCTAGACTGGTGACTGGGAGGGGCCACCGAGACCATATAACACCGGTCCTGAAAGATTTACATTGGCTCCCAGTACGTTTCCGAGCACAATTCAAAGTGTTGGTGCTGACCTTTAAAGCCCTAAATGGCCTCAGCCCAGTATACCTGAAGGAGCGTCTCCACCTCCATCATTCAGTCCGGACACTGAGGTCCAGCACCGAGGGCCTTCTGGCGGTTCCCTCATAGCGAGAAGTGAGGTTACAGGCAGACAGAGGACCTTCTCGATAGTGGTGCCCACCCTGTGGTATGCCCTCCCATCAGATGTCAAGGAAATAATCAACTATCTGACTTTTAGAAGACAGCTGAAGGTTCTGTGAAATCTGGTGCTTTGAGCTTTGGGGAAATAAATGCAGTAATCTCTGCTTTTGTTCATTTTCCCATAGAGCTGTTCTGAGGGAAGCGGTCCTGAGTGACAGGCCTCAGAAACTCCCTCAAGCAGCTGGACAGATATTGGGATGAGGTGGGAGAGCAGGAGGAAGCATCCTGCCTAGTGACAGTACAGTATATCATTTTTTTTTGGGGGGGGAGAGGCATTTACTTATTACATCTAACTTCCTTTCCTTCAAGAAGCTCAAGGTGATGTACGTGATTCTTTGCCTTCTCCATATTATCCTCACAACCCTGTTAGGGTTACGCTGAGAGGCAGTGAGTGAGCAAAGAGGCAAAGACTGGCTAAGTGGGGAATGAACTATGATCTTCTGACTCAAAGTTGCATCTGACTCTAACCACTGCACCACACTTTTCTTCTTCTTCTTCTTCTTCTTCTTCTTCTTCTTCTTCTTCTTCTTCTTCTTCTTCTTCTTCTTCTTCTTCTTCTTCATGTAAATCGCACCTTTCAAGAAAAAATACCAAGGTGTTTCACTAGCAAATAAAGGCCACCCTCAAAATAAGAGGAATGTAACCAATTGTAAAACTTCAGCCGCCCATAATTAAAATATATTATAAACACTCCCATTAAAGCAAAGTCCATTAGAGAAAGAAAGGAAGTTTACCAGTGAGGAGTGGACCACCTCAACCCCATCACCCCCAGCGACTGATATTACTCAGAGGCATCCTGCCTCCACCATTGGGAGGTTGATAACCTTGACCTCCATGAATTTGTCTAATCCCTCTTTAAGGTCATCAAATTGGTGGCCATCCCTGCATCTTGTGGTGGTAAATCCAGGCCTTTTTTCAGGAGCTCAGCTCTGGCACCTCTCATAATGCCATGAGCTCAGGGTAGGGTGATGGAGGAATAGAGAGTCAGCGTGGGGAGAGGGTGGATTGAGGGCTCTGTTGAGAAGGGCTGTAGAGGTCAGTGGCAGAGCATTTGCTTGGCATGCAGAAAGTCCTCAGCATCTTCAAGTAGGGCTGGGAAACCCTGCGTCCAGGCCTGGAAGCTGTCAGTCAGTGTAGGCAGCACTGAGTCAGATGGACCAGGGGTAAGTCCGACTCGGTATAATGCAACTTACGATGTTCCTCCCGAATCCAGCTTGTAATGAGAGGGAAATATTTTACCCAGGAAGCAAATTTCCACCCTAGATCTTCTCATCCTAAAATCAACTTTAAAGCTGCCTAGCAAAAAAAGCCTTGAGCCTATTTATTTGCTATTTGGCAATTTTCTTACTCTTGTGTTTGGAATTTTCAGTCCAATTGCCCACAAAGCAAGGAGACAGAGTGGTTCAATTTTTTACTCGCACTAAAACGGGGAATGGGCACTGCAGTTATTTTGAAATTTGGCAGGATCGATGCCCTCAGCTGGGGCAACCTTGCCTACAAAAGTAATGAAAATTATAGATCATTCTTAAAAGAAAAGAAAAAGAAAACTTTAAAGGTGCCCAGGACAAAAAGCCCCAGGACAAATTTACTTGCAGAGTGGTAGGTTTGACCCCCTATGCAACAGCTAATAAGCCTGCAAATTTCAGCCACTTCTGCCAAAAGGGTTTTTGTTTCCTTGTTTTTTTTTTTTAATTGAAATACCGAAAGAGAGGGAAGCAAAGGAGACCCTGGCAGTTCTGAATTGAATTGGGCAGATTCCAAAGTGCACTGGACTGAGGCAAGTTGCTTTCCAAAGTGCTAAATTGGGATCCAAACTTAATTGTGTGGTTGGTGCTCACCCCTCATGGCAACAGCCTCTGAGCTCCCAAACATATTTTGAATGAAGTCTGCTTTCCCATTGCAATGCTTTCTCTTTCCCATCCCCTCCCACTAACCTAAGCATCACCTGGGAGGAACATTTTCCTCCAGAAAGAGGAACTCTTTTGCATGCAGAATAAAATGAATAACCCCCTCTATAAACACTGACCTGCCCCCTTTCTTATTACACAGCTGCAGGAGTCATCCCTCTTGTGAGGTGGAAGCCTGAGGTTCACCATCATTGCTAAAACGAGATGCAAATGTATGCACCACCTTTGTCCTCCCCCCCCTTTCCCATCTGGGTTGGGAGGGAGGAAGGCAATGTTCTTGAACATAACCGATGGAATTTCTTTTTCTATTTCCAGTTTTACAAAAGCTGGATGTTAGGATCGGGGTAATCATTCTCTACCTTATTCTGCACAGATCTGTGCTCCCGCACAGATCAATGCAAGGAATGTGCCTCCCATGAATTTTGGAACTGGGAATTTTGCTGGGTACTAGACTAGACTTGGAGGAGCTGGAGACTGAAGGTCCAGACAGAGTATCAGAAAAATGGACTAGATAGACTGAGACCCAATTTATGTCATGTCGGAAGATTCAGGGCAGATAAAAGGAAGTGCTTCTACACACAGCAGATGAACTATGAGACTCGATCCCACAGTAGGCAGTTATGGTTAGACAAACTTATGGAGGAGAGAGCTATCAATGGCTAGCAGCCAGGATGGCTCTGCTCTGCCTCCACAGTGGGAGACAACAATGCTTCTGAATACCAGTTGCTGGAAACCAAAGGCGGTAGAGGGCTCTTGTGATTGGATCCTGCTTGCTGGTTTTCCATTGGGACATCTGGTTGGCGGCTGTGAGAACAGGATGCTGGACTAGATGGGCCCTTGGCCTGATTCAGCAGGGCTCTTGTTATGTTCTTATGTCAAAGATCAGCAAATAAGAGCATCAGAAGAGTTTATGATTGAATTTATGTTTTGCTTCCTCCAAGGAAGTACTGATGTGACTTACAAGGAATAATAATGTACAATACATAGCAAACATGTTCATTATAAGCCAAGGAACATACCGCGGCTGCCAGACTGGTGACTGGGAGTGGCCGTTGGGACCTAAAAGATCTACCTTGGCTCCCAGGCTGAGACCTTACCTGCCCGCAGACTGTCTTGCCAGAGTGGTGCATGCTCTAGTTATCTCCTGCTTGGACTACTGCAATGCGCTCTATGTGGGGCTATCTTTGAAGGTGACCCAGAAACTACAACTAATCTAGAATGCGGCAGCTAGACTGGTGACTGGGAGGGGCCACCGAGACCATATAACACCGGTCCTGAAAGATTTACATTGGCTCCCAGTACGTTTCCGAGCACAATTCAAAGTGTTGGTGCTGACCTTTAAAGCCCTAAATGGCCTCAGCCCAGTATACCTGAAGGAGCGTCTCCACCTCCATCATTCAGTCCGGACACTGAGGTCCAGCACCGAGGGCCTTCTGGCGGTTCCCTCATAGCGAGAAGTGAGGTTACAGGCAGACAGAGGACCTTCTCGATAGTGGTGCCCACCCTGTGGTATGCCCTCCCATCAGATGTCAAGGAAATAATCAACTATCTGACTTTTAGAAGACAGCTGAAGGTTCTGTGAAATCTGGTGCTTTGAGCTTTGGGGAAATAAATGCAGTAATCTCTGCTTTTGTTCATTTTCCCATAGAGCTGTTCTGAGGGAAGCGGTCCTGAGTGACAGGCCTCAGAAACTCCCTCAAGCAGCTGGACAGATATTGGGATGAGGTGGGAGAGCAGGAGGAAGCATCCTGCCTAGTGACAGTACAGTATATCATTTTTTTGGGGGGGGGGAGAGGCATTTACTTATTACATCTAACTTCCTTTCCTTCAAGAAGCTCAAGGTGATGTACGTGATTCTTTGCCTTCTCCATATTATCCTCACAACCCTGTTAGGGTTACGCTGAGAGGCAGTGAGTGAGCAAAGAGGCAAAGACTGGCTAAGTGGGGAATGAACTATGATCTTCTGACTCAAAGTTGCATCTGACTCTAACCACTGCACCACACTTTTCTTCTTCTTCTTCTTCTTCTTCTTCTTCTTCTTCTTCTTCTTCTTCTTCTTCTTCTTCTTCTTCATGTAAATCGCACCTTTCAAGAAAAAATACCAAGGTGTTTCACTAGCAAATAAAGGCCACCCTCAAAATAAGAGGAATGTAACCAATTGTAAAACTTCAGCCGCCCATAATTAAAATATATTATAAACACTCCCATTAAAGCAAAGTCCATTAGAGAAAGAAAGGAAGTTTACCAGTGAGGAGTGGACCACCTCAACCCCATCACCCCCAGCGACTGATATTACTCAGAGGCATCCTGCCTCCACCATTGGGAGGTTGATAACCTTGACCTCCATGAATTTGTCTAATCCCTCTTTAAGGTCATCAAATTGGTGGCCATCCCTGCATCTTGTGGTGGTAAATCCAGGCCTTTTTTCAGGAGCTCAGCTCTGGCACCTCTCATAATGCCATGAGCTCAGGGTAGGGTGATGGAGGAATAGAGAGTCAGCGTGGGGAGAGGGTGGATTGAGGGCTCTGTTGAGAAGGGCTGTAGAGGTCAGTGGCAGAGCATTTGCTTGGCATGCAGAAAGTCCTCAGCATCTTCAAGTAGGGCTGGGAAACCCTGCGTCCAGGCCTGGAAGCTGTCAGTCAGTGTAGGCAGCACTGAGTCAGATGGACCAGGGGTAAGTCCGACTCGGTATAATGCAACTTACGATGTTCCTCCCGAATCCAGCTTGTAATGAGAGGGAAATATTTTACCCAGGAAGCAAATTTCCACCCTAGATCTTCTCATCCTAAAATCAACTTTAAAGCTGCCTAGCAAAAAAAGCCTTGAGCCTATTTATTTGCTATTTGGCAATTTTCTTACTCTTGTGTTTGGAATTTTCAGTCCAATTGCCCACAAAGCAAGGAGACAGAGTGGTTCAATTTTTTACTCGCACTAAAACGGGGAATGGGCACTGCAGTTATTTTGAAATTTGGCAGGATCGATGCCCTCAGCTGGGGCAACCTTGCCTGCAAAAGTAATGAAAATTATAGATCATTCTTAAAAGAAAAGAAAAAGAAAACTTTAAAGGTGCCCAGGACAAAAAGCCCCAGGACAAATTTACTTGCAGAGTGGTAGGTTTGACGCCCTATGCAACAGCTAATAAGCCTGCAAATTTCAGCCACTTCTGCCAAAAGGGTTTTTGTTTCCTTGTTTTTTTTTTTAATTGAAATACCGAAAGAGAGGGAAGCAAAGGAGACCCTGGCAGTTCTGAATTGAATTGGGCAGATTCCAAAGTGCACTGGACTGAGGCAAGTTGCTTTCCAAAGTGCTAAATTGGGATCCAAACTTAATTGTGTGGTTGGTGCTCACCCCTCATGGCAACAGCCTCTGAGCTCCCAAACATATTTTGAATGAAGTCTGCTTTCCCATTGCAATGCTTTCTCTTTCCCATCCCCTCCCACTAACCTAAGCATCACCTGGGAGGAACATTTTCCTCCAGAAAGAGGAACTCTTTTGCATGCAGAATAAAATGAATAACCCCCTCTATAAACACTGACCTGCCCCCTTTCTTATTACACAGCTGCAGGAGTCATCCCTCTTGTGAGGTGGAAGCCTGAGGTTCACCATCATTGCTAAAACGAGATGCAAATGTATGCACCACCTTTGTCCTCCCCCCCCCTTTCCCATCTGGGTTGGGAGGGAGGAAGGCAATGTTCTTGAACATAACCGATGGAATTTCTTTTTCTATTTCCAGTTTTACAAAAGCTGGATGTTAGGATCGGGGTAATCATTCTCTACCTTATTCACTTCACTACCTCATAGCTACCGTACCAACCACACCACAGGCTAAGTCAGCCGGACACCCCCGCCCAAGTCCCCTCCCACCATTTCCACGGTAACGACAATGGAATTGCATCCTAATGAAGGGCCAGCCTGCTGACCTGGAGAGAGAGAGCGGGATGCCCTGCCTCCTCCTCTTAAATTTCGGACTGCTTGTCTTTGCAAGCCCAGCCTGCGATCTGAGGGCAAGATCAGTTCCAAACGGCTAAAAACTGCAGAAGAGCAAGTGGGGCCGTCCCTGAACATCACAAAAGACTGAGTGCCGGGATGCCAGCTTGCTTTTTGGGTGCTGGCAAGCTTTGACGCTGAAGCGTCTTGAAAGTGACACCCCGCTTTGAGGAGAGGGAGAGGGAAATTACGCCCCCGCCTGCAACCAGGACAATCCGCCACCAGCTTCAGAAGCCGCCACTTGGATGAACAACCACCCTTCGGGTGCAAACCAGGGTTCCTGCCTGCTGGCCACCCTCCAGAATTCTCTCTAGAGGCTGGGCTCACTCTCCAAGCACAAAGAAGGTGCCAAGCACTGGGCAATAGCCCAACTGCTTGCACCAATTCAGGCACTGGGGCTGCAGAGAGCATTTCTCAAACCAGCGGATGAACAGAAAAAGGCATTCCCAGGAAGCCCCCTTCCCTCGCCGCCGCCACCCCCGAGTTGGAGAAGCAACGGCAGTCGGCAGGCAAAGCATGCGGAACAAGGCACCCTCTGCAGTGGCGCTGGCGCGCCAGGCATTGTTGGGAAGCCTCCACGCCGGCTGTGCAGTGTGCATGCTAATGAGTTACTCTGGGAAAAGCTGCGTAAATTCATTGCTCAAAGTATCTGTTAACTTACCAAACAGGGCGGTGTAACACGCAGGGAGAGGGAGTGGGGGGGGGGCAGGAGTCTCATGGCGCAGGATTTACTATGCCCAGGTGGTCTTTCCAGGGGCTCAAAACTGGGGAGGAAATGAACTATTACCTACAGCAGCAGGTGAAGGGAGGAAGGACAGAATTCCTGATAATTTTGTATTTAATCTTTTTAAAAAGCTCACATAGCTTCTTAAGGTCACATGCTGCCTTTAGCACCGGTCTGGGCTGTCATGTGATCAAGGTCACCAGTCACATGGCAACACCACCCCCCCCCCCGCAAAAAACTCCAAAATGTGCCTTGATTCTAACGTCTCAGTGAATGAATTCATTGCAGAAGCTTTCATTTAACCTTTGCAATTAAGCAATTGTTCCTGAGGGGGTGGGCAGGCGAGCGGGGGGGGGGCGGGGTGTTGCGAGGAAAAAGAAGAAAAAAGCCAGCTAAATGCCAGTGAACCTGCCTATGAATATTTAATACCCGCGCCTTCGATTTCTCATAAAACCGCAACCTGGACCAGTGCCAACTCCATTTGAATAGCCTCCTTTGTTAATCGCAAATCTGACGCTTCTGTTGCCCGTCTGCAGGGTTGTGGCTCTCTCAAGCTGGAATCTGTCACAAAGGATACCGGGGGAAGCATAACTCAAGAGCAGCGGTGCTGCCATGCCATCACCACCGCCAGGCTTCCCTGCCCTGCATCTCAAGGTTGCACGGGCAGCTCGTCCTAATGACTAATTACGAGAGGCAACTTCCAGCCATCTCCAGCGAGGTTGTACATAAAAAAAAAAAAAAGCGATGATTTAACAGTCTTAAAGCCGTGCCTATTACAGATGGCTGTGGAGATCCACAGCGCTTGAGAGCGTTTATTTAAGACGAGAACAAAAGAGATGGTTGGGAGAAACCTGGTTCCTCCCCCTCCCTGAGCCCCCACGCTGATTGAGGCTAAATCCTGATCTATTCCCACTCCCCCCAGAAGATGGAACTGTGCAACTTTAAGACATAGGGAGCTGGTAGTAGTGCAACATGCCAAACATTAGAAAGAAAGAAAGAAAGAAAGAAAGAAAGAAAGAAAGAAAGAAAGAAAGAAAGAAAGAAAGAAAGAAAGAAAGAAAGAAAGAAAGAAAGAAAGAAAGAAAGAAAGAAAGAAAGAAAGTGATAATGATGTGAAGCAAGAGTATTGCTACTTGGGATGGGCAAGTAGGGATAGGGGAGCTACCGGTATTAATTTCAGTTTGCACTTAAAGGCAAACCTACCCAATTTACAGGTGAAACTCGGAAAATTAGAATATCGTCGAAAAGTGCATTTATTTCAGTAATGCAACTTATTATTTTTTCTTTTTCTTTTAATTTTTACAAATGCTTTCTTTTGGAAATTCCACAGTAATAAAACAAATAGTTACAATAATACAAAAATAAACATCGCTATTACATTTCATTAATTCCATTCCATTTATAATTGACCCGCCTAACGACAAATAATTACAATTACAACAAATAAAGGCTTGACATATCTTGCTTTGCATGTCATGCATCTATCTCATATATTGGTTTCACCTTTTAAGTTGTGTTACTAAAATAAATGCACTTTTTGACAATAATCTAATTTTCCGAGTTTCACGTTACACTTCCCAAAACAGCAGGTCATCCAAAACACAACCACCTTTTAAAATTTGTACTTCTCCAAATTTGCAATGCAGTTCTCCAGCCCAGTAAGGTACTCATAAATGTGTATACTGGGGTTATGTGTGCATAAATATGCATATACAGTTGTACCTTGGAAGTTGAACAGAATCTGTTCCGGAAGTCCGTTTGACTCCCAAAACTTTTGAAAACCAAATTGTGGTTTCTGATTGGCTGCAGGAAGCCCCGCTGGATGTCTGGGTTCCAAAAGAATGTTTGCAAACCGGAACAATAGCTTCCGGGTTTGCGGCGTTTGGGAGCCAAAATGTCCGAGTTGCAGGGCGTTCGACAATCAAGTTAAGACTGTGTTAGTGAAACTAACACACAAAAGGCAAAGTTTCATAGACTATCATGCATATTAGGAGGAATTCACACAAAAGCTGAAGAATTTTCAAAATGACTTTTTTTTGGGGGGGGGAACTACACACTGATATGCAGAACTGAATTTGAGACTGGAAAAATGAGAGATACCAAATTGGATAGATTCCCCCAGCCCGTGGGGGCAGGGGTGGGGCAAGGCCCCTTGGTCATAGGAAGGCCAGGACAACATTCTCCACGGAGCACTGAAAAAAAGCAGTTCAACCTAAAACAACAAAATCTTTCTGTTCCCCCATGAATGTTCATTCGGCACCCAAACATCCTATAATAACTGAAAGCACCCTTTGAAAATGCCACCTGGGGCACCTGTGCCTTCCATGGCTGGCAGCAATTCGGCAGAGCTATGAGATTCTGCACCAAATGAATCTCAAATTGGCAAATCTGTCTATGCTGCATGAATAGATTTCTGTATTGAGGCTTTGCTCAGTTTGTATAATTTTCCATGGGGAAGTCTAAGCTGTGAAGCGGGCTGGACCTGCTTCCCACCCCTTGGCCTCTACAAATCTCGTTCAGCCACACATACACCCAGCTTCTGAGTTTTCATCTGGACCTACTTGGCAGTCATATGGACTAGCAACTTGCTGGGGGGGGGGGCGGAATTAAATGCTGAATTTATCAGAATCCAGCACGTTACTCTCCATCCCAGACTACTGTGCAGAATCACAGAACATACATGGCTCTGAAACAGTGGGCTGGTGGGAATGGGAGCCAGAAGCCTGAATTGGAATGGACTTGCAGCATTGGGTCCTGGAATCTTTCCCAGATCGGCACCATAGCCTAGGGTCAAATCAAGTCAAGACAGGAGATGAGCAATCTCAGACTGACAAGACTGAACTGGGTCCAAGAGCAGCTGAGCAGATTGGCTGGAGAACAGCCAGAATGGCCTAAGGGAAGAATCAATAGGAGCTGCATTGCGGGCAGAAACCAGAGGCCGAAAAGCAGCAGAGGGAGGGTTAGCCAGGAGGTGATTCTTGGTGCAAGACCTGCATTCGCAGTCAAGGCACCGAATCCTCTTGGGGTCAGGGACCAGTGTTGGGTAATTTCCTTGCCACCTAGGGTGGCCACCCAACAGGTGAGGGTAACAATTCCGTTGTGAAGTCTTTATGACAGCCAAGAGTTGACCACCAATGTGGTGTATCGGTTAGAGCAGGCATCCCCAAACTCAGCCCTCCAGATGTTTTTGGGACTACAACTCCCACCATCCCTAGCTAACAGGACCAGTGGTCAGGGATGCTGGGAATTGTAGTCCCAAAACAGCTGGCGGGCAAAGTTTGAGGATGCCTGAGTTAGTGTGTTGGACTAGGGCCTGGGAGAGACCAGGGTTCAAATCCCCACTTGGTCATGAAGCTCACTGGACAACCTTGAGCCAGCCACTGCCTTTCAGCGTCACCTACCTCATAGGGTTGTTGTGAAGATTGGGTGGGTGGGGGAGAACCCTTGGGCTCATTGGAGCAAAAAGGAGTGACTCCTGTATTGCAAGGGGTTGACTAGATGGCCCTTTGCATCCTTCTCAACGCTACCATCCTATGATTCTATGAAATGTAATGATTGAATGAATGCATGCATGCAAACACCCAGATTTAAATAGGCCTTGAGCTTTTTGAGAGCCAGTGTGGCGTAGTGGGGAGGAGTGTTGGTCTAGGACCTGGGAGACCAGGGTTCATATCCCCACTCAGCCATGAAGCTCACTTGGGCAGTCCTTCCTTCTTAGCCTAATCTACCTCACAGGGTTGTTGTGGGGAATTAAATGAAACATTTTTGGAGGGAGAACTATCTATGCCACCTTGAGCTCTTTGGAGAAAAAGGTGGGGTACAAATGCAATCAATACCATTAAGCGAGCCAGAGTTGGTGCACAATGGCTGAGGGCAGCTTGTGCCCCCAATTAAGCGGGAGAAAAGGGGTGGGTTTGCTTCCTACCTGCTCTGCTGGCACAAGGAGGCAGGCCGACAAATGATGCCGGAGAAATCTCGGGCTGCACACCCCCCCCCCCCGGCTCTCTGCAGCACAAAGGGAACCACGGCTGGTGACAGGCACGGAGGCATTCATGTAGGCCAAAGAGACACTCCAGATGGCACCTTGGCACATGAAGTGCCTTCCCTCCCTCTTTTCCTGGGAGGCAACTTTGTCCCTTGCGGAGGATGCCAGTGCCAGGCAGCTTCCTCGGTGCTCCACTACCTCCTTGAGAGAGAGAGAGAGAGATGCCATCTGGGCGAGGTGCCACTGGCTCCTCGGATCCTGGGAAGTGGCACACGGCATCCACTAGAACAGAGAGGAATGTGGCACTGCAACCAGCCAAGATGAGCTGCCCAGCCTCTCTGGAAATGAGCAGGCCAGAGGAAGGGCGGGTGGGAGGGCGGCACTGGAAAACTGCCAGGTTGGTTGCTACACCGTGAATGCCCTCGAGTTGGGGAGCAGAAGGAAATCCGAAGAAAGTTGAGTTTGGCTGCAGGAAAACAGGAGCCCAGAGTGGCAGAGCATCCACTTTACACGCAGACAGCCCCAGGTTGGATCTCTGCTAGTGGCATCTGCAGATAGGGCAGGGAATGTCCCTGCCTGAAAACCTGGACAGCCACCACTAGTCAGTGGACAGTAATGAGCTACATGGGCCAACGATGTTTTTGCTGTTTAAATCAGGCCTTTGTTCAAAACCATGAGGACTAGGATCTCAGCTCAATGAGCACCCGCTTTGTGTGCAGAAGGTCCCAGGTCAATTCCTTGGCATCTCTAGGTACGGGTGGGAAAATCCCCTTTGAAACCTTAAGAGAACTGCTGCCCGTCTCTGCAGACAGTAATGAGCTGGATGAACCAACTGTCTGACTCAGTGTAAGGGAGGTTCCTCAGGTGGAGGGTGCCTGGCTGGGGAAGGCTGACCGCTCTGTTCACCCAGACTGACTCTTTCAGATTCTGGTGTCCTGACATCTGTGGCTGCTGTTTTTCTGATGTTTAGTTCCTTGGTTACAATGGATACTGTGGTGTTGCGAGATGGCCCAGGGCAGGACTGAGCTGTAGTCTAAAACATCTGGAGCAGTAATGATCTTTCCATAGAAATCTGGAAATTCGGTGTATTTTAAGTATTTGAGAAGTTTTGTGTGTTTATAGGCCCATTGCAATAATACAGATGAGCTTATGAGCTGTAAAGTTAACAATTGTCTATGTGTAGCTCTGTCACAGCAGAGATGCTTGCAACCACAGCTATCAAGTGCTATACATTTTCACTGCCTAAGCAGTTTGGGTTCCCCAAAGGAGGCCCATTTCCCATCATTAAGTACAGAGGAATAGCCAAGTACCCTGTGCAATTAGAAAGCTGGGGCAAGGAGAAGAGATGAACCTGTAAACTCACACCTACTAAGCAGCCTCTTCCCTGCCTTCCTGCACATGGGGGAGCCTGTCGGAATAAGCCAGCTCCTCTCCAGCCCACCGAACACTCTGCCTGCAGGGAAGTCCAATTCTAATGGATCTCTTCTTGCCATATAGAGAATGTGGTGGCCCTTGAAGTGGTCAGAGGAGGCATTGTTCCATGAATCTAAGGACCGTCAGCTTGAGAGAGATGCAGTTATCCAGTACTGCTCAAAATACCCAAGTTTTAAAGTCAACATAAATGGTAGTCTATAAATGGCAATTTCCTTCTCCTTAATCAAGGCAGCATGCAGAGCTGAGATTCCTTAATGGGGAAATTAAAAGGCTCAGCTAAATGAAAAACTGTTAACATGCTGAGCATCTCAGATAGGGAGGAACCAAATCCAAAACACTGAACCTGAGAGTTGTTGTTGAAAGAGGGCTGTACTCCGCATAATGGGATGCCACTTTTAAGAAGCCCCATTTAAGTGAATATCCTTAAGCAACCAACTTTAACAGATACCCCAGTATGTTCTGAAGCGTTATTGATGTTTGGGCCAACAAACAGCCAACAGCCTTGGTTGAATTGCTCATGGTGGTGTTGAAATGTTAAGGGTGAGTGGAACCCTGAATTTCATACACCCAGGACCCAATATAACCTGACTGTTAGAACAAAACTGATATGGGAGAAAAAAAGTATACCTGCCCCTTCAAAGCATGGGAAATGAAGTTTTATTACTAAACCAGTGAGGGTCTCTGAAGGACAAGACATGCCAAATCATTTTTATCTTAGCTACTAACTTAGTAGTTCATGGAAATGTGGTAGACAGTATAAATTGGTTGCAGAAGAGCATATGATAAATTCTCTCATATTTTTGACCAATGGTTAAAATATGGGCAGGATGATGCTACTGTTAGGTAGCTGTTGAACAACAGCACGAGTACCCATTAATGGCTTACATCCACCTGGAGAGCTGTCTCTTCTGGAACGCCACAGGGCTCTGGCCTAGGTCCCAAGCTGGTAAATGTACTGTATTTATAAATTTGTGGTGGCAGGGGCATACGCGAGCTCATCAAATCTTCAAATGACACAAAGCTATGAGGGGAACCACCAAAGATGAAATCAAGAATGAAAATGAACATGGCATGTTGGAAAGCTGTGCTGAAACTGAGATGAAATTCCAAAGATAAAAGGTAGCCTTGTGTTTCAGCACCAAAGTCACAACTATAAGCTGGATGAGGGAGTCCTGACGTGGCAGTGGTACACGTGAAAAGTCTTTCAGAAATGTTAATGAAAGCTGAGGCTGCAGTAACAGGATCACAGCATATGTATAAAAAAAGGAAGTGTTTCACCTCTATACTGTGCTCACTACTGCCTCTAATAGTGGAGGTAGCACACACCCCTTGTAGCCATTGATAGCCTTATTCTGCTCTGTGAATTATGTCTAGATCACCCGCAGCAGGAGTACTGGGGTCCATATTTTAACAGTCTTTCACAGCAGAGTCTACCTATGTCAATTTGCTCCCATAAGAACTAGTGATGGCCACCAACACCAATGGCTTTAAAGGTGATTTAGACATATTCACAGAGGAGAATAAGGCTATCAATGGCTACAAGTCACAAGGGGTCTGTGCTACCTCCACCATTAGAGGCAATAATGGCAGGTGCTAGAAAATGCAATTGGGGAAAGAGGTGCTGCACCCAGGTCTTGCTTGTGGGCTTCCCACAGAGGCAACTGGTTAGCCACTGAGAGAATAGGGTGCTGGACTGGATGGGCCATTGGCCTGATCCAGCAAGCTCCTCTTTTGTTTAATACCTCTTGTGGAAACTCCCAGTGACCACTTTGCAACCATGTGTAGTGCTAGCCAAACTGAGGGAATCATAGCCAAGTATTAGTGTGAAACAGCCAAGTATTGGCTTGTACCTTTTTGCCTACTTGCTCTAACACCATGGAGGAATATTAGGACTTTCTTTGGCCCACTGGGGAGAGCAGGAGCAATGCAGCACCCACTCTCCAAAGTGTCAGAGCAAAATTACTCAGTGTCCAAGTCTGTATCTACACCTTTAAAATGAGCATGAAAATTTCATGTTCAACTGACAGCACCATTCCATGATTTTACCTGAAATTTCAAGGCATTAGAAATCTAGCATTGCAATTTAATGCTGCAGGATATATATTTTACTTATTAAAAACAGGAACTCCTTACTTGGTGTTTAACCTTTTGAGGCAATAAAACACGCCAAATTCAAAAAAACAATTTCGCCTCCAAAAATCTTAAGTCTGACAGAATTAACAACTGACAGTGCTGACAACAAAAGGCTGAAATGAATCTCCCAAATTGCTGGCAGGAGCCAATGTTGGCTAGCTGCACAGAATGAACCCCAGCCACCTGCTCTGGCTGCTTAGCAGAGCATAGGGTTTGGGTTGTTGCTCACCAAGCTAAGGGGCCCTGTGGCAGTCTGGAATCCTGCCTGAGGCAATTATTGCTGGCTGTCATGTAACCTTGAATCAGCCTGGTTGGAAAGCCAAGCTTCCATTTAAACCACTATACCCCAACCATCATCCTCACTATGCATCAAAATGTGGACCAATATGGGTCCAATGGCAAGGGTCACACATCGTGTTCAGGTCCCCAAAGGGAGCCCACCCCCACAGACTTGAGGATTGCTGCTTTAAGCACGCAGCCTCCTAGTATGATGCACTTACCAGTCCAAGTTCTCTACGTGGAAGAGCAAACTTGGCTGCTTTCAAAGATTAATGCTCACAGAGCTTCCTAGCCACCCACCCTCCAGTTTAACATTCTCTGTGTTAAACCAATAAGTTCTGTCGGAGACAGACAATTTCTCATGAAGGGTAGAAGAGCTCATTGGGGAGGTGAGGGTCATCTTCCCTTCCTTGCCTGATTAAAGCTGGTGCTGCAAATCTAACACATTGATTATAAAGTTTAATGAATTCTTCTTTTATTGTAATCCAAAAGTAACAGAACAGGGCTGTAATGCATTCCACAAGTCCTCTGGCTGATATTTTAGAACCGATACCAGCCCTTTTCTTTTTCCTGACAGGCAATTTTAAAAAAAAGTGTGAATTTTTTCACAGTACAGTAAACACCACCCAAACTATTTTAATGGTGGTTAAAAGAGCCCCCCCCCAAATAAAAATAAAATTAAATAAAAAACCCACCTCCCTCCCCCATATCACATGGTCACAACTCACAAGTCTGTACAAAATGTTCACTTTATAAAGCTCTGATGTAAAAATCAAATCAAGCAGCAATTGTGTAAGTGCAGCACAGGGCCCGTCATGGCATTATTTACAAGGCTCTCATTTGTTTACATTATAACAAAATTTCACACAGGCGACTCAGTCCCTCTGTAGGTCGGTCCACCCCCTGCCCCGCCCTCTGCCCTAGAGGGGGGCCGCCTTAGCTTTTTGGTCGTCTCCTTTCTCCTTCTCCTTGTTCTTCTTCGACTTCTTCTTCTTGTGTTTGTGTTTTTGGCTCCGCTCTGCCTCCGACTCTGTCCCGCCGTGCTTCTTGTGCTTCTTATGCTTTTTGTGCTTCTTGTGTTTCTTCTTGTCCTTCTTCTTCCGCTTCTTCTTGCTGTCCTGGCTGTCGGCTGAGCTGGCGCTGCTGCTGCGGCTCCGGCCTTGGCTCTCGGAAGGGCTCTGGCTGCGGCTGATGCTGGGGCTGCTCTGGCTCTGGCTCCCACCAGCTGGGGGGGCCAAGACTGCTGCCCCCACCTCTCCCTCCTTGGGCTTACTGTTCTCGGAGGCCTTATCCTTCCCCTCCCGGGTGGCTCTTCCAGGGGAGTCCTCTTGCTTTGTAGAGACGTTGCTGTCGCTGTCGCTCTCATTGTAGTCTGGGACGAAAGCTGCCTCGTCGGTCTCCCTCGTTGGGTCAGACGAGAGGCGGGCAGAGTGGCTGGGCAGAGGCTTCGGCTTGGTGGTGCCCTTGTCATTTGGCACCGTTGTCCCTGGCTCTCTTGCCTCTGGTGAGCAGCGCCGTTGCAAGGACTTGTTCCCACCTGCTACCCTCTCCTTGTTGCTCCAGGTGGTATCCGAGGACGGGCGTTTCTCTCTCTCCTTGCCCGAACTTCTCTCCTGGGACTTGTGTTGTTCTGCAGAACGCCTGGAGTCGAAAGCAGCTTTGTGGTCATTTGGCCTCCGGTCCCTTGGAGGGCTGTAACTGCCTCGCTTTGAGTCCCCAGCCTCCTTTTTGGGCTGCTCTGTTCGCTCATCCCTGGCCTTGTTTTTTTGTCCAGAGGTGGCAGAATCACGGCTGCGAGGAGGAGAGACCTTTTTCCGTGCCAGGTCGCTCCTTTCCTCTCTTCGCTTGGAACCAGAATAGTCTCTGCTACTGCTGCTGTCATAGTCAGACTTTTTGTCCCGGTTAGGTGTGAAATCCTTCCCAGAAGACCCATGGGCAGATTCATGTTTATCTGAAGACCTGGCCTCTTTGGAAGAGTTAGAAGAGCAGTTCTTTGCATTGCCTTGTTCAGCACTGCGTTCGGAGCGCTCCTTCTCCTGTTGAGTGCCACTCTTCCTTTTCTCAGAGTCTTTGTCGGATGCCGTGTGATCCCTCTCTTTGAGTTTCCCTTTCTCATTGGACAATAACACTGTTTTGGAGTTTTTGGACTCAGGCTGTGAACTTTCAGGATCCTTTTCACTGTGTTTGAGGGAGTTGGATGGCTTTGTGCTGACATTCTTGATGACACTTGAGGGCTTCCCAGCTGCAGAAGGAACTTGCACTGATTTAACATCCTCCTCTTCCTCCTCCTCAGAGTCAAAATCGTCTTTATCCCACTTGGACTGAGGAACTTGGATCATGATAATGACATCTTCGGCAGGGGCTGTTATGTCATTGTTGTACTCTTCCATGGTCTTGATGACAGTTCGCTTCATGTCCAGCTTATCTTCTGACTTTCTCACAGGGCTTCCTCCAGCAGAGCTGGTGCTAAGGAAAGAAAAACCAAAGACAGGCTATTAAGGAAGACATCAAAGCAGCATAATTTAATTCCAAATTTAGATTGTGGGTATATTCATTTTTTTGCAGGGCTAAAAGCCCCACTTTACTATTTTATTTTCACATAAAAAACAGCCCTTGCATCAAGGAACTGGCCTGGGGTTTATTTTTCCCCTCAGGAATGTTGGGGTCCAGAGTCCCATCCCCCCTTTCCAGGCGACATGTCCCACTACAGAAAACTAAACTTAGTAACCAAGCCTTAATTCTTCACAGCCTACACTTTTAGAGAGAGGGGCTGTTGTGATTCAAGAGATTTCTCGTTGACACAGTGGGCTGGTTTCAGCTATGGCAAACCTTCTGCAGGCCACACTTGGAAGGTGGGATTGTTCTTTTGCGAGCGTGCCATGCATTCAATGTTGTTAAAATGCAGCAATGAATGCAAGCCATGCTGCCAGATCGGATCTAACCTGGCCAAAAGTAGCATAGTGGGCACTCAGTGCCAAACTGAAACAGTGCCAAATGCAAGTGGTTCTTGCAGAGGCTCCCAATTGTTCCTTTGCTGTTTGCATTTGGCATGGAATATAAAACTGTACTGCTTTCAGCAGACATCAGGTCTACTTGGGAACTTCAATCAGGAGCTCCTGTGTGGATCCAAATCCAGATGTAACCTTTTCCATCAAGCCTTTGTGACCCCTTGCAGATCTTATTTTAGCATTTTCCAACAAGGGGAAATAACCATTGCCTGACACAGCCGATTTGGCTATTTCCCCCACCTGTCACGAGGGCACTTTGCATCCCTGACATCAAATGATATTAAGTGACAGGTAGGCATGACAGAAGTGACAGGTAGGTATGACCTGGAAACTGCACGCTGGCTCTCTTGGCCAATAACACAAGATGAGCGCCGCAACCCCAGAGTTGGTCACGACTGGACCTAATGGTCAGGAGTCCCTTTACCTTTAAGATATTATGGGGGGGGATGGGCCTCCAGGGCAAATGAGGAACTCTGAAAGCCCCCCCTCACCCACAGATTACAGATTAGCCCTGATAAATTAACACTAGTAAACCACACTAGGCAATGATTCCTTCCCCTCGATGGAAAATGCTGAAGTGAGATTCCCAATGGGCTACCCAGACCCAATGGCAAGTGCACTTTACCTAGCCACAGGCACAAAATAACCGACACAGTCCAGACTTCAAGGAAAGGTGGGCAAATTGCTTCATAAAAAACCTCATGCTAGAAGGGAAATTAAAAGGCCATGACTCAATCTGGACTGCTTGGGACTGGAGGGCAACTGATCTATATCAGAGGGATTGATCTGGCTTGTACATAGGGCGAAAGATCCAGACCAAACAACGTCAGCTACTCATCTTCTACTTCCACATGGGTTTAAGAGAGGCCAAATCAAAGCCTAAGAAAGGAGGCAGTACTCAACATGACATGGACAGGAAGTGAAATTAATTTTTAAGTTTTAATCAGGAGGTACCTGGTGTAATCAACCAGCGTCAGACCGGATCCATCGGCAGCTGTGGCTTTCCTCCTCAGCTTCCCTTTCGCCTTCTCTTGTTTCCCTTTGCTGCTGGGGGGTGGCTCAGGCTTCTCGGCTGGAGCCTCCTTCACTGGGGGGACATTTTCAACACTGGCAATCTTCTTGCCAGTTTCTCGGTTCAGCTTAATCTTTTTTGCAGGAGCAACTGGCAAAACAGCTTTGTCCTTTTCAGGGGTCCTCTCTGCTTTTTCACCCTCTGGCTCAGTTTTCCCCTTTGGCAACGGTTTCGACTCTACAATGTCAGGTTTGGACATTTTTAATGACGGCGTTTCGTGATCTTTGTCTCCTTTTTCCTCGGCTTTCCTTTTCCTTTTCTCTGGCTTTGCATCCACAGGCTTGTTCTTGTCCACAGGTTTCTTTGACTTCTCCTCCTTACTCGATTGCTTCTCCTGCTTGACTTCCTTGGGGGGATCTTTCTTGGCCTTCTCCTCCTTGGCTGATCTGGTTTCTGGATGCTCTTTTGAGCTTCGGGGATGAACCTTGCGTGGCGTACCAAGTGCCTTCTCATCTTTCTGAGAGGACACTGACTTAATAGGATCAGCCTTTGGCAACTCCTCCTTGGCTTTTTTCGCAGGAGGATCTGCCCGGGGGGATTTTTCACGATCTGCCTCCACTTTCTCTTGGGGTGTTTTAGCTGGCTTCACTTGCACCTCTTTCTTGGTAGTGGCAGGGCCTTCTGCTTTTCGCTTTGTCTTCTCGGCTTTTGCCTTTGGCTTATCTTTCCTTTCCTTGTCAGAAGTGGGTTTGAAGGCAACGGAATCTGCTTCCATTGGCTCATCTCGGACAGGAGTAGCATCATCCCTGCTTGGGAGCATGAAGAGTGGGTCAGGCTTGCTGCCCTCATCCCCAGGGGCAGGATCCCGTGGCTTCCGTGAGCCTTCCAACAGGTCAGCATTGGGGAAGCCTTCGCCCTCGTCCCCCTTCCTTCTCTTGCGGTGCTTCTTGTGTTTGTTTCCCTTCCCGTCTCCTGGTGGGATCTCAACCTCCTTGTCTTTCAGTTTGGCCACCTCTTTCATGCCATGGCCCTCTCTACTTGGAAGCTTCTCAGAGTAGCCGGTACCAACATTCCGATTCCGATGGCCCAGCCCTCCAGGGTAATCGTCTCTACGGCCCCGAACATATGGGGAATTCTCTCGCCTAGGGCCAGGAGGACCAAAGCGCTCTGGGGAGAAGTTCTCCCTGTTAAGCAAAGGCCTGGGCTGGGCTCCAGCTGTGTAGCCCTTGTAGTATTTCTCGTACCACTCTCGGTAGGTCTCCCACTCCCGGAATCTCTCTTTCTCAAATGGGTCTCTCATATCCACAGATCTGCCATAGTATGCTTTCATGTCGTAAGGTGGAATTTCTCGATATCGGCCAAAGTATTCCCTTTCCCCTTCTGCCTGCTGCTGAACAGGGCGCTTGTTTGGGGACTGGCCTCTGTAAACTGGAGACCTCGATCGAGAATGATACCTTCTGTAGGGGGGTGATCTGGATCTCGAGCGGTGATATCCATGGGATCTTGACCTGGAACGGTAGTTCCGACTCTTCCCCCTGGCTCTCCGTGGGTATGGAGGAGATCGTGAGTAGGAGCGGGAATGGGAACGGCTGAATGACCGAGAATAGGATCGAGAACGGGATGAGCCAGATCGGGACTTGGAGTACGTATAGGAACTTCTTGAGTATGAAGATGCACTATATGGCGATTTGGACCTTAAGAAACAAAGCAAAGGGAGGGGGGGAAGGAAAGATGTATAACTGTAGCCTCTTCACTTTTGTACAAATTATGTGGCACAGTCACAGTGAAGAGCATTCCCTTTTTTGTCACATAATCTGTTATGAAGCAGTCACTGCAGATACCTAGAAGGATACAATGCACAGAGCTCTTCTGGGCACCCCTAACAACTCATTCAAGCTCAGTGGGACTTTTACAGCTTTATTATTATCACTATTGTCAATGAAGAATAGCTCCTCACTCTGCACCAAATAAGTTATCACCAAATTGCTTTTGTACACCCAATATTTAAGAAGCAATTCGCCAGCTGATGGTGACAGCTCCTCTTTGGGAAACATTTTCATGCTCTATGTGACTAGCTAACAGAGTATCCAGAAATTATTTGGTCTGCAGACAATCATTAGGCTTTATTTAAGAGTTTACTTTCACAGAAAGCTACTACTGGACATTTTGTGTGCATTCTCAAAATAGCCCAGGAACTATTTAACCCCTAAAAATCCAAAACAATATTTCTTTCAAAGCCTTAGTATGTTGTTCCTCTGAATATTGGGGAAAAGAAGTTGTATCTCATTGCCTGTGGTTTGCATCAAGGTTGAAATGTAGGGCAACAGTTGCAAATCTGTATCCTGCATTAGTCTTCATAGGAAAAATGCCTATGAACATAGTAAGCCAGGTTTGGGGAACCGTTGGCCCTCCAGATATAGCCGGACTACAACACCCATCATCCCTGGCCACTGGTTGTGCTTGCCGAGGGGCTGATGGTAGATGTAAGGTAAAGGTAAAGGGACCCCTGACCATTAGGTCCAGTCGTGACCGACTCTGGGGTTGCGCACTCATCTCGCATTATTGGCCGAGGGAGCCGGCGTATAGCTTCCAGGTCATGTGGCCAGCATGACAAAGCTGCTTCTGGCAAACCAGAGCAGCACATGGAAACGCCGTTTACCTTTCCGCTGTAGCGGTTCCTATTTATCTACTTGCATTTTGACATGAAGAAGAAGAAGAGTTTGGATTTGATATCCCGCTTTATCACTACCCGAAGGAGTCTCAAAGCGGCTAACATTCGTCACAGGGATTCGAACCGCCGACCTTCTGATCAGCAAGCCCTAGGTCGATGGTAGATGTACTTCAGCATTATATGAAGGGCCAGAGGTTCCCTGTACCTGCAATAAGCCATGCTATGTCTGACTGTTAGCCCACCTTGCCCAGTCCCATTGGCACTGAGTGGTAGCATCTTTCCCCATCTCTGTACTACATAAGACCCAAAAACTAGATATGATGCCACGGACTGAATAGGGGACCTGCAAGGTGCAAAGAACAGGGGATTTTGTTCCGGCTCATCTATACAGGCACAATAAAAACAATTACCGGGAATAAGAGCGCCTGCGTTCCTTCTGGATTTTTTTATATTCCATCAGTTCCTTAGCAAAATCATTTGTAAACTCATCAAGCTTTGACTTTTTCTTTTCCCTGTCAAAAGTGAGAGATCGTGATGTCAGGTCATTGGGCAATGTTAAAGGCGGCATTAAGAGAACCACACCACTCAAAAAAGGACTCTGCATGCAACTGAGATGTGAACATGCTACAACAAAGCAAAAAGCAACGCAGGTTTCCAAGAGATGCTTCATGGCATTTTGTTAGAATTACAGTTTTCTGGGTTTGAAATCTGAAGGATTATTTTTATTGGTGAAAACCAACATTTGAAATCTCACGTTATATGTCATTTTTGCTTACGGCAGACGCATTTTTAGCATAGTTTTGCAGTCTGATATTCTACGGAAACAGAAGAATGAAATATAACGGAACTTCATTCAGAGCCAAATACTTACTCCTCTTTAAGTCTCCGCTGTTCTCTGTAAAACTCCTCCCTAGAGAGAGGAGGTGCTTGTGTCGTTGGGATGGCATTTGAATGAGCCGTTGGTACTGGTGTTGGTACCCAAGGTGTTGATATGTTTGCTGGAGCTGGGGGGTATCCCGGAGGGGGGACAGTGTACCCAGCAGGTGGAGGCTGACCAGGTGGAAATTGAGGAGGAAACTGTGGTGGAGGTACCCCCGGTGGAAGAGGAAGTGCATGGGGAGGAGGAGGATACAGGGGAGGAGGAGGCACGGGCACAAAGACTGGTGTTGATGCTGGCAGTGTTGGGGCCTGAGTCCTTTGTGTACGGTCACTATGCGGGCGTCCTCGGTTTGAACTTCTAAAGAAACCCAAAAACACGTTGTCACTGAGTGTTACACTTGCCCCTTGTTCTCAAGAGAGGAACGTGAAATGGATAGCACCCCTCTGCAGTAACTGCCCATCCTCAGTCTTACAGCCTATCCAGTCTAAACTGTTCTTTTGCTCCCCCTCAGCACTGCCGGTTCAACAGATCCTCCCAAGAGCCCTCCCTGTCACACACAACACTTACCACAGTTTTCCTCCTCCAAGCCTTTCATGAACATTACTTAATCTGCTACTGCTGCTGTTTTAAATGCCTGCCATCCAGCATCCCCATCTCAACTGCATTTCTTTTGTACACAGGCATTTTGGAGACGTTAAAAAAGATACCCGGCACAGTATGTCTAATACAGACCTGCCTGGGTTTGGATTTCTCTACCATCTGCCTATGGCTTGCAATTCAAAAACTTGAGGCTGCCTTCAAGCCATCTAAATTCTGCTGCCTGGCAATTTGAAACCCCGCCCCTCACTCTGTAACTTAATCTGTGCTAAAAACTACCGTACCTATTTTAGCCCAATGGCAGCTAATGGTGTTGATGTGGGTACCAGCAACTGCTGCAAATATGCTGTAAAATGTTTTGCAAACCTACTCCATGTATTCCTCAGCAATTATGGAGTCAGTTGCCCTGTAACATCTCATTTTGCTCCCTGCCCCCTTTCAATTATTTTAAAAATTGTTTAATTTACCAAGTTGTCAGAAGCTGATTTACCCTGTTGAAATGAATAGGAAAGTGAAACTACTCGCTAACTGGGCCCTAGTCTATCCCCAGCAACTTATCAAAACAGGGTAGGTAAAATAACTTTAGTGTTCAGCACACTGGAGTACATCTTCTGTCCAGTTTTTCTGCACATTCCTGTGTGTACAAAGCCCCAGTACAAAGCATTACAGGGGTCCACTAAATCACAGGAATGAATCTTATCTTAAGCAGTTAATTCTTCTCTAAGCTGGCCTTCAACACTGATTTCTCATTTGTAAGAAAAAACCTACTAGGCCTTGCTTGGGTTCTAGTTTATCTTCTCTTCTGTTAAAAGCTCAGTATTTCATTTATGCATCTCTTCTGTTTTCTCCTCTAGGGCTTTTGGACTAGACAAGAGTTTGTATTGAACTGTGTTGAGTTGAGTAACTTCCACTTGTGAAACGGAACTTCCCTCTCTCTCCTCCCCACAAATGCCCCCATCTTTTCCCAAACCTGCCATGTGGTATTGGGGAACCCCCAGAGCAGATTCGGGGTTGGGCCTGCAGCAGGAGGAGAAGGTCCACTGCACAAGCAGAAGTTGTTTCAATCATGCAATGTCTTCGTTGGATACAGCCCTATTTTTCTGGAATGGAGTATCAATATATTTTTTTAAAAAAATTATAAACTGGAGTTATATTTATTTCTAAGCTAGGACTTTAAAGGTGTCTCCTGGATCCCTGTAACAGTTTGACACTTTAAAAAATAGAGTGAGGTTAGAGTGTTGCTCAAAACCAAACCAAATCCCTACAGAAGAGCTTAGTAGGGTCCTTTAAGCAGCAACTTTTAAAAAAGCCTCTCTGTGCATATCAAGCTATTTAATATGCTTATCATGTTCTAAACTTACTACCTAAGATACAAAAAATATGTTTTGGAGGTATACTTACGGCTCCCAGCCTGACCTATTGCCTGCAGAGCGAACAGGATTGGTTCTCATCGGCTGACCTATGTTGAAAAGGGGAAGAAGTTGCTTATTAAATGTAGATGGCAGGCCTATTGGAAAAAATAGCCAAGAGCAAAGTTGTACCACTTACCCATGGTGGGTATTGAATGCCCATGACAGCCCAGCTGTCCTGGCAAAGCTGGCTGCCCAAGCACAGGAACCTGATAGCCCTGCAAAAAGGAAGAGGAACAGAATTAGACTGTGATGCTGCTGAAATGTGCAAACAAGTTTAGTTCCAAAACAAAGCTTACCTTCTCCTCCATCACAGTATTAATTGACAGTGAGGAAGGCGGCTTTGAGTGTTCTGAGGCAGTCACTATAGCAGCAGCTGGTCCAATACCATCGCCCTCACTGCAGTGAAAGAGGCAAATTCAAGGTTAGGAACTACTGGGAAAGAGACTGAAAATGAGAGATTGGGTGCTAAAAAGTCATTCTGCAGACTCTGGAGGTAGTCATATTCACAATACTCTAAAAAGGTGGGGAAGAGCAGGCAAAACAAAGCAACAAACATAATTAAATGGTTGGGAGAACTTCTCTATGAATAAAGTGTTTTGAGGTGCATATATCAGAACAGAACTACTTTTACTAATTAGGGCAGGGAAAGGAAGACTGTGACCCTGCAGACTCTCAGCAACCACCAGTCCCAGCCAGCAAATGGTCAGGAATTGGCACCCCTGAATTAGGGCTTTAGAAACTGGCTTTAGAAACCTCCTTACTACTTCTAATGAACTTCAACTGGAGTCAATGGCTCATTTCAGACAACCTTTCAAGCCATGGTTTCAGGAGAATTGACATGCTATTGATTCACCAGGTCCCTCCTGCCCTGCCTCCCATTCTCCATTTCCTGTTTAAAGTTAATCAGTTTGCTGTGATATCCAAATTGGCAATTTATAGTTATCAATTGCCCTCCATAGCATGGCTCTTGAGGACCATCTGAAATGAGCTGATGGCCGATGAAAACATTGTAGTTTGAAATTTAATCAAATAATACAGATAAAGAGTGGTTATTGCTTTCTTGGATGCTTGCAGCACCCAAAGGAGAAATTCTTGAAATTCACTAGGATATTCTCTCACCTAGCTCACTTTGCCTTTTAAGATTTCAAACCTAAAACCTTAAAAGGCAAAATGTGATACAAGCATAGCAATATCAATCAATCCCTGGAGATTGCATGAAATTCAAAACAATGTAGTACAGGCACCCCCAAACTTCGGCCCTCCAGATGTTTTGGACTACAATTCCCATCATCCCTGACCACTGGTCCTGTTAGCTAGGGATCATGGGAGTTGTAGGCCAAAACATCTGGAGGGCCGCAGTTTGGGGGTGCCTGATGTAGTAACTCGTTAAAACATATAAGCATCATTTCCCTCCCATAAGAACACTCATTTTTAACAGGCCAAAAGCAAGCATTGGGCTTGAAATACCTTACTTTGGATTTGATTTCTAAGAACCCCATGTAACTTGAAAACTCACTGACAGCCTTAGAAAAGTTACTAAGACACACAAACACACTCAAGAATTGGCAGTCAATCCTTACAGGGAGATAGGCATACAACTGGTTAGACACAGTATCACCAGAGCCCAGGACAATATAAAAGCCAAGCCAAGCTGTCAATCTAGTGGCCTCTTTCTACAAATCAACCTACCGGAAAGGTCCTTCTGGCTTGTCAGCACGAATTGCCAGGGACATTGGTGCAGAGACCTCACTAGCAGATGTGGTGGCAGAATGGCTGACTGACAACGTGGCTGTTGAAGATACTGATTGGCCAGGAGCTGATGACAAGGTGAGGGATGCAGGTGTATGAAGAGGGGCAGAAGTGGCTGGAATCATGAGGGGATCCTGCTGCCTGGAACCTGTTGGCCTTGGTAATGAAGGCACATTCCGCTGAACTGCTGGTCTAGGTGGCTGGGGCGGTTTGCGAAGTCTTTTTGTGTAGCCAGTTTCGTTTTTGAAGTTATTTACAGCCTAGAGAAGAAAAATCACCAGTCAAGAGAAATGAATAAGCATATCAAAGCTTCCTTAAGATTGCATCAAAGCATCTGTGCTACTTGGTATCAGGGCTGGTGAGGTCATTAAAAAATTAGATCTTGCTGTGGATACCTTTACTGCAGGAAGGAAGGGACACAGCATGTGGGTCAATTTATTGGGTGGGAGGTCACAGAGGGACCAAACCAACTTAACTCCCACCCCTTCTCATCCAGGCCAACACAGTGGATCAGTAAGAATAAGGGGGAAAGAGATGTACACTCAGGCATGCAGAACTGGATACAGATAGATCTCAAGTTACCTGGCGTAAAAATTTGTTGGCAATTAACGCATCAGGAGAAACATCTGTCTGATGACAATTTGGGCAGGTATGTTCCTCCGATTCTAGCAGCGATGTTCTGATACCTGTGAATGATTTTTCAATGCCATGTGAGATGTGTAGCTGTTATATAAATCATCACACTCTGCTCAATGCTACACATGTACAGTACTAGCACAGCTACTAAGACTGCAAACAGCAACAAATGCCAGAAGACTTCTAAATGTGGCTGTACTGTAACTAAAAGGACAATGCAAAGGCCACAAAACAGTAGATCAGTATAGAAATCTAGTAGCAACTGTGGGATCCAAAGGGCATGTCCCAAAGCTGTACACCCACTGCAGTCCCATATGCCTCCTGAAAAGCAGCTGCTCCAGAAGGGGATGGTTGGTTGGTTGGTTGTCCTTCTAGAGGCATGGAGGTGCAGAGGGAAACTCCAATGCCTGAAAAGGAATGTCCTTGCTTTATAAAGCATTGCAGGTCAGAATTTAAGCAACACAACAGTTTCAGCTTTTTTATTACTAATAGTATTATTGCCTTCTTTTGTACATCAAGATGATGTACAAAACAGCTATAATCTATAGAAAATAATAGTGGATGAAATTGAAAACCACACCAATTAAGCACCCATGGCAGAGCCTTGCGGACAAAAAATGTCTTTAACTGTTTCCAGAGAGTGCAGATAGCCAGCTCATGTCTTATCTCAAGAGGGATGTTGTTCCATAGAACAGGTGCTACCACACTAAAAAAGCCACTCTTGAGTTACTGTGGAATGGGCTTTTGCTATCTTAGAGTGTACCATAAACCTAAAACGCCAATGAACTTAAGGAAAAAGGAGAATTCTGTGGGTCAAAGGAAGAGTAACAATTTTGGCTTAAAAACCCCAGTCCAGTTCTTGCCTCTTAAAAACCATAATGAAGCAGTCTAGGTGCAAGTAAGTACCCAACACTTTAAAGTAAAACCCTTCTATTCTCCTTCTCAGGTAATGCTAGAGGTGGAGAAACCCAATCGGCCTTGCTCTTCTCCCATCACATTCAGACACACACAAGCCAGTTCATGGAACTCACATTCATCACAGTAGCTGTTTCCACAGCAGGGAATGACCACAGCATCAGTCATTATATCTTTGCAAATCAGACACAACAGCTCATCTGGAATAGGGTCATCTTCTTCTGAGGAAGACGATGGCTCCTCTGGCAGGAAAGGGGGCTTCTCTTTCTTTCCTATAGCATAAGCAGCACTGAAAACAGAGACACACATCTTGCTCTTAAAAAGGTGAGACAATACATGGTGTTAAGCATTAAATATATGTGTTTAATATTTATTATTATTTATCGCACTCGTGTCCCACCTTTCTGCCTAAGGAAGTCAACACTACAATTCCTAGCACTCTTAACAAGCTATAGTTTGTGGATAGAAGTAATGTTCTGTTTATGGTGTGGATATGACCCAAGTCACAGGCCTAGTCAAATAAATACTAGGATGCTGTTAGAATAACATCCTGCCTTATCTTCAATGAACTCAATGAAATTTACAATTTCAAACCAAAACATTGGAGGAGAGCATCAAACTAGAATTATCAAAGAGAATAGTTCCAGGAGAAATCAATAAACAGGAGGCTTTCCTTCTACTGCAGCAGCAAAATGGTAAAACCAGGTGTTTCTGGGGGTGTTTTTGAAAAGCAATGTTTTTGACTGATGCTGAAGACACTGTCTGATGCCATAAATGAATGGCCACGAACATTCACAATCATTTCTTATTATGATGTATTTTATTTTAGTTTTTTTACAAATATGCTGCTCACATTAAATAAGATTCCCTAGTTTCAAAGCTCTACCTAGGAATATCGAACATTAGAGACAGCATTTCTGGCACCATAAAGGCCTGCATACTTACGCATCAATAGTCGGGATGGCATATTTCCCTGTGTTTGTGAGCATGGCGCCCTTGGTATTAGGGTCCTGCACCTCCATCATGAAACTTCGGGGAATTCCTGTGCTCTTTTTAATCCTGGGAACAGACTCAAAGTTTTTGTCCTATTGAGGGGGTAAAAAACACAAAAGATCTCTCTCAGCTATAATATAATGATTCAACAGCTTCTCCAAACAGACCCCCTGCCCAAATTTAACTAAGCTTCTTGGCTTGTGTTGAAACAACATTGTTCAGGCACATGACATGAACTTTGCAGCTTCACCAAGGATGCTATTTAAGTCAGTCACATCCCATTCGAGGCATGAAAGAATTGGAACAAAATTGTCTACTGCTCTTAGAATGTTTACTGTAAGCTATCATTAAGAAACTACTTTTCATAGTGAGCAGTGCTCCACAATAATACTCCATGGCAGGTAGCCCTCCCTCAACCCCACTGATCTTGCATTACTGGAGAGTCAGTGATACAAATACAAGGTGGCACTACCAAATGGATCATTGAAGAGACATTCGCAATCTGAAAGTTGAGAGAAAGAAGGACTTAACAGGATATTACACTCCCCCATATACAATAAACCAAGGAATAAAACTTTAATTTTCTTGCTACAGGTTTCATGGAGATCTATGATAATAAAGATAAACAAGTTAACACAAATAAAAACTTCCACTCCATAGTCCCTCTTACCCCATTGGTCGGGCAGTTCTTTATGTAATGGCCAGCTTTTCCACAACGAAAGCAAGTGTATGTTGGCGGAGGCGGACCCAGGGGTTTCTTCATGTAACTAAAAAGGTGTAAGAAGAGAAGTGTGTTCCTTTGCTGTTTTGCTTTAATTAAGAAGATAGTAAATCTGTAAATTGTTCCAAAGTTAGCTTAAAAAAAAGGTTTGTGGCATGCTGAAGACTTACTTGATTGGATCATATTCGTGGCCAGACTGTGACATCATAGCTTTAATTTTATCTTCTTCGGAAGCATTGGCTTCAGCCAGATTGGCGGTCTGTTCAATAGGTAATCATTTGACACACACATTAGAAACACATTTAAGTCCATCCAGTCAAAGACAAACACCACTCATCCAATCCTGTAAAGAGCAGCACAAAGCTAACTGAAAGTTGCCTCAAAAACAGCTCTTTAATATCAGATTGTCTTGAAGATGTTCCAGGGAGTCCTTATGCCGTTACATGATGTTTGTGTACTTGCTAACCTAAAATGAAAAGATAAAAAACTCTGCTGGGGCATTCTAACTAAACCATAGGTGCAGTTTGTATCTTATGTAATGGCTTGTGTAACTGCTCCAGTTTGCCGTGATAAATTTAAATGGTCTGGAGTTAAGTGTTCTGAAAGATGCCTTCTGTAATACTTACAAGATTAAAGCCATTGAGCTGTTTCATTTTGTAAAGTGATGATGTTCACTACTACCTCAATTTGCTATATAATGCTATGCATTATTTATGCTTAAAATATTTAAAAGGACAATGTCATCCTGAAAACTGAGGGTTCAGAAGCCCAGCTAGACCACCTTTAAAAACTTGGGAAATGGGCTTGATATTCCCTTTCAGATGTCTTTAAAAGGAAAATGCCTGAGTGCAACTGAATGTATCCAAAAAAACTGCATCGCACCAACACGCAAAAAAATTCAGACAAAATAATTATTCCCAACTGGAATTAAAGACAGCACAAAATGTTTTGGAAACACAACTTTCAAGATGACACTACCCTTAAGGTGCAAGCTCTAGATGTGAAGCTCCCTTATTGAGCTAATGTTTCCAGAAACTTGGTACCTGTTAGGATGGTTCATTATACTCTATAAACAGATACAAGCAGGGTCTAAGGGACTGGTTTACTAACTGTTCAGATATTCAATCACTTAACATTCAGATCAGCCATACATACTTTATACATTCATCCACAAAAGCAACCAGCTAGTTTCAACATTTTATTAAACAGTTGATTAAAATACATATTTTTTTTCTTAACAATCCAGATTAACAACTATTAAATTGTTCACATTTACACAAGACTATTTTACAAATACTGAGCTAATTTGTTTGAACCCAAACAGTTTTACAGAGCACATCCAATAGCACAAAACATTAGTAGGAATAGACCAAAATTCAAATATGGCATTTAATACATAATAGGAATAAAACAGAAAACTGTTAAACACATTTCCTCTATGCAAAGACTCTGTGCATTGAAGAGGTTTTAAGGCAAGTAACAGTTTTCAACTACTTTATATTACAAAATAGTCAGAAATACTTAAATTCTCTGTAACTTGTATACCTCTTGGACATTTTTTCAAACCTCAATAAAAATAGAACTTGACACGAGCTTACAGAACTGAGGACAAATTTAAGGACAGCACTAATGGAAACCAAACTAAAGCTACCTTGCTTGACTTAAATTTTGTATTTGCAAATGCACTTCAGAGTTTCCCAACTTTACTAGATAAAGTTTTTCATGGAAACACATACCGGTAACTTCAATTTTTATTCACAAAGGAAACACAAATGTATTAGGTAACACTGCTTAATAGGAATTTTAAAGAGCAGCTAATTTACTTGATGAGTGTTATCACTAGTGCTTTCCCAGACAAAGTTACACATTATTGAGCAGAAAATGCAAGCAGTTTCATAGCAAAACAAGGCAGATACAACAGTTTCAGAAGGTCACATTTGCTAATATGCCACACATACACATTGGTATATTCCTATAAACAGTTACATTTACGCAGTCTGTGTTCAAACAAATTAGTTGCATAGCTGCCACCCACTACATACACTACAAGTGTACAACTTATATGCAAATTATTGCACTATCACTGGCTTTGAATGCAGAATCCCAAAATTATCATGTAAAGTGTCCATGTGATAGGGAAATACTTCTATTTTGGCTGTTGCACCGAGAAATCCTATGAGTCCATAAATAGCCAAAGTATTAAAATTCTTCTTTGTGCTATTTTTCCAATGCAAAATTAATGGAACGTATGAAAGAAACGATAAAACAGCTTCGGAGGTGCTTCTTCTTTGTGTCTTGAAGATGAGTAAAACGGCAACATTATGTTGAGGCTGATAAGGGACTCCCCTTCTATCTTCCCATACTGGGAACTACTCTTTACAGGATAGTTATCAATAAATATACACACATTTTCAATGTTTAGGCTCGGTACTTTTTACTAAAAATGCTTTGCACCAGTAACAGAAATTACCCAGATAAGGATCACAGCATAAAAACATTGAAAATACCAAGCAAGCAACAATTTATTTGGCTATATTTGACAAGAATATATGTATATATACCTTTGTAAGCTGGGCCAGAGAAATAGATGCAGAAGAGTCATCAATCTGTTCATAAAAAATTAAACACACATTCAAGTTCCACAATCAAAATGAAGCAAAATATTTAGCCTCTACTGTGTTATTAAGATCTAGTCCTACAGAGAGGCATTTTTTCAAAGTAATGAAGCCTTTGGCCAAAACATATCATTGTCTGTACAGTTTGTGCAGTCAGATATACATAATATTCAGTTTCACAGGAGAGCAACTAATGCTGCACTCACTCAATGGAATCAATTCATCAGGCTTTATGTTCAGAGATCAACATATACAAGCCCACATTTTTTCACAGTAAAAATAAATTACTTTTTCAATAGTTAAAAATCTTCATTCTGCATGTAATAGCATGCTGCAGTAGGTTCCACAAAGCAGCCACAGAAAATAGCCAAACATTTTCCTATATTTAAAAAAAAAACTGGCAGATTCCAAGCCTCTGGAAACTTGTTAATGCTTAACTAAAAAAAGCCAATGCCGATAGCAACAGGGTACTAATTAAATGCTCTGTGGCAGGAAAAGTGTTGGAATTAAGTGCTTAAAATATTTATGTGATTCTCAAACTACATTTTAATGGAAATTATTGAAATAAAGAGGGAACATTTAAATAATTTTGTTTGTAATATCTAAATCAGTAATGGCAAATATTTTTCGAAGCCCAGGATCAGTTCAGGAACTTGATTTCTAGCATTGGGCTAAACTACAGCTATTGTCCATTTAAGAGTAATGGCATGCTATCGAAAGAATCAGACTTTGGTTCTGTGACAAGTCTTGGGATGCTGCTCAGAAAATGAAGTGATGCCCCCTAAAGCAAAAGATTTTATTTTGTTGGAGGTGCCATGAGTGTTAAACCAGATTGTGTAAATCAACTTTTTTTCATTTACTGTAGAGCAACAGCCTTCACCAACCTAGTGCACTCCAGGTGCTTTGGAGTGCATCAGCCTCAGCATCCTAAAGACTTGTGCTGGCAAGGGCTGATGGGAGTTGTAGTCCAAAACATCCAGAGTCTAACAGGTTGGCAAAGGCTGCATTTGAACTAACTTTGGAATAAGGTTGCATTCAATACCAGAAATGCAGTAATGAGGTAAGATAGCCCTTCTTGTGACACAAGGAATAGAACTCTAGCTGCTGCTTTAGAAAACAATCTCAATGAAAACATGTACTACTTCTCATGATGGTATCTTGCTTGAAGGTACCAGGATTGGGTCTCAAGAGCTTACATGCCTGGCACCAAGTAAATAAAACCACATTTTTGAGATGCTAGTCCTAGGATACAACATTCAACGTAAGTTTTAAGACACGTTTTAAGTAGTGCCTACAAGTAGCTCTGAAGTGAAAGCAATCAGAAATATAACATCATAAAACACAAGCATTGTTTTATGGTCTTCAAGTGTAATGCAAAAAGTTGCTGAAGAAGAAAAATGGATTTCTATTGAGATAATAAAATACACATTTCCCTTCTCACTCTCAACATTTCAGGTGTTTGTGACTAGTATTACAATGTCTGCCTAAAAGGGGGACAGAGTGAAACATGGGGTTAGGCAGATGGAAGCAACCCTGAAAGAGAATTAAGCTTGCCTCTATGGAGTTCTGTAGGACTCTGTTGGGCAGGATGGGAGAACATGCTTGAGTCAATAGGTTTCACACTTTGCCCAAAGTTATCTTAGGGTACCCCTTTACTTTCTCCCACTCAAGTGGATGGCTGCCATTCAACCCCACCAGAACTACACTTGGGACAGCATTAAGAGTGGATCCTGGTCACCATTCCTAAAACTGGGTGGCCAGCCAGAGTTGTATTTGCAATGCCCTCACCCCCATAATGCCCCACCAATCACAATCAGGGCTATCTGACTAACATTTTTTGTAGCTTGAGCTATGCAGCAATTTAATTAAAGTGGTATACTCAAACACAGCTTTCTAAAGGTAGCCTTTTCAAAAAAATGAGTTCATAACCTGTGTCATGGCAGTTATTTTTGTGTGTGGTAACAGGCCGAGCAGGTAAACTGAAGAACTTAACAGCTCATCAAGTGTTATTTACTGTAAGCAGCTGCAGCCATATAAAGCAAGTTATAGAACATGGGCACAGAGGTAAGATTTCCCATGGAAAGCACTGAACAGATTACAAGCAAAGCCTTGCTTAAGAGAAAAGGGACAAGGGAACACACACTGCATCCTGGCCTCTAAAATACCACAAGCAAGTGAATGTTGGGTCTCCTAGTAGTTGGTAGTCCTCTGGCTGCTCTTATTCCTTTAATGCTAAACTCTTTGCTCTTAAAAGTCATCAATTCCAGTTGAGATTTCTGTCAGTCCCCTGATTTCCATTCCTTTGCATGGCCACAAACAGCTGATTCACATTTCACACCCAGTCAAACCCATGCCCTACAATGAACTCAGAGTGCCACAAAGAGCTAAGAAAATCCCAGTGCCATGGCACGAAGGATCATGTTAGATCCAGCCCTGTACATGATTGAGTTCACAACTTCCTAGATCCCAAGTTATCTGCAACACAGGAGAGGGAATCTCTGTGTGGGACATCTTGCCTTCTTAGGAAACCTGAGTTGTGGAGGCCTTGTCAAGAACATTAGCAGTCTATATTAGATGCAGAAAGCCCACCCAAAAAGATGCTACACTTTTTGGATACCAAGACGACAATCAAAGAAGTACTACTTTGGGGAATTCTTGACAATTCAGAACATGTTGACTTTTTTAGACTACAGAAACCTGCATTCTATACTACTCTGAGCCCAGTGCCAAGCCTCATCTTTAGCCTACAGAGTTTTTCGCTTTGTCATGTATCACATGGAAGCACTGAAATCTCCTCCCTACCATCTACACAAAGTTTCCCAGAGCACTGAACACTTCACACAGAATTGGAAAGACCTATTCCCCAAAAGAATTTTCTTTTGAATTCTCAGTTGACATCTGGGCAAGACAGCATAGCAGATGAATCATGTAAAGGAACTCAGTGTTCTGCCTTAGCTTTAAAGCAGGCTTTAAACAGCCACCCTCTAGGCCAGGAAGTAGTAATCACCTCCAGGTACTTGAGACAGGGAAGCTTTAAAAAGTGTACACCCATCACCCCCACTTTAGAACTCAAGTAACTTATAATGTAGATAAAAGTTTGTAGGCTAGTAAATTATGTGGACCTGTTTGCAAGCCTGCTTTAAAAAAACCACACATTTAAAAAACATTTGATCAAACTACAAGAACTACCCAGATGTATAATAGACATGCCAGGGAACACAATATTCTAAATGAATGTTGAACTTTATTTACGAACATATAGTCGTGTTTATATACATACTAGCAAAGAAAAGGACTGCTCATGAAAAAAGAATTAGGTAAGTGTAGCTTACACAAATCCACTATATTATGTATTACAGCAGTCATTGGGTCACTATAAATGGGAAGCAGTTTTAAAACATGTGTGACGAGTTGTCAAATGCAGCCTGTGGTTTAACATTTTGAAAGGCTACACAAAGACCAAACATTTCTAGTTAACCATGATTTCATCAATATTCTCACTGGTCACCAAGACCAATAAATCCACAAAATAACTTTTTGGGCTTTGTTCTTCTAAAAAGCAAGCCAGCTACACTTAAACAAGTACACTTAACATATGCCAAGCTGAAAAATAATTAGAACTAGGTTTGCAGTATCTTAAATTAAGCAAAACCATACTGAACAGAATATGTGTTACTACTGGCTAAAATTAATACACCAGAATGAAAGAAACATGCTGCCAATGTTATCATACACAAACAATGGTATGCTACAGAGGGATTTACTACAGTTTTCAATTTAAGAGTTTTTCTAACATAAAATAACATTAGGGAATTTGTCTGGTGAAGAGGAAAGAAGTAAGGCAAGTTATCCTCAACTGGGAAGGTTTCTTAAAAAGGTAGCAGGACTTATAGCTGGGCTGTTAACCCAAAATATGTTTCCTGTATGTTGACTACTGTGACAAATTTAAATTATGTGCTTGCTCACAGAAAAATGGAAGCAAGTGCAGGATACCAGTTCTAGATGGTTTTTAAAAAAATTCTTATTGCTATTGGAAGTCGTGTGCAAAGACTGTGTATGACAGGGCACATTTATAGCTGCATAAAACTGCTCTTGATGTTTCAACATGTGCCTGAACCCCAATTTAAAAGAAAACAAAAACAAGTTTAATACTAATGTGGTTTTTGACAACGTTTTCAAAAACCATAAAGGGAAATACTTAGAACAAAGCCTAGGTGATACAATGCAATAGTGGCAAAAAAAGATACACTCCAAATGTTTTTATTTCAAGAAAACAAAAAGGCACACAACAACCTATACAAACATATAGCTACTAACTAGAGACACACAGATGTTGAACAAGGCAATCACGTTTAGCAGTGAAACCCTTATCTTACATGATCTATAAATGATCATACAGTATCTGTACAACACATAGTCATACAGGAAATAATCTTGCATTCAATATGCAATACAGTGCGTCACTTTGCACAAGTGTCAATATTCACATTAAAATTATCTGCATTGCTTATTTTGCTATACTGATTCAAAATACATTGTATTTACAATATAAATGGTTCTCTGTGGGAAATCAATGTAAATTAATATTTAGAAAAGTATTTTATTGCTACATTACTTTAAAAACATTAAGTGAATGTGTAGAAGGAAAAAAGTGTGATATTGTGTTTTTACATACTGCTTTTGAAGTTCCACTCACTGGTTCAGTTCGACTTCTAAAAAGAGAAAATAGAGAATGTCAGAAAAACAGCAATGGCATATAGCACTGCCACCTTGGATACAAACAGTACGCCTGAAAAACTATGCCTGAAAAACAAAGGTAATCAAGGCATAATGGTAACATTAAGTTTCTAAGACTTACAACTTTTACCCATTTCATGAGAGACAGAAGCTGCACAAACTTATACAAATGGGCCAAATCCCCAAATTGTGAAAAAGGAGGCTAACTTGGCCCAGAGAGAATTGTTTATAGAACAGTATTGATCAACTGCATCTCCCACACAACAGCCATCATACAATGAACACACTTAAGCTTGATTCAGATGTAATGGGAAACCATGGTTTTCTGCTATGTGCATAAGCTATGGTGAGCCCCTCCCCTTCTTTAATGGCTGTGGGTGAGCAGAAGCACCTGCTTTTATACAAAGCACAACTACCCATGAAATCTTAACTTTGGGGAACTGTGTTTAAACTAAGGTTTGTGGTAACAAGGCAAGATTTGAAACTGCTAGCTTCTTCTCGTTAGATGTTGATTAAGTAACCACAGCTTGGATGTTACAGGGAACCACACATTGCTTAAAAGTTACTGATCTCCTCACAATTGTTAAGCAGTGAGTGCATGCAAGTCCAAAGCCAATGTCTGAACAGGGCCTTATACCACATGTCTTACATATCTGTCACTGAAAACAGCTTAAATGTAAGCAGCAAGTAACCCAAGATAAAAGCAATTTTGTATTTTTTAAAAAATATATCTGAATCCTGTTATTTTGTTGTCTCGTTTTTGAGGCTGATGTCTGTCATGTTTATTACTGGGGAAAGAGCTAATTCTAACCATGGTCTCTAGTGGTACAAAGCGAAGGCCACAGGCACACATTAAGTTAAAACTACACATGGGGTTAGGGGATAGGACTGCACACTCAACTAGCATGTTTCATAGTGTGTGTGTGTGTGAGGGGTGGGTGGACAGAGACCAGGGAATGGAACTACAGTGGCACCGCTACTTACGAATAACTCTACTTACGAATGTTTCTACTTACGAATGGAGCTCCGTCCGCCATCTTGGATGCGGTTTAGACAGGATTTTTTCTACTTACGAATTTTTAGAGAGGATTTTTTCTACTTACGAATTTTTTCTCCCAATGCATTCATATGGGATTCGACTTACAAATTTTTCTACTTACAAATGTGCGTTTGGAACGCATTAAATTCGTAAGTAGAGGTACCACTGTATAAGCAGAAAACTGGTCCTTGCACCAGGAATAGTATTTTTCCGTAGGAGGAGGAAGTAGGCTGCTTAAGCGAGCTTTGCAGTGGGAAGAATACATGAAGACAGGCATTAAGTGCCAGAATGGTGCAGCAAGATATTTTAGTGTTGGCCTGGCAGGTGGGATGGAGTAGACACCAGACCTGGCCTCAGCAGGCAGCAAAAATTATTCTCAAGAGTTCCTGAGGGTATGTTTGCAATACAGTTTACCCTACAAATGTACAACATCTTTACCATAAGCAACTCTTGCAAACATAGGCAAATGTGCTCTGCATCCACTTGACTTTAAAGGAACAAGTCAATGTTCACTCCAGAGTACATTATGCTTTAGTGCTAACCCATCAAACCTATGAATGTCAGCTATGTGGAAGGGTGCAATCCAGTTACCAAGTATCAAACCTAAGACCAGCTTAGTTGGTTAGAGTGTGGTACTGGTAACTCCTAGGTTGCAGGTTTGATCCCTCCCTGGATGGGACAGTTGCATATTCTTGCATCACAGGGGGTTGGACTAGATCAGGCTTCCCCAAACTTCGGCCCTCCAGATGTTTTGGACTACAATTCCCATCATCCCTGACCACTGGTCCCGTTAGCTACGGATCATGGGAGTTGTAGGCCAAAACATCTGGAGGGCTGCAGTTTGGGGATGCCTGGACTAGATCATCCTTCCAATTCTATGATTCCTTCTTTCTTATTCTCCCCCCCTCTCACACACAAACACACCATTCACATGTTATGTTATTGATGTGTGAGAGGTGATATCATGAACGACCCCATGCTATGACAAATGCACAAGAGAACAGTATCTGCTTAAAATCAAAACATGATCTTCAGAAGCACAATCCACCAGAATCTTGCCCTGCCCAGCATCCACTGCTCTTGCTTGCTTCCACCTAATTCCTCCCCAAAAGGCAATATGAATGAATCCTGTGTCCAGGAACTCCTACCCACATGTAGAATGCAGACCTCATTAAGCAATCTGTAGACAAGCCCAAACTCCTATACATGTAATGGAAAACCAGTCCCAAGAGTTTCTCTCCTCACCCTGTCTCTACATACCATAGAAATGTGTTTCCATCACTAAGCTCAACATTGTCTGATCATAATTAATTTTATAATGAATCATAATGTGAAAAATCCACTCCTTTTACAATTTAATCTCTATCATCCCAAAGTCAATCCAAACATAAAATATTCTATCTCCAGGAGATGTTCAGAATTGGTCCTATTGCCAACCTGAACTTCAAGAATCAGCCCCCACACTCAGGATTTCAGTCAAGTTTATTTCCCAAATTCCAAGACTGCATGAACACAAGTCTATTCACTGGAAAGGAATAATCTACTTCAAGTGCTTCTAAGTAAAAGAATGTAAAAAATTAAACAAGAATAGATGTAGGGCTAATTCTTGGGCACCACTGTTTAAGTTGGTCAGCTGAAACCTGTGCAGAGTAGTGAGACCAAGATGATCAAGGGTCTGGAAACCAGGCTGAAACTGTTGAAAGAGTTAGGGATGTTTAGCCTGGAGAAGAAACAGGTGACAGGATAGCCATTTTCAAATAGTTGAAGAATTGCCAAAAGGAAAATGGGAGCAAGCTTGTTTTCTGCTATTCCAGAGTGGAGGATCCTGACAAATGGATTCAAATGACAAAAAAATGAGATTCCCACTAAACATTAGGAAAAAAAATCTGATGGTAAGAGCCATTTAACAGTGGAATAGACTCCCTTGGAAGGTGGTAGACTTCCTATTGGAGGTTTTAAAAGTTGGATAGCTGTGATGCCAAATTGTAGGGAGTTGGACTTCATGCATGACCCTCAGGGGTCCATTCCAACTCTGATTCTTCATTTTCAAAGGACTACCAGAAATTAAAGTATTATTCAGTACACAAAACTGAGTGGGTGGGGGAGAGGATTCTGTTGGAAATCCCCAGCAAACTAGCTGCTTTCCCTGTAACTTCTGTTAGAAAGTTTAACTTCATCAGGAGAATAAATAGGAATGTACAGTGGTGCCTCGCAAGACGAAATAAATTCATGCCGCAAGTCACTTCGTCTAGCGATAATTTTGTCTTGCGAAGCGCGGGTTGCTGTGTCAAAAAAACCTTCGTCTTGCAAGTCACCAAAAACACCACAAGACACTTTCGTCTAGCGAGTTTTTCGTTGCGTGAGGCATTCGTCTTGCGAGGTACCACTGCACGGTAACTGCCACAGACTGAAATGGAAATGTGCAACTTACATATGCTGGCATGGTCAAATATGACAAAATGAATTTGCATGCATGTTTTTCATGTAACAGAAATAAATTAAACTGTGTTTCTTGCATCACTAAGCTTCTACATGTTGATTAGAAACCATATGTTTATTTTAATACTTGGAACAAAAAACAGACACTTACATGACATAAGTTTTGCTTGTACATTTTACTCCACCAATAGGAATTCTTCTGACAATAACAGATGAGTTCTTGGGAATCAGGGCATTATCATCAGTATATTCTAGGAAAGGAGAGAAAAAAACATGTATGCTTGGTTCAGAATAAAAGAAAACCAATGTGGAATTTTCTCAAAATAGGCCACAAAACCCTGGGACTTTTCAGCAATTGTAACCATTTGGGATCATTAATACTTATCCCACAATTACTGAAGCAGCATTTGGTGGAACTTGAACCACTTTCCTTAATATATCAAAGACCTGTAGAATGTACACTAATGAAATTGTAATTTATTAGGACACTGGCTAAAAGCACAGAATGACAGGACCTTATTTAGCATCTTTGGGATAGTTTTAAAATGCTAAATGGACCCCGCCAATTAAGAGTGCAGTCCAGAACAAGGATTTTGAAGGGACATATTTAGAGCAAAAAATAACTTATGTACAGAGAGGTCTGGCACTTCACACTGCATTGGGAATGCACACTCTGTCTGCAACCCTATACATGTACAGTATACTCAAAAGTAAAACCTGAGTTATCAGGTATGGGTATATATGACTGCAGCCTAAGTCTATGAATTTGTAATCCAGTTTGCAAAGTGTTCCCAAGAAAGCAGGTATGGCAGTTACTGGACTCACCCTTTTGGGAATACTGAAAAATGTTCTACCTCTTTTTGCCAAAATCACATAACCAAAATGTTAGCTTGTCCTTGTGAAAGGTTGCAAAGAACAGGATGTGTTAATGTACACACCACAAGTTTAGTACAGTATCTGGAATACATGCCCCCCCATCATAAAAGGTTTATCTAATAACAGCTATAGTTGGAGTAGGTCCACTGAAATGAATGAAGACAGCTATTTTAGGTCCAGCAATTCCAATGGGTTTAATCAGAGGGGCTTAGCTGGATTCCACCCAAAATATTTAAGCCACCCAACCCCATACATTCAAATCATACCCCTATTTCTTTAAAAAGCACCCAGTTATAAAATGATTAACACATGGCTCCATAGTTAGGTGGATACTTACAACTAACTACCCCCCCCCAAGCCTGGAGCTGCTAATATCGTTGTGCCAATGTGGGTGTTTTAACACACATCGTATATGCATGGGCACAATAAGCTAACAGTACGTCTGATGAAGATGTCTCTGATTTTTCCCTGGACAAGAACATGAAAATGGCAAGCATAACACATGACTAAATTTCCCAGGGACCTGGTGGTTTTTTTTTTTAACTATAGCCTGGGGGTTCCCAAACTAAGGCCTGGGTGCCGGATGTGGCCCAATCGCCTTCTAAATTTGGCCCACGGATGGTCCGGGAATCAGCATGTTTTTACATGAGTAGAATGTGTCCTTTTATTTAAAATGCATCTCTGGGTTATTTGTGGGGCATAGGAATTCATTCATATATTTTTTTCAAAATATAGTCCGGCCCCCCACAAGGTCTGAGGGACAATGGACCGCCCCCCTGCTGAAAGTTTGCTGACCCCTGCTCTAGATAGTTCAGCAAACTGAAACAGCTATTTTCATACAAAATTAACTAGCTGACATGAAAATTAATTAAGGAATTTACTGTACAATTCTCTTGAGGAAATAAATGGCTTGTGTTCACATCAAGACCTTGCCATTGTTAACTTCAATTTTCAACTTATTGTCCCAAACAGTCTTTCTATATTCTCCACTGGAATTATGCACACTTTCCATGAATTAACACAAAACTTGCATAATGGTACACATACTTTGTGGGGGTGGGGAGAGGAAAACAAGGAACTTTAGGATAAATGTGATATTTCCCCCAGGATACCTGTCTGGGGTGCCTTGCTAGATGAACTACTATAACCTTGCTGCCTAATAAACATTAATCCAATGGCCTAATTAAGTCCTGACACATCTAATCTACATTTACAGTGAACTCTCTCAGTGGGATGCACGCCATTTTCAGTGAGCATTTAGTTTGGAGCCTTTTGCCTGCACATGACAACCTCGGGGCCTTGCCTTACGACACACAATACACATACATGCAGGACAAACATTCTCTCTTCCATAAAGTCTTGTACATATGAGAGGCTTTTGTGGCAGTCTGAAGTCTGCTTTGTTTGCCGAGATTTGTGGTAACAAGCACAATGTTTGAAATGCACATACCCTCAGCAGTGCCAACATGACTTGTACTTTCCTAAAGATTCACACAAAGACAGTTTTGGTCCACTTTTTTGTGTGCCCAGGAGGTTACTGAGAGGAGTGCTGACATTATCAAAGTCACTGTCCACCAGGCCTACCACCAATCAGGAAACTAGTGTTATCCAGTGTATTCACCCTAGCCTAGGCTGTCACAAGCCAAAGATAAGGAACCTGTTTTCTCCAGATGTGGGTGGGCGGACTAGATTTACAGTCACCCCTGACTATGCTGGTTGGAATTCAAGGGAGGTGGGAGTCAAACAATACCTGGAGAACACAAGTTCCCTATCTCTGACATAAGTGTTACAAAGCACCCCTCCTCATCCTAGGCTCTTACAGAGTGTCCCTATACTGTACCAATGATGAAATCAGGAGATCGTAAATGTACTCAACCAGCTCTATTCAAACACAAATTCAGTATGTATGTTTTGACATAACACCATATGCCATACCATCAGGCAACAAGGATAATGAGATTTTAACTAATTCAGAGGTAAGTAGGCCACCAATGGCTATTAGCCATGATGTAACTGCTTAAGCAGTATGTGGAATCTTGGAACTGCCAGAAACTGGGAGTGAGTGGCTTGGAATGGCTCATGCCAACAACTGTTTACCACGCACTTCCTCTGACGCATCTGCTGCTGACTGCTGCTACAGACACCGGCTAATCAGGCCACCTGAACTTCACTTGCAGTCAAAACAAAAAAAACCCTGAGGGGCCTTGTTAATGGAGTCAACAACTTCTGATGGATTCAACTATGACCAGATACAAGCCAAGCTCTCTATTTATCATATAAAAACTAGAATATTTTTCTAGGTATTCATTACATACTCGGGGAAGCAGTGTAAAGTTTTTGTGTGTACCAGTCTGGTATTGGAATGGAAAACTAAGTAACACTGATGAAACAAGTTTTAAACTGTTTCCCCAATTCAACCGTTGCCTTTAGCACACTAGGTAGTGTTGCATGCCCAACAGTGCTATATAATGTAACTTTAAATTGCTTACATGAGGCACAGTAGTTGCATTCTTTATCAGCCATATACCCTTGGGACTGGGGTGGTGAGACCTAGAAGATCACAAGACTAAAGATGCTATCACCTTAGTAATTCATCTCACCACATACAGGGCAACAGCTTGACCACTGGCTACCCGTAACACACCAATCTATGAAAGAAGGAAAGTAACAGAAAAGATGTACACAGTGGTGTGAGCCCTCCAGATTTTTTAGACCACAATTCCCATAGTTTCTGATCCTATGCTTGTTAGGGCTGATGGGAGCTGTCTCTAAAACATCAGGCTGGGAGTGGCTAAGAGTCCTGGACTAAGACTAAGGAGTTCCAGGTTCAAATTCCCAATATTGCCCACAGCTTAACTGTGGGCCCTCACTTTTCCTATGCCTAGCTCAACAGTGGAGCATTTGCTTTGTATTTTTCCCTTTGTATTTAGCCTGTTGTAGAATTGGGGGTTGGTTTTTGCTGCCCAACTCATCAAGGGACTCTGAGTTTCCTAAGTCCATAATGGGTCAGAGAAGGATGGATGGAGGCAGGATCCAGTGAAAGCAAGGCAGATCTTTATTTTTCTGTTACAACAGAGCCACTGCCTCCTTGCAAGGAGGTAAGAGATCCAGAAAAAAGATGTGCAACCCCCTTTAAAGACTTTACACATTGCCCAACCCCTTAGCCAAAGACCACCCTAAAAACATCATACATACATCAAAGAATGAGGAGGCAGTCTACAACAAAAAAAATTGAGATCGAGGCTCCTCTCCTGCCTGCCAGGATACCTAATACAGTAACTGATTGCATTACCTGGGCAGTTGGACCATTCTTTTGAGATGGTAAATACTTAGTTCTTGAATCCAGGTCACTTCCTATTCATACACAAAATACCCCCTTAAAATGGGATTTGAATGTTTTGGAACTGAAAGAACTATTGGGAAAGGTTTCTCTTCTAATATTTTGAGTCATTAGGAGAGCCAATATAGCTTCTGGGATTGTTCTGTGTGCTAAAATAATAGGCAATTTTCTCAGGAAATATTTCCAGGAAATATTTTGACGGGTGAAGGATTGGTTTTCTGTGGTATGTGTGTCTGATGTGTGTGTGCATCTTAAAAATTTTTAACAACCTCTTAAGCAATTTTAAAACCTACAAAGTGGAAAACCCCAGGTTCAAGCTTTGGCATCTTCAGGCAAGGCTGGGAATTTCCCCAATCTGACATCATGGGGAGCCTCTAGCAGTAGTCTTCAATACTGTCAGGCCTGAGTCCCACCTGTAATTCAAATATGCATTGGGAAACCCACTTGGCACTTAACTCTCTGCCATACTGTATATTTGTACAGTGGTAGTTCTGTTGTAATCCATCTTAGATCAGACCATGACCCAGTAGTGGGTCCCAACCCACCAGTTGAAGACCAAAGGTGTCAATGATACTGAGCTAAACAGGCCCAGTGGCCTGACTCTGCAGAAAGCCAAGTGAAAGCATGTGAAGATAAAGACCCATACCCTTTGGAGAATAGGTGGCCTAGCAACCCTTATAGGGGAAGGGCTTTCTGAGTCAAGGATGTTTGTCACTCCTGCCCCGATTTAAACTGTGGCTGCATACACCACCACCCATACATCTAAAGCACATATCCACCCCTCACAAGGCCACAATTCCCAGGCCCCGGGATTATTTCTGCTCCCTGTGCGTATAAACGTGCCTTTTAAACGCATGTTGTTGTGTATGTGTGTACGAAGCATGTGGGTAAGCTCTTCGCGTGTAGGGGGGTCTGGATCGCGGGTGAGTGGGCGCGCGCGCGCTGTGGGTGCGAGGGGTGGTGGTGGTGTCCCCACAAGAGAGGAGGAAGAGAAGAAAGCCAAACGACGACGACGACACGAGAAAACAGAGCACGAGAGCCGCCCGTCGTCGTCGTCCTTCCTACCTTCTTTGGTCTGAGCGTTGGTGATCTGGAGGTCGCAGTCGCCGGCCTTGAGCTTTTCGCGGCCCATGATCTGGCGCTTGAGGTCGCAGAGCGAGATGTGGAGCCCATCGAAGGTGACCGTGTCATACTTGAGCTTCGAGGAGAACTTGTAGTGCACGCAGGACATGGCGGTGGAGGGGAGGGGAGGGACGGACGGGGGGCGCTATGCGGGTGGGGGATGGGCAGGCGCCGAGACTACGGCGGCAGCGACGGCCGGGGAGGGAAGGCTGCCCCGAGGGAGAACAAGGGCCGCGAGGGGCGTCCTCCCGTGTGAGGCGGCGGCTTCTTCCTCCTCAGAGGCCGCTTCGTTCCGCCATGGCCCTCCGCGACGGCAGCAGCGGCGGCTCCCGTCAGGCGTTGCGCTGGGCCGGCTAGGCCTCCATCATGGCGGCGGCGGCGGCCTCCTAAGACTCCTCTCTTCTCTCCTTCCTTCCTCCTCTTCCTCGGTCTCCCTCCGCTCCTTTTCTTTCTCCTCCTCCTCCTTCGTCGTCGTCGTTGTCTTCGGCCTCGGCCTCCAACTCCTTCCCCTCACGGCGCTGCTACCGCTCCTCCACTCGACGGGGTTTCCCGGCCAGCGACCGCAGGGGCTGCGGAGGGAGGGAACGGCCGCTCCACGCACAAGAGCAGCGCAAGGCGCAGGCGGTTCCTCCCCCCTCCCGGGTTACTGGTCTGCGCATGCGTCACAGTGCGCCACCTTCGGCCTCACGTGACCCTGCGCATTATGACAAAGAAAAAGGGCGGGGGTGGGAGGGAGGGAGGACAAGGAAGGAAGGAGAGCGGTGCTTTCCGGGCTTAGCCCTCCGGCTCCTTCCCCTCTTCGCCTTCCCCTCTCAGCCGCGTGATCTCTCGGGGCGCCTCCCTCTTAAAGGCGCAGGCAGCAAGGGCACCTGGGGGCCTTTCTAGGGGAGAAGCCGAAGATGGTGGATGGGGAAGGAGGGGGCTGGCTTTGGAGGTGCGCAGCCCTCTTGCAGCTTCAGAGATACATTGCAAGGATCCCTTTTTAAATTTCGCCCTGCCCATTGTTTATTTTATATAAAAGTTAGGTCTAATATATGGAATAGGCATATTATTATTATTATTATTTAAATCAGTCCATTATATGAAATATACGCACAAGGATACATATGTTTAGATACAAATATACATGAATTGAATTAATGGACTAGTGAAAGAAAGCACGGTGAGTGGGGAAGCGAAAATCCTTGCCATGAAGAAGGGAAGTACCTTTAAACAAACTCTTGTTCATTAATCACCCGCCTGCGATAGAGACCATTTCATAGAATTGTACAGCTGGAAGGGACCCCATGTAGTCCAAGCCCCTGCAATGCAGGAATATGCAAAAGTCCCCTCTGGCAATGAGACCTGCGACCTTGGTGTTTTCAGCCCCACACTCTCACCCACTGAGCTACCGGTATCCAACTTACATTCATTAGGATGTGATCACTTGATCGCTAAAATGGGCATTGTTATAAGAATTTTAAGATCATATATATATAAAAGATAAATGTTCATAACTGTATATATAAACCACATGTTTGAAACTCACAGAAAAAAGTCCTGAATAACAGAAAAAAGTCCTGAATAAATTGACCTCAAATATTTCTCTGCAAGGTCAAAGTGGGAAACCTCCCCATCGTCTCTTTCCTCCCAAATCCTGTCTTAAGGGCACATTTAAGATACCGGTATGAATAGGGTGTGAGCATGTGACCTGGCTTAGGAACTAAGTATTTATCATTACAAAAGACTGGCCAGGCTCCCCAGGTAATCCAGTCAAATGACCATTAACAGGTAACTTGCCAGGCAGGATAAAAAAAAACGCACTCAGATTTCTGTTGTAGACTCTTCTGTGATGTATCTATGATGTTTCTGGGTGTGGTCTTGGACTCTGTTGTTGTTGTTGTTTAGTCGTTTAGTCGTGTCCGACACTTCGTGACCCCATGGACCATAGCACGCCAGGCACTCCTGTCTTGCACTGCCTCCCGCAGTTTGGTCAAACTCATGTTCGTAGCTTCGAGAACACTGTCCAACCATCTCGTCCTCTGTCGTCCCCTTCTCCTAGTGCCCTCAATCTTTCCCAACATCAGGGTCTTTTCCAAGGATTCTTCTCTTCTCATGAAGGTGGCCAAAGTATTGGAGCCTCAGCTTCACGATCTAGGACTCTAGGGTGGGCAATTAAAATTTTCCATATAAGAGGTTACACACCTTTGTTCTGGGTCTCTCCCCCACCTTCCTGTGTGTGTGTGGGGGGGGGGGAACACACCCTGTTGCAACAGCTTTTTAATAAAGATCAGGCTTAACTAGCCACCTTGTTTTTCATTAGAATTCTGGTCTGGTCTCTGTCATTTTACTAGCCGGTAAGGGCTTTCATTTGTGCTCTGCCGGAGGTCCGGGCTCCCTGCCGGAGAAGGAGCCCTTTAAACCCCTAAAAGCAGCATTTTCTCCCTTTGCGCCTGTACTGTGGAATGTCCTTCCCGCTGCCAAGTACAAGGCAGCAACCCCATCATTTGGCTGAGCTATGAAGAATTATATTTTTGCCCCCCTTTCCCTGACCTATAAAATTGGACTTTGTTTGAGTCCTCTGAGTTTCTGTTTTATTCACTTTTGTGTGCTTTCGTGTTTTTTTACACCACTGTTCTTTTGGTTTTAGGTTTGTTTCTTGTTTTAATGATCTACTGTGTGTTTCTTAGACTGTACACCGCTTAGAGATTTTTGAAACATTAAGGGGTTTATAAATAAAATGAAAATTACACCTTAATAATAGAATAGGGACCATAAATAATTATTTAAAAAACAAATACTGTATTACTAAAACTAATATTCCTGTATAATAAACAAAATCTGCCCTTTTGTAGGTTCTCCATCGGTAGGAGAAAATAACAGAGGCCAACCAGAGAATATTGAGAAGCAAAGCAGCTAATAAGCTTGATCTTTATTGACTGTTGCAAACGGGGTGTTCTGTCTCACACAGGAGAAAGAGAAGGACCCAGAACAAATGTGTGCCTGGCCTTATATAGACATTTTGAAATTCCCTGTCCTGGAGCTCAAGACCACCCCCAGATGCCTCATACATACCCATGCCTGTCAATTAAAGGTAAAGGTAAAGGGACCCCTGACCATTAGGTCCAGTCGTGACCGACTCTGGGGTTGTGGCGCTCATCTCGCGTTATTGGCCGAGGGAGCCGGCGTACAGCTTCCAGGTCATGTGGCCAGCATGACAAAGCCGCTTCTGGCGAACGTTTACCTTCCCGCTGTAGCGGTACCTATTTATCTACTCGCACTTTGACGTGCTTTCGAACTGCTAGGTTGGCAGGAGCTGGGACCGAGCAACAGGAGCTCACCCCGTCACAAGGATTCGAACCGCCGACCTTCTGATCAGCAAGCCCTAGGCTCCGTGGTTTAACCCACAGCGCCACCTGGGTCGCGCCTGTCAACTAGGTACCTGTTAATGTTCACTTGATTGGATCATTTGGGGGGGGAGCCTGGCCAGTCTTTTTGTAATGATAAATACTTAGTTCCTGAGCCAGGTCATAGGCTCACCCTATTCACACCTTAAATGTGCCCTTAAGGCAGGATCTGTGAGCAGAGAGACAATGGGGAGGTCCCCCCCCCCATTTCTTCCCTCCTTTCAGAGAAACAATTTGGTCAGTTTCAGGACTGTCTCCTTTGCTGCTTAACACATGTGGCCCATACATTTGTGTACGTGTCCGCTTGGTACATTGATGAACAGTGTGTATGTGTGTGCGTGCATGTGTGTGTGTATAACACCCTAATTTGTTTATTTCACCTGCTTTCTACCAACCAAGGAACCTGTGTGTTTTGCCTAAGGACAGAGATACTATCTGAGTCTGCAACATCTGGGTTCTATATCCTCAGAAATGAGGAATCAGCCGCTATGTTTCCCCTTCCCAGAAAATGAAAGTTGTGGTTGAGCTGAGGTGTGTACGTTCCAGGCAGCCATTGCACATGCTCAGATGACCGCTTCAGTGAACTGGAGTTTGCAGAGGTAAATGAATCAGATAATGGGCATCAGGCAAAGACATCCCGACCGACTCCATCTCTGGTTTGAATGGCAACATTAAAGAGCAACTTGAAACGCAAAGTGGTGTGTGTGTGTACAAGATCAAAACTTTTAAGTGATTCAAGCTGTAATGTGTTCATTGCCACAGACTCCATCAATGGTTCCAATATCAACCATTTCCCCCTCTCCCTCTCACCTGTCTTTCCCCCTGCACCTAGCTTGATTAAGAGTTCTAGAGTAGAGAACACAGAAGCTTGCATATTAGTTTGTAACAGAACAGAAGGATTTATTGCCACTGAGTTGACCCACAACCTTACACTCAGTGGCTGTGTTCACACGATCAGTTTTTGGCTTAATACGTATGTGCAAGTTTTATTGCATGTTAAGAGTATGTGTGGGTGCTGCACACTGGAGTCCAGCTCCTTTGCTGCTCATGCTTCACTTCTGCCTTGCCACAAGCAGGGAAACTTAACCAGGAAGATGCAGCTAACCATCATTTCCTGTTACATCCATAGACTAGATGACTCTTGGGGTTCCTTCTAACTCTATAATTCTCATTCTATTTTATTGTTCTGTGATCAACTAAGACCCTGCTTGTGCAAAGGGAGGAGTAAAAGAGCTTTGGATGGGTGCAGAAAGCACTTGCATGGCTTACAAAACCAGGCAGACACCGCCAATGTGGATGTTCATGGGATGCCCCCTTGTGGCTCTCCTTCTCTACTGCACCACTGTGCTAGGCATTTGGCAACATTGGGGAGAGAGGGATGGAGCAAGCGCTTTGTGGAAGGATGGGACATAATGGCTCATAGTAGCAAGATCTTTGCAATGAATATACTGTTGCACACCACTCCAATCTCTGAGCAGTGTGAGATTTCAGGGGTTCCAGGAGCTTACCCAGGGTTCCTGTTTCCTTTTAGAATGAGGCACAGTAGTGACTGCGGTGTCTTTATGATATATGTTGTTGTTTAGTCGTTTAGTCGTGTATTCGTGACCCCATGGACCAGAGCACGCCAGGCACTCCTGTCTTGCACTGCCTCCCGCAGTTTGGTCAAACTCATGTTCGTAGCTTCGAGAACACTGTCCAACCATCTCGTCCTCTGTCGTCCCCTTCTCCTTGTGCCCTCAATCTTTCCCAACATCAGGGTCTTTCCCAAGGATTCTTCTCTTCTCATGAGGTGGCCAAAGTATTGGAGCCTCAGCTTCACGATCTGTCCTTCCAGGGAGCACTCAGGGCTGATTTCCTTAAGAATGGATAGGTTTGATCTTCTTGCAGTCCATGGGACTCTCAAGAGTCTCCTCCAGCACCATAATTCAAAAGCATCAATTCTTCGGCGATCAGCCTTCTTTATGGTCCAGCTCTCACTTCCATACATCACTACTGGGAAAACCATAGCTTTAACTATACGGACCTTTGTCGGCAAGGTGATGTCTCTGCTTTTTAAGATGCTGTCTAGGTTTGTCATTGCTTTTCCCCCAAGAAGCAGGCGTCTTTTAATTTCGTGACTGCTGTCACCATCTGCAGTGATCAAGGAGCCCAAGAAAGTAAAATCTCTCACTGCCTCCATTTCTTCCCCTTCTATTTGCCAGGAGGTGATGGGACCAGTGGCTATGATCTTGGTTTTTTTGATGTTGAGCTCCAGACCATATTTTGCGCTCTCCTCTTTCACCCTTGTTAAAAGGTTCTTTAATTCCTCCTCGCTTTCTGCCATCAAGGTTGTGTCATCTGCATATCTGAGGTTGTTGATATTTCTTCCGGCAATCTTAATTCCGGCTTGGGATTCATCTAGTCCAGCCTTTTGCATGATGAATTCTGCATATAAGTTAAATATATGCAGAACTCTCTGCCAACTCTCAATTCTAAACTCAGGCTTTGTCCTTCTAACTATCTCTCAGTTGAGGGAGATATTTGCCTTGTCGCTCAGAGCCCCCTTTCCTTTGTTTCTTAATGGCCCAACACCAGTGCTATTTTTCTAGAAAAAGAGGTGCCAGAACTCACCACGAACTCCTCCCTTGTGCTCTTATAATGGTCATGGCACCCACATGAGACATGCCGGAATTGAGTTCCACTGAGTTCTGGCTGGAAAAAGCCCTGCCTGTCACCCAGGTGATCACCTAAACACAGGAAGCTAGCCTGGCTTATATTTTAACCCTTGCTGGACCCAGGGGTTAGAAGGGTTTCACATAAGCCTACTTCCTCCCTGTAAACTCATAACAATACTTGGTTAATTTTTAATTCAGAAAAGTTGCTGGGCTTAGATGTTTTTTTATACCAGAAGGAACAAGTAAAATCTATAGGGAGACCACCCTCCACCAACTCTGAAAGGGTCCATTTGAAATGGCATTACATGCTGGAGATGGGAAATGCCACCCTCTCTGAAATTTGCTGTCTGACGGATTTGCCCGATGTTAATTCAACAGATGTCACACAGGTGCCAGTAGTGCACACCTGTTCAAGTGCTCCTCTGCCGTGCTTCAAACTGCATAGAAGCCACTTGGACAGTTATGCAGTGTAAATTAAATTAGGAACAACAGCAACTTTGTGCTCTCTTACAGGCTTGGCAGAGAGAGAACACTGTCTAGGGAGAAAGACAAGAGGGAGTAAAGGAGACAAGTCGCCAGGGGTGCGTGGAAGGAGGGGCCTGCAACAATCCTTTGAAGGGGAGGAAAGGAGGGAAGACTCTTTGCTCAAGACAAGAGTAGAATAGCACTTGCACATCTAACATCTCCGCTCACAAATCAGAAGGAATGCTTATTAAATAGCCAACATGGTCTGTTCTTCTGAAAACAGGTCAGGATGAATGCTCAGAAAACAGGTTGTCTAGAAGTGCACCCCACTCTTCATGGGATTTTATAACAAACAAACCAAACCCAAACTTTATTTTGAAACAAGCCCCCCCCCCAAATTCTGCAGCTGTTCTGTTCCAAGAGGCACAGGCTGGTAAACATCAAGCTTAAAAATGTAACACTGAATTCTCCCACTTTTTGTCTTGGCCTCAGCGCTTTAGCTGTCAGGAGAGTTGCTGGCTTCCAGGACTTTGAAAAATGGTGTTGCTCACCTGCTTGATCTGCATTTCAAACAGAGTTTGTGGGATGCAATCCTGGCTTGTGGCGCCTTCCCACAACTGGCCAGCAGTGGGCACTGGGAGGCAACGGAAAATGTTGCAATCTCTTGATGCAGGCCACGAAGCCCAGCAGACTTTCAGTGTTTGACTAGCCAAGCCCTTGCTAGCCTACCATTCAAATGCAGCCCTTTCTCCTTTTGAATCTTTCCAGCCCTGAGGGGGCAGAGCACACAGGTGGTCTGATAGCATGCTAGGAAACTTTAGGGGCCAGCAGGAATGAAGTCGGCAGAAAGAGCACAACCATATTTTCTAGAACTCCCAGACTGGGAATCTGATCAAGACTCAGTTTTTCTGGCTCCCTGAGACTCCATGAATGTTGGGGTTAGGGCAGCAAAAAAAGTCATTTAAACACATTGCTGTGGTGTGTGTGTGTGTGTGTGTGTGTGTGTGTGTGTGTGTGTGTAAGATTAGACCTGTTCACCCACGTGGGAGCCCCTCTAGATTGGTGATTAATTGCAGGTGATATTCTGCACCATGATCTTGACACAATAACAGTGGTTCTGATTTGTTACGCTTTATGAATTGTTCATTGCTGTCTGATGGGGGCCAAAGCACAAGAAAAGTAAGTGTGTGTGTGTGTGTGTGTGTGTGTGTGTGTGTGTGTGTGTAAATCTCAGAGTGTTTGTGTTATGAAAAGTTATGGGATTTCAGCATGAAGCTACAGGCTGGGGGCGGGGATGTCCAAGAGAGCCTTTCGCACCCCTCTCCTTGTTCTGCTGCAACACAACAGCCCTGGAGTGTTGCTACTGGGTCTTATTATCGGTTAGTTGCTGCAGCCCAGATGGGAGGGGATCTGGGATGCACCAAAGCAGTTGCTAAAGAAAGAAAGAAAGAAAGAAAGAAAGAAAGAAAGAAAGAAAGAAAGAAAGAAAGGAAGGAAGGAAGGCTCTGAGGCAGTGCACCCAGCACTCCTTGGTTCAACCTGCACTCAACTTGCACCCAAGTGTTGCCTTATCCTACCTAGTCCAAGAACAAAGTCGCTTGCTAGTTTACCTGGCAGACCCTACTAAACTTCCTAAAACCCAGGAACTCTGAGACCAAAGCACCCTGCATTTCCCAGACAGCTTCTTTATAAGTTATTCAGAGTGTAAAGGCAGCCCACATCCCCCAAGGTATGAAGGTGCCAAGGTTGCAGGTTTGATCCCCATATGCGACAGCTGCATATTTTTGCACCACAGGAGATTGGACTAGATGATCCTCAGGGTCCCTTCCAACTCTACAATTATATGATTCTATGATTCTTACAACTTTTTGACCCTAAACTGCTACTAGCATGAACTCCAAGCATCTAGGCGTGTGGGGATTATAGGTCTTCATCGCATGAACTTCCCTCCCCCTTTGTGGGCAAGCAGTACGGAAAGTGGAATTGCATATTACCAGCCCAGTAACACCATAAACACAACTCAATCACGAATGTGCAATAAAAAGGGACATCTGGAGGAGCCCCAAACACCCTGAAGGGGGTGGAGGTCCCTCCTCCCTGGTCCTCAGACTGATCAGGTGATGAACCAGACACTATTTCTCAGCTGATCTGCATGGATCAGGGAGGAGAAGGGGCTGTGTGAGTGTCTCTGAGTGTAGGAGAATGCTGTCATAGTTTAAAAAGAGAGAGATTTTTTTTTTTGGAAATATTAAGCAGTGTATAAAGGCTTTCAAATAAATAATAAAGAGTTACCATGGCTCTAACCAAAAAGGGCCCTGCTGTGAGGGGCAGACAATCTTGCCCCACTCCCCCGGTAATGGAAGCCAGAGCAAAACTCTCTTGGAAAGCCTGCTGTTTCAGTTTCCGAACAAGGCAGGACTTCTGAACGCCAGACTTCAAAACACTTTTTAGATCTAGCTGTGAAAGAATTCAATTTATTTCATTACTAAATGCTTTATTTATAGTATTTGACCGCACATAAACAGCAGCAGATGTATAATTTGTCAGGGGCAATTTGGTGGCGATGCGGACAAGACGTTTCAAAAATTAATTGTGCTTGGTGGGAATGTAAATATATGGTTTTTTCCCCTCTTCCTCCCAGCCCATGTATATTATAAAAAAGGAAAAGAAAACCTGCTTCAAAATGAAGTGTCATTCTGTACCAAGGGCCGTTCCTGTCTTCAAAGGCAGCCCCACATAGAGTGAATTACAGTAGTCTAACCTAAAAAAAGCCATGCAAGTCTGAATGATAGGGGTCAGGCCTCTCCAGTATCTTGCCTCTATTATCAGTATCAAATCTACCCAGATGGCTTATTTGGGATCTTGGCCCTTCCAAACCGTGTAGCCCGTGGCTCCCTACATTTGGCTTCCCTTTTTGTTATGTATTTATAGTGCTAAAGGTAAAGGGTAAAGGGACTCCTGACCATTAGGTCCAGTCGTGACCGACTCTGGGGTTGCGCGCTCATCTCGCATTATTGGCCGAGGGAGCCGGCGTATAGCTTCCAGGTCATGTGGCCAGCATGACAAAGCTGCTTCTGGCAAACCAGAGCAGCACATGGAAACGCTGTTTACCTTCCCGCTGTAGCGGTTCCTATTTATCTACTTGCATTTTGACGTGCTTTCGAACTGCTAGGTTGGCAGGAGCTGGGACCAAGCAACAGGAACTCACCCCATCACAGGGATTCGAACCGCCGACCTTCTGATCAGCAAGCCCTAGGCTCAGTGGTTTAACCACAGCGCCACCTGGGTCCCCCCCAGCACGTGGCTTTTCAAGCCAGGCCTCTCAAAGCATTTAACATAACACCTGTAGCTTCTCAAAGCAGCTGACAGACACATTTATATATGTATATATATATATATATATATATATATATATATATATATGTATATATATATATATGTATATATATATATATGTATATATATATATATGTATATATATATGTATATATATATATATGTATGTATATATATATATATATATATATATATATATATATATATATATTAAAAGACCACCGCCAAGAATCAATCTGCAAAAGTGCAGCACGAAAAAAGTAGGCTGGCAAAGTATTTATTGAATTTATATATCATCCCCTTCCTCTTGAAGGAGCCCAGGGTACCGAGTAGGAAGGGAGGAACAGCTGATCCTTGGTGGTCAAAGAATCATAGAAAACAGTTCACAGTGTTAGGAGAGAAGTAGGAGCAACTGGGGGGGGCACATTGCAAGAATAGCCATTTCCCTTGAAGACATGTCTTTATATGGATGGGGTTGCACTCTCTCTGAAGAAGCAGGTATGTAGGGCAGATCCACACTGCATATTGAAAGCGCATGGCTGTCCCAGGGAACTGTAGTTTCCCCACAGAGCTACAATTCTCAGCACCCTTCAACTACAGTTCCCAGAGTTCCGGGAGGATGGGGGGGGGGGACGGGACAGGATGCCATGTGCTTTAAATGTGCGTTGGATGAGCTTTAAAAGTATGGTGCAGTTTTGCCCATCGTTTTGGAGTGCTCCTAGAGCCACCATGCCCATTGCCAGAGTGATCTCTCTGGCTTAGAACATTACCACCAAGTTAATGAATATAAGAAATAGCCTGTTGGATCAGGCCAATGGCCCATCTAGTTCAGTCTCCTGTCTTCTCACAGTAGCCAAGCAGATGGGAACCCCGCAAAGCAAGGCCTGAGCACAACAGCAGCGACTCTCCCCTCCTGTGGTTTCCAATCGCTTGGATTCAGAAGCATTGCTGCCTCTGACTGTGGGGGCAGAGCAGAGCCATCATGGCTAGTAGCCATCGATAGTATTACAATTGCAGACTTTCTGCTTTGACCTTCTGAGAAGTCGGGTTAATGTATGTGTCTCTGTAAGGACACAAATCTTTGCATTGCCAGCAGTGGAAATGCAGTGTCTACACACAGAATTTTGATTGCCTCACTGTATAGCTAATTTCCAGGGCCGTCTTAAGCATATCTGGCACCGTGGTGCAAAGATCCCTCTGGCGCCCCCCTGGCAACTCCAAAACAAGGGAGGGGGGTGGAAAATGTACTCTGTCTCCCCCACCGCCCCGCTCCCCCATGTGATGGTGGCGATCAAGCAGGAAAACGTGCTGGTGGACATGCTCTCTGGCGTTGGGGTGCCCGAGAAGGCAGCCCAGGAAGGCTGTGTGCCGCCTTTTGCCAGGAAGCAGGAGGAGGATAACGGCCGGGAGCAGGGCCATCTTTAGCAGCTGCAGAGGCTTGGGAGGGAAGCTGCACACAGCTTCCTTCCTAAGCCTCTGCAGGGATCGCTCTCCTCCTGCGGAGTCTTGGGAAAGAAGCTGCATGCCCGCCAGCCATATAGTTGGCAGGGCGCAGCTGGCAGGTGTGCAGGGAAAGGGGAGGCTGCTGGCAAAGCCACACAGCTCCCCCACTTGCTAGGGTGCCCCTGAGAGGCCGGCGCCCTGGCACAACGAACCACTAAGACCAATGGGAAAGACGGCTCTGCTACTTTCCCTACTTCCTCTGATCTCCATTTCAAGACCCGCTTCTAAAAAGAGAAGGGAACTTCTTTAATCATGCCTGGGGGTGGGGTGGGGTGGGGTGGGGAGGCACTCTAAGAGCAACCCTTATGGTTGTTGGGTTGGAGGAAATGTCCCTCTGTGCTCAAGAAAAGGTGGTGGGTGATTATCAGATGGCAGGAAGGTGCTGCGGGCTGTTGATTTATTCCAAAACACTGCCTGCCTGCCTCCCCCAACCACCTTCCAAGCCGAGCCATTGCCTGCACCTGTTTAATCTCCTTGTACTGTAAGTCTTATGCCAAATTACAGGTAATTCTTATTCCCAGAAAGGGATGTAAGGTCTGCACTTTTGTCAAAGGTCAGCTCCCTTTGCCCCAATTTGCCTCACTGCGCATTGTGTAAAGGTCTTGCAGGTGCAGGCGGGAGAAGAAAATAACCCACCAGTAGGGCGTGTCATTTAAGGACGAAATCCCCCACCCCGAATTTGCTCAATGAGGGGTTCTAAAAAGATGTTATTGCACATGAAGAATCCAAATCTGCAATTATTTTTATGATTGGTTGATGTTTAGCTTGGTAGATTGAGATCTCTTTGAAATACACTAAAAAAACCCCGAAAACTCGCATTTTGAAGTGAAGTTAAAGTTTTTAATCATTTTATACAAGTGAAAATATAAAGAAATTTTGTTTTCAGCTGTAACAACATATCATTACTTTATCTTATAACGTCCTATTATAGTAAAAAAAGAAAAAAGAAAAATAAATGAACAACTTCAAGGGCTGGTGTCACATGATCATGTATCTGCTAAGGGCCCACATCTGAGCAGGAGAGCCACTGGCAGAAGCCCCCTGGACCATGCTCTTCAAAAGAAGTGTACACTGTTAAAATTTGATTCCTGTAGAATCTAAAGGCCTGCTCTTGATCCTCACAAAGATGGTGTCAGACTTAGAGAAACCATATTCCATGCAGGTCAAGACTTCTGTTCATTTAATGGTTCTGAAGCAGGAGAATATATAGTATTTCCATCCTTCCATCACTGTGATAGAAGGGTTACCATAATGCTTATTATCCATGCTACTATTGAAGAACTAAAATCTTGTCTTTCTTAAAATGTGGCAATCCTTCTCTTAAGATTGGGTGCCTGTCCAACAGCCTGAATCCTACACTATCAGAATGCTGTTTTTGCACCCCCAATTTATCCAATAAGGAAAGACCGTCACTTGACTGAACTTTGGTAGCTCTACTTTACAGTGTATTTTTAACACCTCCAAGTAGTTTATCCAGTCCTCTGCATAGACTTCATTATCGTGTTTATCATCATAGCTATTCTTCAAAGAAAACATGCTTTTCTCCTTCATGGGAATAAAATTCTGTTTGCAAAGGGTGGGAGTGAGCAACAAAGGGACATAATTCTCTGCTGAATATAGTGTGTATGTATGTGTGTATATATATATATATATATATATATATATATATATATATATATATATATATATATAATATATAACATATAGTATAATAAAATGATGTTGGTGGGTGAGGATCCCAGCTCCTTTGATGAACACACAATTGTTCTGGTACCAGAGATGCTCTGTAACATATTCAAGCAAGACCGCAGCCCCCAGTCTCCAATGCAACACAGAAGACAATTGCTAGGGCTGGTTAGATGTCCTCATGCCACCCCATTCTCTCTATCTCGGACAGACGATAAATCTACTGGTCAGAGCATTTCGGCTTTGAAACCCCAACGACCTCAGTGGGTGGACTGGTGGTAGAAAGCAAAAAAGATATCACATACTGTTGTATAATATTAATATTAATAGTATAGATAACTACAATACATATATAAGAGAACTACAATACAGTGGTACCCCACAAGGCAAATGCCTCATGCAACGCAAAACTCACAAGATGAAAGCATTTTGCGTTGTGCGAGGCGTCTCGCAAGACCAAGTTTCCTATGACCGCGCTTCACAAGATGAATAGGAACGCATTAAGTAAATGGGTAGACCGGGTAAACCAGGAAAATTTTAAACCATGCTTCGCAAGATGAATTTTTTGCTGTACAAAGCAACTCGCAGAACGAATTATTTTCATCTTGCAAGGTACCACTGTATCTTGTAATCAATTTTAGGCACTTATCAACATCTGTTTTCATGAAAATTGGGAAATAACCTAGACATTTAAATGACAGAAAGTTTTTTAAAAATGTTAAAAAGTAGGAACTTTTCACATAGATATTTACCAAGCAAGACCTAAATATTTACAAGTAACCAAAATATATTCCAAATTACCTTATCACACCACAACTTTTTAACACCCCTCAAATCAGGATTTTTAAAGATGGAAAATTCAACACGCCCTAACCCACCAGCCATGTGGCTGCTTCTTAAAAGTACCCCAAAATGGCAGCTCGGACAGCACAGCACAGAACTTCCCTCTCATGTAGTGATGGACACAGCTGTCAATTCCTGCTCCTCTCACTTTCTTATTTGCCTCATTCTTATTTGCCACATTTCTGCATCAGTTTGCAATTTGTTTTAAAAGGTCCGCATGAAAATTCACCTGCATCTTAGTGTGCACTTCTGCTCTTGTATGCAATTTTTGCAAATAATTTCCCTGGACATTCTGCATTTTCCACTAATATATACATTAATAAAGACTCTCCCCAACTTGATAATGTGACAGTGGTGAAACTCTGTACTTGGACTTTGCTGTTTTAATCCACGTGCAACTGCATTCATTTTATGTGCCTGTTTTTCATCCTTTTATTTTCATCTGTTGTTACAATTGTTCTCTCTGTTTTATATAAGTTATAAACTGAAAGTTAACTTCCCCCCACTCATATATGCCTTTTTGTACACATTTTTTGAGTTGAAGAATTCTGATGCAAAATTCAGAAAAGTGTCAATTTCAAAGGATGGTTCCATTTCAGTTCATCTGCTGTTTCAGAAAGTTCAGATTAGGTGGGTTTGCATTAAAATGTGAATTTAACCAAATCTACCCCACACTGCTGTCTCCATTCATTAATATGTGCTCCACTTCCAGAGGCCAACTCCACTCTGAAACTGTCAATCTTGTGGTAGTCTAATGAGAGCTACTGAGCTCCCAGCCACAGGCAAGCAGGAAACCCACCTAGTTTTCATGTCTAGCTGCAGTTAAGCCTAAACATGGGCAATGAAAACAAGTGCATATTCCACACCCAGTGGAGGAGCTTCATGCTGGCGCGCATCCCGGGGGCATGGCGCGCCGCCCACAGGGGCGTGACGGGTGTCCTGGGGGCGCGGCACCCAGTGTGGGCGGGGACGCAGCTGCGATGGCACACCACCGGGATCGCGCTGTCAGGGGCGGTGCTCCCCCCCCTGCACTCCTCTTTTTCCACCACTGTCCCCACCCCCAACCTCTTAGGCTGCCTCAATCCCCTCCCCTCTTTATTTTCTTGTTTATTAGCCCCCTTGAATCAGGAACTTGACCTTTAATCCTTTCTAAAGCATCATCATTGTCATCGTCATCATCATTTTATTTGCATGCCGCTTTTCCATAGTTGAAACTATGCTCAAGGCGGCTTACAACATGACAAGATTTACATAATTGCCAACATAACAAAAGTCATAAACAATAAATAAAGCACATCAAAAGGTACAGAACCAAATGGAAAACAATTTCCACATAAATCATAAAATCTAAAACTAAAAAAATACAACATTAATATCAATATCAATTTAAAATGACATAGATAAAAAATAAAAAACCTTTTTTTTAAAAAAAGGAGCCATCTCTTTGTATGAATGGTGCTAAGTAAATAATGTAAGAAAAAAGCAAGTTTCTAGTCCTCATGGCTACAGGAAATAAGCTTGAAAATTAGCAAGTGAAACCACAGAACCCAGTGATGAGACTGAGCAGGTGTTTCCACTGCTCAGGAGAGGAAAGTTCAAACCTTCTTTCTCACCATGGCTTGCAGAAACAGAATGCAATATGACAGGGGGGTTTTGTTTTTAAAATTGCCTATTTGCTTAATTTACATCTTGTTTTTAGTACACTGGCTTTCGGTTGCCTTGGCACAGAAATGGGGGAGAGTTCTTGTTGTTGCGCATAATGAAGACTTGGCCATGAGCCGGAATAGCAAACTTTCCCTCCTGGCTCTTCCTGTCAATTCAAGTTTCCTAATAGGGCTTTAAAAAGTTATTGACAGATTCGCTCTTGCAGAGCAAAGCACAATGTGACCATCCCTGCTGGAGCATCACTGATGATATGAGAGCTTTCTGAACCTCAAAGATGCTGATCAGATGGAAACAAATATATATTCATTATTTGTGCATTTAATGCAGCGTGCAGTGCATTGATGTCAGGCTGCCGGAGATTGCAGCTCATTAAAATAATTGTCAAAGGAAGAGAGCTCTGGCTGTTTTACCCCATCCCAACCCCTCAACTACCAAACCTAGTGGCTGCAACAACCCTCTTCTTCACCTGTTATGTGACATCCTGCAGTGGAGATTCTGCTGGACAGAGAGCCTGGTGTTTTTTACAGGAGTGGAATGTGTCCTTTTATTTAAAACGCATCTCTGGTTTATTTGTGGGCCAGGAGTCACTTCCTCAGGGGTAGCTGAAATTTGTACTGTTGGCTACATTCCAGCCATGGAAAATCTGGACATTCCTATACACTGGAAGGAGATGTTGTGCCCCTCCACCCATGTGACGGATTCCTTTCTCTCTTTCACATGAAGAATTTCACACCTGGACTGTAGAGGTGTCTTGCTTCCATTACACACTCGAAACACTTTCTCCTCTGTTGTTTTTTCTGGTTGAAAAAGATGAAATGCACCAGTGTCTCTCACTGGGGACAGACATGGTTTTCTATGCTGTTTTTCTGCAGAGCCTCCAGAGGGTCAATCCTGCGTTCCTGAGACTTTTGTTCCTCCCCCACCCCGTTTAGAGCTCACAGCTTCAGTTTGCAGACACTTCACAGAGAGCTCCTGCTCCCCTTGCAGAGGATGCACAAGGAGGTCAAGCTCAGTGGAAAACCACCTGCTTTGCACGTAGAATCATAGAATCATAGAATCATAGAGTTGGAAGAGACCACAAGGGCCATCCAGTCCAACCCCCTGCCAAGCAGGAAACACCATCAAAGCATTCTTGACATATGCCTGTCAAGCCTCTGCTTAAAGACCTCCAAAGAAGGAGACTCCACCACACTCCTTGGTAGCAAATTCCACTGCCGAACAGCTCTTACTGTCAGGAAGTTCTTCATAGTGTTTAGGTGGAATCTTCTTTCTTGAAGTTTGAATCCATTGCTCCGTGTCCGCTTCTCTGGAGCAGCAGAAAACAATCTTTCTCCCTCCTCCATATGACATCCTTTCATATATTTGAACATGGCTATCATATCACCCCTTAACCTTCTCTTCTCCAGGCTAAACATACCCAGCTCCCTAAGCCGTTCCTCATAAGGCATCGTTTCCAGGCCTTTGACCATTTTGGTTGCCCTCCTCTGGACACGTTCCAGTTTGTCAGTATCCTTCTTGAACTGTGGTGCCCAGAACTGGACACAGTACTCCAGGTGAGGTCTGACCAGAGCAGAATACAGTGGTACTATTACTTCCCTAGATCTAGATGCTATACTCCTATTGATGCAGCCCAGCATTGCATTGGCTTTTTTAGCTGCTGCATCACACTGCTGACTCATGTCAAGTTTGTGGTCTACCAAGACTCCTAGATCCTTTTCACATGTACTGCTCTCAAGCCAGGTGTCACCCATCCTGTATTTGTGCCTTTCATTTTTTCTGCCCAAGTGTAGTACCTTACATTTCTCCTTGTTAAAATTCATCTTGTTTGCTTTGGCCCAGTTGTCTAATCTGTTAAGGTCATTTTGAAGTGTGATCCTGTCCTCTGGGGTATTAGCCACTGCTCCCAATTTGGTGTCGTCTGCAAACTTGCTCAGGATGCCTTCAAGCCCATCATCCAAGATGGTTGCAGGTTCAATTCCTGATGGTATCTGCTGGCAGGGCTGTGAAAGAGTCCCTGTCTGAAATCTTGAGAAGCCGCTGCCTGGAAAGGAAGACAAACTTCAGCTACATGGACCAGGAGCCTGGCGGAGAACATAGGAACATCAGAAGCTGCCTTATACCAAGTCAGGCCAATGGTCCACCTAGCTCAGAATTGCCTACATTGACTGGTAGTGGCTCTCCAGGGCTTTAAGGAAGGGGGAGAGACCACAATCTGGAGGAGGACCACCCCCTTTGCATGTAGAAGGCCCTAGGTTTAATCCCCGGCATCTCTAGGTAGGGCTGGGAGAGAGAATAGAATAATAGAATTGTAGAGTTTTGAAGGGACCCAAGGGTCATCTAGTCCAACCCCCTGCTATGTAGGAATCTCAGCAAAGCATCCATGACAGAAGGCCATCTAACCTCTGCTTAAAAACCTCCAAGGTAGGAGAGTCAACAACCTCCTGAGGGAGACCATTCCTCTGTCAAACAGCTCCTAGCGTCAGAAAGTTTTTCCTGATCTCCTTTCTTGTAACTTGAAGCCATTGGTTTGAGTCATACCCTCCAGAGCAGGAGAAAACAAGCTTGTTCCCTCTTCCATGGGACAGCCCTCGAAATATTTGAAGATGGCTATCATATCTCCTTTCAGTCTCCTCTTTTCTAGGCTAAACTTACCCAGCTCCTTCAACCATTCCTCATAAGGCTTGATTTCCAGACCCTTGATCATCTTGGTTGCCCCCCTCTACACATATTCCAGCTTCTCAATATCCTTCTTAAACCAAGGCAGAATAGAATGGTACTACTGTATTAACTTCCCTTGATCTGGACGCTATACTTCTGTTGATGCAGCCTAGAATAGCAGTAGCTTTTTTTGCTGCAGCATCGCACTGTTGACTCATGTTAAGCTTGTGGTCCACTAAGACCCCAGATCTCTGTTGGAAACCCTGCAGAGCCTCTCTGCCATTCACTGTTGACAACACTGAGTGAGATGCACTAAGGGTCTGAACTCAATATAAGTCACCTTCTTCCATTCTTATTTCACAGGTCCTTGACGCTTCAGAGGTAACACCGAAGGGACTTGCAAAAGAAAGAAAGAAAGAAAGAAAGAAAGAAAGAAAGAAAGAAAGAAAGAAAGAAAGAGAGAGTAATTTATTCACTTCTCAGCTAGCTCAGTCCAGGCTTGCCTCAGCTGATCTCAGATTCTTCACCTCTCATTTTTGCTAATCCCATGAATACTTAACACTTACTTAAGCAACGTATGAGCTAACCGAACTGAGTGTGCCTTATAGAACTCAATATCAGCTCTGATATTTTGTTGTTTAGTCGTTTAGTCGTGTCCGACTCTTCGTGACCCCATGGACCATAGCACGCCAGGCACTCCTGTCTTGCGCTGCCTCCCGCAGTTTGGTCAAACTCATGTTCGTAGCTTCGAGAACACTGTCCAACCATCTCATCCTCTGTTGTCCCCTTCTCCTAGTGCCCTCAATCTTTCCCAACATCAGGGTCTTTTCCAAGGATTCTTCTCTTCTCATGAGGTGGCCAAAGTATTGGAGCCTCAGCTTCACGATCTGTCCTTCCAGGGAGCACTCAGGGCTGATTTCCTTAAGAATGGATAGGTTTGATCTTCTTGCAGTCCATGGGACTCTCAAGAGTCTCCTCCAGCACCATAATTCAAAAGCATCAATTCTTCGGCGATCAGCCTTCTTTATGGTCCAGCTCTCACTTCCATACATCACTACTGGGAAAACCATAGCTTTAACTATACGGACCTTTGTCGGCAAGGTGATGTCTCTGCTTTTTAAGATGCTGTCTAGGTTTGTCATTGCTTTTCTCCCAAGAAGCAGGCGTCTTTTAATTTCGTGACTGCTGTCACCATCTGCAGTGATCAAGGAGCCCAAGAAGGTAAAATCTCTCACTGCCTCCATTTCTTCCCCTTCTATTTGCCAGGAGGTGATGGGACCAGTGGCCATGATCTTGGTTTTTTTGATGTTGAGCTTCAGACCATATTTTGCGCTCTCCTCTTTCACCCTCATTAAAAGGTTCTTTAATTCCTCCTTGCTTTCTGCCATCAAGGTTGTGTCATCTGCATATCTGAGGTTGTTGATATTTCTTCCGGCAATCTTAATTCCGGCTTGGGATTCATCTAGTCCAGCCTTTCGCATGATGAATTCTGCATATAAGTTAAATAAGCAGGGAGACAATATACAACCTTGTCGTACTCCTTTCCCAATTTTGAACCACTCAGTTGTTCCATATCCAGTTCTAACTGTAGCTTCTTGTCCCACATAGAGATTTCTCAGGAGACAGATGAGGTGATCAGGCACTCCCATTTCTTTAAGAACTTGCCATAGTTTGCTGTGGTCGACACAGTCAAAGGCTTTTGCATAGTCAATGAAGCAGAAGTAGACGTTTTTCTGGAACTCTCTAGCTTTCTCCATAATCCAGCGCATGTTTGCTATTTGGTCTCTGGTTCCTCTGCCCTTTCGAAATCCAGCTTGCACTTCTGGGAGTTCTTGGTCCACATACTGCCTAAGCCTGCCTTGTAGAATTTTAAGCATAACCTTGCTAGCGTGTGAAATGAGCGCAATTGTGCGGTAGTTGGAGCATTCTTTGGCACTGCCCTTCTTTGGAATTGGGATGTAGACTGATCTTCTCCAATCCTCTGGCCATTGCTGAGTTTTCCAAACTTGCTGGCATATTGGGTGTAGCACCTTAACAGCATCATCTTTTAAAATTTTAAATAGTTCAGCTGGAATATCATCACTTCCACTGGCCTTGTTATTAGCAGTGCTTTCTAAGGCCCATTTGACTTCACTCTCCAAGATGTCTGGCTCAAGGTCAGCAACCACACTACCTGGGGTGTACGAAACCTCCATGTCTTTCTGGTATAATTCCTCTGTGTATTCTTGCCACCTCTTCTTGATGTCTTCTGCTTCTGTTAGGTCCTTACCACTTTTGTCCTTGATTATGGTAATCTTTGTACGAAATGTTCCTTTCATATCTCCAATTTTCTTGAACAGATCTCTGGTTTTCCCCATTCTATTGTTTTCCTCTATTTCTTTGCATTGCTCATTTAAGAAGACCCTCTTGTCTCTCCTTGCTGTTTTTTGGAAATCTGCATTCAGTTTCCTGTATCTTTCCCTATCTCCCTTGCATTTTGCTTGCCTCCTCTCCTCCGCTATTTGTAAGGCCTCGTTGGACAGCCATTTTGCTTTCTTGCATTTCCTTTTCCTTGGGATGGTTTTCGTTGCTGCCTCCTGTATAATGTTACGAGCCTCCATCCATAGTTCTTCAGGCACCCTGTCCACCAAATCTAAATCCTTAAACCTGTTCCTCACTTCCACTGTGTATTCATTCTGTGTAGCTCTGATATTACAACTGCACAAAACTTTGAGGCTGCAACTTTGTCCCACAGTTGTGGGTGGAATCAGGAAGCTGCTGCATCACCCACTGGAGAATTGGACCAGGGTCCTGATGCTGGTGCTTTGGAGCCCAGAAAACCTGAGGCTGGCGGCCTGGGCCCTGCATAGCCCATGTTGGGATCCTTCCTGCGCCTGACTTACCCGAGCAACCGAGTGCTTGCTGCACTACCACACCTGCCCAACAGCTCAGGGGATATGCCAGGTCTTCAGGCTAAGAAGGTGGAGTTTGGGAAAGGTGACCTTGGGGGGGGGAAGAGGCTCCCAAGGCCTCAGTTCACCTCCAGCTTCTGCCAGAGCAACTTGTGAGTCACTTAGAGCTCTCCATTGTGCTGCCTGGATGTCATGGGTGCATGGCATTTTCTGAAAATCTGGCGGCAGATCCACACATTCAACGCACACTTAAAGCACGTGACTCTGCAGATGAATCCTGGGATCTGTAGCGTCGCCCTCAAAGAGCTACCATTCTCAGTGCCTTTTACTACAGTTGCCAAAATTCCTCAGGGGAGGCATTGGGTGTGCTTTTTAATGTATGGTGTAGATCTGCCCTTAACGTTGAGCTTATCCACACAGATTTTCCCCCAATTCCAATCTTGCTCCTTTAGCTCAAGAAGCAGCAGGTATCCCCCCTCCTTCCCACTGATTCCACTTAAAATGTGAACAATGATTGCATATTATATGCATTATGTATTACATTATAATAACATGTGCACGTTATATGCTTATACGGTCCAGGTTTCCTAAGGTAACCAGCACATACACAGATACATACAACAACAATGTATATAACTCTATAAAAATACTTACACATTAATACTTAATACAGAGTTATCAAAGCAGCTGTTGTCCCTAAACCAGGCCAGAAAAATAGATTGATATTTTGCTGGCTTATAGTGCACTACATTTATTTATTTACAATGTTTACATACCACCCTTCTGCCTATAGGATTTTAAGGTGTCTTACAGCAGCATAAAAACCATGGCAGCACAATTGCTTTCAACTATTTGCAAAGCTCAACAGTCTTTGTGCTGGGTTTTGTGTGTGTTAGTTTACGTTGCAAATGGTCAGAAGCATTTACATTTCAGATAGCGGTCACTCTTCAAAACATTTGGCAAGCTTCTGGTGTCAACAGTGTAAATGACTTCGCTCTAAGCAACAAAGAGCTCTGTGGAACTTAATAGCACAAATATTCTTCAGCTGCCACCTTCAGGTAGCCCAGCAGAAAAACCAAAGTCTTTGTCTTCCTTGCTCATTGAGCAGATGTCATCTATTGAACCATTCCTATAAGTTTGATAAAGCACCTCACAGATTCGAACTCTGGTCTCTGTGTTCAGCGTATATGCAGTTTTATTGGCTGAGTTAGGACATAGGAATCTGTGTTAGTTCACAGGGTACCCTCCAAATCCAGTTAGTGCAGGCACCCCCAAACTTCGGCCCTCCAGATGTTTTGGACTACAATTCCCATCATCCCTGACCACTGGTCCTGTTAGCTAGGGATCATGGGAGTTGTAGGCCAAAACATCTGGAGGGCTGCAGTTTGGGGATGCCTGAGTTAATGCAATGCTGTTACTCCCTTTTCAACCTTCAATAAATGATTTAAGGAGCTGGAGCAACTCCTCTATGAAGAAAGGTAGCTGCATCTGGGGCCTTTTAGATTTGAAAAAGGTGAGAAAGAGGCAACCCAATAGAAGTTTATAGAATTATGTACGGCATGGAGGAAGTGAATAAAGTTTTTCTCCCTCTCCCGTAACACTAGAACTTGTGGACATCTGATGAAGATGAATGATGGAATTTCATGACAGATACAAAACAATCCTTTACATTCAGTGGGTTGTTAAACTGTGGGGAACCTCCCCCACCCCCCATGAGGCAGTGATACCCACCAACTCAGATGGCTTTAAAAGAGGATTAGGCAAATTCATGGAAGAGAGGGTCACCCACGGCTACTAGCCAGGATGGCTGGGCTCAGCCGCCACACCTGGAGGGGCAGCCGTGCTTCTGAATACCAGTTGCTGGAAGCCACAGGAGGGGAGAGGGCTCTTGTGCTTGAATCCTGCTTGTGCATTTCCCAAAGGCCACTGTAACAAGAGGATGCTGGACCAGATGGGCCACTGTCCTGATACCACAGGCTCATCTTACGTTCTTCCATTCTTATGACTGTAGTTGTAGTTCCTGATATCTTGAGGGCACCAGGTTGGAGAAGTCTGTTCTAGGGCATGAGGTCAGTCAAGGGGCAAGGAGGCCAGATGGGTGTTTTTGGAGCAATCTCCAAGTGCTGTGTATTGTTTTTTGAAGTGGGGGGGGGAAGAGAGAAATCCCTTCCTAAAAATACAGCTGAAATGACAAATTAATTTTCCTCTTGATGGGAGCAAGGAGCGACTGCTAAGGGTGGCGAGGACAAAGCCGGTGATTAAACGATAATAAGTGCTTTCGTGTTTATAAGTTATGTGCTCGGTCCTGGTGGAAAGGAATATTTTTAGGTTTCAAAGAACACAGTAGCAGCCGTGGGGCCAATGGAACTTGTGATGCAATGCAGCAAATGCTTAAAGCTGCCGTCGCTCGCCAGAGGCTCAAAACCCCAACCCCTTGTTTTTGCAGCCCACTTTATCAGATGCATTTTTGAGGGCTGCTGTCCATGTCATCAGATGCATGAAGGGAGACCCTGAGCTGATGGATAGAGAAAGGTTTTCCTCCTTTTCCCATAACACTGGAACTCGGGGATATCCAAGGAAGTTGAATGCTGGAAGAGTCAGGCAGATAAAACAAACTCCCTCTTCACGCAGCACATAATTAAACTGTGGAACTCACCTCTCCAGGAAGCTGAATGTGGCCCTCCAGCCCCTCAACCTGCCCCCCATTGTATTCTTTCCAGGCCACACACATCGCAGGCCCTGCTTTGCACCCTTCTTGAGTATTTTTGACTGGATGTCCTTGAGCGTTGATGACGCCTCTTCCTTGATTGGATGGAGCAGAGGTTTTCAACCTTTCTGAGTCCACAGCTTCCTTGACCAACTGCACTCTTTCTGGGGCACCCCTGTGGCCCTGAAGAGCCCAGTTATGTCACCCCTTACTTGCAGAACTGGCAGCCTCTCCCCCTTTCCCACACACCATTCCTTGTGGAGTGCTCCATCAGCCTCTCCTCTCCTTGGGAGTCCTCTGGGCAGCCGCAGCTGCTACCTCTGGTCTCTGAGCTGCCCCCCTCCCTGCCCCAAAGAGAGGTGCCTGCTCATCACTGCCCCATAGGGGACTGAGAAGCATCCCCTGGCCAGCCCCAGAGGCACCATTCACTTGGGGAGCTTGTAGAGACCAGCTTACTAAACATCTGCTTCAACAGCTAGGAAAACAAGGTTGCAAATATTTGGATAAGATTTTTTTACTCACGCCTTCATTGCTCTCAACAGAAACAGGAATTTAGCTACAGTTTCTTTATTTGTATTAGAGAGAAGAAAAAATATATATAGTGGGTGATATCCAACTAAGCCAAACTCAGAATTGGACTAACATTGGATATTGCCCAATATCAAGAAGATCTTCCAGGAATCTTCCAATCCAAGGTGTTTGTTGGATTAATCAACTCTTTCTGGAGTGGATGGTGAATTAATGCTAGAGAATATAAAATGCTCCTTCCCTGTGTTTCAATTTCTTCTGAACATGGACACAACCTTCAAAAGAAGAAGCAAAAAACAGGACAGATGGAGTTCTGAATGAATGCAAATGAAACTGACTGCAGACTGGAAATAGACTAATCCATCCATCTCTAACAATTATGGAATTGCAGAGTTGGCTGTTGAGATGGTACTAGATAGCTCAGTGGTCTACAGGCCAGTGTAGTGAAGGGCTGTAGTAGCTCAGTGGTAGAGCATCTGCTTTGCTTGCAAAAGGTCCCAGTTTCAATCACTAAGGGCATCTTTAGGATGGGCTGGGACCATCCCGTGGCCGGATACCCTGGAGCACCACTGCCAGTCAGTGTGGACATTACTGAGATAGGTGGACCCCAATGAGGCAGTTTCCTGTGTTCCTATTCTATCAGCTCTTTCTTCACAACCATGAGGACTAGAATCTTACTTGTTATCTTTAGGGGGAAGGGCCATACTGTAGCAGGTTCAATCCACAGTATCTCTGCGTAGGGCTGGGGAAAGTCTTCCCTGCCTAAAACCCTGGAGAGCCACTGTTAGTCAGTATGGACAGTTCTGACCTAGATAGACCAGTGGCCTGTATATGGCAGCTTCCTACAGTCCAATGCATTAAAGGTACATATATCCACTTCTTCATTTTTAGCACTATTGTGGGACAGCACCATGGGTGCACCATGAGAGGCTGTTAATGTGTGCCTATTAAATTTGTGATGGGTGAAGTGGCACCTAAAATTGCAAACAAGAACACATGGCAATTTGCCTTTCAAAACATCCTCCTGAACACTCAGAACAGCCGATTTTCTTTTTCTTTTATTCTTTTAAAAAATGGAGATCAGTTTGGTAAACTTCTGGCTTTTTAACTTGCATTTTTTATTGCTCTTAAAATCCTTCTTTTGAAACAGAAACTTCCTGTCATTGAAATGGACAATCAGTCCCTGCGAAGCAGCTGCAGCATGAAGTGAGGTATCTTTTGGCAGCCACATCAAAAATTAAGAGACTCTCTCTTTGAGACAAAATTGTGCATTCATCTCCCTGCTTTTGTGCAGGGGAGGAAAAAAAATGATTTGCAATTTAACTTTTCTGTAATGAGCTGCTGCTATTATACGGATTCCATAATGGCTGGTTTGGCTGGAACAGATTGTTGGTGCAACTGGTTTGCAAAACATTTTTCAATGCGAGCCCTGCTTTTTTTTTTGCTTGTTTTAAATAGCAACAGCTGCTAAGCCTGATAATTATTGTATTTCATCAAAATAAACTTACCAACTTGCTCTTCTTCATGCCTTTCCCCATTGCAGTCTCCCAATGGATCGGGCTGGCTTTTATTTTATTTTATTTTTTTGGGGAAACAACAACTTTAATTGTGCCCTGGAGGAAAAGACACCCTAAGAGAGGTGGGCTGGAGGGAGAGACTTAACAGGCCTCTGTTCACCCCTAGTCCTTGTCCAAGCCAGTTGCCCATTTTAAGTGCTTTGTGGTGCTACAGCACTGACTTGCTTTGCTACCTTGGAACTGTCCATGGTGCTGCCTTGGAGCAAGTGGATCCCTCTGAGCTCTCCATGGTGCTGAGACATCCAACCTGCTTTGCTACTTGCACTTATGGGCTCACCCACGGAACCGGGACAGAGTAAATATAAATAGACCACAAAAATACCCTTGCTCTGTGTCATTCAAAAGGAAACTAGGCCCAACACCTCCACCTCATGAAATATCCCTTCACTTGGAGACTTGGGAAACCGCGGAGGAGGTGCACATTTTATTTGTAGCTATGCTCCTCTCTGACACACATGGACACTAAAATGCTCATGAACAAATGAATGAATATTCCTCTCTAGACAATGAGGGAAGGTGTGTGTGATTTAACTATCTACATTTAAAATGGACTGAAAATAAGAGCCAAGAGATTCCGATATAGGGTTTAAGATCAGAGGGGCTGGTCTGCCATCTCCAAAACATTTGGGTTCCATCTGTGTTTTATCAATACAATCAAACCTCGGTTTATGACCACCTCGGTGAGCGACTGCTTCGGCGAGCAACCGCCGCGGACCTGGAAGTGTTTACATCCGGGTTCCGCGGCATCGGATGCGCAGACATTATCTGTACAGTGTGTGCGTGCACAGAAACACTCTATCGGCACTGCGCGTGCCTGAATAAGCGTGCCTTCAGCGAGTGACCGCTTCGGCGAGCAACCGCCTCCGCGGAATGGATTGCGGTCGCAAACCGAGGTACCACTGTAGTTGAAAGGGTTGGACTGAAACCAGGCTCAGATCACACCATACTCTAATCTATTAATAAAAGCTCCAATGCTGAGTATTACCATTAAGCAATTAATCTATCTCAAAAACCAGTCAGTTACTGAAAGGAAGGAGGGGAATCAAATACAGTAACCACACTGACCTTCACTGTTGAAACTAAGTATTATTGTGGAAACTGGGGAGGCAAGCCAGAAGTGTGTCACTGGCTGGATGCTTAGGGGATGCTTTAACCCCAAGCTGATTGATCAGCTGCAGGCCATACAACCGTTGAGTTCATCTGCCCAGCTGTTTGGCCACAGCTGGAGCTCAGCTCCTAGCGCTGGATGCTTTTGATGCAATGAGATGCACACCAATGGGGTGTAATGAAGGCAACAGCAGTCCTCCCTCACCCAGTTGATGAGGAGAAATCTGATGCCAAGGGGAAGAGCGAGTGTGTGAGAGAGAGGATTTCAGCCAGCACTGCCTGAAATTCAAAGCATCATGTCTAGGAAGAGCAGTAAAAATGAATACTTTATATTAAAGGCTGCTCAGGAAATAAGTGATGCTCACTATGCAATGGCCTCCTTCTCTTCTGCATGGATTCAACTTATTTCTGGTAATGCTCTTCACATAATAACCACGTCCTGTGGCACCTCAAAAAGACATAAATTTCCATGACCAACAGTCCACTTCACCAAATGCATGGGAGTGAGATCTTTGGCCGCCAGGTATACATTCACATGTGGGGTTTTTTTTTTTTTGGAGGGGAGGGATTGTCAACTGTGAGGTCGGTGGGAAATGAAATGCATAAAAATACAGGGATAATTATGTAAGCAGTGGACAATCACTCAAACAGTTCTTGATGAGACAAACACCTTGGCATTGGTGAGTCAATTAATATGTATAATGTGCTAAACATCATTTGTCTCCAGTCAACCTGCAAACCATGGCACTGAAATGCTTTACATAAGGAAACAACCGTTTTATGCTTGTCCAATATTTGTGTGTCTGTGACATGTGCATATTGCTGCAACCTAGAAGTGGCTGAAAAACGGGGTGGAGGCAGAACAGGGGTGTGGGGCATAACAGGGTGGGGCCAATCAGGCTTATGTGCACTCTGTCAATGTGCATGTGGGGTGGGGGTGGTCGGTAACGTAACCCCCATGCAAAATGGTCATTGCCTGTATTGTAATCCACCAATTTCATAGGGCAGGTCTCCCTTCGACATGTCCTTGCAACTGTGAAACAGAGACTGTGCACACACCTGGGAATCTGCAGAAACATGTTATTGCAGGTCCTGCCACCTTGTCAACACCCAAGACTGGTTTTGCCTCGCCATTCTCAATGGACAGCAGCCACTGCTGCCAAGAACCTTTCAAGGCAGTTGACTTTGAATGCCATGTATTGCATTTTCATTCCCAGGGAGAATGGCCAGTTAGATTTCCTCTCTCAAGTGCTAAAATAACTTGACCAGCCTTGGGCACTTTTACATGGGCTGTTTTGCTTCAGGCTGCAAAATGTCTTTGTCCAGCCCTGGCAATGCCCGCATGGAGCCTGAATCAAAGCTGACCCCGCCTTGCGACTGGGCAAGGTTACCTGCTGAGAAACCACCTGTGTGTGTTTGGGAGAGATGAAGGCAGGAACTGGAGCCTCAGTGGTGGAACAACACTTTTCAAATGTGTTCTCCCTCCACCCCAGCAGAAATTTGAGCCCCACATCAGACAGCAAACCTCTGTAGCCATGGTACAAGAGACCAAACCCTATGCAATGAAGTCCATGTAGACCAGTGAAAGAATGTACCTCTCTTGGATTTTGAAACGGGGAACCTTGCTGAGAATGAGACTTGACTGAAGAAACTGATAGAGCTCAGTTTTGCATGAACAGGATCAGGGAGGAACATACCAGATCAGATCATTGGTCTGCCTAGTTCACTCTTGTCCACACACTGAATGTCAGCAGTGGCTCTCGTCTCGAGGGTTTCAGGCAGGGGGCATTCCCAGTCCTACCTGGATATGCCAGGGGGACTCAACCCAGACCTTCTGCATGCAAAGCAGATGCTCTGCCACTGAGCTGTGACCCTTCACCACTGAGCCAAAAGGAAGTAGTCTTGCAGCTAAGGATGGATGGAATGGTCTTAATTCAGTCCATGTCTATTTCATATGTGACCGACTGAAGATCCATTTTCAGGTGCAGGAGCTGATTTTTAAAACCCCACACAAATCTCTCTCTCTCTCTCTCTCTCTCTCTTCAAAAACTACTTACAATTTTACAATGCAGTCCAAGGGCTGCCTTTTATTTTTCCTTTTTTGTAAAAGCACCTATACTATAGCCACTTGGAGCAGCTACAGCTCACCACACCAGTGTGAAAAGCATCTGAAAAGGTCCCTGGATTCTGTGGCACATGAAGACACACTGTTCCCATGTATTGATGGGGGCTGTCATCATTTCTCATCTTCATCCTTACAGTACCCACTGGGAGGGACAGCATATCATGAAGCATCACCACATCTTCAAATATCTGAAGGGCTGTCACACAGAAGATGGAGCAAGTTTGTTTTCTGTTGCTCCAGAGCGGAGGACCCGAAGCAATGAATACATATGGCAAGAAATGAGATTTTGCATAAACATTAGGAAGAGCTTTCTGATGGTAAGAGCTGTTCAACAATGGAATGGACCCCCTTGGAAGGTGGTGGACTCCCTTTCCTTGAAGGTTTTTAAACAGAGGTTGGATGACCATCTGTCAGGGGTTCTTCAGCTGTGGTTTTTTGCATTGCAGGAGGTTGGACTAGATGACCCTTGGGGTACCCTCCAACTTTCATTTCTGTGATTCTAATGCAATTTTCAGACCATCTTCTTCCAGTCTGGCAAGATTGGTGATTCTGGAGTATGCCATGTTCTGACAAGCACAATACTTCCAGAGTTGTAGAATGACAAGTTCATTATGCAGTGTGGACCCCAAATTGCTTCCCTGCTGTTCTTCTCTGCAGTCTTCAACTCTTCAAAGAGAGGGATTTAAAAAAAAACACATTTTTGGGGGTGAAGTGTGGGTCTCTGGTGAAAATATTATAGGAGCAGGCAGGACTGATTGCATTATTTGGGTCTGCCTACAGCTTTCATACGGAGAAAACTTTTCTAGGGAATAGACCGAGGCCCTGCCTGCAGAGTCAGTTGATGAGTCAATAAACCAGCTGTGATTCTTAATCCAGGATTGTGCTTTTGCAGGTAGGGCTGATGAGATCTGCTAATGGCAGTGGGAGCAGAACCATCAACAGCAAAGTATTGCCCTTTCCCTCTTCTTGCAAAGGAGATTGCATTCCAGCAGAATGAGATGTCTGGACTGCACGTGTGTGCTAAGAAACCTGCCTGGAATCTTTATATAACTCAATTAAATGCAGCTGTTTAGTTTCCAGAACCTGTGTCGAGCTCAATGAATAGGATGATTTAGGTTCAAGCAGGCAACCTGCTGGTCACAGTTAAAGAGACAGTGAGTTTATGCACTGATCTTGGTCACACAACCTGGTCCTATCTTGGCCAATACCCTAATCTTGGGCAAGAACTATGGCAGAAAAAGAGGCACAGAGGTTTGCCTTTCAGCCCCCCTTTCCCCCATTGCTCTCTCAATTGAGCTCTAGTTGCTCAGTCCTTATGAGGTTTGACTCCACTTCTGTCGAGAGGTGAATATGCTGGAGAGGCGCTGCCAGTCAGAGCAGACAATACTAAGCTAGAGGGACTGATGTTCCAACTTGGTATAGGGCAGGCATAGGCAACCTTGGCTCTCCAGATGTTTTGGAACTACAACTCCCATGATCCCTGACCACTGGGCCCTGTTAGCTAGGGATCATGGGAGTTGTAGTTCCAAAGCAGCTGGAGAGCCAAGGTTGCCTATGCCTGGTATAGGGCATCTTCCTATGCTCTCCAATCAACTGTATTTACAGCACAAGGCCTGGCCAATCCAGAGGCTTCAACGTGCCTGCCAATCAGAGGGCACAATGCTGCACAGTCACCTGCTGTCAGGGACTGGGCAGAGGAGGAATGGTAGAGACCGCCTCCCCATCCCGACCCTTCCAGGGAGAAGGAAGAGGAAGACAGTGTAGATTTACAACAGTGTTTTGAGGGAGGTTACTGCTCAGGGACACATGTTGGGAAAAAGTTGGGAGAGGAGGAGCCAGAGCAGCAGCTGGCTGACACGTCATTAGAAAGCATTCCAGACCCTCCATCTCCCAGAACCCACTGAACCTTAAAAGTAGGAGAGCAAAGAACTCAAAGACAGGGGGTATGTAGCAGCACCCATAGAAGTGACGAATGAGGAAATGGAAGAGATGTGTGTGTGTGTGTGTGTGTGTGTGTGTGTGTGTGTGTGTGTAGATTCACTTGGGACAACACCATTATCCAAGAGGTTGGGTTCTATAGCCTCTCTCTATAACGATTGAAATAAAAAAGGATGGTGAGAAACTTTCCCTTGTCTTTATACTTTCCTGGGCAACCAGCTGGGAGCCGCTGACAGCATCCTGACACCTGCATGGCTTGGGGAACTTCATACAGACAGACTCATAAGAACATAGTTTAAGAAGAGCCTGCTGGATCAGGCCAGTGGCTCATCTAGTCCAGCAGCCTGTCATTACAGTGGCCAAACAGATGCCCAAGTGGAAAAACTTCCAGCAGGATTAGAGGACAAGAGACCGTTCCCCTCCTGGGGTTTCCAGCAACTGGGATTCAGAAGCACTGCTGCTTCTAGCTGTGGAGGTAGAGCTTAGCCACTGTGGCTAATAACCATCGCTAGCCCTCTCCTCTATGAATTTGCACCAGCCTAAGGATCCAGGTTGGTGGCCATCACTGCAGGAGGGAGTTCCATAGTTGAACCGTGAGCTGCATGGTTCTTCTTCCCACACTTTGCTTTCCAACAGAAGCACTAGAGCAGGCATCCCCAAACTCGGCCCTCCAGATGTTTTGGGACTACAATTCCCATCATCCCTGACCACTGGTCCTGTTAGCTAAGGATGATGGGAGTTGTAGTCCCAAAACATCTGGAGGGCTGAGTTTGGGGATGCTTGCACTAGAGCTTTCCAGGAGAGTCTCTGTAATGGATGGTATAACTCTTGCTTTAAAAAGGATGAGATTTTTTTCCAAGCAAATCTGAGTTAAAAGAATCTGCTTGGGCCCCCCCCCCACCAATGATGTATTTCATGGATCACCAGCTTGCGTACCTCCACTGCCGGTGGGCTTGAAGGCCACCTTCTTGCTGTTGGCATTTTGTACCTTCCTTTCAGAGCGGCCCCCTCCCACTCAGCACGGCGAATGCCCCACTCGGCTCCATGTGTTACGCTCAGGAGAGAAATACCTCCAGAGGGTTCCGCTATGAGCTGGCACCAGGATCCACCCCCTCTGCTGATCCACAGCCACATCTCTCCTCCACAAAGCAGCTGGTCCGCGCTTGGCACTGCGAGTCAGCATCCTACAGTTGGCCACGTCACCCATCGCTGCCACAAATATCTCATTCTTGGATCTAACTCAATGGAATCGAGTTCTTTCTCAAAATATCTTCTTCCAGGGGTAGGACGAGACTCTCTCTCTCTCTCTCTCTCTCTCTCTCTCTCTCTCTCTCTCTCTCTCTCTCTCTCTCAACCCCCCACCCCTCAACAACTTTGATTCTCCTCTTTACAGTTGCAGGTTTAAGCTGCAATTTCCAAAATGCGGACTGGGGCTGGTGCGAGTTGTAGGTTGAAACATTTGGAAGTCACCATGTATTTAAGATGGTGCTCAAGCGACATATTGGAACACATTGTATACGGAGTCAGACCAATGCTGCATCTAGCTCAGTACTGTCTACACTGACTGCTAGCTGCTCTCCAGGGTTTCAGACAGAAATGCCGAGGATTGATCCTGGGACTTTCTGCATGCAAACCAGATGCTCCACCACTGAGGATGTGTGTCTCAAAGTCTCCCACTGCAAGGAGCCCCCCTCCCATTACACCCCAGCCTAGCAAAAGTCTTCTCCACCTCCACCCACAACCCTTCCTACAGACCATACAGGAAGTCTATGCCTGTTTTATGGTTCACCGTCAGGAGCACTGCCTCTAGCAAAAAAGCTGCATTTAATATTGATAAGTTTTGCATTTTAAATATTTCTCAAGGACACAGAGGTCCTAGGATGGGTGCTCTCGAAATATGTTTGCAAGCAGAAGGAATATGCTTGCAGTTTTCTCTCCTTCAGAGAGGTTAAAAAAGAAGATACAGCCATTTGTGTATTTCCAATTTTTTTGTCCCCCTCACCTCAACATCATGCTTCCTCTAAGCCCACCAAAGATCTACAGATGAAGGGTTGCTTACTATTTTTAATAATAATAATAATAATAATAGTCGTAGTGGGAACTTGGGGATAAAAGAAAACATTTGGATGCTGCTTAGCTTTGCTCTCCTGCTATGTTGCTCTTTATTTTAAATACTGCTTAGCAGTTTTTCTTCCAAAAGAGATTGGCCACAGTGAGTTTCAGGACACCAAGGCAAACATAATAGGTGTTCTTGCCATTATACAAATCTATGGTGTCACCACATTTGGAATACTGTGTACAGTTCTGGTTGCCTCACCTCAAAAAGGATATTGTAGAGTTGGAAAAGGTTCAGAAAAGGAGAACCAGAATGATCAAGGGGAGGAAGCGACTTCCCTATGATGAAAACTTACATTGTTTGGGACTTTTTAGTTTAGAAAAAAGGCAAGTAAGACGGCACATGATAGACGTTTATAAAATAATGTGTGACGCGGAGAAAGTGGAAATGGAAAAGTTTTTCTCCTTCTCTCATGACACTAGAATTCGTGGACATCCGATGAAACTGAATGTTGGAAGATTTGGGAAGGATAAAAAGAAAGTTCTTCTTCATGCAGCACAGAATTAATCTATGGAACTCACTCCCATGGTAGGTAGGGATGACCACCAGCTTGGATGGCTTCCAAAGAGGATTGGACAGATTCAAGGAGGGTATCAATGACTGCTAGCCACAACCAGAGGAGGAGAGAGAGGGCTCTTGTGTTCAATTCTTGCTTGTGGGTTTCACACAGGCATCTCTTTGGCCTCTGTGAGAAAAGAATGCTGGACTGACCCAGCTCTTAAAATGTTCTTATATTTCAGACACCTTTGCTGAACAGTTTCCAATGCTTAAGGCTTGTTTGTACAGACCAGTCTACCCAGATACAAAATTCTGATAGGTGTATTTGTTTAAAAACTGTTGTTTCCCCCGTTTTTTTAATTTAATTTTGTACATCTACAAAAGGTGTATTTGTTTAAAAACTGTTGTTTCCCCCCTGTTTTTTAATTTAATTTTGTACATCTACTTGTCTTTAAAGTTTGATTTTACCAGTGTTTTCCTTTTGACTATTTTTTACTGTTTTTACCTAAACCGCTTGGAGATTTTTTTTTTTTTGCTGATTAAGCACTATGTAAAGCTTTCCAGATAAGGGGGGGGGGAGAGAAACACAGCCTGTATTCAGGGAAAAGAGCTCTCCCTGAGAGGCCACTTCCCACCAATATTTACCTGATTCAGCACTCCCCCCACCCCATACAAAGACTCTTGCATTAAAGGGCACTTAGCTGGTACCTTTTGGAGAAGCCATTGGGTGGGCATAGAGAGAAATGCCAACCAGCTTAAACAAACAGAGACAGAATGCCTCAGGCATTCTGGAATCACAAGTAGGATGAAAATTGGGGTGGGCTCAACATCAGCCAGTTAGGTCACCATTTAAAGGTAAAGGTAAAGGTAAAGGTAAAGGTAAAGGACCCCTAGATGGTTAAGCCCAGTCGAAGACAACTATGGGGTTGTGGCGCTCATCTCGCTTTCAGGCTGAAGGAACCAGTGTTTGTCCACAGACAGCTTTCCGGGTCATGTGGCCAGCATGACTTAACCACTTCTGGTGCAACGGAACACTGTGACAGAACCCAGAGCACATGGAAATGCCATTTACCTTCCTGCCACAGCAGTACCTATTGATCTACTTGCACTGGCATGCTTTCGAACTGCTAGGTTGGCAGGAGCTGGGACAGAGCAACGGGAGCTCACCCCGTCACGGAGATTTGTAACGCTGACTTTCTGATTGGCAAGCCCAAGAGCCACAGCGCCACCCGCATTCCTACATCACCATGTGCAAGAGGAAGGCTAAGGAAAACCAACAGACTGCTTGCCCCTTTTCTTCCCCAGGTCTTCAAAGCTGACTGCCTTTCCATGCTCCACCTGCGTGGAGAGATATATTTGGGGCAGAACACAGCAGATGCTCTTGGCAGCTCCAGGAAAATATATTGCATGTAAATTGCAATTCACAGGCGGGGCCTCCTTGAAGTTGACAGTGGTAGCATTTGTGCTGATTCCTCAAGAAAGCTGCTGATTGATCTTCACTATTTTGCAATATGGACAAAAAAACCCTGCCATGTTCACCCTCCATATATTGCTCCCTGCCCAATGCCTTCCTGTACCAACAAAAGGCCTCTGAACCACAAATGCTGATCCGAATGTGTTTTATTGGTATATATTTGCTTTCCTTGGACCTTTCAAACATTCCAGATATCGACTGCCCATCTGTACAGGACATAGACTGGTGCTGCAGCTGGAAAAGCAGATTGCAAACTCAACCACACATAATCTTCATGGTGCCCAGAGATCTACCTCTGGGCATGAGAGAGTGAGCTCATCCTACCTGCAATGTCAAAAGCTGACCCACAGATGGCAGATGAAGACCAGCACCTTGGGAGAGATGGAGGAGGGGGAGCATTTGCCTCACCCCACCTGACCCGGAGTCCTTGATGTGAGCGTTGAAGATGCGAGAAAAACACAGAGCCCTCCCTAAACCCACAGAAATGGCTCCGGGCCATCTCTTCCAACCACATGGCAGGAAATGGGATCCCAAGCTATTTAATGCATGCACACAAAAACAGACAGCCCCCACCCCAACCCTCCCCAGCATCACTCAATACAATCTGGATGGAAGAAGGGACGATGGTCACAGTCTTCTCAAACACACTCAGGTTCGCCATTTCGTGCTTGGAGATTTCCCACAGAGGTGATTTCGGGATGACCACAGCGCACAAGTGGGATTTCCGTGGGGGGACCAATAGCCATGGGGTACTCCCTACATTCCTGACGGGGCCTCCTGGCAGTCCACTGGGAACCCCTTTTGCTGTGCATGTGGCAAAGCTACAATGTCTGTTCTTGCTCAAAGAATGAGAGGTTTGGGATTTGGGGAGGCTCAGCGGCAGTCAAACCAAAGCCACAACCGCTCGGGCTTAGCAAGTGGAGATTCGAGGATTTCAAAAACGAAACGGAAAAAAACGAAGTCCTCAACCCAGGTTGCCCATGAGGGGCAGGACCCCCGCCGAGGGTTTCTTCTGAAAAACAAAGTTTCACTGGTTACACCATCACAGGGGGCGGGTCATGTCATGCAGTCTCAACGATACACCTCTATACATGGCAGCCAGCAGGGCAGCTCTGACTGCCAGGACTCTCAGCCAACCAGGGGCGCGGCTGGCCTCAGACCGGCGTGGTTCGTCTGTTGCCTGGATTGTTGTGTAAGGACTCCTTGAACTCTTTGGGGAGGGAGTTGTGAATCTGTAAAAACCCGTGATCTCTCTCTGAGTTGAGCAGTGTCCCAATAGTCAGCTTGGAAGGATCCCTGGAGAGGGTGAACATGGAGATGTCGGTGGATGGGATGGTGTTGAAGCCTTTGCCGATGGGGGACAGGTCCCTGGACCTGGGCTCTGTGGAGCGGGAGCTGGATCTCCTCCGGAACCGGTACCGGTAGGTAGGCAAGCGGGCAAAGGTGGACTTCTTCAGCAGCGCCACGGAATGGGTCTTGGCTCGGATCTGGCGGTGCTTCTCGATGTACATATGGACGGCAATCACCCCCACCATCTCAGCAATGATGAAGGATAAGGCCCCGAAGTAGAAGGACCAGCCGTAGGAGTAACTCTTCTTGGAGTCGCTCTGCCCAGGGTCCCCGGCGTTGGCAGAGATGTAAACTATAATCCCGATGATGTTGCTTAGCCCTGAAGGGAAGAATCAGAGGAGGACTAAAGTGACTTTGTGTCCGGGAGCCAACAGGGAGAACAGGTCATTTGCAGAACAGAGAAAGACAGTGGCACGCTGGTTAACATACAGTTAGTTTCATTATTAAGGAAGCAGAGCAGAGAACACACAGGGGCTTCTAAGGGTTGTTCCTGTCTAGATGAAGCAGTTGCCTGGACTGAATTGTAACTCCCCACCTTCACTCTTTAACCAAAAGAACTCTCTCTGTTTCTGCCTGGCTCTCTGCTCTGTGACATGCAGTAGATTCCTTGTTCTAGGAGGGTGGGGGGAGGAAGAGGCTTGCAAACTGTCAGCAGAGAAGTTGTCAGGATGGCTCTGGTGGAGCTGTTAAATCTGATTCCTGTGAACCAGGGCACCTGCCTGTTTCCTCCTCTTCATCCTCCTTCAAGCTCCCAGCCTCCAGCACTTCCCAGCTTTCCCCCCTCCTCTGGGGTGTTGCCGGTTTCCCACCACCAGGAGCCAGGATCCAAACCCTCTCCCTCTGCGCTTTCCCTGGGGGGCTCTTGGTCAGGTGGCTTCCGCCACTCTTCCTCATCCAGCCAGTTCTTGACACTCATCCGGTCAGGGGAGATGAATGGGACTCTGCAGTATGCAAGGGATGAGCCGGTGGTACACAAACACCAACATATTTTGGCAAGTCATGCTATTTTCAATTCAGCTCCCATAAGGAAACACTTTTGCTCCCACCCTTCTGGCTCCATTTGGTCTCTTCCAACTTTGCATGCCTATGAATGGAATATCTGGGTAAAGGTAAAAGGTACCGTAAAGGGACGCCTGACCATTAGGTCCAGTCGCGGATGACTCTGGGGTTGTGGCGCTCATCTCACTTTACTGGCCAAGGGAGCCAGCGTACAGCTTCCGGGTCATGTGGCCAGCATGACTAAGCCACTTCTGGTGAACCAGAGCAGTGCACGGAAATGCCGTTTACCTTTCTGCTGGAGTGGTACCTATTTACCTACTTGCACTTTGATGTGCTTTCGAACTGCTAGGTTGGCAGCAGCAGGGACCAAACAATGGGAAGTCACCCCGTCATGGGGATTCGAACCGCCGACCTTCTGATCGGCAAGCCCTAGGCTCTGTGGTTTAACCCACAGTGCCACCTGCATCCCGATGTATCTGGGTATCTGTCCCAAAAGGGCCATAGAGCAGAAGATCTGCCCTGAAAGCAGAGGGTTCCAGGTTCATCCCCCGACATCTCCAGGTAGGACTGGGAGTGTCCACTGCTTGACAGCTATCAAAGAGCTTCCAGCATTCCTGCCTGACACCAGCACCAGTCAACACCCCAGGGGCTGGTCTCTGTGTGAAACCGGAGGGGGGGCACCCTTTCAGCTAACATGCATGAGGCAGGCCCCCCCTTGCCTCCTTGCCACAGAGGAGCTTTGTGTTGCATTAAAGAGCCAAGAGCATTTTGTTTGCTGTTTTGCTACTCTACTCCTCTCAGCCGAAGAAGTGAGAACAATGCTCTCTGTCTTTTTTTTTTTAGGGTGGAACATTTGCGGAGCAAGCCCAAGACAAAAGATTTCCTGGAGACAAAGATACTGTCACGAAATAGCCCATGACAGCAGTCAGGAAGGAAGCCATTTGCCACTCGCTCACATTCCTCTCCAGATGGCTGCTCCTCTCCAGATGTTGAATTGGCCAGGGCAGTGCAAAGGCACAGCAACCTCCTGGGAATGGGAGAGGCCTGGTTTCAGCAGGTTCTTCCAAACCAGTGTTTCTTTCCAAACCAGTGGGTGGTACTGCCCCCTGGGGGGTCACTAGGATTCTTGGGGAGGGGTTGCTAAGAGTCGGGGGTGGGGCAGGGGGCACCAGAAGTGTAAATGAATATCAGCCTTCGAAAAGCTGGTATCACTGGATCATGTTAATCAGAGTCATTGAATTAATTAAACCACATAGTTTTAATTGGATTTTGAATAAACGTGCAATTAATTGTTACTGTTTCAAATTTTATTGTGTGACTATCTTTCTTAGTGGGTCGTGGAAACCACTCTTCTGAATAATGCTTTTTATAGGGCAGGCCTGTGCAGGGGGTGGGGCAGCTGGGTACACTTGCCCTGGGCCTCAGAGGGCTAAGCTGGCTGGGCTACCTTGCCAGAGGCTGCCTGGTTTGTGTGTGTGTGTGTTTATAACTTCATTCTAACAAGACTCCCACCTTGGACCTCAGATAAGCTCTGTACAGCCTGTTATAGGGCAGGGCAGGGCAGGGCAGGGCAGGGCAGGGCAGGGCAGGGCAGGGCAGGGCAGGGCAGGGCAGGGCAGGGCAGGGCAGGGCAGGGCAGGGCAGGGTTTACCCAAGTATCCCGGAAACATGGGCCACCCCATTTTCTTGTGTGAGAGCACAGTGGCCATTTGGGGTGCTGTGATCTCAAGTGATAACATACCAAGACCTCACCCAGAAAAAAGCACCCCCCCCAGTTTTTCCCCAGGGCTGCAATCTCATGGTGCATTTTTTGTGTGTTTTGTGTCGCCCTGAAAAAAGCATGCTTTTTGCGCTAAGTTATCTCACACTGGTCACATGACTTTTAGAAGACATCTGAAGGCAGCCCTGTTTAGGGAAGCTTTTAATGTTTAATAGATTATTGCATTTTAATGTTCTGTTCTGTTAGAAGCCGCTCAGAGTGGCTGGGGAGGCTCAGCCAGATGGGCGGGGTATAAATAATAAATTATTATTATTATTATTATTATTATTATTATTATTATTATTATTATTGACGGGAGCATGGGAGGGAACACATGGACCCTGGTTCGGGGACTCAAGGTGTTGGAGGGTATAGTAGGTTAGGGGGCACTAGAATGAGTCTATGGAATCAAGGGGGCTGTGGCCTCCCAAAGCTGACTGCTTTGATTGGTGGAATTTGCAGTACTACAGGTACCACAACATACCTATTCTGCATTTGCAAGAACTTGATCATTTAACGTGGCACAGAAAGGCAGCAGAATGAGACTGTCGAGAAAAGGCAGCCTGGAACAGGTGCATTTTGAAAGCTTGCTTGCAAGCCTGAGCAGAATCCGTCCTGCTGGGAGTTCTAGAACTGTGGAGCCACCAGAGAGGAAGTGCTTGTACTACCAACTTCATTTATTTTCCTGGTGGCCATACAAGGGGGATCTCAGAACCTGGCCTTAAATATCTGGGCAGGATTGTATGGCTGGAGGGAGTCCTTCAGCTACCTTGGTCCCAAGACATTTCTGTTTTCCAGTGGTTACCCTTTTACAGTACTGTGCTGCCCTGAATTATCTTATTTACTCCTCTGGTGGTTTCCCTAAAGGCAATTGCATCCTGCCAAGAAACAAAGGTTGACTTAGCTTTCCAGAAAATGCAGAGCATCCTCAGAAAAGCACAGCATTTTCCAACACACACACACACACACACACACACAGAGAGAGAGAGAGAGAGAGAGAGAGAGAGAGAGAGAGAGAGAGAGAGAGAGAGAGAGAGAGAGACAGCTTAGCTAAGACATCACACAGGGCTTATCAGCTCAACCTTTAACTTCAGAATTAAGATGCTGCTGTTGAGCGCCAATTCTGAGTTTTGTAAAATACATCAAAGTACACAGAAACTGCTCTGAGAGGGATTCTGGGGCTTCAAATCCCTTTGAAGCTGCTGTTCCTGCAGCAGCAGCTCAGAGACATAAGAAGTTGCCTTATACTGAGTCAGACCTTTGACACTTCCAGCTCAGCATTGCCGACATTGATGGGCAGCAGCTCTCCGGGGTGTCAGGTAGGGAACATTCCAGACCTACCTGGAGACGCAGAGAATTGGACCTGGGACCTTCTGCATGCCAAGCAGGGGCTGTGCCTACTAAGCTTTGGCCCTTCGTGACCTAAGCAGTAGTTCTTGGCAAGGGTTAATGGGCAAGGAGGAGGAGGAGGGCTCAACCTACACACAGAATCACTGCATCCCATATCCAAATTGGGAGATGTTGGGGGACGAACCTGGAACCCTCTGCTTTCAGGGCAGATGTTCTGCTCTATGGCCCTTTTGGGACAGGTACCCAGATATCCCATTCAAAGGCATGCAAAGTTGTAAGAGACCATATGGAGCCAGAAGGGTGGAAAGCAAAAGTGTTTCCTTCCGGGAGTACGGTATCCAAATCTGTTTGGCCCCCCATTGCTGGGAATCAGCCTTGGCAGCAAAGGCCAGAGCTTTAATCTTATGCCAGGCGGCATATACAGTGGAGAAGTGACTTGGGACTCACCTGCCGATACAAAAAAAATCCCTGCACTCAAGATGACGTTGAGTTGGCTCTTGTAGAACTCACTGGCTGCCACACAGAGACCTCCGAAGAACAGCAGACCCACACTCAAGATGGGGAAGATACTGGATGCTCTCACTGCACCTGGACGAGGAGGAGCAAGCAGAAGGGGAAGAGGCAAATCCTGCTCAGTCTACACTCACAGAATCATGGAATCATAGAACTGTAGAGTTGGAAGCCACCACAAGGACCATCTAGTCCAACCTCCTGCAATGAAGGAATCTTTTGCCCAACACGGGGCTCAAACCCACGACCCTGAGATTAAGAGCCTCATACTCTATCGACTAAGCTATCCCTCACATCATTACCGTAGCATGTTAGTTAAAGCACTAGTGGAGGCTGGTCCATTCAGGCGACTGGTAATATGACATATTTATTACATTAGTACCCCACCTTTTCCTCCAAGGGGCTCAAGGTGGCGTGTGTGGTTCTCCTCCTGCTCATTCTATCCTCATAACAACCATGAGAGGTTGAGGCCGAGAGGGACAGTGATTGGGTCAAGGGAGCTTCATGGCCGAGCGGGGAGTCTCAGTCTATGTTAGTGCTGGTTTAGTTGCAGGTCAGCACGGAGACTCAGAGACGAGCGGTAAAGTTTTAAAAGAAACAGAATACAAACAGAGAAACCTATGGACAAGACTGGCCCCAGTAAAGCAGTCTTAAACTCTGTAGGGGAGGGCCCTCCCCCTCCCCTTGTGCTCTCTCTGCTTTTTGCTCTGCAAAGCTCTTGGAGACAAGACAGGAGGGGAGCTGAATACAGTAGAACTGGCTGGCTCCAGTTATAATCTCCATTATAACTGCTTTTAATTAACTTGTGCATGGATTACCCTGAGAGGGTGGTTTAGAAGGCAATGAAAACGGGAGGACCCTCCCCCCACTTACAAAGGGTTATGTTCTGGGACCCCGCATGCAGAAGTGAAATAGTGGGAAGCACCCTCTAAGCACCCTTAAATTTCCCTCTCTGCCACGCTCTCTCCAATCCAGACCAAATATACCGTATCCAAAAATATCCACAACTTGAACTGAAGCTCTGGGGTTGGCTGCAGGCTGCAGGATGAGCTGAAAAGTGGCTGCTTCTGCTACTGTACCACACACATCAGCTGTTAGTCAGGGAGGCTGAGCAGCCTAAATAAAGTCCTGCTGCGCCTCCAGTCTCTTCAGGGCTTCCTCCGCCCTCACTGATGTCCATTTCAGGCTCTGGGGAGGACTCTCCAGCTCTCGCCAGCCACTTCCAGGTTTGGATTGAATTAGTTATTTATTTCCTGGCGCCATGCGTATATGTGGTCGTGTGCAAGTCGTTCGCATGGAAGTGGAGGGATGCCTGCACATTCATGATGATGAGGATGAAGGAGGAGGAGGAGCAGGAGGAGACAAAACGAGAGTTACCGTAGTTGGCTCTGCCTGTCACTGGCTCTGGCGCCACCTACTGTTGGACTCCCTTCCTTCTGCCCCACCAGTCACTACTGCTCTATGGAGACACATTGTGATAGTGAGTCTGCGAAGGGCGCTGTTCCCACATCGGTTCCGCTGCACACAAGCCAAATAATACCGTATCTCAACGTGGGAATCGGTTCTCCAGACCGACAGAATAATTTCTTGCATTTTTGCTATTTCCTACATCTTGCCAGCCCGGGCAGCTGCCTAGATTTCTCCTCCTGAAGATCAGGTAAGCCCTGGAGCTTTCAATTTACTGAGAACATTTTTTTTTTATAGAAAGGACTATATCCTCCGCTATGTGATAAGGGATGAATTTGTTTGGTCTGCTTGTCACCGAGGACTGACTCGAATTGACGTTTCCAAATTCTATTGTGGATCAGAATGCAACTATCAGCTGGGCTATGCACAGAGGCACCAGCTTCCAAGGGTGATATGGGAGACAGGCAATGTCACGTGTGTGACATTGTGTGCGATGTCAGGGCATCAGAACAAGCCGGGGGCAGAACCGAATGTGGCGGCAGTATGGCTTCAATGACTGGTGGCTCCTCCTCCTCCTGCCATCACTACTGGCGGGGGGCTGATTCAACCGTCTTTCTCCTCCATGGCAAGAGGAGAAGGAGAAAGACCCAGTCACTGAAGCCATGCCATGCTTGGCTTCATGTTCAGCCTCCTCTGCCCTCTGATTTTTTGTGACATTAGGGGGTATAATATTGGAGGGTGCTCACAAGGGCTCAGCCCCCGTGAGTTGGCGCCCGTGACTATGCAGTTTGGTCCAAAAATGTCTGCATTAAGATATGCATCTTTACAATACAAATGCAAACAAAATACATATTTTGGGAAGGAAATGCACTGGAAAATGCGTATTTTCCAGGAAACATTGGGTACAAAACACACATCATTTACATGTGGATTTTTCATGGGTTCTTTAGGAAAGTCTGCAAAAATAGGGGGCAGAACAGAGCTATGACTGAGGGAAGCGGATAAGGGTGGGGCTTAAGCCGATCTGTCCATCCCTTCACTCATCTCATTCTGTCCAGGTGACTGGATTTTGAAAGTAGTATAAAAACTTGTGATGAGGGACGGGTAGAAATTCAACTTTGTTTGCATTTGGATGAGAAACTGCCTAACTCACCCTTGAAGAACTGAAACACAGGGATCCGTTGAAATTTGGACTTAATTAGCAACGCAGCTCTCTAGCCAAAAATAAAATGTAGAGAAATGCATATACTTGGGGAAAACATGCTTAAAATTGATGAGAATGACATTCAGCGATGCATTGTATTAGGAAAACACAAGATGAGCCTGCTGGATCAGACCAAGGGCCCATCTAGTCCAGCATCCTGTTCTTACAACGGCCTGTCAGATGCCCCAAGAGGAAACCCTCAAGTAAGACCTGAGCACAAAAACAGCTCTCCCTGCTTGTGATTCCCAGCACCTGGCATTCAGAGGCATGATTTCCCAGTGCAAAAAATATGAAATATGCCTGCCATAGAGAAATGTGTTTATCTGGAGAAATTCACACAGAAAGGTGACCAAGTTTCATGAGGATTAAAAAAAGCAAAAGCAAAAGAACCCTCAAACTGCTGCAGAAATATGAATTGTATTCAATATTGGGAGAACGAGAGAATCAAAATGGACAGATTTGCCTATCCCTTTCAGAGATACGATCTTTCGATGATGTCAGCCCAAGGGAGAAAAGGACATTGCCATAAATGAATGAAATAAGGAAAGTGATTAGTTAATGCACTGCATTGAGAAACCCACCCTTGATGCTCAGGGGAAATTCAAAAAGCTCCATCAGAAGTGGGATTCACACATACTATGACAAGGAAATCTCCAGCTGGATTTTGCTGGCTACTTAGTTCTCTACAGAGCCCCACCCCTTCTGTGTGTAGGCACGCCCACCCCACCCCCCAGCACAGAATTGTAGTTTCCCGGGAGGTTTAAAACCTTACGCAGGAGGTATTCAGCCGCATCCTGGTCATAGTCAGCATCTTCTGGGAAATGATTGATTTGCTTACAGATTCCTCTGAACGTCCCTAAGGAATAAAGAAGAGAAAATATGCTTAAGAACAACATAAGAGCTCTACTGGATCAGACCCCTGGCCCATTCAGTTCAGCACCTTTGTCTCCCCCAGCACACTCTCTCATTCCAGCACACTCACACAGGCATCCTAGAAACAAAGAATTGTAGATTCGGAAAGGATCTCAAGGGTCGACTAGTCCAGCGTTTCTCAACCGCTGTTCCGCGGCACACTAGTGTGCTGTGAGACGCTGGCTGGTGTGCCGCGACGTGCGGCGACGAGAAGGGCGATTTGCATTGTCACGTGCCTGACGGCCGCCAATACGCAGCACTGACCCGCCAGAAAGCAATATTTCTCCTCCTCTTTCCCAAAGCTCAGTGCAAATGAGCCTGGTGGCCGCCAATACACAGCGCTGACCCGCCGGAAAGCAATATTTGGCAAGTGTTTCTTACAGTCATAATTATAATATAGGGCGGCACAGAGTTTAATTTTTTAACTTTTTTAATGGTGGTGTGCCTCGTGATTTTTTTCACGGAACAAGTGTGCCGTGGCCCAAAAAAGGTTGAGAAACACTGGACTAGTCTAACCCTTTGCAATGCTGACAAAAAAAAACAACCCACCCACTTGCCCTCTGTTAAATTCTCACAGTCCGTCTTAAAACTGTCCAACATGGTGGCCAGCACCAGATCCCAAGTGGATTTCATAGTTTTACTATGATAGGGTTGGAAGGCAGCCTCAAAGGTTTACCCACCCCCATTGATGCAGAAAATACCCACAGCATCCCCGATAGGTTGCCACCTGGAATCTAAAAACCTCTAGTGAACAACAGCCCACCATTCTCCAAGCCGTTCAGTTTCCCTGCCAGACAATTTTGATTGTTCAGGTTCATAAGTTTGCTGTTCTAGCCAACGACGGCCATGGCAAATGTGTATTGGTCAACAGTATTGATAATATAGCACAGGATATACATCCATAAAATAAAAATTCATATTATAAAAAAGATTTTTCCAAGTTCCTGAGCATTGTGTACCTCTGACAGCTCCAATTCTAATATTATTTTGCCTTTTTAAAATCAAATTTGCCAGCATCCACGCTGTAAGAGACAGAATTTACCAGAGACACCAACACAATCAAATCAAATCAAGCCAAAACAATTTATAGCGATTTTATCTAACTCCTTTCCCTTGATTTATTTATTTTTTGGCAGCCAGTGCATAGAGGGCCACTCTCTGTGTTACGCAGCTATTATTGCCACTCCAAAGAAACCGAACCATTTCTGCCAGGGTGTTGCTACTTGCTTATGTAAAGAAAGGTTTCTGAAAGTGATCTCTTGTATCTCTATAATAAGGGGCAGGCTAGCAGAGAATGAGAGGTGTCTTCCACCTGAGATGGACCATAAAGACCAAGTCTGCCTGTGTATAGGAGCTTGTTTTAACAACATTCAAGATGGGCGGTAGGTTTCACATGGAGATGCTGCTCAATAAAGGCATTTCTTAAGGAAACTGGTGAGAGTTTGGTCAGAGAACCAGCTCTAAAATGCCCTGTCCTCAAGAGTGGGTATCAAGGGGGAAATCTGGTGTTTCTAATTAGCTGTAGGTCCCTTCTGGATTCTATCCAGAAGAGCCAATCCCTTAGTTGACACGTATTCAAGGTCAAAGCAGAGCTCAGATCTGGAAAATAATGATAGTCTAGAACATCTGGACAAGCTGCTTCCCAGAATTGGTTATCACCCAGTTCCATATAGCACAGGAAAATGCTCAATAGGCATATGGTAGTAGCAATTTAAAATAAATATACTTTAACTGAGCACAGTCTGCTCTTGCCGTAATTGTTGGCCAGTCGGATTCTGTATGAAGAAGAGCTGCAGATATTCCTGATGGTAGAGAGTATAGCTTCTGAAAAAAATATTATTCTGCAGTTTCCAAAATTTTAATGGAGTTCAAATCAGAGCAAGCGCTTTGCTACAAAATATCTTTAGGTTCAATCAGCTGCCCTTCCTTATTGCAATAGAACAGTGTTTCTCAACCTTTTTTGGGCCACGGCACACTTGTTCCGTGAAAAAAATCACGAGGCACACCACCATTAAAAAAGTTAAAAAAATTAACTCTGTGCCGCCCTATATTATAATTATGACTGTAAGAAACACTTGCCAAATATTGCTTTCCGGTGGGTTAGTGTTGTGTATTGGCAGCCGCCAGGCTTGTTTACACTGAGCTTTGGGAAAAAGAGGAGGAGAAATATTGCTTTCCGGCGGGTCAGCTTTATGTATTGGCGGCCGCCAGGCTCGTTTGCATTGAGCTTTGGGAAAGAGGAGGAGAAATATTGCTTTCCGGCGGGCCAGTGGTGTTTATTGGCGGCCGCCAGGCACGTGACAATGCAAATCGCCCTTCTCGTCACCGCACGTCGCGGCACACCAGCCAGCGTCTCGCGGCACACTAGTGTGCCGCGGAACAGTGGTTGAGAAACGCAGCAATAGAAGTCCATCAATGTCCTTATGGATTTCTGTGCTTTCACTTTCACTGTCTTCATATGACACTTCTAGGAGAGGGGTTCACTAAAGGGTACACCCAAGTATCTAAATGAGTGAATTTGTTCTATAACGTGCTGATCTAAGCACCATTTATAACTAGGACTGTGCCAAAAATCTTGGTCTTAATTTTTCTGTTAACAGTATGTGCTGAACGCTTTCAATAGATTTTTTGGGGGGGGGCAATTGGGAAAGAGAGAGGAGCACTAAATCATCTGCATACATCAACATTAAGATATTTCTGTGCCTAATTACTGGAGAGGGGGAGTTTGAATTGGCTAAATATGGCACCAAATCGTTAATATAAACGTTAAAAAGAGCGGGAGCCAGAGTGCAACCTTGTTTCACTCCTTATGACATTTTAAAAGCATCAGTCATACCACCATTTAAACCTACTCTGACCCTCTTTTCTGTATTACTGTATAGTTCTTGGATCAATAGCAGAAGTCTGCAGTCAATGTTAGCAATTTGAAATTTCTCCCACAGTTTGTTTTGATTAATAGAGCTGGATGCAGCAGCAAGATCAATAAAGGCCACATAAAGACTATCCTTAATGTTCTTAGTATATTTCCTTACAATACGGTTCAGAGTAAAACTTTAATCAATGGTTCTGTATCCTGTTCTGAATCCTGTTTGTTCTTCATGAAAAATGTTATCTTGCAAACCGGTCTGATGATTTTTGAAGGATGCATATAGCTCTGAGATGTCTAACAAGCTAATCGGCTGATAGTTTTGTGGATCCTTCCTATCACCTGTCTTATAAATCAGGAAAATGATACTCATTTTCCATCCAGAGGGCATTTGGCTAATATTGTTGATGGTGGTAAATACCGTAAGCCAGATGAGATAGACATCTGCCATTCTAAATATCCCTTAGAGAGCTCAGGTAGAAGAATATCTTCTCCAGGAGCTTTATTTGATTTCAGGCAGGAAATGAGGGCCTTTATCTCAGTAAGTAGAGCACAAAACTCTTAATCTCAGGGTCGTGGGTTTGAGACCCACGTTGCATGAAAGATTCCTGCATTGCAGGGGGTTGGACTAAATGACCCTCATGGTCTCTTCCAACTCTACAAGAGCCAGTGTGGTGTAGTGGTTAAGAGCGGTAGACTCGTAATCTGGGGAACCGGGTTCGCGTCTCCGCTCCTCCACATGCAGCTGCTGGGTGACCTTGGGCTAGTCACACTTCTCTGAAGTCTCTCAGTCCCACCCACCTCACAGGGTGTCTGTTGTGGGGGAGGAGGGGAAAGGAGATTGTTAGCCACTTTGAGACTCCTTCGGGTAGTGGTAAAGCGGGATATCAAATCCAAACCCCTCCTCCTCCTCCTCCTCCTCCTCCTCCTCCTCCTCCTCCTCCTCCTCCTCCTCCTCCTCCTCCTCCTCCTCCTCCTCCTCTTCTTCTTCTTCTTCTTCTTCTTCTTCTTCTTCTTCTTCTTCTTCTTCTTCTTCTTCTTCTTCTTCTTCTTCTTCTTCTACAATTCTATGATTATAGGAGACTGACTGCCATTCAGGAAGGTTTGAGAAATTCTTATACACTGCTGGTACATGTGATTGCCCAGACTGACCACCAAATATGTTGGAGAAATATGTCACCCAGTCAGAGGCAGGAATTGAAATTTCCTGTGATGATCTTACTTCATTTAAACCCTGGGCCACCAGTTCCTAGAAATTGTCTTCCCTCTGTTCCATCACTGCTAGTCCCAATCCCTGCCACTGGGTTTTCGTATATTCAACTTTCTTGCTTTTGAGCAGATTCGTGTATTCCAATCTATGTTTGACCAAATTTTTCATGGATTCTCACGCAAATCCTTAATTGCCTTAGCCAAAACTTTCCTAGCCATTTTGCGTCGACCATCAAACCAGCCAAAGTGTGTTGATTGTGTGTAGTTATTAATTGTAGAAGTTATCTAATAGGGCCTGAGTTCTGTGAAAATTTGCTTGAAGGCACACTGGTGGAGGAACGGGCAGCGGGGGCAGGGGGGCGGGGCAGTGCATTGACCCTGGCACCATCGGGGAGGGGGGTACCATCGCGGCCGCCCCTGGACACATGATGCGCACCCCCACTACACCGGGCACCACGCCCCCATGGGGGGGTGCACCATGCCCCCAGGATGCATGCCACGCCCCCGTGGGCGATGTGCCATGCCCCCAGGACGCGCGCCACACCCTGCAGGGTGATGTGCCATGTCCCCGGGACGTGTGCCATGCCCCCAGGATGCATGCCAGCCATCCCCCCACCTGCTCTCTGCCCCCGGTGCCGGAGCAGGCATCAACATGATTTGGAGATTTGCTCATAAAAAGTTGGTGCAAACTCACCAGATAGTTGCTATATAGCAGGGGTTCCCAAACTACGGCCCGGGGGCCGGATGCGGCCCAATCGCCTTCTCAATCCAACCCGTGGATGGTCTGGGAATCAGCATGTTTTTACATGAGTAGAATGTGTCCTTTTATTTAAAATGCATCTCTGGGTTATTTGTGGGGCATTGGAATTCGTTCATATTTTTTTTCAAAATATAGTCCAGCCCCCCCACAAGGTCTGAGGGACAGTGGACTGACCCCTGCTATATAGTGCCTCTTGAATATCTCTGTTCAATCTGTGAGAGCATTTCAGTCTTTTCACACCCTGTATTTCCCCACACACCCCTGCAGATTTGGTGGTTGGTATGTGTTCTATGAAAGGACACGGGGTCACTGATATTTGAAAGCGATTGCTTTCTGTTTGTTCTATAATACTTCAAAGGTGTTCTTGGCAGTGAGTAATGAGGCAGAGACTATAATTTGATCGATAGCACTTCCACCATGTCTGCTCAGATAAATATATTGACCCTTAGATATGTTTACGGGACTCCCGTGAGGAATATAGGAATTATGTTGGAATACAAATTCCAATATTTTCAGGCCTGTGTATTATATTTCTTCTACAAATAACAATATTAGGTTAGGAAGATATCTCCCAAGCCTAAAGGTAGCAAAAGATCCCCTGTAGTTGCTCCAATTTGAACATTAACATCTCCACAAAAATGTATAAATGCTGAGGGGAATTTATGACTGATCTGTTCTGGTTCGGGATCTTACATCTGCCCAAATTTTTTTTTTCATGATAAATTTTTATTGATTTTCCAACAAAATTGATATATCAAAACAGAAAACAATATATACATCAAGATCAGCAGCGCGACTTCCTTCCTTCCAGCAAATGGTAAGTTATTTCAATCTCACATCTGCCCAAATTTTGGTGGTCAGTGCCAGACAATTAGTAGGGAGATATTTATACAGAAAAGAAAGATTCCTAATTCAGTTCTGCTTTGTATTGACAACAGATAATTATTTTGAATTCCAAAATCTGCTACCAAAACTTTCCCCTGCCAATGATATTGTGGCACGCCACCCCAAACTCTGAGCGGTGTGAGATTCCAAGGGTTTCTGGCACTTTCCCAAGGTTCATTTTTCCTTTGGAATGAGGTGCAGTGGTAGGGCTTCCATATTTCAAAAAGTAAAAACCAGGACACCATGAAAGTTGTTGAGCTATTTTTTAGGAAGACCTCAAAATTGTTGAGTTGAGCTTTCTTTCTTTATTTGGAGACTGTAGTGTCTTTAGGATAACTGGTTTATTTACATATATACAGTGGAACCTCGGTTTATGAACACCTCAGTTTATGAATTTTCGGTTTACGAACGCCACAGACCCATCTGGAATGGATTAATTCACTTTCCATTAGTTTCAATGGGAAAGTTCGCTTCAGTTTATGAACGCTTCAGTTTATGAACAGACTTCTGGAACCAATTACACCCATGCTTTGTGTTAAGTACACTTCAGGTTGAGTACTCCGCGGTCCCGTCTGGAACGAATTAATCCACTTTCCATTACTTTTAATGGGAAAGTTCGCTTCAGTTTATGAACGCTTCAGTTTAAGTACTCCGCGGACCGTCTGGAACAGATTAATCCACTTTCCATTACTTTCAATGGGAAAGTTCGCTTCAGTTTATGAATGCTTCAGTTTATGAACAGACTTCCGGAACCAATTGTGTTCATAAACCGAGGTACCACTGTATATACAACCTGAGCCTATGCTCGGAAGCAGCACCCGCCCTGTGGAATGCCCTTCCATCAGATGTCAAGGAAATAAACAGCTATCCTAATTTTAAAAGACATCTGAAGGCAGCCCTGTTAAGGGAAGCTTTTAATATTTAATGCTGTATTGTTTTAATATTCAACTGGGATCCGCCCAGAGTGGCTGGGGAGACTCAGCCAGATTGGCGCGGTATAAATAATAAATAAATAAATAAATAAATAAATAAATAATAATAATAATAATAATCTCTCTCTCTTTGCCTTCCTAGCCTGCAACCTTTGCAACCAACGTAGCTCACATAAACCAAATCTCCACTCTGGCCTTTTGTCTTTCTAACAAGCAGTTAAGGGAGTGAGGCGCAAGCATTTGCCCTCTGGCACAGAGCCACTTTCTTTGTTACCTTAAGGACACCTACTTAGCGGACCATTACCAGGGTGGCCTGGCTAGTCCAGCAATTGAATCTGTGCTGGATCCAGGACTTAGAAAAAGGACTGAAGCATACAGCCTATTCCTCCCAAATCATAATAATATAAAGGTAGTCAGCTCCCCACTTCCTTGGCCCCTTTTAAATTTCTCAACAGCTGACTGGTTAAAAGAGTTATGACCCTGTAAGTGGGGAGGAGGGTTGAATTCGTGTGACCAAATCTCTTGCAAACATATTATATCAAATTGCTGGAGCATACAAATAAAATCCTTATCCGCCTTCTTATTATCCCAACCCATCAGGTTCCATGAAAGAATATTAAGACATTTCTGGATGTTTTCTAATCAGTTATGGTATCTTAGAGGAGAGCTGAAGGTATCATAATATGTTTTTCTGTAATTACCCCTAGGCCTGGACTTATCACGAGCATTTGTTAATGGATAATCCCTTTGAGGTTCCGGTTTCCGCCTGCAGGAATGGCGGACCTGTTTTCCATCTCTCTGACCTTTGTAAGGAATTTGGCGGTTGCTAGGGGAGTAAATGGCAACCCCCTACCCTCTCCGGGGGTTACGGAGAGGGGCCGCTGGCCCGCGATGCCCCCAGACCCACTCCGACTGTTTTTGGAGTGGGGGGAGCTTGGGCTGAGCACTTACAAGGGCCAGGACTCCCGGACGCTAATCTGCATGGCGGGGATTTCCATGGTTAAAGAAGATAATTAGGCTTAAATCTATGGACATACTTCAGAAGGAGGGAAAGAAGCGCTGTTTACTGCTGAGAAATTTATGCTGCCGAGTGAGAGGAGTCAAAGATTGTACTGCATCTGGAAGAAGGATTGATGGGGACGGAGCGATAAGGGGAGTGAGTTTTTATTTTATTTTTTTTCTTCATATTGTTGCCTCGTACCTTCCCGGACGCGATGTCCTGGCTTGTTTGGAGTGAAAGAGAAGCAAAAGACTGTGTGAGTTGAACCTTATAACTGTTGTTACTGAGCATATTTTTTTAAAGATGTGGAGTTGCCGATGAGAAAAGCCCCCCCCTAGTCGGACGGAAGGAGTTCTGAATGCGTTCGGAGGATTTATGAGCTGTGACGCACTTTAAATTGGAGCAGCGACCTGAAGCTAAGTTCAGCTATAGGGCAAGGAGATCCATTAATTTACCAAGAGTCTATGGTTTGATGTTTGGGTCTCCTGCCTGGAAAAGCTGTAAATTCTATAATGATCGTAAATTTTCATGGCCATGAGAGGAAAGCGAAAGTGATTTGAGCTTTTTAAGATGGCGCTACTTCGAATTGCTTCAACGCAACAGGAGCTCCATTAAGAAGATTTATGGGGAGGCTGGACTGATTAACTCACACAGGAGAAAGAACATCTGTGAGACTTTGTTTGATATTTATATCAGCAGCTGGGAAACAATCGTGAAAGTGGAAAACATCTATGTGACTGTAAGGGGAAGATCTGGATTATTATGAACTTGAAGGACGATTTGAACTTTAGAAAAAAGACGGCAGTGGACAGTTGCGAGGAATTCCCAATTTCTTGAAGCATGGGAACCCAAATAAAAAATTCTTTAGATGATTTGGCATAACATTCGGTCTGATTGATATATATATGTGTATAATTTGAAATATTGAATGTGATATAATTGGTTTTAATTGGAAAATTAATAAAAATATTTTTTTTTAAAAAAAAAAAAACCTCCAAGGAAGGAGAGTCCATAACCTTAAAAAAAAAAAAAAAAAATGGATAATCCCTTTGATATCTGGAAAATGGATTGCTAGCAGGGTAGTTTGGAGGCATATTTCTATCTTGGGCATATTTCCCCCCCAAAACCTGCTTTTGGGCCAATATAATGAATCTTCTCTTCTTGTCTATTGGAGCATATCTGGATATTATTAGGCTAGGTGACAAGTGCAGGGCACTTGTGACTTAAGAACTTCTTGTTCCTTCCTTCAAATGGCCTTTTGCAGACTGGGGTGCGGGGACTTATTTGGACAACCTTTTAATTTGAATAACAGCTCTCTGTCAGCAAACATATAGAGACCAAAATTTATCCCATAAACCACTTCCCAAATCCAGGGAAGTCCCTACAATGGCTTGAATTCCGTCTTGCGGTTCAGAATATGTTTTCATTATTCTACTGGGTTTCTTCACTGGCCAGTTATGAACGACCATCTGTAGAAGATGTGGGGACCTCTTTCTTTTCACTGGAAACTGGACTTCCCTCCTCATTCGCTATCTTTCCAAGTACAGTGATACCTTGGTTTAAGAACAGCTTAGTTTATGAACAACTTGGATAAAGAACGCTGCAAACCTGGAAGTAGGTGTTTTGGTTTGTGAACTTTGGCTTGGAATAAGAACATGTTTCGCTTCCTGTTGAGTGTGTTCCAGGGCCGTCTTAAGCATATATGGCGCCCTGGCGTCGTGGTGCGACGGATCCCTGCGGCACCCCCCGCCCTGTTTTCCAGCGCAGTGGGCGGGCGGACGCAGCGTGGCTGCCGTGGCGTGCAGCTGCACGGTGCCCCCTGGCAGCCTGGCGCCCTGGCACCCTGCGCCACCCAGCCTGGCCGTAGGGGTGGCCCTGGTGTGTTCCATTTGTAAATTGAGTTCCCCGCTGCTATGGGAAAGCATGTCTTGGTTTAAGAACACTTTGGTTTAAGAACGGACTTCCGGAATGGATTAAGTTTGTAAACCAAGGTACCACTGTATGTTTATTAATCCAGTGTTCACTGCCTCTTCCTCCCGTCTTAAGCTGTAGAACAGGAAACGTGGAGTGCTGACCTGAAGCCTTCAGACTTCCTCTGAAAGATCCCAGATTGGGTTTTGAACAAATTAGATTGGGTGATGGACCAAGATCATTTCCATGGATGGTAGCAAGTGGGTTATCAGCATCAGTAGCCTTGGATCTGAAGGAATTAAGAATGGGAAACCGCTCTTCCAAGTCCATCTGGAGCACTCATATTGGTGTAAAAGCGGATTTCTGAGCTCAAGCTCCAACCTTGATCAATGCCATTTAATTGTTTGGTTACTGAATCTGATAGGGACTTAGAGAACTCACACCTATCCCCATATTGGTCTGCCTTCAAACCATCACTAACTTCAGTTTCTTTGCTGGTAGGTCTTACCTGCAGGGCTACATTCAGAATTCCTGACCAGTGTACCAATTATGGCGTTCAGGCCCAAAACTTCATTTTTCCAACGCATCAGGAGACGTAGGTCACATAAAAGTTCCCCCAATGAAGGAGATTCATTCTCTGTTGTGCCAAGATTGTTATTATGCCTAGCAGAGGTGTCATTATATGGATGAAGCTGAGGTTGCCTGGGAGCATATAAACCAACTTCTAACAAGTCCGGATCAATAGACCAGCTTGCTAAGCTTTCGTTAGAGGAATATGCAGCAAACCCCCTGACTTCGGCCTCTCCAGGCCCATGACTTGCACACTCAAAATGTAAAAGACCAGGCTTGTCCGTGTAAGACATATCAATTTCATCTTGCCACAATCACTTAACTTTGATTGTAAGGAAATTCTTCCCAACATTTCACCTAAATTGCAGCCTACAAAATTACAGTAAGAGAAATTAAAATATTAATAGGAACACCAGTAAATGTGCTGTATCGCTTGTAACTCCTGCAGCTGGGCTGGTTCTCGCATCCTGCCTTTCAGTGTTGCTTCTTGGGGGGGAGGAAGGGTGGGGGGGGCAAGTAAGACGGTTCTGGAAGTCACAAGAGGTGCATAAATAGGAGATGATGCTTTTTAGGAGCAAACCTTAGTGGATTAGCTTGTGCTTTTGGGTGTGTGGCCATATATCGGCTGCCTCGCTCAGCACCACTGATGGAAGCGGCCTCTCCTCTGCACATAGCATCTCCCTTTCCCCCAAGGGCCAGGCTGGCTCAGCATCCTGCGGTTTGAATCCAGCTCAGTTCCCTCGAATTCACATTGCTCACTCATTTCCAGAAACGGTCTCCTGGCCTGGATTCCTCGGCAGCTGCTTTAACTCTTTCTCGCCCTGCCCTACCAACCTCAGGAAGCAAGCCAGTCCTATGGAACACCCCCCAGATGGCCCTTCCCCACCCAAGACAATTTCCCTAAACTAGATCCAGAGCCTGGAATCAGAATAGACAGTGCAGCTCATCAACTAAAGCACGCCCTGGAGATTAACACCAACCCCCCCCCTACAAGCCCAGCTCTTTCAGACCCTCAGTCTGCTTCCACAGCAGTCCCCAGTTGAAGGTTGAGGATCTCCCATTCCTAGCTGGGAGTAGGGAAGGAGAGGGAGATTCAACCCAGTTCGTATTTAAAGGCGGACATGACTTAATTCACACTTTTTGAAACTATACACAAACCAAAACCCACACAGCCTTCAAAATCACAACGCAATTCTCTAATATGCATAAAAATGTACATATAAGGTAGAATGTGCATAGGAATGACATATTTTAGTAAACACAACATTTTAAAATGCATTCAGGGAAATTGCTTCGCAAAAATGTGAATATAACACAAAACTCCATTCGGATGTAAATGTTATTTGGAAAAAAGTCATACTAAAATGCTGGTGAATTTTCGTGGGGACTTTAACAACAACAGCAGCAGCAGCAGCAGCAGCTAACTGATGTGAAAATGTGGAGATCTGGACTTAAGAATGGAGAAATGAAAAAGTGAGACAAACTGAAATGGGCATATTTGGCTCTTCCTAGCTGGGACTTCCTTCAGATATCCCCTTTCATCGCACCCCTCCCACTGCTGCAACACTAATTTCTTTATTTGGATTTATATCTTTTTGTTCCAGAATGAATCCCAAAGTCTCAGAAGGGCAGCAGCAGATCAGTCATTTCTAACGTGTCGCCTCCCAGATGCTTTGGAATGCAGCGCCCCTCAGGTCGCATTTGTTGCTTGAAAAGTGTTTGCTGCCATCCAGCTAAACAGATACACTTCCTCTGTAGAGAAACCTTTTGCCTGGTCCCTAAGCAGGGCCAGTTCTGCCATAAGGCAAAGAGAAAGGTGAGGTGCAGGCAGATGTTGGAGGTTAGGGCTGCGTCTCATTTGGCTGCACTTGCTACTTCTCAGAAGGAAGAACCACCTTGTGGGAAGAATTAATGTTTAGTCAGCTTCTGTGTATGAATGGGGAAGGACTGAGGCGCCCTCTTCTTAAGGGGGTTGAGGGGGCCTGTGTGTGATGCCGCATGTCATGATGTCATGATGCGTGTGACACTGCTCAACACCAAGGGGTGGAGCCAAATGCCCCCTGAATATTAAGGGAGCCGGCCCTCTCAAAAATACTTTTTTTTGGGGGGGGAGGACTGCTTCTGCCCCTAGGAGTTGGCATGCCTTTGGAAAGGGCACCATCATGTTTCTGAGCCAGTACGTTTCCGAGCACAATTCAAAATGTTGGTGCTGACCTTTAAAGTCCTAAACGGCCTCGGTCCTATATACCTGAAGGAGCGTCTCCACCCCCATTGTTCAGCCCGGACACTGAGATCCAGCGCCGAGGGCCTTCTGGCGGTTCCCTCACTGCGAGAAGCAAAGCTACAGGGAACCAGGCAGAAGGCCTTCTCGGTAGTGGCACCCGCCCTGTGGAACACCCTCCCATCGGAGGTCAAGGAGATAAACAACTACCTGACATTTAGAAAACACCTAAAGGCAGCCTTGTTTAGGGAAGTTTTTAATCTGTGATATTTTAATGTATTTTGGTATTTTTTGGAAGCCGCCCAGAGTGGCCGGGGAAGCCCAGCCAGATGGGCGGGGTATAAATAATAAATAAATAAATAAATAAATAATAAAAATAATAATAATAATAATAATGTCAGGTAGCAAAATGCATTGAGTCTGCCCCTGCCTAAGCAGCTTCGTAGGAAGACTTTGAACAGGAGTCCTCCCTTCTTGGCTCTGGAAGTGGATCCAGATCAGACCACACCTTCAGAGTCCTCGCTAGACATGGCCCGTAGTTTCTTGCATTCTTTGTCCCCAGTCCAGCTTCACTTCCACAATAGAGGTGTCCCCACCCCCAGTCTGGATGGTGTCTCCATCCCCATCCAAAGCCCTGCTATTTGAACGGGTCCCAAATGAATGACTACAGCACAGATGATCCCTTCTCGTCTGATGTGCTCTTCTCCTTGGTTTTGGGTGTGTGAGTCTGTGGCTGATCCTGATCCACCAATGACTCTTGCAGGGGTGTACCCAGGATCAAAACTGGGGGGGGGGAGCCATGGTCATTCAGGTTGTGACATTTCAGCACGGAAAAGGCGAATGAAACCAAAATTTTAAGAAAATTATATATAATTATAGCAGTGCTTTATTATGGTAGTTATTACAATTTTTTGCTTGAATTTTTAAATTTTTTTATTCTATTTACATGTCTTATACTGATATCATTTTTCTTGGGTTTGAAGAAAACTTGTTCAAAACTTTTGTTTCAATCCAGTCCTGATTTCCCTTGAAGAATTTCCGATGGACGCTCATCAAATACACCCAGTCAGCCTGTCCTCTCCCATTGTACTTCTAAATACTCTAAATACTTCTCGGTTTTTACACCATTTCAGTGTGGTAAACAACTGATTCTTCACCATGGCCCTACCTAATTTTGTTTCGTTTCATCACTTTATAACCATTTAATTTTTTTATGCTTTTGGGTTGGCAGCTGCCCCCCCTGCCCCTCACTGGGTACACCCATGGACTCTTGCGAAAACCACATTTCAGGAGGATTGAAATTAACTGGAATGGAGCCTTGTTGGAATACTGATACACTGACCACCTTACAGAGTTTGTCCCTAGTGGTTCCATGGCGTTGTTGGGTGGGACTTGCATCAAGGCCTCCTTGAACTGAGCTGAGCTCTCTGGTCATCGCGCTTGGTGTGCTTCTTCTCCTCGCAAGACTGATGTGGCGAGAGCAAGCGGATCAGGCAGCACGATGATGCACTCTGACACGCACCCCTGGCAAACGGGATGAGGCCTTCCATTTGTGGGCTCCCTGCTGGGGTGCTTTGCAAGCAAAGACTGCTGCCAGCTGTCAGAGGATGGCATGTTGCAAGAGCAGGGCATTGTCTAAGCAGAGGAGGATCATTGCAATAATGAACAGACATTGTTGCCTTCCTTGGAGATTGATGGCAGCCAGCAAAGAACCAAGAGCAGGAAAGGGGAGGGGGGAATAAGATTCAGTTCACATTTAAAGGCTAACTCATCTGATTCACACTTTTTGGAACAAGATGCAAACTGAAACACAGTGCTGTCCTTTGAAATTCACACTTCTCCGAATTTTGCAATGCAGTTCTCCAGCCAAGCAACGTTTACAAGACTGCATACAGTGGGTTTAAATGCGCATAAAAAGGCACTTATTAAAGTGGAAAAAAGCATTATATGAGAGGAAATGGCTTTCTATAAAAATGTATATAGGTATGCAAAATTGTGACCATTAGGATAAATTCATACTGAAATTTTCACGAGAAAATAATAATAATAATAATAATAATAATAATAATAATAATAATAATATCAATAGCCACAAACTGAGGTGGAGTTGTGAAGAACTGAATTCAAGATTGGAAAAATGAGAGAAGCTGGCGTGGAGAGCTCTGGCTAACTGCAGCGTGCCTCCTTCCTAGGGAGGGAGGAGCAATCAAAGAAGCCAGCAAATTCCGTCCACCAAAGCAACCCAGATTCACTGCCAGACGCCAGGAAAAATGGAATTCAGCCCATGGAATAAGTCATGCGAGCTAAGCAAATTAGCTGCTGGTTGCTTAGCTGTTGCATGGTTTGGCCTGATTTCTGCTTGCCACTGGGAAGGGAAACAAAGTCCTGCTCAGCCCTCCCGCCTGCCTCCCTACCCTAAGTTGCCAGTCTGGTTATGTTGCAAGGCTGGTTGTGTTTTTAGAGTTTGCCCCTTCTCAAGGTCCCATCACCCTCACAATCCACACCCTCATTTGTTTGATTCTGCATTGTAAACTGGAATGGAACCCGAACCTTCCACCATGATAAATACGGTCAGGTCTGTGCTGGAAAAGCACAAGGAGGCGTGGCTCAATTGCTGGGCTATTCAGATGCCAGGGATCAGGAATTTGGAAGGGTTGTAGTGGCAGATGCAGACGAGTTGACGCCCCTGGAAAAAGGTATTTTACCAGGACACTGGGTGGTAATTCCTGGTGTTTCCTTGTAACTGTTTTATACTGAGCTGAAATGTATCCTTTGCATGTATCCTCCACTTAATAACTGGGCCTGCACTGTGCTTTCAACTGAGAATTTCCTTCTCTCAACAAATAAGGCTTGTGCCAAGGAGTTGTAAACTTGAAAGGGAGCCAAAGGGTCCAACAACCCCTGCAATGCAAGAATCACAGCTAAACTATATACTATAAACTATATAAATATCCTGTATGCTTTAAATTTATTTATTCGCACAGCTATTTCTGGACCATTAAAATTGTATTGGCAAGCACTACCTTTTACAGTGAATATTGTACTACAGAAGAAGAAGAAGAAGAAGAAGAAGAAGAAGAAGAAGAAGAAGAAGAAGAAGAAGAAGAAGAAGAAGAAGAAGAAGAAGAATTTGGACTTGATATCCCGCCTTTCACTCCCCTTAAGGAGTCTCAAAGCGGCTAACAAACTCCTTTTCCCCTTCCTCCCCCACAACAAACACTCTGTGAGGTGAGTGAGGCTGAGAGACTTCAGAGAAGTGTGACTAGCCCAAGGTCACCCAGCAGCTGCATGTGAAGGAGCGGGGAAGCGAACCCGGTTCACCAGATTACGAATCCACCGCTCTTTACCACTACACCACGCTGGGATATATTGTGTTGTTATGGATTTCTGTGTTAGTGTTTTAGGCTGTTTTAACTGCTTCACGGTATATTTTTAATTGTCCCTGCCCACCACTATGGATTTTTTTTAAAAAAAGATAAAAGAAAATGGGTGTGTATGAAGACCTTGCGCTCAGAGTGTTTCCAGAAAAATTCTCTTACTGGGGCCCACAAAACATTGTCATTCATGTACTTGTATCCTACATTGGTACAGAACACCTGTGTGTTTCTCTTTTGTGGGCAGATGCTTTGTTGCTGAGAGTCACATTTAGAAACCCACACAGGGTGGTAAAAACCATTAGGACTTGGAAGAAGATGGGCCCAAGGCAGAGGAGTATTTGATTCAAGCTCCACACTTGTTCACGATCAACGTGAAGGTCAGATTTTGCATTCCACTTTTTGGGGGATGAAAGAATACCTCTTCCCTTAGTAACTTGTAAGGTGTTGCTCCCTCTCCTCCTTGCTGACTTCTGCTTATCTTCTTCCCATGCCCACATTGTTGTAGTGGGAAATTTGGATGAGCAATGCATATAAAATCTCCCTCCCCCCACCCTCTCTGTCTTCCAGTGATTAAAACCACACAAACAGAGAAAAGGTGTCTTTGGTCTTCCTCCTTTAAATATATTCTGCAAGGGTAGCAAGAAAACCTGGCACTGGAACCGGAGTGTCTCGTGATCCCATACAGTCGTGGCTGGTGCTCATTGGATCTGATGGTGTGGAAGGCAGGAAATCCATCAGTAGGTGGTGCTAGAGCCAATGGGAGGCAGAGCCAGCTAATTCTGGCTTTGCCCCCCGTCCTTCTCCAGGGTTTCCCTGGACTGATTATAAGTAAGAAGGCAGGCAGACATGGGATGGGAGGTGAGGGTAGGCTGGGGTGGGTGGGGCCTTAGCTGCCAAGTATCCCGTTTTTCATGGGAAACCCCCGGATTTTAATCCGATTCCTGCTGTTCTCCCGAATGGAAAAAAATCCTGGAAATCCCCCGGATTTCCTACCTGCCACGGAGCCTCCATTTTGGATGCTGCTCTGACCCTGTGTGGGCACCGGAAATAGGGCAGAGTGGCACCGGAAGTCACTTCTACGTATGCCTGGTGGCCATCTTGGTGGTGGCTGCGGCGGCCATCTTGGTGGTGGCCGCCACCATGCGGCCACCACCAAGATGGCCACCGGGCATGCGTAGAAGCAACTTCCGGTGCTGCTCTGCCCTATTTCTGGTGCCCACACAGGTCAGAGCGGCCCGGAAGTTGCTTCTACGCAACTTCCGGTGCCGCGCCGCTGGTTTGGGGTGGGGCAGTGCCCCACTAGCCCCTGTGGACCAGCCTCCGCCGCCATTGCGGCTTTGGACTGTGCAGCAAAATGGGTTTTGTACTACTCCAGTGATCTATGAAGCACACTGTGTGAGCACAAAGTAATTGCATTCAAAAGAGAGTAATCACAGGCACCATGTCAGGGTCAGGCATTACAAGACCCCAGTGCTCTAGGAAAATGACTAGGCAGTGGCAAAAAAAACCCACCTTCCAACACCATCAGAACCAAGCCCAAAAGCGGCCTGTGTAGCTGGCATAACAAATAATTGTCAAGAATAATTAGAAGTTGAAAAAATAAGATGACTGCAGAAGAGTCCAGCAATCCCAAAGAACAATCACAGTTTTTGTGTGTGCCCTCCTGCTGCTCCAGCCTGAGCCTTTGTCCCCCTTTCACCAGCCTAACCGGGCCAGTTCAGGATGCATGTTCATGTGTGTGTGTGTGTGTGTGTGTGTGTGTGTGTGTGTGTGTATCAGCCACTATTAGGAAGTGGCCCCCAGCAGGTTTCCACTGGGGTGATGTGGCCTCCACTCCTGATATTGGGCCTTGGGACAGAAGGGTCCTGCAGAGGTGCCCGAGGCTGACAAGTCCTTGGGACAGTGAACCCCCAAAGGCAGGAAGTTTGTGGAGGTGGTTCTTTCCAATTAATCAGAGCTGGGAAGCCTGATCTTTAGTGGCAGGTTTTCTGTGGAGTTGGAAATGACAATGTGAGCTCCTTAGCACAGCCTCTCAGCTCACACTCTCCCACAAGGGCATTAAATTAGAAAGAAACATTTCTTCTTTTTTGCTAATTTGAAATGCTTTCTTAAAGGGTAGCGCTGGCTGCTGTACCAAGTAAGAGAGGACTCTTTGTTAGAGCTTTTCCTTTCTCACAGACAGGATTCTTCATATTGTCTCCTGAAACTCAGACTTTAGGAACCCAACCCAGACTTTAGTCCTGCCCAGTGCCCAGTGGAATAGGACATCCTGGGGATGGTTTGAGAGTGTCTCTGAGGGGTGGGGCTTGCCTCTTTTTCAATGCAAACCCCCTTCCTCCCACTTTGCCCTCCTACACTCAGAAGAGAAGACAGTGAAATTAGGCAAGTCACTCCCACCCACAGCAGAGTTGCTTAGAAACCTGGGTGGTGGGTGCTCTTTAAGATGAGAAAGTAGCAGGAGGGAGAGAGGGAAATTTAGAGATTCCCTGCAAAATGAGACCTTGTGCCTAACTTATAATTTATAACGGCATCTGTTCCATTTTCACAGAGTTTGCATTTGAAAAGTCGGCAGAGAACTCCTGCAGTTTCTTCACCAGGACTCGAGTCCTCCTCCCCCAGCAGAGAATTCCTTACTCCAAGGAGCAGGCAGCAATGGTTCCAGGTCCCAGGACAAAGCCTCCTCCAGCCTTGCAACCCAAGAGACCTGGAGCAGGAGATGCAACTGATCACAAGAACCTAAGAATCTAGAACAGGCTGCTGGAGCCAGCCAATGACCCATCTTGTCCAACATCCTGTTCTCACAGGTGTCAACCAGGTACCTGTGGAAGCCAGCGAGGAGGACCCAAGCATAAGAGCATTCTCTCCTCCTGTGGCTTCCAGTAACTGGCATTTAGAAGCATTGCTGGTTCCAACTGCAAGTAGCCATTGGTAGCTCTCTCTTCTACAAATTTGCCCAATTCTCTTTTAAAGCCATCCAGGTTGGTGGCCCTCACTGCCACCTGTGGGAGCAGTAGATCAGAAGAGAGAGATTCTGCATGCCCAGCCAATGCTCTTCCTCTGGGCTATGGTCTCTGAGCCGGGTGGAGAAACTGCAAGCCTAGAGGGAGCCCAAGACATTCATTGACCATGGACATGCCACCTCCCAGGACAATGCTATTGCAAGTGTCCAACCCAGAGCTCCTTACGGTGAACTGCTACTGAGTATTGGGCGAGAGTGGGTCTTAGGATTCGCAGGAACATAGGAAATGGCCTTATGTCAAGTCAGACTTAGGCCAGTATTGTCTACCACTGACTGGCAGCAGTGCTCTAGGGATTTAGACAAAGGAGGAATGACTGCTGGAAGGAGCGCTGAGAAAAGAAACGCCATGGTGCACCTGCCCCAGCTGCAACTAAACATGTCTCTCCCATATCAGTCTCTACAGCCACAGCAGACGCTGTAACTCTGCAATGGTTTGACTTTAGCACTGATGGCTCACTTTTCCGTTGTCTGAGACAGTCGGATGTCAATATGAATATAAATAAATGACTCTCCCAGCCTACTTGGAGATGCTGTTGGGGGATTGAACTTGGAAGCTTCTGCAGGCACAGCAGATGCTCTTCCAGGCATCCAGCTGCTTTTCTAGGGCTGGGCTTTTAATCCATGTTCAGATGACATTATCCAAAATACAGATGTATCCCTGTAGTTTGTTATAAGAGCCGGTGTGGTGTAGTGGTTAGACTGTCGGACTAGGACCTGGGAGACCTTAGTTCAAATCCGCACTCGGCCGTGAAGCTCACTGGGTGACTTTGGGCCAGTCGCTGCCTCTCAGCCTAACCTACCTCACAGGGTTGTTGTGAGGATAAAACGAGGCAGGGGAAAACTACTTTGAGCTCCTTGGAGAAAAAGGAGGGATAGAAATGCAAAAAATGAATAAAACAGTTCAAATTCAAACAGTGGAAGAAGAAAGGTAAAAGCAGGGGGGCTGTCACTGAACTTGTAGTGTTGCAGGATGTGGGGGCTGAACCATAGCTGCCAAGTTTTCGCTTTTCTCGCGAGGAAGCCTATTCAGCATAAGGGAAAATCCCTGTAAAAAAGGGATAACTTGGCAGCTATGGGCTGAACTCAACTGATCTCCTGCGACTCCTTCCATTCTTGTGATTGTAAATGTGGGTCAAGGAAGGTTGGCCAAGTTTAGCCAGGCAGATCCCCTTTGTTAGGGAAATTATAGGCTGGTGGCTCAGACTAGCTGGCTTTGACAATGGCAGAGGAAATGGCCAGAGAGAAGCAGGTAACAAAAGGACAGACTTGGCAGGTGTTTTTCTTTTTTGGAGGCAGACACAGAAGGGAGTCTGAAAAAAAGTTACAGGTACTTTTGGGTGGGTGCAGCTGCCTGTTCCTCGGCAAGACCCGATATGGGTGCAATGAACTTAGTCTGCCTGCTGGAGGGGTTGAACGGCTGCAACGTGTATATTTGCAAATGAACACAAATGTTACAAAAAATGCCAAAAGCCTCCCGTGGCCTCATTCCAAAAAGAGACCAAACCTGGTGCACATAATAATACTTTGGAAAGAGAAGCTATGTTGTTGCAAGGAGTCTTTCATTTTGGGGAAGGGGGAACAAAGCGCCGATTCTCCCTTGGATACCTGATCCTCAAAGGCGAGAGAGGGGATGGAGGAAGGGGTGTGTGATTGTGGGCAGAAGGGATGTGGGGAGAAAGTTTCACAAGCTCCTGCGTGGTGCTGGAATCTAATCCTCTACATGTGGGCATGGGGCTCCTAGCCGTGCCCATCGCTGGGTTCCGTGCCAGCACCAGTCTATTTTATCCTCTGACATTTATCTTGGATTTTTTTTAAAAAAATACAAAACCTCCCCTCTATTCATTAAAACCCTAAGATAGTTCCCATGGCAACCACCTAGTCATGTGGCATCCAGAAATATTCTCAGACGTCGGAGGAAACACCGTAAAAAATAATATTTAAGCAAAGAGAAAAGGATCCTGGATTGCTTGGAAAGTGGCGCCCACACTCTGCCACCCTCCCACGGGGCTCTGCCAGTGGAGAACGGGGCCTTTTCTGGGCATCGTGGAGGAAAAATGGGCTTGCCTGCTTCTGGCTGACCTGTGAGGTGGAAGCTGAGACGCTTTTGGGGCAGGTAGGTTGGAAGGCAGGGAGATCAAGAGCAGGTGGAGTCAGAACCAACGACAGGCAAAGCCAGCCCTGATTGGTTGTTAGGGAGAAGACAGCACCCCATTCATAAGAACGTCAGAAGAGCCTGCTGGATCAGGCCAATGACCCACCTAGTCCAGCATCCTGTTCTCACAGCTGCCAAGTAGATCTGCATGCAGGACCTGAGCACCAGAGCACTCTCTCCCCTCTTATGGTTTCCAGCAACCGGCATTCAGAAGCATTACTCTGGCTAGTAGGCTTTGATAGCCTTTTCCTCCACGACCGAAGTGGTGGAGGACTGAAGATGGATTACTAACTCCTGAGTCCCACTGGTTTGTCCCAACAGAAAGTACACCGGACAGTTTGAATGCAGAAACCCAGCCACTTAAGAACATAGGAAGAGATGCACACTGCTGGATCAGGCCAAAAGTGCCCCACCAAGTCCAGCACCCTGTTATCACAGTAGCCAACAAGATGCCTGCCTCTTCTGGGAAATCTGCAAGAAGGACCTGCAAGCCCAGGAACAATCTCCCGTCCCACAGTTTCAAGCAACAGGTGGTGTTCGGAAGCATTGCTGCCTCTGACGGTGGAGACAGAGCATAGCCATTGTGGCTAGTAGCCATTGATGTCCTTGCTCATGCCATGGATTTGTCTAATCCTCTTTTAAAGCCATTTAGGTTGGTGGACATCAATGCCGCCTGTGGAAGCGAGTTCCACAGTTCCTTTAGGGAGGGGAATGTGTTTGAACTATGTGGTGTGTGCACATCCACAGGCAAATGTTTTCTTGGCAGGACAAAACAGCGAGAGGAAAAACTTCCCAAGGGTCTTTTCTGTCTGGCGTCTGCTCTTAAAGGCTCAGTAAAGTGAGTGTTGTAACTCCAAGGGATGCTCAGTGGCGACCTCTAATTTGGGGGAGAGAATCTTATTTCTGGGGAGAGGGTTGAGCCCAAGGAGCAAGGGTCCCCAGTCTCTCTAATGAACATAAAGGTAAAGGTAAAGGGACCCCTGACCATTAGGTCCAGTCGTGACTAACTCTGGGGTTGCGGCGCTTATCTTGGTTTATTGGCCAAGGGAGCCGGCGTACAGCTTCCAGGTCATGTGGCCAGCATAACAAAGCCGTTTCTGGCGAACCAGAGCAGCACACGGAAATGCCATTTACCTTCCCACCAGAGCAGTACCTATTTATCTACTTGCACTTTGATGTGATTTCGAACTGCTAGGTTGGCAGGAGCTGGGAGCGACCAACGGGAGCTCACCCCATCGCGGGGATTCGAACCGCCGACCTTCTGATTGGCAGGGCCTAGGCTCTGTGGTTTAACCCACAGCGTCACCCGCATGAGAGGGACAAATTGGCCACTTTTTATTACTCTGCTCAGCTTTTTATTTTAACAACCTTAAGTTCAGTTCCCACCCCCCTTTCTGACCAGTTTGCAATTTTTCACCATCATGATTTTAGTTTGCTTTCCTTATAATATGCACATTTCAATGGGTAATGCTGCCTAATAGACAATATAATGTTATTTTCACAAATATATGCATTTTTATGCACCCCCCCTCATTTACACATAGGTTCTTGGTATGCATTTTTCGGGGTTGGAAAATTGCCCCACAAAATTCGAGAGAGCGAGGATCACAAAACAGAGCTCAACTTGGCTTCATGTATTGCTTCAAGACCTGTGAATTGGATAGCCAAGCCAGATTCCTCCCTCTCCCACATTTGCACTGGTCTCTGCATTACCACACTAAAAGTGGGTGGAGTTCCCCCCCTCTCTGCTAGGAGTTGGCTTGAGCAATAATGCTGGGAGTTTCTGCAAAGCTCTCGCTTGTTCCTGGATCCCTGACAGTCTCCTGTTAAGGGGCCCTGAGCTGCCTCTCATCTCCCTCCACCCTTTGACAGCTTCCTTCCACTCCAGCCTTTACCATCCACTTCCTTTGCGCGCAGGCAGACTTAATAAGCAGTTTGAAAGGTGACTGAGCTCCGCCGGAATGCGAGAAGCAGGGAAACAGGAAGGCCTGTTGAATTCTGACACAGATATTGTCATTCCTCTGGTGCATGCAATTATCCCAAATCTTCCTTATGTCCGATCCAATTTTCATAGTGGGCGGGTGGGGGGGGGAGGGCTGTGCATGAAGAACTGGTAGTTGCACATAGCAGCACAGACTCTTGAGCGAGCTGCGGAGGGAAACAGAGGCTGAATAGACACTCGAGTGCAGCTCTCAGTCAACGCTGCATGGCGCCCAAGGGGACAAGCATTTTGATGTGCATTCACACACTTCATGCCCTAACTGGAAGGCCCCACAGCAAAGTCTTGCATGACGCAAGGTGCCAAAGGGTTCCAGTCCCACTAGGAAACCTCGATCCAATAGAGAGAGGTCATTTCTAGCTAATTAAAGGTAAGAACTTAAGTATATCAGTGTCCAATAGGAAGCCCACAAGCATGACCTGAACACAAAAGCAGGGCTCTCTGCACATGTGATTTCCAGCAACTGGCATTCCGAGCTAGACTGCCCCTGGTCATGGAGGTTCTTCTCTCACAGTAGACCTCCATATGGAGAGCCCTGCTGCATTGGATCAAAGGCCCATCTAGGCCAGCATCCTGTAAGCCCATAAGCAGGACCTCAGCATAAGACCAGAACCCATAAGCAAAGACATTCGTTCACACCTTTCTTAGCATCCCGCCCAGAAAGGTTGATAGGCAGGAGGCAAGAAAATTAGGTTCGGTTCAGATTTTAATGCACATTCACCTAATTTGCACTTTCTGAAGTTGCACGTGAACTGAAACACACAGCAGTCTCTTGAAATGGACGCTTCCCTGAATTTTGCAATGCAGTTCACCCCCCCCCCCACGAGCATGGACATGCAATGCATAAAATACATACATTAAGGGAATTTCCTTGCAAAAGTGTTGCTGTTAGGCAAAACTGCAAACGAAAATGTGTACATTGGGACACTAAAATGCTGATGAATTTTCTTAGGCACTTGGGGGGGGGGAGAAATTTGGGATGCAGGAGTGCAGCAAGCAGAACCCAAGAAAATGAGAAGCTGAGCAAAATGGAAATGGACTACTAATCTGTCTCACCCTAGCCTTGAACACCTGGTGGTGGTAGTGATGGGGCTGTTCAGAGCCAATCCTCTAGGGCAGGCACCCTCAAACTTGGCCCTCCAGATGTTTTGGGACTACAACTCCCATCATCCCTAACTAACAGGACCAGTGGTCAGGGATGATGGGAGTTGTAGTCCCAAAACATCTGGAGGGCCAAGTTTGAGGGTGCCTGCTCTAGGGCGCGGCTAAGGGGGCATTAACCCTTTGCCCCTATTGTGGTCCTAAACCAGATTGGGGACTCTGGGCTTGCAAAAGAAAAGGAAAAAAATCCCAATTTGCCTCTCATCCTTGCAGCTGACTTGTGAACTTTGTCCCACTTCAAGGTCCTACTTCAGGGACCCACCTCCTTGCCTCCTTGCTTCTCGCACCAGAGAGAGGATGTTTTTGGTTGTGGTGCCCAGAATTTGGATTTGCCCCCCCCCCCCAAAGTCAGCCCTGGCCCCACTCGCTCCTCTCTTTCAGGCAGGCAGCAAATTGCTGTTATTTTGTTGGGCCTTCTCCAGCTCTTGCTGCATTTCCTGCATTTGCTGCTTTTCACTGTTGCTATCGTGTGGTTTTGCTTTTAGGTTTTTCTTACTGGATATATTGCTTTATTACCGGTTTCAGCTGCTTCATTTGCATTTTTAGAAAGGCTGGAAAGGAATCCCACTAACAAATCACTAAATGCATAAATAGTGAGCAACATGAACCTGAAGTATAGAGGAAGGTTCCCAAGATAAGCCAGCCTGGATGCCCTCCAAATCTTTTGGACTACAATCCCTATCACCCCCAGTCACTGGAGACTCCCGTCAGCTGTAGCTGGCTGGCTGGGGATGATGGGAGTTGTAGTCTGGAGGCCACCATGTTGGGGAAGGCTGCATTAAAGCAGGCACCCCCAAACTGCGGCCCGCCAGATGTTTTGGCCTACAACTCCCATGATCCCTAGCTAACAGGACCAGTGGTTGGGGAAGATGGGAATTGTAGTCCAAAACATCTGGATGTTTGGGGATGCCTGCATTAAAGGATGAGTGTCCATACTGGAATATATATATTTTTTAATGCATCCTTTTAAACATCCCCCAAATGACAAACTACATACAACGCTTTCTCAAAAACCAGGGCTGTTGAAACATATGGGCTCATTTGCTGGTTTCTGAGTATTGGCCTTATCACCTCCATGCAGGTGGTTTCTATGGATCATTTCCTCTAAATTACAGGTGATCATCTAGCACAGGGCAAACTGTGTGACACTGCTTTCGGCTTATCTGTTTAATTTTATTTAACAAAAGGTGTAAGAACATTAGAACATCCTGCTGGATCAGGTCAAAGGGGGCCCATCTACCGTGTTTCCCCGAAAATAAGACATACCCATAAAATAAACCGTAGCTTATTTCGCCCAATTGCTCCAATTGCCTTAAGGTCAACCCTGATCAGACTGTGCAGGGGTTGGACTGACAACTGGTATTCAGAAGCATTCTGAAGACAGAGCATGGTCAACACAGCTAGTAGCCACTGATACCCTTATTCTCTCACATGAATTTTAATCCTCTTTTAAAGCCATCCAAGTTGGTAGCCAAAAACACCTCTGCTTGATTGCAATAAAACCTCTAAGCAGTTTAACACAAAAATATTAAAATTACGAATAAAAACAGTTAAAAACAAGTAATCAAAGGATAATTAAAATTGACTGAAGTCTAAAGACAAATTAAAACATACTAACATCTATGCATCTGGATAGCCTTGCCAAGCAAAAGTTTTTTAAGCAGGTACGGAAAAGCGTCCACTGAAGGCATCTCCCTGGTGGCAATTGTCAAGGCGTTCTAGAGTGTATGCTTTGCTACCCTAAAAGGCAGATTTCTTAAAAGTGGGGTTGTAGCCAATGCTAAGCCTATTCAGGGTAGACCCACTGAAATAAAAGATTTAGGTCCATTTATTAGGGACCCAGGTGGCACTGTGGTTAAACCACTGAGCCTAGGGCTTGCTGATCAGAAGGTCGGCGGTTCGAATCCCTGTGACGGGGTGAGCTCCCGTTGCTCGCTCCCAGCTCCTGCCAACCTAGCAGTTCGAAAGCACGTCAAAATGCAAGTAGATAAATAAGAACCGCTACAGCGGGAAGGTAAACAGCGTTTCCATGTGCTGCTCTGGTTTGCCAGAAGTGGCTTTGTCATGCTGGCCACATGACCTGGAAGCTATACGCCGGCTCCCTCGGCCAATAATGCGAGATGAGCGCGCAACCCCAGAGTCGGTCACGACTGGACCTAATGGTCAGGGGTCCCTTTACCTTTTTATTTCAGTGGGTCTGTGCTGCTGGCATCCGTCTGTCTCGAGAGACAATGGAGTGCTCCTCCGGGGGGCAAAGGCAAACCGCTGTGTTAGCAACACTGAAGTGACCTCTCTGAGGTGCAAAGCCTGGGCAGTGTGGCTGGGCTGCTCAGGGACATCTTCAGAAACATAAAACTGGGTGGCACAACCAGACCACTAAGAGGGTCAACCAGATGGGCGGGTGGGCCTGGGGTGCTCATGCCCCCTCCACACGAGACAGGCACATCCATGGCCACTTGCCTCTCCCTGGTTCTCCCTCTCCTCCCCTGCCATGATGAAGGGGACCACTGCCATCCATGGAACACCCCACATTTTGCTGCCCTCTGCCATGTCTCTTCTTGGCCCCCAAGGCTCTGGGGAATTGCACCCCAGAAGGCAGCCGTGCTTTTTTTGGAGCAATTTTGTAAAGAGAGAGGGAAAAAAAACCCCAATGAAAAATGAGCATGCATGGAAAAAAAACCCAATGAAAAAACCCCAATGAAAAATGAGCATGCATGGAAGGGATGCTGTAATCACTGCAGAGCGACTGACAGGCAGATCCAAGGGAAATGTGCTCTTTTTTTTTTACACAGATGTAAATTTAGAAAAATGACAAGGAAGGGAAGAGAGAGGGTTTTGATTTACGCCAATACCAAGAGCACTGGAGTGTGAGCAGTGTGCGTGTGCTTAGAGAGAGTAGCCTGAGCAATTATATTTAAGGGTGGGGGTTCATAAACATAAAGGGTTGTAGCCAACTGAATTTTTACTCATGTTAGACCCACTGATGGGTGTATGGGCTGTTGGGGGAGGGTGGGGAACACGTCATGCTCCTTCTGAGGTAGTTTGTCCACCTTGGGTCTCCACCCTGCACTTGGCTCTCACCTGAGAGACAAATAAATGGTCACCACTACTGTCACCTCCCCAGCTTCCCTGTCCTTGCTGGGAAGACCTTTCCCCACCACCATCACTGCCACCACCCCGTCCTGACAGGAACCATGGGGTTAGGGAGCGCAATACTTGCCACTGCCCAAACCTTCATCCTTGCCAGACTGCTCTCTTCTCTCTCCATGCTGCCCTTGGGTAACTTCATCAACAACATGGGTCCATAGCTGCCAAGTCTCCCGTATTCCCCGGGAAACCCCTGTTTTTCCGGCTGTCCCCAGCCGAAAAAACGGATTTTTTTTTGTTTTCCCCGGGTTATTCTGGTGCGGCAGCCATTTTGGAACAGGGCAGAGCAGCATCAAAAGTAGCTTCTGAGCATGCTCCACCCAGTTCCAAAATGGCAGCAGCGCTACTTCCGGTCTGCTACTTCCGGTCCAGTCCCTTATTTCTCAGGCCGGAACTTGGCAGCTATGCATAGGTGCAACCCTGGAATCTGAATCAATGCATTCAGCCTGGACCATGTGGTGCCAGCAGGTTTTGATATAGCCAAAGAAAGACTTGCAGGAGGTGGAGTCTGGAATGGAAGAAAAAGGTGGCTACTCCTGGCTTTGCCTGGGCAAGTGCTCCCTTCATTTAGCTAACCTGTTGGCTAACCTGTGACCCTCCAGATAACAGTCTTGGCCTCCAAGTTCCCTCAAGCCCTGGTCAGCCCTGGTCAGCAGAAACAATGGTCAGGGATGATGTAGACTAGCAACAGCTAGAGCAGGGGTGTCAAACTCAAATTCATCGGGGGCCGCATCAGCAGTTTGGTCACCCTCAAAGGGCCGGTTGTGTCTGTAGGACTATGTGTCCACTCTATATTATCATAAATTATTGTCACTGCATTCAATTATTACTGTTTTTTTGTAATAATGTAAGCTCATTCCCACCCCCATGCGGATCACATTCCTGCGTCATGGCGCGTGTGTGGGAGGGGATGTAAACGAGGGAAATTTGAACAAAGGTGGGGATCGGCGGCTTCGGGGGGGGGGGCTCAACTAAACCTTCGGCAGGAAGGAGAAAGCCACTGCTGGGATTAAAAACCTGCAGATGGAAAGAGGGCTTCCCTCTCCCGCCCTGCGCACACCCAAACCCCGCTAGGCAGGATGCCACACGCTGCAACCCACCCCATGCTTTGGAGAGGGGCAGGAACATGCGGTGCAGCGCCAACTCCCTGCTTTGCTTTTGCATCCTCCCTCCTCAGCGCCAGAGTCCCTTCCCCTCGCGCTGAGGGAGGGCAGCGGATTTCCCGAGGAGGAAGGCGGCGGCAGCCCCAGCATCTTCGCCTCAGAGCTGCTCTTCCCCCCCACCCGCGCTGTTGTCGTCTTCGCCACCGCCTCTCCCTACCGGGACTGCAGGCAGAGGAGGCTTGAAAACCTCCCCCCCCCAAAATCCCCCTCCCACCTACTCAAACCGCGAGGCGACTCCATCTGGAGCCCTACATCACAAGGGGCTGAGAGGAGGCGGCGGCAGAGGGGGAAGAGCAGGAACCCGTGCCGTCGCCGCCGCCTCCCTACCGGCCGCCCCCCAGGGAGCAGCTCCGCCGGAACTGAGAAGCCAAAGGGCGGCTCGGGGGTGGGGGGCAGAGCAAAAGCCAGGCACCCTCCCGAGTGTCTATGAGGAGAAAACGGGGGAAGAGGGAAGAAAAACTCGGCTCCATCAAGAGAGCGACTGTTGCGCTTCGCCTACTTCCCCCTCAGGCTCACTCCGCGTCCCTTTCGTCCGCTCACTCGCCCACCTCCCGGATGCAGCCGAGGAGAGGAAGGGAAGCGGCGGGCGGCGGCTCCCCAGTGCCGCCTCACTCGCTCTCGGAGACAACAGCAAAGCCCGCCAAAAAAAATCCAGCGCTGCTCCGTCCCGGCACCAACTTTGCCGGCGGCGCCTGTAGGGCTTTCATACCTCCTTGGCGGGCTTCCTCCTCCTCCTCCTGCATCTCACTTCCCCGTATGGCCGCTGTGCCACCGCCTCCTTCAGCCTCATTCAAAATTGAAATTCCCTGGCCAAGGCCGTCAGCGCGGCTCCAGCGCCCCGGCCTCCGCCTGCAGCCCCGCCCCCGGTTTTGACCCTCGGCCAATCACAGGCTCCAGAACTACTGTCAGCGGCTATTGTCGGCGGCAGCTAGGCGGGCCACATGACGAGGTCTGGCGGGCCGGATTAGGCCCCCGGGCCTTGTGTTTGACACCCGTGAGCTAGAGTGTCACAGGTTAGCCACCCCTCCTTTTGGACTGCCTAGGCTGCCCTGCATCTTATTTCCAAATCTATTTGAGCTCTGGGATTGCTGCAGAATGTTGCCTCTTTCCTAGCCTGGAAAGCCCTTGTTGTTGTCAAAGTCGAGTGGGTTTTCTCCAGCATCTGCATTCCCTGAATTCCCATCCAATGGCATAAGACTATGTACTAGCATGCCCGGGGGAAACATTGGGCGGGGGGAGGGAAGACATGCTCCTTTCCATATGTTCATTTGCTTCTGAGGGGCGCAGCATGCGCTTTCCCTGAAAGGAGGGCTGGTTCTCTCTCTCTCTCTCTCTTGATATAATGTTTTACTTAATTTTATTTCAGTGTCCAATTCTACAATACTGATGACTTCCTGCTCACTCACCATCAATGTTTATAATCAAGCTTACAGACAACTGCGTTTTTAAATTCCCTCATGTCCAATTGCACCCTCTTTAACCTATTTCTTATTGTATTCTGCTTCCCCCCCTTAAACGTCAAACCCTGCAGTGGACTTCACATAGGGGAAAAAACCTTTTAAATAGACTACAAAAGGTTTCTAGTCCTCCTTGAAAAATTCTAAGAATCCGTGCTTTCAGTTTTGCCATCTCTGCATATTCCAGGATTATCACCAGCCAGTCTCCCTTTGAGGGTATTTTCTTATCCTTCCACTTCTGTGCATAAAGATTCCTTGCTGCTGTGGTTACATACATAAATACAATTGAATTGTTCTTTGGGATTTCACTGCCCAGTGTCCCCATCAGGAAGGCTTCTGGCCTCTTGGGAAAGGTCAGCTTATTTTTTAAAATTCTTTATTATTACCATCATATCTCATGTACCCAAAGGCCTTGGTCTGAAAGTAGAGCTGATTCTCAAAGTTCTGACCAACCAGCAGCCAATGTTACAGCAGCAGGGTCTTCTCTTTCGAGCCTTGATTGGCTACATGTTTTGTCTGGGTCATCACGATGGCCCCCATTCTTTGATTCTTCCCCAGGAAGGAGCAGTCTACTGCATGAGTTGGACTCCTGGCATAAGAGGCAGAGGTTCTGGGTTCCAGTCCAGGCCACAGTGCCACAGCTGGGCCTGCACCAGAGCTAAGGATGGGGGCAAGATTCAATCCACCTCACGTTTACAGGAGAAGCTATCAAACCCACACATTCTGATACAATATGCAAACTGGAACATATTCACACTTCTCTGAATTTTGCAAGGCAGTTCTCCAACCATATGTGTACTCCAGCATATGTGTACAAAAATGCATATGTTTGTGGAAATAACATACCTATGTTTGGGAAAGCTGCTTTGCAAAAATGTATATTGTTGTGAGTTTGGGGTGGGGTGGGGGTGTCAGGCTGTAGGCCTGAACCCCCTTTCTAATTCCTGGATCCAGCAGGGATTCCATTGCTGGACTAGCCAGGCCAGCATGGTAATGTTCTGCTAAGTATGGGTCATTAAGGTGACAAAGGAAGTGGCTCTGTGCCAGAAAACAAATGAGTGTCCCCACTCCCTCATGTGGCTGGTAGTTAGAAGAACAAAAGCCAGAGCCAAAGTTGTGTGAGAGAGAAGGAGGCTGCAGGGAGAAGCATGAGAGTGAGAGCTATGCCTGATGTCTGCTGGAATCCAAGACTGTGGCTATGGGAGAAGCAGGGCATTATTGGGGTGCTAATGCTGTGAGCCCCTCCATCGTAGGCTCAGGTTGTATATATGTGTAAATAAACCATATATCCTAAAGACACTTCAGTCTCTGCTGGTGTTCATTCCAAGGAAACCAAACCCTGGGTAAATGCCTGGAACCCCTGCAGTCTCTCACTGCTCTGATATTGGGGTGGCGTGCAACAGTGTATTAGGGAAGGTTGCATTCAAACATGTGTCTGTCAGGAGAAATGTGCACTAAAATGCTGGTGAATTTTCATGAGGGCTTTTTAAGAAAAATTGAAAACAGATGTGGAAATGTGGAGATTTGAAACAACTGGAAGACTGGAAAAAAACCAGACACTTGAAGAAACCACAGGAGCTGAAAATATGAAACTTTGCTCATCCCTCCAAGAATGCAGTCAGGTTAGCTGACTTCCCCATTTTCCTTCCTCACTTCTGCCTTTTATTATTTCCCCCCACTAGATTTCATCAGGATTTCTGGGTGATGCAGAGCCTCATGCCCCCTTCCAAACCTCTACTTTATAATAATACACAATGTTAAAGGCACTTGTCTGTGAGTTGGATGACTGGAGTATGCTGCTGGTGTGTGCAAAAGGATGGAGGGGTGTGTGTGTGTGTGTGAGTGAGAGAGAACGCACTTGAGGGTGTGATTGTGTGTGTGTGTGTGTGTGTGTGTGTGTGTGTGCATAAGTGAAGGAGAAAAGGTGCAGGTGATAGAAGCTGGCCAGTTAAAGCAGTCCTTGGAAACTCAGAGGGAACTCCTCCTACCATGATCTTTTAAAAAATGAATAAGTGTGTGTGTGTGCATGCATGTGCGTGCGTACATGGAGAAGTCTACATTGCAACAATGATTCATGCTCCTATCCTGGAATCTGTGGGATAATTACAACCTACACAAGGTAGTTTAGAAAAGCCAAAAACAATATAGAAGAAGAAAGAGCCAAGGAGCTGACGGAAGATGATGGGTAAGCTCCATCATTTGTTGCTTAGTTCCTCTCACTTAAAAGGAACTGGATTAGACAAATGCAAAGAGGATTAGACAAATCCATGGCTATTGATGGCTACCAGTCATGAGGGTTATTCTCTGTCTCTACAGCTGGAAGCAGCTGTTACATGTCACCCCAATCTCTGAGCAGTGCGAGATTCCAGTGGTACCAGGTGTGCTTAGCAGAGTCTGTGTTTCCGTTTTGCGCAAGGAGGCAGAGCAGAGACTGTGGAGTCTTTTATGATACAGTGCTACCTCGGGTTGCGGACCCGATCCGTTCCGGGGTGCCATTCGCACTCCGAAAAGTTCGCAAGCCAAGCGGTGCTTTTGCGCATGCGCAAAAGCGTGATAGAGCACTTCTGCACATGCGCGAACCAAGCAGAATGCTTCTGCGCATGCGCACATGGGAAACCCAGAATTAAACACTTCCAGGTCCGGCGCGTTCGCAACCTGGAAGAATGCAACCCGCAGCAGACGCAACATGAGGTATGACTGTACATATATGGTTTATTTACACATATATACAACCTGTATCTGGGATGCGGGTGGCGCTGTGGGTTAAACCACTGAGCCTAGGGCTTTGCCGATCAGAAGGTCGGCGGTTTGAATCCCCGCGACGGGGTGAGCTCCCGTTGCTCGGTCCCAGCTCCTGCCAACCTAGCAGTTCAAAAGCATGTCAAGTGCAAATAGATAAATAAGTACCGCTCTGGCGGGAAGGTAAACGGCATTTCCGTGTGCTGCTCTGGTTCGCCAGAAGCGGCTTTGTCATGCTGGCCACATGACCTGGAAGTTGTACGCCGGCTCCCTCGGCCAATTATGCGAGATGAGCGCCGCAACCCCAGAGTCGGTCACGACTGGACCTAATGGTCAGGGGTCCCTTTAACCTTTTACCTTAACAACCTGTATCTAGATAGAGAGAGTGCAGAGCATTCACATCCCAAGAGGGTCCTATTCTTTCCATTGCTGCAGCCTTTGAGTCCAAGAGACTCCAAACATTGTGTCTCTTTACTCTTTGCAGAATAAAACAAGCCTTCCCTCTTTCTGCTCTGGCACGCACTCCCAAGCTTGCAAAAATGGCACTTTTTCTGTTCTGTGCTTGGCCCCTATAGAGCCTTATGTTACATGCAAACAGCAGCTTCTTTTTTTATTGTTAAAGAAACAGGAAATGTATAATTTTGCCCTGAGAAGGTGGTGAGTCTTCTAGGAAAGTCTCCACTGAACATTTGGGCAAGGGGACCCTCTGGAGAACTGGCTTCCAATCTGCTCCACATTTATTGTTAGGACCTCCCCTAAACCATAGAAATTGATAAAAGGTAGGATTTTAATTATTGGGGACGTGTAAGCTGCAGAGCTTGTGTAAGACGATACAAGTGTAAGACGATACAAGCTGCAGAGGAATTCCTGAGCTAGCCTACGTAAAATAGGGCCATTAAGAATCAACACAGGGACATTGAGAGCCATTGGCAATTCAAGAGAACTGTCCTCCCCCCTTGCCCTGAGATGTGAACAGAGATTGGGGGTTTGGAAGGTTGCCAGGGTAACTGGGTGTTATGTACTGAGCTGAATCCTAGAACAATAGGATTCAGAATCAGCGGGAGCTACCCAATCCAACTCCAGGTGGAAGTGAATCCGCAACCTGATTGGCCTGCTGGAGCAGCCAATCAGGCGGCTGGCAGAAGTGAATCTGCTACCTGATTGGCCTGTAGGAGCAGCCAATCAGGCTGCAGGCAGAAGTCAATCCACAATATAATTGGCCCACAGGTGTAGCCCTGAAGTAGCCAATCACGCAAGGCCCATTGTGTAAATAATGTATATAAGCAGATGGTTTGGGGAAAAGAGCCATTCGTCTTCTCTTCTCCTCCTTGATGACTATGAGCTGAATAAAGAGCATGAAATTCACTCTTGACTCCGAGTATATTTCACTGGCGACGAAGGTGGGATCCTGCTGAGCTGACCGCCACCACGCACTGCACCGCAGCACCGCCACCTGCTGCACCGCTGCATCGCACCGTGCATCCAGGCTTCAGCTCCAGGACCCAAGGAACCCAGAATGGCAACCGACAGCAGCTTCTCGCCATTCAAACCAGCATCAGGAGACTGGGAAGGGTACGCCGCCCGTTTCAACTTCCTCCTGCAAGCGAAAGAAGTCACCAACGATGCCATGAAGAGGGCAACATTATTCAGCGTCTGTGGAGAGGAGACGTTTGAAATCGCCCGGGCTCTCCTTGCACCTAGAGATGTTGCTACCGTCTCTTACAAAACAATAATGGAACGGCTGAAGGAGCACTTCTCACCACAGCCCTCGGTGGTAGCTTGCCGAAATGCCTTCTACGCAAAGTGGCAAGCCCCGGGGGAAACCATAACTGGGTTTGTGACCTCCCTCCGCCAAGCCGCCCGGTTATGCAACTTCTCAGAATTGGAGAACATGCTTCGTGACCGCCTCGTCGGTGGCCTGAGGGACGAGATGTTGCAACGACGCCTCTACGCCAAAAAAGACCTCACGTTCCAGATTGCTCTGGAGGAAGCCCTGGCAACCGAAGCCGCCGAGAGGTCAACGCAAGAGGCACGACCGGCCCCGCCATCCCAACCGAGGGTCTACCACGAAGACCTCACCGACGAATCCGAATCTGACAGGGAGGAAGTACACCGAGTACAGCGGCGCACTCAAGCAGCACACACACCACAGCAGCCTCGACGAGAAGGAGGGAACTGTGCAAGCTGCGGGGAGAACCACGAGAGGAGGACCTGTCGTTTCCGCAACGCAGAGTGCAGGCAGTGCAGAAAATTGGGACACATCGCCCGGGTGTGTCGGGCTCGACTCACCCGTCGACAAGCATCAGATGACCGACCCAGGAGCCCCAGGTCACACGGCACCATGCACCAAGGCAACTCGACGGAGATCACGGACTACCAGGTATTCCAGTTGCCCCATCCCAGCACAGAGAAAATTTATATAGAGGTACAGATAGAGGGAGCCCCATGCCGCATGGAGCTGGACACGGGTTCAACTCTATCCATAATCTCGGCCCGAACATTAAGGGAACTGTGCCCTAATGGGGGTCCCAAACTAAGGCCGGCCCCATTCACCCTCCGGGACTTCCAGAAACGTAAGGTCCCTACTATGGGGGTGTGGACCTTCAGGGTGCAATATCGAGGGCGAAAGCAACAATTGGACTTGCTGGTAGTTAAGGGCCCCTACGTTAGCTTACTGGGACTGGCATGGTTTGGACCTCTGGGGCTAGCCGTTACCGGGGTGAACCGCACTAGCTTACAAGTGGACGTGGACGCCATATGCAAAGAGTTTCCAGGGGTTTTCGATGGGGCATTGGGACGATATACAGGACCCCCCATTGCCCTACAGCTAGACCCCGCTGTACGACCCATCAGGCACAAGGCCCGCCGGGTCCCGTTCGCCCTGAAACCCCGCATAGACGAGGAATTGGACCGGCTCGTGGAGCAAGGAGTGCTGGAGCCGGTGCCCAACGCCCCCTGGGAAACTCCAATTGTCACACCCGTCAAGCCTAACGGTTCGGTCCGCATCTGTGCAGACTACAAATGCACCATAAACAAGGCTCTCACGGCCCATGCATACCCAGTGCCAGTGGTCAGCCATGTCCTCGCCACCCTGGCTGGGTCAAAAATCTTTGGCAAACTGGACTTGGCCCAAGCGTATCAACAGTTGCCTGTGGACGAAGCCACAGAGGCTGGAGGTCGCACTGGTACCATCCACTTCTACGGCGGCAGCCATCCGGGTACTACGTAAGCTGTTTGCGACCCACGGGCTCCCTGACACCCTCGTCTCGGACAATGGAACCGCATTCACGTCAGAGGAGTTCCAGACTTTCACAGCGCAGAACGCCATCCGCCACATCCGCTCAGCACCATTCCACCCTGCCACCAATGGCCAAGCGGAGCGCATGGTGCGGACCACCAAGGACAGCCTCCGCCGCATGACACAAGGGGACTGGGAATACCGCCTTGCCGCATTTCTTCTAGCACAGCACAGCACCCCAAGCACAACGACGGGCCGGAGCCCAGCTGAATTACTAATGGGCCGGCGCCTTGCAACTAGACTGGACCGACTTCACCCCGACAGAGCTCAGGATGAGGTAGTGGTGGGGAAAGGCAGGAACCCCCGGACATTTGTGGCCCAGGACCCAGTGTATGCAAAGAATTTTGGGGCAGGCCCAGCATGGGTACCCGCCACAGTCACCAAGGTGACCGGTCCCGTGTCGTACGAGGTACTAACGGAAGGGGGGCAATGTTGGCGCCGCCACTGCGACCAGCTATGGCGACGATTCCCAGGAGGAACCCGGGAGGAGAGCGGGACAGAGGGGTCCCAAGGGGACAGCAGGGCAGTGAGGCCTGTAGAGCGAGAGGGGTGGGCAGGGGAATCAGAAGCAGTAGGCACAGAGGGGCGCCCCGAGGCTGGAAGGACACCGGAACCAGAGCTACAACCTAGTGGTTCAGTGGCACCAGACCAGACAGCCCTGGCACAGCCAGCAGCCTCGGAACACGAGCCAGAACCAGAACCCCTGACCAAGGAACACCCCAGGCCACAACGCACACGGAGGCGGCCAGCAGACCTTGGGGACTACGAATGCAACTTCCCGGGCAGGACTGTAACTTAGAGGGGAGGGGTGTTATGTACTGAGCTGAATCCTAGAACAATAGGATTCAGAATCAGCGGGAGCTACCCAATCCAACTCCAGGTGGAAGTGAATCCGCAACCTGATTGGCCTGCTGGAGCAGCCAATCAGGCGGCTGGCAGAAGTGAATCTGCTACCTGATTGGCCTGTAGGAGCAGCCAATCAGGCTGCAGGCAGAAGTCAATCCACAATATAATTGGCCCACAGGTGTAGCCCTGAAGTAGCCAATCACGCAAGGCCCATTGTGTAAATAATGTATATAAGCAGATGGTTTGGGGAAAAGAGCCATTCGTCTTCTCTTCTCCTCCTTGATGACTATGAGCTGAATAAAGAGCATGAAATTCACTCTTGACTCCGAGTATATTTCACTGGGTATGGGGTGACAGGAAAAGAGAGGGTTTCTTTAAAGCAAGGTGATCTGGCAAGAAGAAGGAAGAAGAAAGAGTGGCATCCATCTTGGGGAGGCTGGCTGAAGGTTGGCTGGGAAAGATGCCTTGGACCATGGCTACCCTGCTGTCAGGGACAATCCCCTCTTGAAATGACCATGCTGTTAGATCTGTACTCCCTTCATGCAGACTGAAAGTTTAAATAGGCGACGAAACTAAAATTACCAGATTTTTTTCAATGAATCCGGGGACACTTTTCAACTTCCTACTAAATAGATGGATTTTGTCAGGGGACTGATTTGTAAATCCGGGGACTGTCCCTGGGAAATGGGGACGTTTGGTAACCTTAGACTAAACCATGTTTCTGAAAGCTACAACAGGCTCCATCGTGTCTCCAAAGGAACACAGACCCTGGGTTAGTGCCTGGAACCCCTATGGACTCTTGCTATTGCTTGACAGAGAGGAGGGGAGGCACCCAACTTTGGGAACAATATGATAATAGCCATGTTTGATTCCAAGCTTTTGTTTTTCTATAGTGATTTGAAGCAGAAATGCACAATCGAAGAAAAAAAAAAAACCACCCAAGCCGGGCCACAGCAAATGCCATTTTGGGCACAGAAGCATCAACCAGAAGACCCACTGACTCAACCATTGCTCTCAAGTGCCATGTCTTGCTACTGCCTCACAAACAGCACCATCTCACAGTGAGTGTTCATAGCTCGGGCGTGCTTCGAGGACCTTGACAAATGTGAGGGAATATAATCGTGCAATTGGCAGCCCTGCCCCCCCCATCTCTGCCCTCCACTCCCCGCTCGCAGGACTGGAACAATGTGCCACTTCCCATCCACCTCCAAGCTGTTCCCATTAAATAAGAATAAACTTGGCAACAGTTTCCCATCCCTGGAATCTAGGACAGTGGGTTACGCGAGATAGTTGCTCTTGAATGAGCAGGGAAGAGAAAGAAGCCTTTGCCAGAGATGGAAGTCTGAATTCCACATGAGAGGTTTTGACCAGAGATATGCCGGCGGCAACGGGGGTGATGTTGGAAAGATGCCTTTGTGGCCAGGGCTTGCGATGACCTTGGAAAGGGTCAGACCTGCAGGATCAGAAAAAAACAGCGCTTGGAATTTATTTCAGAATGAAGATGGTTCTGCCTAGGGAGCTCTGCTTTCTGTCCTGGAAGCCCTAGGTGAGAAATGTGGAAGAGAACCATGTAACTTTCTTCTCATTGACCTAACTGATCACAGAATGCCATTGACCAGAGAATCACAGAACTGTAGAGCTGGAAAGGAACCCAAGGGTCATCTAGTCCAACCCCCTTCAATGCAGGAATCATAGCTCAAGAATCCCTGGTTTTTAAAACGTCTGTTTTAAAACGTCCAGTGAAAGAGAGACCATATTATGAGGGTGCAGTGGTGGTGGTGGGAGAAATTCAGACTGGTTCATGTTCTAATATGAGACTCCCTGACTCCCTGACTCCCAGCAGTGAGCCACTCTTCAAAATGTGCACTGGATTGTGCAATGCAGCACTTCAACCCGAAAATGTTTGCAAAATGCACGTATAAAGGGAAAGCGATCTATTAGCGAAAAGGACATTAAAAGGCAGGGCACTCAGGGAAAGTGCTTGCAAAAATTGTGTCCGTTAGGCAAAATTGCACATACAAAATGCACAGTGAGTTGCTTATGATTTTTTTTCTGAGGACTTAATAAAATATGAACTGATGTGAAATGTGGCAGACTCAATTTCAGAATGAGCCCAGAGGACAACCATGAGGGCAGATGCTGCAGCCTCATTGCTAATCTCTTCTCTGCTTGCTTTTTTATTTTAGCCATCTCTGCCTGGCATGGTTAACTTACGGGGTGACTGGCTGTGGGCAGCAGTGAGCACTGGTGCTCAGCAGAGAAGGACCAGGTTGGGTGGCTGCAGCTGCTGCTCTCTTCATTTCCTTGTGTGGGTGCTTGTGGGTGCGGGGATCAAAGAGACAGAGTGGTGAATTTTATCAGTTCCAGTTTCTCTCCATTTTTCATTTGTCCAGTCTTAAATTCAGTTCTCCACATTTCCACTTCAGTTTGTTATTAAAAAGAAAAAAAATCTCAATGAAGATTCATAAACTTTTCATGCAAATTTTGTCTAAGGTATATATTTTTGCAAATCCATTTCCTCCTAGTAGAATGCATTTCTGTGTGTCTTTTTACTAATGCATGCATTTTTCTACATACTGTATTGCTTGAACGGGAGAATGGCACTGAAAAATTTGGCAAAGTGTGAATTTTGAAGGGTGTTCTGTGTTTCGGTTCATGTATTGTTTCAAAAAGTGTGAATTGGGCATCTTTAAATGCAAACCGACTTGAATTTCTCTCTCTGCCGCTAACCAGGGGTCAGTTTGACCTGCTTCTCCCCCAAACCTGGCACCAGCCCTGTGTAGGGTGCCTTTGCTGGGAGGGCTGTGTGTCTCCATCTGTTTCCCCCAAGAGAAAATAGCACTCAGTACAGTGTCTAAGCACAAAATAAATATCAATTCAAGAGAGAGCATAACAGGACAGTATTGCCTGTAAACAATATTGACACTAAATAATGCAAGGAAAACTCTCGAGTAACAAACAAACAAACAAACAAACAAACAAACACACTATAAACACAGAGAATATGAATGATGCTTAATGCACAAACACAAAGAGAACTGAAATAGCTCAGTTGGCTAGAGCATGGTGTTGATAATGCCTAGGTTGCAGGTTCGATCCCTGTATATGGGACAGCTGTATATTCTTGCATTGCAGGGGGTTGGTCTAGAACAGGCATGTCCAGCTTCCAAGAGACTGTGATCTATTCCCACTGTAAAAAACCTGGCAGTGATCTACTGATTGGATTGACCAGAGTTATTGAGCTTTTTTGGGGAGGATGAGCCAAACTTGTTGAGCTTTTTTTGCGGAAGACACAGTCGAAGTCATTGAGCATTTTCTCTCTCCCTTTTATTGGGGGGGGGGGTAACAGGGTCCCATGATGGACTGGTAGATCGCGATCAATCTGTTGGATTCCCCTGGTCTACAATAATGACCCTCAGGGTCCCTTCCAACTCTACAATTCTATGATCCTGTGACAAATGGCAGATTGGTATTGCCTTGCTCAACTGGGAATGAGGTCCAGTGCACTCAGGTCACACCCTGACCATACATTTTAAGCGCATTCAACATTCCTTCCTTCCAAAGAATCATGGGAGCTGTAGTTTGTTCAGGGTGTTGCGAACTGAAGCCCGTGTGTGTGTGTGTGTGTGTGTGTGTGTGTGTGTGTGTAAAACAACAGTCTCCCCAGGATTCTTTGAGGGAAGCCATGTGCCTTAAACATGCATTAAATGTGCTTTCCGTGTATGGTGTGGATGTGACCCAAGTGTCATGCAACCACAAATGTTCAGCTCTCATGAACTGAAAAAAGAAGAAGCACCTAGCAAGGAGAACAACCCCTCTGGAAAGACAAGCCCATCACAGCAAAGCTCAGACGTGGCCACCCCCAACCTGGTGCCTGCCTGCCAGAGGTTTTCAGATGACAACTGCCATCTGCCCCAGCATGCAGTTCCTCCTGCTGTGTGGACTTTTATGGCATTTTTCTTTTTGTGCACCACAGAAGTTGCCAATATCCCAACTCATCACTCAAGCAATTTGAATGTATTTTGAACATTCCATGGCATCACGGCAGCTCAGCAAACAGCAGAGGAGGGTGGCTTAAAGGGCACAAGGAAACAACAGCTGACTTAGGCAGGAACAACCAGCTGCACCAGATGGGAGACACCTGGTTTGCCAGTAGTACATGTGAAAAGGATCTAGAGGAACTCCCTCAGAAGGTGATGGACTCTCCTTCATTGGGCATTTTTAAAGCAGACGTTGGATGATCATCTGTCAGGGGTCCTTTAGCTTTGATTCCTGCATTGCAGGGGTCGGACTAGATGACTCTTGGGTACCCTCCCAGTTCTAGGATTCTATTGTTTCTGCACACTATTCAATATAAAGCCCTATATGGCTTGGGTCCCGGCTATCTGGAGGACCGTATAGGAGCATATTTGAGCCTGCCTGGGCTTTGAGATCTTCTGGGGAGACCTCTCTCTTGGTCCCAGCCACTTCACAGGCACACTTGGTGAGTATACTGGACAGGGCCTTCTCAGTGGCTGCTCCCAGATTGTGGAATTCCCTTCCACAGGAGACTAGGCTGCCCTCTCTTTGCTTTCCTTTTGCAGGCAGGGAAAGGTCACTCCCCCTGCCATTCAGTCAGGCCTTTGGCTCCTAACTGGCTGTTCTGGCAGAACCACCGCTGATTGTTGGTTTTTTTGTATGCGTCCAATGCCCATCTGTCAGGGATTCTTTAGCTGTGATTCCTGCATTGCGGGGAGGGGCGGGGGAGGTTTGCACTAGATGTCATTTTGGATCCCTTCCAACACTGCAATTCTAGGATTCTTTGGTGGTGGGGAGAACATATGGATTCTTCAGCTTCTTGTTCTTGTATTTCAACACCCCTGCTCCTCTCTCCATTGTAGTTTAAGGCAGCCGCCAGGTTACTGCATTTCCTATACACCCTCAATGCAAATACAAGGCGATCTCTTACATCGTTAAGTTTCTAAAGGGGCTTTGATATATGTGAGGTGAGAGGTGGAACAAGCACAGTGGCATCCAGCTGGTGATGTCACAGCCACCTCATTTTGCATGTGTATCTACGACCTTCCTGGAATTCTGATCCTCCAAGCTGGCTGAGGCTAATCCATAAGCAAAATTCCAGCTTTCAGAATTTGGGCTTCAAGAGGACTTCTGCTCTGGGTGATGGGGAAGGATCGCCTCTGTTGCTGCTAAACACACCCATAGATAATTTTTTTAAAATTTTTTATTTTATTCTAAACAGTAATGCAATTTGTGATGTATGGAAGTGAGAGCTGGACCATGAAGGTGGCTGATCACCAAAGAATTGATGCTTTTGAATTATGGTGCTGGAGGAGACTCTTGAGAGTCCCATGGACTGCAAGAAGATCAAACCTATCAATTCTGAAGGAAATCAGCCCTGAGCGCTCCCTGGAAGGAGCTCCGATACTTTGGCCACCTCATGAGAAGAGAAGACTCCCTGGAAAAGACCCTGATGCTGGGAAAGATTGAGGGCACAAGGAGAAGGGGACGACAGAGGATGAGATGGTTGGACAGTGTTCTTGAAGCTACCAACATGAGTCTGACCAAACTGCGGGAGGCAGTGGAAGACAGGAGTGCCTGGTGTGCTCTGGTCCATGGGGTCACGAAGAGTCGGACACGACTAAACGACTAAACAACAACAATGCAATTTTAGTATTACTTACAGCCTGAGCCTATGATCTTTTCACCTCGGGGGTCAGCCAGGCATCCAGGCTGCTGGTGGAGAAGGCTGATGGCAAAGCTCATGCATCAAAAGAGACAGTGTGGTATAGTGGTTAGTGTTCAGACTAGGATTCAGGAGATGAGGGATCAAATCCCCACTCAGGCATGGAGCTCACTAACCTACCTTGCAGGGCTGTTGTGAGGATTAAATGAAGAGGGGGAACCATGTATGCCACCTTGAGCTCCTTGGAGAAAAAGGTAGGATATAAAATGCAATAGAATAAATAGATAGCAAGTCAAACTGAGGCAGCACCCGTTTCTATTCTGTACAGGTGATGCCCCCCACTCCCCGCCTCCAGTTTGGACATGCAGCTGCCATAGGGTTGGTTTCCTTGCGAGGAGAGAGCAAAGCTTTGCATCCAGTGCTAGTTCTACCCAAAGTGGACCCATTGAAGTGATGTGGCTAAAAATTATTCATTAATTTCAGGGGGTCCCCTTTGAGTGGGGGCATTCCCAGCTTTCTCAGGATAGCTGTCAATCCGAAAAAATAAAAGCTAAGAGTGTTGGGTTGGGGGGGATCCCAGACAAGCAGCCAGCTTAACAGTGCTAGGGAAGTGACATCAGTTTCATAGACACACACACACACACACACACACACACACACACCTCTGCCAAAGCTAGTAGATCTACTTGGAGATACCTACCCCCGTTCTTCAGCTTCTATTCAAATACATGTGGGGGTGTTCTCAGTAGCCACCAACTGTCACCGTTCACTGAAGAAACTTCTAACTATCAGAAATGATTGAGCCAGCTTGTCTTCTGTTGCTGCTCCGAAGGGCAGGACCCGAACCAATGGATTCAAATACCAAGAAAGGCAATTCTGAGTAAGCCTTGGGAATCACTTTCTGACAGCAAGAGCTGTCCAACAGTGTAACAGACTCTCTCAGTGTTGGTGGACTAGTCTGGAGGGTTTTTTTTAACAGAGGTTGGATGGCCCATCTGTCAGGGATTCTTGAGCTGCGATTCCTGCATTGCAGGGGGCTGGACCAGATGACCTTGGGGGATCCCTTCCAACTTGACCTCTCCATGCTTCTATGAAACATTTTTAGCATGCTATAAGACAGCACTCTGGCTGGGGCTGATGGGAGTTTGATTTGGTTATTTAAAAATATATCTAAGAACTGAAGCAACAACAACAGACAACTTAAACAAAATATTACAAAAATACACAGTTACATATAAAAAATGTTACATTAATACAAAGTTATTAATTGATATCTCCCTTCTGACACACCTTCCCTTTCAGACTCCGGGTTCTCAACCAGGGGCCAAACAAACTCTTAACTTGCCCACAAAATTCTCACAACGAAAAGGGATCCTGGAAACAGCAGGCATCACCCTAGTTTTTCACTCTAGACTTTCTTTTTATGGGCAGGCCCAAGGTGGATGGTGCTACTACAGGCTGCCCACAGCTTTGTCACATTCAGCTGCACTTACCAAACCCAGTTCCAGGTACAGCAGGTTTGTCGAGTTGTGGTCCAAACCACCTGGAGGGCACCAGGTTGGGGAATGCTGTTCTAGAATCCCCAAGTGATCATCCGTGCTCTGCAGCAATCCGTCAAGTCACGCAAAGGCCACGTTCACACTATGCATTTAATGTATGCTTCTATGAGTATCATACATCTTTAAACAGCCATGGCTTCCCCCAAAGCATATTGGGATCTGCTATTTATTTATTTATTTAAATAGCCCTGTTTAGGGAAGTTTTTAATGACTGATGTTTTAATATATTTTTAATCTTTTGTTGGAAGCCGCCCAGAGTGGCTGGGGAAACCCAGCCAGATGGGCGGGGTATAAATGATAAATAATAATAATAATAATAATAATAATAATAATAATAATAATAATAAGTTATTATGGGTGCTGAGAATTGTTAGACGATCCCCCCATTCCCCTCACAGAGCTACAATTCCCAAAATTCCTTGTGAAGAGGGATTGATTGTTAAACCACTCTGGGAACTGCAGCTTTGGGAGGGGAATGCAGGGGTCTCTAAGCACTCTTAACAAACTACAGTTCCCAGAGTCCTTTGGGGGGGTAGCACGGCTGTTTAAAGTGGTATCCTGGGGCTTGAAATGTATTACGTGAATGTGGACAAAATGTGGTCATAAGATCATAAGAAAACCCTGGTGGATCAGGCCAATGACCAATCTAGTCCAGCATTCTGTTCCCACAGTGGACAAGCAGATACCTATAACAACAACAACAACAACAACAACAACAACAACAACAACAACAACAACAACAATATATTATTTATACCCTGCCCATCTGGCTGGGTTTCCCCAGCCACTCTGGGCGGCTTCCAACAGAATATTAAAATACAATAATCTATTAAACATTATAAGTTTCCCTAAACAGGGCTGCCTTCAGGTGTCTTCTAAAAGTCTGGTAGTTGTCTGGAAGTCAGACAAAAGTCTGGAAGCCCATGAGCAGAACCCATGCCCAAGTGATCACTCCCCACCAGTGATCCCCAGTGACTGGTACTCCAACAGTTGCTGCCTCCAACTGTGGAGGCAGAGCATACCCATCATGGCCAGTAGCCTTCAACAGCCCTCTTCTCCAAGGTCCTCTTTTGAGTTGACACAACAGGATGGAACATCTGCTCCAAGAACTCTGCACTTGCAAATGTAATCTCAAAACACTTGTTTGCAAAAAAGAAAAGAAAAGAAAAACAGGCGCTGAGATGGGATTTGAACTCTCCTTGTACTCTCCTTGTACAAGGGGCACCTTGTACTCTCAGACTCTTTGCCACTGCTCTGCACTGGCTTGCTTTATTTGGAAGAAAGCCCCCCCCCCTCTTCTATTCTGATGGAGCTTGATTCCTAAGCATTTCCCGTGGCTCCAGCTTGCCTGTGGCTGCCACACCAGCGCTAACGGCTGGCATGCTGTAGTTGCAAACCTACATGGCTCCTGAGAGCAAAGTAAGAAGGGCAAAAATAGCTGTAGAGACACGACTGACAGACACTCCCACAGTGTACCTGGCAACCCACCAATCATGAGATTGCGCACCAGCGCTGCCCCCACATTAACCATGCATGGAACACTCCAGCCGAAATGTGCAAGTCCGGAAGAAAGAGAAAGTGGAGGCTAAGGATGGGCAGCCAGTGAGAGCCCAGAAGTTGCTTATCAACAGTTATCAGTCGGGCAGGCACCCTGAGCAGGCGTAGACCACAGTTGTTCCTATGATGGTGGAATTCATTTAAATAATTTCTATTTAAATGATAACACTTATTCCTAAACTTGCAGCTATACATCTAGATGAGCACATGCAAATTTTATGCAAATAGGTGCCCTCCTTTTTCAGCGACACATTTCCTCTATTGGAGCAATGTGTAAGGATAGCAAGGATGCAGGGAATCAAAGGGAGTAGACCTGAGTACCAGCCTTAAACGAGTTTCACTTATTGCATTTATATCCCACCTTTCTTTCCTACAAGGAGCTCAAGGTGGCAGACAAGATTCTCCCCCACTCCTCATTTAATCCCCCACAATGACCGTGTGAGGTAGGTTGGGGTTGAGAGGCAGTGACTGGCCCCAGGTCACCTGCTGAGCTTCATAGCTGAGTAGGTACTTGAACCCTCGTCTCCCAGCTCCTAGTCCAAACACTCTCACCACGGCATCACTGGTTCCCTTTTAATGTCTTGCATACAATGATTTTGGGTGAAAAATAATGAGAGTGAAATAATAATAATAATTTATTATTTATACCCCAGTCATCTGGCTGGGATTCCAACGCCACTCTGGGCGGCTTCCAACAAAATATTAAAATACAATGGTCTGTTATACATTAAAAGCTTCACTAAACAGGGCTGCCTTCAGATGTCTTCTAAAAGCCTGGTAGATGTTTTTCTCTTTGACATCTGGTGGGAGGGCGTTCCACAGGGCAGGTGCCACTACCGAGAAGGCCCTCTGCCTGGTTCCCTGTAACTTGGCTTCTCGCAGCGAGGGAATTGCCAGAAGGCCCTTGGCGCTGGACCTCAGTGTCTGGGCAGAACGATGGGGGTTCTCATTGAATGAGAAGGTATTTTCCATGGTGGCTCCCAGGTGTAGGAACAAAACAGGAAGCTGCCTTATCCTGTGTCAGCCACCTACAGCAATATTGTTCACACTAACTGGCAGTGGCTTTCCAGGGTTTCAGTCTTTCCCAGCCCTACTGAGAGATTCCAGGGATTGATGCTTGGGGCATCTGCACGCAAAGGAAGATTTTCTGCTGCTGAGCTGTGGCCTTCTTCTGAATCATCTAGCGATCATCTAGTGTTTCCTGCTTGGCAGGGGGTTGGACTGGATGGCCCTTGTGGTCTCTTCCAACTCTCCTGATTCTATGATTCTAGCCATACAGCTCAGTACTGAAGGACCTCAGCTGGAACATCACATCTTCAGCCCACAAAAGCCCACAAAAGGTGTTCAGTTTGCTCCTGCAAGAGAGTGCAATATGACACAGGCAATCCAAGTGAGCGATGCAATGGCCAATGACCTCCCACTGTCAAGTGCCAATCCTGGGATGCCCAATATTTTAGATGCACCTCCTTTGCATTTCAGGATAACTTCAGTTTATTGCCAGCATTTGTAGGGCATCCTCTCCAGAAGCCCTTCTAGAGAGGGTGACTGATACAGCTCTGCTGCCTGGCTTATCACACTGATAACATGAGGAGAAAGGAAGATTTAGAGTCTGTCCCATTTTTTATTTTTTTTAAAAATGAATGCTTTTAAGAAGAACCTGCTAGATCAGGCCAATGGCCCGTCTAGTCCAGCATCCTGTTCTCACAGTGGCCAACCAGATGCCTCAAAGGGAACCCCCAAGCAGGACCCCAAAACAAGAGCGCTGTTCCTTCCTTAAGTTTCCAGTAACTTGTACAGTCATACCTTGGTTTAAGTACGCTTCGGTTTGAGTACTTTCAGTTTAAGTACTCCGCGGACCCATCTGGAACGGATTAATCCACTTTCCGTTACTTTCAATGGGAAAGTTTGCTTCAGGTTAAGTACGCTTCAGGTTAAGTGCGGACTTCCAGAACCAATTACACTCATACTTCGGGTTAAGTACGCTTCAGGTTGAGTACTCTGCTGACCCGTCTGGAACGGATTAATCCACTTTCCATTACTTTCAATGGGAAAGTTCACTTCAGGTTAAGTACGCTTCAGGTTAAGTACAGACTTCCGGAACCAATTGTGTTTGTAAACCGAGGTACCACTGTATTCAGAATGTAGCCCTCTCGGCCATTGTTTTTGACAATGCTCCAGCAGCAAGACCCACAGCCAGCATGCAGACCTCCAGTTCTGCTGTGGTGGCACACCTCCTGGTCCCCCTCTCATGTCCCATAGGGAAGACCAATGAGGTGACTAAGAAGGGGGCAGTGCTGGAGGCACCAGGTCATTCTCTTAAGAACAAAGGCAACACTGAAATCATCAAGTCTTTTATTGAACAACATCCATGGCAGAGTGAGCTCTGACAGTGTCATAGAGTACAGCTGGTCTCTGGTTGCAACCCTGTCTCTTACGCATTCCAGAAAGGGACAGGACTCATGCGAGAGCAGGGAAAGTAACGACCGCGCCACAGAGGAACATCTGGCATCTCATGAGTCACCTGCTGCTGCTTTAGGCCTCTCTTGTGGCCTCTACGGCACTGGGGAGTGGAGAACACCTTTTCTTCCGTGAGTGCAAAGGGCTGCTTGGTTGCCTGTAGAGAGACATGGGGATAGTTAGTGGTAGTAATGAGCAATGAGAAGAGGCTGCAGCAGACAACTCCTGGGGAAGTGGCAGAGATGGGGGGTCCTGCCCCCCAAGTGCTTCTAGTCAACAGAGGTTGGATGCCAGGTTCCATCCATTTAGCCTCGGTTCCTGCATTACAGCAGGTTGGACTAGATGATCCTTGGAAGTCCCTCCCTACTCTACAGTTCTATGATTTCTTTCTGTTGGCAGCTGACCTGGGGTCTGCATCCAAAGAGCCACTTCTTGAGGGAGATGCTGTCACCAATGAATCAGCCCTCACCCAGAAGCGCCAGGGTGTGGCCCTGGAGCTCAGCCTTCACGTGCCCTGGCTCTGATCCTGCTAGGAAAAACAGGACCCAACAGATGGTTCGCCTACAATGGTACAGTACCAGGCTCCCCTTTGTTTGTGCCAGTGCATAGTGAAAGAACTGGGGCTTGGCAGTCAACAGATTCCCTGTTTTTGTGCACTGGACATACTTATCCCCTTGTAGGAGATGCTGCTGCACCTTGCTGAGCCAGGGTGCGGGGTTGGTAAGCTGGAATGCCTTGGTCTGCATTGCATGGGAGGGCTGGGGAAGACATGCTGAGGTCAGGGGGGAGGAGGAGAGATGGGAGGAATGCAAAAAGACTCTGCTTTTTACCTGTGGTGGTACTCTTGTCCTTGGAGTCCCTGTTGCCGATTCTTGAGAGTATTTATACTGGAATCGCAGCACCTGTAAAAGCTCTGAGAACACAACTGTTATCTATCTACACTTTCTCCCTTTTTTGGGGGGGGGGGGAAATTCCCTTGGCTCCTGGGTATTTTTGTTTCCTGTGCAAAGTCTCCCCTATCACCAAATGCCCCATCACTAAAGTACCCACTCACTTAATCCTAGTTCTCCAGACATGGGGCAGAAGAGCACCCCTCCATACCATGTTCTGGTCAACTGTTTCCTCGCCAGGGCTGATAAATACTTCTGTGTAGGGACTGGGTGAAGAACTGGATTCTTCTGTATTGTGGCTTTGCGGTTAGAAAGGTTTGAAGTAGGCCAGGCATCCCCAAACCGCGGCCCTCCAGATGTTTTGGCCTACAGCTCCCATGATCCCTAGCTAACAGGACCAGTGGTCAGGGAAGATGGGAACTGTAGTCCAAAACATCTGGAGGGCCAAAGTTTGGGGGTGCCTGAAGTAGACTGTCCTGATGCAACATAGTGCAGGGCTCCTATGCCTTTAATACCGGTAGTTGTGTAAAAGAAGCAATTAAAGGGTCAGCAGCCCTCTTCTCTCATGTGCCTGGCCAGTCTAGTTTCAGGCAGGGGGCAGCCATTCAAGTGGGGGTTTCCCCAGCGGCGTAGCTAGCTGCTCAGGTGCCTGGTGTGGGGACGTTTCCTGCCGCTGTAGGCGGGGCGATCCGCCCATGGGGACAGGGTGATCCGTGCCTGTGTGGTCAGGGCAAGCTGCCCATGGGGCCGGAGCGATCCACCCAGGGGGTCGGGTGAGTCTCTCCAATGCTTGGAGCCTCTCTGCCTCCTCTCCCTCAGCTGTAGGGCAGCTGAAGGAGAGACAGTAGGCAGATGCAAGTCCCACGCTGCCGTGGGACCTAAGCCACTGCATCACCTAAGCCACTACATCACTCCTAAAAAGTTTCGTGAGCCCTTTTAAAAAAACAAAAAACCTCATTTTGTCACCCCCCTTGGTGATGACACCCGGGGCAGACTGCACCCCTTGCACCCCCTTCCTCTGCTACTGGCTCGTCCTTCATTGACTTCGAGGGATATTCTTTACTTATTCTACCCCTTTTGCAGACACATTATGCCATCCCAAGCTCTGCCCCTCTCATCTCCTTAAGAACATAAGAAGAGCCTGCTGGATCAGGCCAGCAGCCCCTCTAATCCAACATCCTGTTCTCACAGTGGCCAACCAGATACATTTCTGTGACGCCTGCAAGCAGGACAGCAGCACAAGAACACTCTCTGCACTGGTATTCCGAAGCATTTCTGCTTCCAACTGTGGAGGCAGAGCATAGCCATCATGGATAGCAGGCTTCGATAGCCCTTTCTCCTCCACGAATTTGTCCAGTCCTCCCCCACCAGTTCTGCCATCGTATGGGTGGGGGAGAGGGTCATCATCCACAAGCAGTGGCGGACTTTGGGATTGCAAATTTCAGTAGCACCCTGTGCAACACCAATTCTCTTCCCCCTCCCTTCCATTCTAAGTCAGTGCCAAGAGTGTGAAAACCAATTGCACTCGCTTAAATCTGCCTCTAGCACAAGTGGGTCTCATAGGTTGATATGGTGTCCAGCTTAACTGTTACAGAGAGGCTTAGGAGTGATCCCATCTGAAATGTACTCGGAGTCGAGAGTGAATTTCATGCTCTTTATTCAGCTCATAGTCATCAAGGAGAAGAGGAGAAGAAGAATGGCTCTTTTCCAAAACCATCTGCTTATATACATTATTTACACAATGGGCCTTGCATGATTGGCTACTTCAGGGCTACACCTGTGGGCCAATTATATTGTGGATTGACTTCTGCCTGCAGCCTGATTGGCTGCTCCTACAGGCCAATCAGGTAGCAGATTCGCTTCTGCCAGCCGCCTGATTGGCTGCTCCAGCAGGCCAATCAGGTTGCGGATTCACTTCCACCTGGAGTTGGATTGGGTAGCTCCCGCTGATTCTGAATCCTATTGTTCTAGGATTCAGCTCAGTACATAACACCCCTCCCCTCTAAGTTCCAGTCCTGCCCGGGAAGTTGCATTCGTAGTCCCCAAGGTCTGCTGGCCGCCTCCGTGTGCGTTGTGGCCTGGGGTGTTCCTTGGTCAGGGGTTCTGGTTCTGGCTCGTGTTCCGAGGCTGCTGGCTGTGCCGGGGCTGTCTGGTCTGGCGCCACTGAACCACTAGGTTGTGGCTCTGGTTCCGGTGTCCTTCCAGCCTCGGGGCGCCCCTCTGTGCCTACTGCTTCTGCTTCCCCTGCCCACCCCTCTCGCTCTACAGGCCTCACTGCCCTGCTGTCCCCTTGGGACCCCTCTGTCCCGCTCTCCTCCCGGGTTCCTCCTGGGAATCGTCGCCGTAGCTGGTCGCAGTGGCGGCGCCAACATTGCCCCCCTTCCGTTAGTACCTCGTACGACACGGGACCGGTCACCTTGGTGACTGTGGCGGGTACCCATGCTGGGCCTGCCCCAAAATTCTTTGCGTACACTGCGTCCTGGGCCACAAATGTCCGGGGGTTCCTGCCTTTCCCCACCACTACCTCATCCTGAGCTCTGTCGGGGTGAAGTCGGTCCAGTCTAGTTGCAAGGCGCCGGCCCATTAGTAGTTCAGCTGGGCTCCGGCCCGTCGTTGTGCTTGGGGTGCTGTGCTGTGCTAGAAGAAATGCGGCAAGGCGGTATTCCCAGTCCCCTTGTGTCATGCGGCGGAGGCTGTCCTTGGTGGTCCGCACCATGCGCTCCGCTTGGCCATTGGTGGCAGGGTGGAATGGTGCTGAGCGGATGTGGCGGATGGCGTTCTGCGCTGTGAAGGTCTGGAACTCCTCTGACGTGAATGCGGTTCCATTGTCCGAGACGAGGGTGTCAGGGAGCCCGTGGGTTGCAAAAAGCTTACGTAGTACCCGGATGGCTGCCGCCGTAGAAGTGGACGGTACCAGTGCGACCTCCAGCCATTTGGTGAAGGAATCCACCACTATGAAGAATGTTTTTCCCTGGAAGGGGCCAGCAAAGTCCACGTGCAAGCGTGACCATGGATGTCGGGCGGACTCCCAGGGCTGGACTGGGGCCCTTGGGGGATCCGGGCGGGATTCTTGGCAGGTCTGGCAGTGTTGGACCCAGGCCTCTATCTCTCTGTCAATCCCCGGCCACCACACATAACTCCTGGCAAGGGCCTTCATCCTCACTACCCCTGGGTGTGTCTCGTGTAGGGCTGTGAGGACCCTTTTGCGGAGGGGCTGGGGAACAACAACCCTGCTTCCCCATAACAGGCACCCCTTGTGGGCCGACAGTTCATGTTTGCGGTTTGTGTAGCCAGCGAATTCTGGCCCGGGGCTGCTGCTGGGCCATCCTCGCCACACCCAGTCCAAGACCCGGGAGATGACCCTATCTTTTGTGGAATGGTGCGCAACTTCTTGTGCCTGAATGGGTCGGTCGGGAAGCAGCTCCAGGGTCATAACCTCTTGCGCAGGCGCTGGGTCGGGGCCTGTTTCTGGTAGTGGTAGCCTGCTGAGGACGTCTGCGTGGCCCATCGCCTTCCCAGGGCGGTGGATTAGTGCATACTGGTAGCCGGCAAGGAAAATTGACCACCTGAGGACACGTGGAGACAACACTTGGGGGGTCTGCTTCTCGGGGGCAAACAGGCCAAGCAACGGCTTGTGGTCAGTCACTATGGTAAAGGGCCGCCCGTACAAGAAATCATGGAATTTTTTTACGCCCTTCACGATTGCCAGACCCTCCTTGTCAATCTGTGAGTAGTTTCGTTCGGCTGCAGCAAGCGTCTGGGAGAAGTATGCCACCGGCACCTCTCTTCCATCCGGGAGTTGGTGTCCCAGGACAGCGCCGATGCCATAGGGAGAGGCGTCGCATGCCAGCACCACTGGCAGCCTCTCGTCGAAGTGTGCCAAGACCGAGTTCGAGACGAGCAAGTCCTTGACTGCCTGGAATGCGGCCCTTTGTCGCTGGCCCCACACCCAAGGGGCCCTTTTATCTAGGAGTCTGTGTAGGGGCTCCGCTACCGCTGCCTTATGGGGAAGGAAGGCATGGTAAAAGTTCAATAGTCCCAAGAATGACTGAAGTTCGGGCTTGCTCTTGGGCGCTGGGGCCTCACAAATGGCCCGTACCTTGTCACCGGTTGGATGGACCCCTTCTGCGTCCACCTTAAATCCCAGAAAGTCCACCTGCGGCACTCCCAGTAAACACTTTTCCCGCTTCACCTTGAGGCCCGCCGTCTGGAAACGGTGCAGGACGGAGCGGAGGCGGTCCTCAAATTCCTCTGGTGTGGGCCCGGCGATCAGTACATCATCGAAGAAAGGGGTGACGCCAGGAATCCCTTTAAGGAGAGAGTCCATTAGATTCTGGAATATGCCTGGTGCCACGCTAACGCCAAATTGCAGCCGCTTTACTCTGAATGCCCCTCTGTGCGTCACAATCGTCTGAGCCTCTGCTGTGGCTTCGTCCACAGGCAACTGTTGATACGCTTGGGCCAAGTCCAGTTTGCCAAAGATTTTTGACCCAGCCAGGGTGGCGAGGACATGGCTGACCACTGGCACTGGGTATGCATGGGCCGTGAGAGCCTTGTTTATGGTGCATTTGTAGTCTGCACAGATGCGGACCGAACCGTTAGGCTTGACGGGTGTGACAATTGGAGTTTCCCAGGGGGCGTTGGGCACCGGCTCCAGTACTCCTTGCTCCACGAGCCGGTCCAATTCCTCGTCTATGCGGGGTTTCAGGGCGAACGGGACCCGGCAGGCCTTGTGCCTGATGGGTCGTACAGCGGGGTCTAGCTGTAGGGCAATGGGGGGTCCTGTATATCGTCCCAATGCCCCATCGAAAACCCCTGGAAACTCTTTGCATATGGCGTCCACGTCCACTTGTAAGCTAGTGCGGTTCACCCCGGTAACGGCTAGCCCCAGAGGTCCAAACCATGCCAGTCCCAGTAAGCTAACGTAGGGGCCCTTAACTACCAGCAAGTCCAATTGTTGCTTTCGCCCTCGATATTGCACCCTGAAGGTCCCCACCCCCATTGTAGGGACCTTACGTTTCTGGAAGTCCCGGAGGGTGAATGGGGCCGGCCTTAGTTTGGGACCCCCATTAGGGCACAGTTCCCTTAATGTTCGGGCCGAGATTATGGATAGAGTTGAACCCGTGTCCAGCTCCATGCGGCATGGGGCTCCCTCTATCTGTACCTCTATATAAATTTTCTCTGTGCTGGGATGGGGCAACTGGAATACCTGGTAGTCCGTGATCTCCGTCGAGTTGCCTTGGTGCATGGTGCCGTGTGACCTGGGGCTCCTGGGTCGGTCATCTGATGCTTGTCGACGGGTGAGTCGAGCCCGACACACCCGGGCGATGTGTCCCAATTTTCTGCACTGCCTGCACTCTGCGTTGCGGAAACGACAGGTCCTCCTCTCGTGGTTCTCCCCGCAGCTTGCACAGTTCCCTCCTTCTCGTCGAGGCTGCTGTGGTGTGTGTGCTGCTTGAGTGCGCCGCTGTACTCGGTGTACTTCCTCCCTGTCAGATTCGGATTCGTCGGTGAGGTCTTCGTGGTAGACCCTCGGTTGGGATGGCGGGGCCGGTCGTGCCTCTTGCGTTGACCTCTCGGCGGCTTCGGTTGCCAGGGCTTCCTCCAGAGCAATCTGGAACGTGAGGTCTTTTTTGGCGTAGAGGCGTCGTTGCAACATCTCGTCCCTCAGGCCACCGACGAGGCGGTCACGAAGCATGTTCTCCAACTCTGAGAAGTTGCATAGCCGGGCGGCTTGGCGGAGGGAGGTCACAAACCCAGTTATGGTTTCCCCCGGGGCTTGCCGCTTTGCGTAGAAGGCATTTCGGCAAGCTACCACCGAGGGCTGTGGTGAGAAGTGCTCCTTCAGCCGTTCCATTATTGTTTTGTAAGAGACGGTAGCGACATCTCTAGGTGCAAGGAGAGCCCGGGCGATTTCAAACGTCTCCTCTCCACAGACGCTGAAGAATGTTGCCCTCTTCATGGCATCGTTGGTGACTTCTTTCGCTTGCAGGAGGAAGTTGAAACGGGCGGCGTACCCTTCCCAGTCTCCTGATGCTGGTTTGGATGGCGAGAAGCTGCTGTCGGTTGCCATTCTGGGTTCCTTGGGTCCTGGAGCTGAAGCCTGGATGCACAGTGCGATGCAGCGGTGCAGCAGGTGGCGGTGCTGCGGTGCAGTGCGTGGTGGCGGTCAGCTCAGCAGGATCCCACCTTCGTCGCCAGTGAAATGTACTCGGAGTCGAGAGTGAATTTCATGCTCTTTATTCAGCTCATAGTCATCAAGGAGAAGAGGAGAAGAAGAATGGCTCTTTTCCAAAACCATCTGCTTATATACATTATTTACACAATGGGCCTTGCGTGATTGGCTACTTCAGGGCTACACCTGTGGGCCAATTATATTGTGGATTGACTTCTGCCTGCAGCCTGATTGGCTGCTCCTACAGGCCAATCAGGTAGCAGATTCGCTTCTGCCAGCCGCCTGATTGGCTGCTCCAGCAGGCCAATCAGGTTGCGGATTCACTTCCACCTGGAGTTGGATTGGGTAGCTCCCGCTGATTCTGAATCCTATTGTTCTAGGATTCAGCTCAGTACATAACACCATCCCTGCCCATTAGGCAAAACTTGGAGTATATACCTCTGGCTATCATTTGAATTTTATAGGGAAGAAAGAAAAAGGAAGAGAGAGAGAGAGAGAGAGAGAGAGAGAGAAAGAAAGAAAGAAAGAAAGAAAGAAAGAAAGAAAGGGAGAAAGAGGATTTAAAACAAGAAGACTCTAAACATTTGAGAAAATGAAATGTTGTCATGTATGCCCACCTGCTAAAAGTCTGCCTGGAACAGGAGCCCTGTGGTGCCCTCCTGTTTTTGGGTGGTGGGCCCGTTTTGTTCCCAAACTCTTTGACACTCATTAGAGGAAGCAGCGGTGATGGAGTGTCATCAGAAATGTTCCAGGAGTTGTCAGCCTGCCTGAAAAGGCCAGAGCAATCTGGCAGGCTGCTGTGTCTTCCGCTGCTCCTCCATCTTTCAAAATGCTATGGAGAAATCTCAGATCGTGTGTCTTCAAGCAGACGCCGAACTGGCAGCCTGTTATTGACCCATTGCTGAGTTCTGTCAATATACATGAGCAAAGGGATAAGGCGCTAGTTATCGGGCAGGAGCTGTTCTTCAGCCCAGCGGGAGGCTGCCTTAATCAAAGGAGTGAGTCTGGATTCCCGCTGGCACCTTCCATGCCCCCCCAAAGCCTGGATCCGTGTCAAGTTCTGGTTCATTATAGCCCAAACAGTGGATAATATTGGGCCTCTGCTAGGGCTTTTCCTGGGGTGCTTGAGGCTGGTTAACTGCTTCGCTAGTGGCAGGTGATCTTTCCTGCTGTTTTCAAGATTTGGCTTTACTGTACAACATTTTGAGCGTGTGATTAGAACGGCATTGTGCAAATCAATCAAAAATAAAAGCGATAATAATTTCATGGCGGAAGCCCAAAGCAAAAGGGTTCTCCCCCCTGGAACTTTAGCTTGGGGCTGGGGAGATGCCAGAGGAAAATTCAGCGACGGAAGGGCTGGTATATATGGCAAGGACCTCTGACAACCACATTCCTATAGACCCACACCACTCCAACCAGAGAACTGAATGTGCACCAGTGGTATCCTCCAGGGACAGGGATCCCTCTTCAGGCCAAGGGCCACATTGCCTTCTGAGCAACTTTCCAAGGGCCAGATGCCTGTGGTAGGTGGAGCAAGAAGGGAAAGGGTGCAGAACAATGAATGAGCATTTTACCTTTGTACAATGGGCTAGTTTCTACACACACTGACCCACCACACTCTATCTTCTATCCAGACAAGGAAGAGGTGTTATTAGAGTTCAAGGACACATCAGAGCCAGGCAAAGCCACTCGTGGCCGGCAAGGGTTGTGCCTTGGGGAGAGTTCTGATGGCCAGATAGAGAGGCGCGGGGGGCTGCATTTGCACCTCAAGTCTTGAGGTAAAACGAAATGCAAAAACATGGAATGACATGGCAGGGAATGGGGAATGGGGAAATGTGTGTAATGTAGTCATATCCCATAGAAAGGGGATCTCAACACCATAACCAGATGCTGGAAAAACCTGTCAGGAGTAAGCATGGCCCAATGGTACCAGATAGTACCGTATGGGAAACAACCTTGCTAGAAAAATTAACCCATAAGCTAAAACTGACACAGGGACAAATAGAAGAAGATGGCTTCACCCCGGTATGGCTCCCCTTTATCACATACACAACCCAACAAGACAATGACAAAAATCCACCAACAGCATACAAATCAATATGGCTAACCTGATCCAAAACACCCACCCACCCCACTCACACATGAAACAAAGACCACCACAGCCAACCACAAATGAACAACCATATCCTAGGCCAACCCCAACATCTCTCACCACCAAAGGGACACAAGCAAACAGCAGAGAACCTGCACAAGCGACGCTAACAACCCCCCCCACATATTAAGTAAAATAGAAACATCGTCACCCGACCCCACCCCCACCCATCTTCCCCCAACTACCTCTTTCCCCCTCTTCTTCCCAATGTCTCAACAAATGAAACTGATTTGTAAAATGTTACGAGAGACATTGCACATATTTTTGTAAACCAAGAAAATCTTTAATAATCATAATCATAATAAAGGGGGGGGGGGCTCCTGCAAGACAATTAAGTCTAGAATTATGTAGCCACAACTCTGGATGTTTGAAAGCTCCTTGTCCCATTAGGGGGGGGGAATCAACTTGAAATAAGTTTATTTCAATATATCTTATATTCAGAATATTGTAATGCTGGTATCTGACTATATGTCTTTTGGGGGAAATAGTAAATATTTCTTAATGCCAAGAACACAGGTTGGAAGTGTGGGCAATGCCTGCATGCTACATCTGTGAAAAATTACTAGACTCTTTTTTTGGGGGGGGGGTTGTAATCCATATAAATACTATAGCTGGATACACTTTGCAGTTAGATCCTCTATAAATTCTATTACATTTTAAAATAAAATGAACACCAATGGCTAGGAAGAAATGCGAGACCAGCACTTAATAACTACTAAATCCATGGTGCTCACCTAGTATATCTGCAAAGCAAGAGGGGTTTTATTAAGATGAGGCTGATAGCTAAAAGAGAACTAGTGTGGTGGTGTGGCTAAAGTGCTGGACTAAGAGCTTGGAGAGTCCAGGGTTCAATCCCCCCCTTCATCCACGGAGCTCACTGGGTGATCTTGGGGGCCAAACAATGCCTCTCAGCCTAACCTGCCTCATAGCATTGTTGTGCAAATTAAATGAGGTGGGGGGGGAGAACTAAGTATGCCACCTTAAAGTCAGTGGAGGACGAAAAGGTGGGATACAAATGCATCTATCAATCAATCAATCAATCAATGCATAAACCAATCTCCCATCAGCCACAGCCAGAGAGCAATGTTCCCATCAGACCCAGTATTCTACAGACCAACCTGACTATGCCAGATGGGAGTTGTAGTCCAAAATATCTGGAGGATACCAATTTGAGGAAGGCTGCTGACTCCATTGCATACAAATAGCTTCCCAAAAACCACATATTGGAAAATTCTATTCCTTTTGATGTTGCCACATTCCCCCCCCCATTTGCTTTCATATAAATCCCTCCCTACTCTCTCACTCAGTCATTTAGACAAAAGAATGAATCAAAAGCGATCTGAAGGGGTGCATCTGAAGCAGGCTTCCTCAATCTTGGCCCTCCAGATGTTTTGAGACTACAATTCCCATCATCCCTGACCACTGGTCCTGCTAGCTAGGGATCATGGGAGTTGTAGGCCAAAAATATCTGGAGGGCCGAGGTTGAGGAAGCCTGATCTGAAGCTTCAAACTGATATATAACACTAAATCTGCAAACAATTCAAAAAGTACTATTGGCCAAAATATGTGGTGATCCCCCCCAAAAAAAATTAAAAATCACTAATATTTTTCCATGAAGAGATTTTAGACAGCATGTTTCAATAAAACTAACAGCATCTACTTTCCCCCCTACAATGGTACCTCGGGTTACAAACACCTCAGGTTACAAACACTTTGGGTTACAGACTCCGCTAACCCAGAAGTAGTACCTGGGGTTAAGAACTTTACCTCAGGATGAGAACAGAAATTGTGTGGCAGCAGCACGGTGGCAGCATAGCTGCCAAGTCTCCCGTTTTGCCCGGGAAACACCCGTTTTTAAAGCCATTTCCCACTGTCATCCCGAATGGCGAAATATCCCGTAATTCCCCCGGATTTCTTCCAGTGCCACTCTGCCCATGTCTGGGCACTGGAAATTGGGCAGCGCCGGCACCGGAAGTTGCTTATACGCATGTCTGGACTTGCAAGTCCTGGATTTCTAACCAGGACTTGGCAGCTATGGGTGAGAGCGAGGCCGCATTAGCTAAAGTAGTACCTCAGGTTAAAAACGGTTTCAGGTTAAGAATGGACCTCTGGAACGAATTACGCACGTAACCAGAGGTACCACTGTGTATATTTTGGACAGAATCCGAACTATATTGTTTTTTCAGAGAATGCCAAGGATAATTCTTGCATCTAGATGCATTTCCATGAGGCGGCTATATAAATTCATAATGAATAATATCACAAATACATACGGAGGCTTCTTTGAGTTTAGTTCAATGTTTCATTGAAATAATCGGAATAACTGAACTATTTGACCCAATGAACGCAAAAGTGCAGTGCTTCATAATAGAGATAGAAAAGCTGAATGAACTGTTGTAATATTTCAATTATTTTAAAAAATACTAAAAAAATGTCTTTCTGCAATGATATAAAAACTGGTTCAGTTTTTTTTTATATAAAAAAACACCCTTGCTACACAACAATAGACGTCTATATCCCTGCAACAGAGTACAAGAGCACAGTGCTGATCTAGTCAGGGTTAAGCTCTTTGAAACCCTGCAGTGGAAGAATTAAGCCTTTTTCTGAGCCAGATAAGGATCCTATCGGTGGTGGCCCCTGGCTTGTAGAATGCCCTCCATGGACTCTTTCTTTTTATTCCAGCTCCAGGCAAAACCCCATTTCTTTGCTGAGGCATTTGGGGACACTCATTTTAATCCATATTATTGTTGGAGTTCTGAAAGAGAATCTGTTGTTCTTAAGGATCTGTAGCTGCAAGAACTTGGGGTCATAGGAAGCTGCCTTCCTATGGCCCATCTAGCTCAGTACTGTTGGCAGTGATGGGCAGCAGCACTTTGGGGTTTCAGGCAAGTTCCCCAACCCTAGAGATGCCGTTGGGATCTTCTGCATGTAAGGTAGGTGGGTCAGGGATCCAGGTGGCTTTACGTGCCTTCGTTGTTAAATAGATTTGTCCTGTACATTGAGGGAATTTTCACCCACCTTGAGATCAGTTGTGATGGAGACTGGGTGAAAAATCATTACGGGAATAAGTACAACAAAATAGCTACCAGTCTATTGGTACTGAATTTTCCAAGCATTAGGAACATTGGAAGTTGCCTTATCCTGAGTCAGACCATTTGGTCCATTGAGCTCAGTATTGTCTACACTGACCGGCAGTGTCTCTCTAGGCAGGGTGCTGCTCTCTTTCCTTCAGGGCGTCTCTTTCAGATCCAACTGGAGATATCAGGGATTGAACGCTGGACACACTGCATGTAAATCAGATACTCTGCCACTGAACGACATTCCTTTCCACTGGAGGTACTTTAAAAGGTAAAGGGTAAAGGGCCCCCTGACCATCAGGTCCAGTCGTGTCCGACTCTGGGGTTGCGGCGCTCATCTCACTCTATAGGCCAAGGGAGCCGGCGTTTGTCCGCAGACAGCTTCCGGGTCATGTGGCCAGCATGACAAAGCTGCTTCTGGCGAACCAGAGCAGCGCACGGAAACACCGTTTACCTTCCCACCGGAGTGGTCCCTATTTATCTACTTGCACTTTGATGTGCTTTCGAACTGCTAGGTAGGCAGGAGCTGGGACCGAGCAACGGGAGCTCACCCCGTTGCAGGGATTTGAACCACCGACCTTCTGATCAGCAAGCCCTAGACTCTGTAGTTTAACCCACAGTGCCACCTGGGTCCCTGAGGTACTGCAATTTCCCCCTCCCCCGTGTGTGTAATACTAGCTTAACCACAGGCTTGACAGCAATAGCACCACCATGGTGTGTGTGGTAACAACATTTTCACATGCATCTTATTCCTATTATTATTATTATTCAGTCCTCCACCTCAATCCCTTAATTAAACTGCATCAGGTCCTGCAATGACAGGGTTCCTCTATACTGGGATGGTTTTTTGGGGGGTTCATATGCTCCCCAATTGCCTCATTTGCTCCTCATGATGTAATTTCTCCTGGTCATTCTGGCTGGCTTCCAAGTGCAGGTGAATTTTCTGCCGGACATGCAAATAGTTTGTGATGTTCATCTGAACGGTTGATGGGAGTAGAGGAGCAACATGGAGCTTTTATTTTATTTTATTTCGCGTCCAGCAGCCGGGGAGCTTGTGAAAGAATCAGTGACCTTGGGCAGGTACAGAGTGCTCTTCTTTCAATGCAAAAGCATAACTATGCCCCTCTCATGCGAATGGTTACTAGATCTGTGGGTGCTGACTCTTTGAGCGCCAACATTTAGAGCACTAGGAGTCAGACACTGGATGTAACACATTTTAAAATTCAGAAATGTGGATACTGCAGACACAGGCATCTTCAACAAAGGAAGTCTCTCTCTCTGTGTGTGTGTGTTCCTTTCTCCCTCTCTCAGTGTTATTAATGCTCATGGTACCCAGAGAAATCACGATGATAAGAGTTCCTGACATGGGAGTAATATTGAACGAAAAAGACCAAAGTTCAATCTAGTCCTGCATTCATCCAATCAGAAGCTTCTGAGAAACCTGCACGTAACACATGGATACAATGTTTGTTTCCAGAACCTGAGGTTCACAGGTAGACTCCTTCTGTTCATCGAAGCTCCATTTAGCCATTGTACTGTAACTCATTACTGCCTGCAGCACGGGCAAGGGCTACAAATCCCATTCTCTCTGAAAAACTGGCCACACTAGCTGGTGCTGATGAGAGTTCAGCAACACCTGGAGGGCCGTAGGGTTCACCATCCCTGTTCTCTGCACCTCTTTTGAATCACTATTAAAGGCTATCTGGAACAGTGAGCTAGCTAGCACTGGGATTTTATACCTGAGAATACACCCAGATGATTTCTTAGAGAAGCCCCTGATTGCCATGTGCTTCTCGTCTTCAGCAGGAGCATCTCTGTACTTCAGGTATCCTTGGCTTCAAGAACCAGATCCAATGGACTCTCCCACCAGCTACGTACTTGACCCTTTCATGGGAAGCTCAGTTGGGAAAGGAGGGGGCAAATTGTCCCCACCTCTCCCTTTGTACAGTTTTGCTGCTCTGCTGCTCAAATTTTGCTGGAGGAAACTGCGGCTCTTCGAGCGCCACACCAGCCAGCAGATCACAAAGCAAACTCCCAGGCAAAGGGCAAGTGGGTGCCTGCGAGCTAGCCTTCTTCAACATTGCTGGGTTGTCAACAACTGGCCATTGATTGTAGTGTAAGGGCAAGGGAGAAAAGGAGGCCTGGCTTGCTCCTGTGCCTTTAACAGGCACTGGATCTGCAGGAATCGGCAGATTAGGCTGCTCACATCCATTAAAGGCAGAGCTACAGAGACGGCTTCAAAAGTTGGCAACTCTATTGCATTGTTTGAAGCCTCAATGCTTTTGTAGTGGGGGATGAAGGGAGGATAATTTTGAATCCACTCTGTTTAAATATTGGAAGAAGTATTAATCCACACTCTCTAGCTTAAGCCTCAAAGTGTCTCCCATTTTAGGTAGGAATTACACATGGAAGAGCAGCTAGCTCTTTCAGGAACATAGCTGCCAAGTTTTCCCTTTTCTCGTGAGGAAGCCTATTCAGCATAATGGAATTTCCCTTAAAAAAAGGGATAACTTGGCAGCTATGTTCAGGAATGACCTTGAGCTTCCCGACACCTGTTTGAGTTTGGATATCTTTTGCTTGCTCCCATGGAGATAAAATAAAATCATCATCATAATATTTACTGTTAATTTACATAAACATTGAAGGTGTTCACAGCACTCCACATACAGCAGCTCAGCAGTCCTTTACAACTACCCTGAAAAGTAGTCTGATATTATCATCATCCCTATATTGCACCAAGAATGGGCAGGTTGCCTAAGGCAGCCACTCTCAGCTTTGTTTCCCACCCACCTCTGTGTTTTGGATAATTCCTACCAATCTCATGCAGCACAGCCCATAGTCAGGGCTGATGAGCGTTGTCGCTCAAACCATTTCATTACTTTTAAATTTATTTACTGCATTTCTATCCCACCTTTTCCAGTTCAATGTGGCTTGCATAGTTTTCCTCCTCCACATTTTATGCCCACAACAGCCCTATGAGGTTGGTGGGTCTGAGAAACAGTGAATGGCCCAAGGTCACCCAGTGAGCTTCATGGCTTAGCAGGGTTTCGAACACTGGTCTCTCTCTCCCAGGCCCTAGTCCAACACTCTAATCTGCCTTTCGACATCTGACTTAATGACACCTAGCAAGCTCTTGCCTGAGTTGAGATTTGAAATAAAGCCCCCTACACACACATAGTACCATTTGCAACATAGGGATGGCGTCTGTATCCCATTCTTGTAAATCAAATATATTCCAAACTACATAAGCATGAGAGGAAAGGGGAAAGAGAAATCGCCTCTCAGTCTTTCTACTCAGGTCTCTGAGCATCACATTCGAAGCAGGCAGATCCTTCCATTGATCAACGGAGCCAGATAATTTCCCAGTCCAGAGATGCATAACAAGGAGGCTAATGAAGCACTGGGCAGCCAGAAAGCCATTCACAGCCAGGTGTTAAATCGACACAGCATTTGATGGCAACAGAAGCAACCGCTGCAATCAGAAGAAAGTTACTGCCCAACATGCCTGTTGGAGCCACTCTTAAGCTCCAAGGCACCCACGTTGTGACGCAGGCCCAAGTGATGCCTCCCCATAATTTTCTGTCTCTAGAAAAATGGGACATCATCAACACTATCCTCCCTTTACCCTAAAGTCACTGAGATGGTTGCAACAGTTTAAACAGTTTAAAACAACTCGCAACAACAGAAATAAGGCGCATCCTGAAAATATCTATCTCCTAGAGACGTACTACTGCTAAAACCAAATCTTGGAGCATCAGTTACCACCAAGAACAATAGAATTAGCCTTGGTGGTGAGTACTGTGGATGCCAAAGACTCAGGTATTTGGGACTCTTGAGGTGATGATCATGAGAGCTTGTCTCAATTTCTCTCCCCTGAGAGCAATTTGGATGCTGTGTGAATGTGCTCAGCTTGGTCCAGTGTAAGGAACTGAGACTGAGATTATATAGTCACCTTGTGTGCCTTTTTGAGACAAAAAGTGGGGTTTTTTGGGGGGTGGGCCAAATTGTCTAAATAAATAAATAAATATTGGACCAACTAATGTTTGTGACTCCCTCCTTTCCATTTTTATTCCCCTCCCCCCTTTGGACATTTTGGGTTGCAGAAGAATTCTGTCTCTCTTAAGTCCTTGGCTTACAGAATGACCATCAGTTGCTCCAGGCAAAAGGAGTGTGCCTTGTTTCATGTTCTGGCATAGGGGTGAGAAGGATGGTTGAACTCCCACCAGCCCCACCACCCCTCCACCCTTCACTCTCATGACCTTCCTTAGCCTGACTACCCATTGACCTTGGACTGAGCTGCCTGCCTCTTTCTCATAGACACCAGACAGTCTGTCCCTTCAATGGACCTCTTCACATGGCCCATCTGGAGCAATGATCATCTGCAAAAGGTGAACTGAAGCTTCTACAGAAAGATATGAGGAAGGCTGAGCCAAGACTATATATAAGTTAGAGTAGGTTTTCTGGATGGGGGATACACACAGGGAGGAGGCATTGACAGGGGACTGTGGGCAGTGAGAACACCCTCTCCCCACATCGCTTCATGCAGCAGTTGCCAAAGAGTGGGATCTTTGCATTTATCCACCTACACAAGTTGGGGGGGGGGAGAGCGGTTAAAGACTAGTGGGCAGAGACATGGAACACTTCCCTGATGACTCACTGAAGCTCCTGATAACAGGCAGCTTGAGAGATAAATTTGGCTTCCTTTTTGGCCCAGCTCTCTGGAAGTTTGAGGACCACCAGGCTAATGGACCACATCAGCATTCTCTTGCAACAGTGCGTAAAGACAGAGAAAGACTCCAAACCTCTGTGGCTTGAAACAGAGAGAAGGGTGGGGTGGGGGTGGGGATTAGCTCATTTTAAAAAACCTGCAGCTGTGCTAGTCTACTTAGTCTTGCTTGTGGGGAATGGTGGTGGTGGGGAACACAATGTAGCTCCTGGGATTATTCACGTATGTGGCTTAAATCACTTTCTCTCGTAACATACAGATAACTATTGTGACAACAGGATAAACTGAGTGTGAGGGAGACCAAGGAAGGAAGGAAGGAAGGAAGGAAGGAAGGAAGGAAGGAAAAACAGTGTAAAGTGTTCCTGCCATATTGTAGAAGTCCTACTGTAGCCTCCCAGTTTCACACCATGATCTTAATGAAGGTGACATTCAATAACACAAAGGGAGAAATCCAGAATCCAAGTGCTCCTTTGGATGCTGGTATTTGTCATTGCCTAATAACACTCCTTGAATGCCCACACCATCTCCACAGCCAAGGAGGGTTAACTAAAACACCACAACACTAAAAACAAAACAAAACAAAACCTCGACTTGCTCAACGGTCATTTGGTTCATGATCAGTTTCCCAAGGAACCTTTTGTTAAATGCGCACACACACACCTCTGCAACAAGTGAGCCCTGGTCAGAGAAAACAGTCACTCAGCCTACCCTGCGGCACAAATTCTAGTCCCATCTTTGCAGGAGTCAAAGCATGCATGAAAATATATTCTCCCTACTATCTCAACCCTTCCTACTCTCTCAATGGGCAGGGCTTGGCTTTGCTATTACCACTCTCCTGACCATCTAATGCTTGCCTGTCTGCCTGGCATAGATTGTAACATACAGACATGTAATAATGGAGCAGGACACTGAAAGAGCATCAGAAGATCCCTGCAGCTGGATCCACCTATTCTAACATCTTGTTCTCACACAGTAGCCAACCAAATGTCCCAGTCTGAAGCCCACAAGTGTGCAACAGCCCTTTCCCATCTCTGGGTTGTGTCCTGAGACCCACACTCCAATGTTTAGCCAAAAAGAAGTCAGAGCAGAGTCCAAAGCTAGAAACAGACCCAGGCAAAGGCTTGAGACTCTAAGGGCCCAAAGGGAAGTTTCTAGGGCTGTGGGTTTTCTCTGCATCTCTCAGGCAAAGCCAAACTTTCCCCATGGAAGCAACACCACTTCCCCTGACAGTGCTACAACATTAGTCCTAGCAGTCCAGTCCTCCCTTCACCCCATCCCAGCTCACTTCCGAAAGAGGAGGAGAGCCCAGAGCTGGCAACAAAGAGTTGGGTTTCAATACCTTCCAAGCAGCAGGTCCTCCACAAGCCCGAGTGGGTCATGACTTCTTCGTTTTTCCTGCTGGTGTCATTGTCGTTTGTGGACTTAGTCCTGCACACACCCCTGGAATACAGCCAATAGTCTGTGCCCACCGCGATGGTCATGAGGCTGAACGCTGCAAAGGCTCCCAGGGTGGTGATCAGCATCTGGATACCTCTGTCACACATCCTCATAATGATGCATGGTATCGTGGACAGCCAACCGGAGGGGAAGGCAAGGCAGAGGGAGAAAGAAGGCAAAGGTGTCGCTCACACTCCCTTGGAGCTAGGGGGCCGGAGGCATGCAGGGGAAGGGCTGCCCCTTCTCTACACAAACCGGGCTCTCCACACCAGAGGAGGGGGACCCCGCGGGCTCCTCAGGTGCTGGTCTTCTTCGTTTCGAGGGATCTCCTCCCTTCCCCTCTTGGATGGAGCATGAGGCTGAGATCCAGCCAGGCGCCTGCTGCTCATCCCCGATCTAGACCCCGCACGCCGGGCTCAGAGGCGTGCGGCTTGTCCTTCGTTCAGCCTGGGAGAGCCAGACGCCTGTCACAAGAGCAAATAAATAAATAAATAATTCCAAAGAGCTCGAGATCAACACGGTGTGTTTCTGCGTGTGTGTGCTAGAGAGAGGAAGAGGTGGGAGAGAGGATGCGGGGGGAATAGACAGAAATAGGTGCTTTAAAAGCAGCTGGGTGGAAATATCCCCCACGACTGGCGATGGAGAGAAGAGGAGATCGCCCCAAGCCCCCTCCCCGTCTCTGAAGCGACAAGCAAAGGCGGCCGCGGCGGCCGCGGCGGCGAAAACTGCCAGAGGTGCGGAGCCCGCGACTGGAAAAGGAAGTCACTCCCGGGTCCCCTGTGGTGCTGAGCAGGCCCGCCCCCAGCTCGGCGCTGGAGGGATGGATTCCCCCCAGCCAAGCAGCGGGGTGGGTGGGCTCCTTGGGCTGGAGAGGGCCGCTTCCTTTCAGCTGCTGCTGCTGCCGCCGCCCGCTCCGGCGCCGCGGTGCTGAAGCGGACAGCTCCCCGCGCGCCTGCCCGTGCCCTGGAGTGTGGTGGTGCTGAAGTGGACAGCTCCCGCGATTCTAGACTCCGGCTCCCTGTGATGTAAGGAGGCGCCTCCCACTCGCCTCCGGCGCTCTCCAGGAGGGATTCTGCTGGAACTTTTTGGTGAAGGAAGTGGAGGAGGAGGATGGCTGCTCCCATCAGCAGGCGAGGCGCTTCCCTGCTGCTGCTGCTCTTGTTCCTGCTGCCGCCGCCGCTGCCTGCAGCTGAGCTTTGACACTCGGACTGGTGAGCAGCTGCTTTTCCCAGCTGCCCATGTCCCTCCCAAACTACTGGAAGCGAGTGATGCAGAGATCGCACAGCTGCCTGGAAGGAAGAACCGAGCCGAGGAGAAGGTAGAAAAGTGGCTGATTACATGCGAGTTAGAGGCGGGGGGTGGGTTGGCTTTCCAGGGAACTCAATCCCCCCCCCCTCACGCACACAAGCAAGGCACCCAAAGTATGCACACGCAGGCATGTGCACGCACACAAACACACACTTCTCTCCCATAACACCCACAAAAACTTTCCCACAGGTTTATCAAGCTGCTGTGGCGAAGGACTATAGCTCAGGGATAGAACAACTGCTTTTCATACAATAGGTTCCAGGCTCAACAACCAGCATCTTCAGGTAGGGCTGGGGTAGACCCCCAGCTGAAATGCTGCAGAGCCGCTGCCCATCAGTGTAGGCAATATAGAGCTAGATAGACCAATGGGCTGACTATATAAGGCAGCTTCCTATGTTCTTTCCTATGTTCCCTAGCTCAGTGAAAAAGCATCTGCTTTGCATGCAGAAGATCCCAGGTTCAAGACACTGCATCTCCTGGTAAGACTAGAGGAGAACATGGTCTGGAGCCCCAGACAGCTGCTTCCTGTCAGTGTAGAAAATACTTATTGGTTTCACCTGGTATAAGGAAGCTTTCTGTGTTCCTGTACTATCATATGAGTACCATCTCACTACATTTGACTGAAGGAAAATCAAAGTGCTAGTTGACTAGCAATGTTGCTTGGAGCCCTTTGTTTCCCTGTAAGACCAATGGTCTTATTATGGCATAAGCTTTTGTGAACTAGAGTCCACTTCATTAAATGTGTGAAAGGTACTCCTAAATAGGCATAGAGATAGATAAATATAGGGTCGCCCCCCCCCCGGGATGTCACAGGGAAATGAAAGGCATATTCATTTATTGCACTTACACTCCACATTTTTCTACAAGGAACTCACAAAGTGGCCTACACGGTTCTCCCCCTCCTCATTTAATTCCCACAGCAACCCTGTGATTGGCCCAAAGTCACCTAGTGAGCTTCATGGCCGAATGGGGATTTGAACCCTGGTCTCCCAGGTCCTGGTCTGACATTCTAACTACCACACCACATTGACTCTCCAGACAGCCCGTAAGGATTCAGAATAGTTAAGGTGACCATATACAAGGTTGGAGATGCCTGTTCTCCCCCAAACTGAGGTAATTATAGGTAAGTATGAAGTTTGATGGCTAGTTATGTTGGAGCACCAGATATGCAGCATTATCATAGAGGTTGACATGGCTTCACAGTCCGCTAACCTTTTCATGGCTAGCTTGGAACTACCATTTGTTTTCTCAATCGGTTGAAAGTGGAAAACATCTATGTGACTGTAAGGGGAAGATCTGGATTATTATGAACTTGGAGGACGATTTGAACTTTAGAAAAAAGACGGCAGTGGACGGTTGCGAGGAACCCCCAATTTCTTGAAGCATGGGAACCCAAATAAAAAATTCTCTAGATGATTTGGCATAACATTCGGTTTGATTGATATATATATGTGTATAATTTGAAATAATGAATGTGATATAATTGGTTTTAATTGGAAAATTAATAAAAATATATTTTAAAAAAAGGAACTACCATTTGTTTTCTCAGTTCCCCAAAGCCTCTCCTCTACCTGAGATCCTCTGATGACATCCTTATCATTTGGACAGGGCAGGAAGTGCTTATGCTGTTCCACCAGAACTTCCACCTCACCATCCACCTGAGCCTAAACCCATCCAGGTGGCAGCCTCACTTTCGGCACATGACTGTGCAATGACATAAAAATGGATGTATAAGCTCAACCTTATATCAGAACTCTACTAAGGACGTGCATCTACATGCGTCTAGCTCCCACCCAGAACACGCTACAAAATCCATTGTCTGCAACAAAGCCCTAAAATACAACTGCATCTGCTCTGACTCATCAAAGAGAGGCTCACAGCTTAAGGATTTGCATCAGTTATTTCTTAGGCTACAATCTCCACCCATTGATGTGAAAAAGCAGTTTAGTAAGAGCAGGCAGGTGCCTAGGAATAATCCACTGTAGCATAGACCTCACAAAATTTAAAGACACCTGCTTCTTGGGAGAAAAGCAATGACAAACCTAGATAGCATCTTAAAAAGCAGAGATATCACCTTGCCAACAAAGGTCCGTATAGTTAAAACTATGGTTTTCCCAGTAGTGATGTATGGAAGCAAGAGTTGGACCATAAAGAAGGCTGATCGCCAAAGAATTGATGCTTCTGAATTATGCTGATGGAGAAGACTCTTGAGAGTCCCATGGACTTCAAGAAGATCAAACCTATCCATTCTTAAGGAAATCAGCCCTGAGTGCTTACTGGAAGGACAGACCCCGAAGCTGAGGCTACAATACTTTGGCCACCTCATGAGAAGAGAAGACTCCCTGGAAAAGACACTGATGTTGGGAAAGATTGAGGGCACAAGGAGAAGGGGACGACAGAGGATGGGATGGTTGGACAGTGTTCTTGAAGCTACGAACATGAGTTTGACCAAACTGTGGGAGGCAGTGGAAGACAGGAGTCCCTGGCGTGCTCTGGTCCATGGGGTCATGAAGATTCTGACACGACTAAACAACAACAACAACAACAACAACACAGACCTATAATGGAAAATGGCGTAACGCCTCTCTGTCACCCATTGGCTTTGTTGAAACCACTCCAGTGAATAGTTACATGCCACCCCAGTCTCTGAGTGGCAAGAGACTCCAGGGGTTCCAGTGCTTACCCAAATTTGGGTTCCTTGGAATGAAGATCAGTAAAGAATGTGCTGTCCTTAGGATATATTGTTTTATTTACATGTATATACACATCCTGATCATAAGATGGAGGGGCTCACAACACTAACACCCTAAAAAGATAATGCTTCTACATTATTTGCAGCTTTAGATCCAGCACAGAACAGACCATTCAGGCTATTGTTCTCCTACATAGCAGCTAGGAGAGGTGGTGTGGAGGAAAGACCCATCCATTAGCTTGGAAGGCACAGCCACTTGCAACCTAGCTCACTATTTTGGGATGCTGATGAGGACACTTAAGTGGCTGGCTAAGGTCATTGTCTTACAATGAAACTTCTCTGACCAGTCCAGCAATCTCCTACATTAGAGTATAACCCTCACTGGGTACAGGACCCCAAGAACTGGAAGGGACTTAGGGCATCATTCAGACTGACACCCCCCCAAAAAGCTCATGACATCATAATCAAGCCCATCAGGATAATGGGGGAAGGTAAGCCTCTAATTTATTACAGATGTCTCCCCCACCTCTAATTTAAACTAGCTACTCACCAGCAACAACAGGCCACATACCAGACACACAAAGATAAGAACCAGGCCCTGCAATGGACCCAGATTCCAGCTCTACCCACATATCTACTCTGGCAACACTGTTATAGAACCTAGCAATGTCACCCACGACATCAGAGTGTTCATTCACCTGCTCATCTTCCAAAATATATGGTAGATTATATGCAATATAATCTGCCAGCAAAGCAGATTACACAAGACAAACAAGTCAGGCTTTCAGCAAAACAATAAGTGGGCACAAATCACATCAGAAAGGCAATATTCAGAAACCAGTGGGAAAATATTTCAATCTCACAGAACAGTCCAATCCGTCTCTTAAAAGAGCCATGTTGGATCAAAGGGAAACTCCAGTGTGAAAGGTCTGAATTGCAGTTTAACAGGAAATTCAGTTCTGTCACTTGTGGCTTGAATTGAGATTTTCAGTTTTTATTCCACTGTTCATGTCATTTAGTTTAGCCATGCTAGAATGTTTGTTTCATCACCAGCAGCATTTTGTTTATAGCCACTGTGACTATATTGCTTGGATATAATTGTCATTGTCTTTTCTTTAGGCATTATGTTTGCCCTCTGACCTCACTCCTCAACATTCCACCCCTGCCTCAATGTATATCTGTGTCTTCCAATTTAGGATTACACTGAATGTTGAACATAAGAACATCTCGTCCAGCATCTTCGTCTCACGGTGGCCAACCAGGTACCCCAATGGGAAGCATGTAAGCAAGACATCTTTGGCTTAGTCTTCATAATGCAAAAGCTCAGTCTGCATGCTTGTTGCTCACCATCACCCCTTCCTATCCTGCTGTCTCCCAGGCACCCTCTCTCAGTTGTTTGTTACCCTTCTGGCTCCCACACTGTCTTCAAGACAGGTAATTGCATTACTCTTGCTTACTAACAACTGTCTGCTTCTACCTAGAAACAAGCTCTTGCATTTTGCTCTTTTGCTCAAGTGACACCATGAAACCCCCCATAAAAAGACAGCCGAATTCAGAGGTGCCCTGAATGGGGCATTTTGTGGTACTTGCCCTCTCTAATGGATGGTATCTCTCCAGCTGAGTTTCCTCCCGGGTGTGCTCCTATGGTGGTTGGATTTCTTAAGCTTCCTTTTGCTGCTGTTTGGATTGGATTATGACTCACGTAACCTTTCAAAATGCATCTCTGCCAAAACCGCTCTAGAATTAAAGGGTTATTTTAAACCTGCATGTATGTGATATGAAAGCAAATTATTTACTTGGGCATGGTATGCATTGTGGAAATTACAGATAGGCATGGATGCAGAATGGTTTCTGCTTTGACAGCAAAGCAGAAACCAGACTTTCCTTGTTTAGCTTGATGACACCCTTGTGCGTTAAAGGGCACCATCATTCCCATTTCACAGCAAGGACAGTGAAGCCAAGAAACAGGCTTGATAAAGGCCACCAAAAAGCCTCTGGCTGTGTTGGGATTAGCACAGTGATTCATTTCTCTGTGGGGCTCAGGCCAGCCCTAGAAGTCTGGCTCTCCAGATGAGATCAGGGCTATGGGTGACTGTATCAAATTCTAGACCAAAGGTTGGCATCAGAACTTGCCCTGCTGGATCATACCAAAGGCTCATCTATCCAGCACCCTGTTCTCACAGTGGTCCACCAGATACCTCTGGGAAGCCTGCAAGCCGAACCTGGAATATCAGGACCTGAACCTGGAATAGAAGGACCTGGGCACAACTGTTATATTCCCTCCTTGCTATCTCCCCAGCAACTGAGGTACCCCACCTCCAGCAATGGAGGTGGTACATGGGCATCATGGCTGGTAGCCCTATCTTCTATGAATTTTCCAAACCCTCTTTTACAGCCACCTGAACTGGTAGCCATTACTACATATTCTGTGAGTTAATTCCATAGTTTAATTACGTGCTGTGTGAAAGAGCACTTTCTGTCGTCTGCCCTGAACATTAATGGGTGTGGGTGTGAGAGAGAGGAAGTGTGAGAACTTCTCCCTTTCCACTTTCCCCACACCGTGTATTATTATCCTACACCCAGAACCCTTTTCAGACTCAAGGCCCACTTTTAACCCCAAAATGCATTTGAGGACCCACTTCTTAATCTTTCTCCATATATTTGCATGGCAGTAGTGCTGCTGTTGAGACCAACCTTAGATCAGACCATGACCCACTAGTGAGTCCTAAACCCATCGTTGAAGACCACTGTCTTGGACACATGGCTGTTGTGCCCCTCCCTCGCCTTTTATCCAAATTTAAAAGCCTGAATTGTTGTAATCTTTCCTCATAGGGGAGCTGCTCTGGTCCCTTGATAATTTTAGTGACTACCTTTCTGTGTCTACAATATCCCTCTTGAGGTGTATCAACTAGAACTCCATAGTCACACCACATATAAAAAGGCATTATGATGGTGGCAGTATTATTTTCAATCTATTTCCTAATGTTGCCTAATATGGAATCCACCTTTTCTCCACAGCTGCTGCAAACTGGGATGACTGTTTCATTGAGCCACATCCATCATGGCCCCTGGTCAGTCTCTGCCAGTTCAGACCTCATTAGTGCATATATGAACTTAGGGAAAATATCTAAATATATATCCTCGATGTGCATCAATGCCAGATTAATTTGTGCAGCGAAATACTTCCGCAAGAAAGGAATTGCCGTCAGTGTTTGCTCAAGCGCTCACATGAGGAAAACTTTGTCTTGAGGGAGCAATGCAGACTATGTATTTTCTGTACCAGAATAGGGCTCTGAGTCCCAGGTAGGTCCTACTAGATGACGGTCCAGTCTGATCTATCAGGGTTCCTGGTTCGAGCCACAATCCCTGTTACTGGTTGAGATTAATCAGTGGAGATGAGGAAGAGTCACTCTGCACATGTTCATTCCTTACTTCACATTTTCCAGGAGGAGTTCTTGACCCTGAAAAGCAATTCTAGGAGCTTGAGCCCTGGTGAGCACCAGCTCAAGTATATTAAGACATTAATTACTATTTGCAGCTGTTTATTTAATTTTAAAATAATAATCACAATATTGCAATATCAACAAAAGCATTTAAAACGTGCGTAAGTGCCTGCCAGTACTCATAAGCCCCTTTGCAAGAACATTGTGGGTGTACTTGATTTGTATGGAGGTTAAGTTTTGTTGTTTAATATTGACCTGCAATAGTCAATCAAGCCAGAAATGTGTGATTCAGCCAGGAAAAATCTCTTTGCCTTGCCAAAACTCGGTTTTCCTTAGAAAAATCCTCAGCTGCTTCACCTCAGCTGAAGCTTCTGAGTTTCAGTTTAGGAAGTTGAAAAATACAACTAGGAAGTTGAAAATGTTTATATTTATATACCTCTCTTTACATCCCACCATTCTGAACCAACTTCTCATCACCTGGGCAATTTGTCCCAGACCGCAACATATCCTTGCTTGCTTGCTTGACCTTCAGAATTCCCAAATCGTCTCTCCTAAGATTGTGATTGCTCTGGGATTACCCTGCTGCTCCAGAGGGCAGGACCCAAACCAATGGACCCAAATTACAAAAAAAGGATATTCTGACTAACACTATTAGGAAGAACTTTCTGATGCGAAGAGCTATTCAATAGTGGAATAGCTTACCATGGAAGGTGGTCGACTCTCTTTCATTTGCGGTTTTGCAAAAGAGGTTGGATGGGCATCTGTCAGGGATTCTTTAGCTGTGATTCACGCATTGCAGGGGGGTTGTAGTAGATGACCCTTGGGGCTACTTTCCAACTCTACAATTCTATGCTTCTACGAAAGTAGAGGTTGGCAAGGCCAGAGGCATGAAGGAACAACACCTGTGGCTTTTAGCTTTGCACAAAGGACTTCACTCTAGCCATGAAGATGACAACCTGCTTATTCCCACAGGTCCCCATCCAGGCAAACAAGAGGCATTGTCACATACCCAGGACACTTTCCAGTCTGGCAAAATAAACTCAAGAGGAGCATGGAGCAATGTGAGGGTCACCAAGGAAGAGATGAAAGTGGCATTTATTTTCCCAACCATCTTTAGATGCTTTAGAGGCTCAGGTGTCCTATGTGGGGGAAAGTGGCTCTCATCGCCAGCTTGGGCTGATGTATTGTAGGAGCAGCCCCTCCTGGACTGAGATAGCCTGGCTGTGGCCATCAATGGCCTAGCTATGCTACTAATGCATTGTATGTGAGGTTTCTTTGAGATGGCTTGGGAACTTCTCCTGGTGCAAACTAAGGCTGCAGAACTGCTGACCAGAAGAGGTTGGATGGACCATCTCTCACCAGTTTTGGAAATGCTCTGCAGTGTCTCTGGGCAGAATCTGAAGTGCTGGTTTTCAGCTATTAAGTCCCGTACTTCTTGGCAGCTGAGGGCCTGCCTCTTCCTCTGCAAACCTGCTTTGCCATTGAGATTCCCTTCTGAGCTCAGAATGCTTTTGCTGAGCAAGGAGAGGAAGGGGGCAAGATGGTAATGCTCCCAGAGTTGCCCACCTGGTACCTACCTCACCCCCCTGTGCACATTGCCCTGAGGCAATGACTGCCCAAAGCCACCCCATATGGCTTTCTAGCCAAACTGGGATTTGAACCCATATCATTCTGATCCCCCAGCCTAGCACTGTGAGTTAAATCCCAGTTGCATCTGCTGAAGGAACTGGCTTGCTGCAGTCTCAGCCAGTCCTGTTTTTTAATTGATTTGCTATACATTCTCTCAGGCCTAATGAAGAGAATTGTAATGCAAATGAGATGGATGAATGAAAGGCAGCCTGAGGAGAAGGTTTGGGAAGGTCATTCTGTTGCCTCTCCTGGTCACTCTTTTCAAACATGATGAGCAAGACCAAAGTGACAGGGAAGGCTGAGCAATCATTCTGTTGTATGCTTCCCATCTCAGCCCAGCCTGGCCAATGGCATAGAGCCACTTACTGCCCATGTCGTGCCCACGCAAACAGATATACCTTAGGAAGCAGAGGAAGCCAGCTTCAGGCTTCCTTTGCTGCACCCTCGAAAAAAGAGCTGAGTCATTTGTCACGATGGTTTTGTCATCAGTTGCCATAATTAAGGGAAGTGTCACAAAAGCCAAACGTGTCACTAGAGGAAGCTGCAGCAAACGAAATGAAGGGAGATCACTCCGCCTCCCCCATTCTTAAGGGCTGGAAATGGCTTTCAGAGTTTCAGGATTCGACATGCAAAAAAGGAACCTGTTCCCTCACCTCTCCCTTGGGTCTCGGATGCTGTTGTGGCAATGTTTCAGGCTGACACAAAATCTTGGCGATTTCCTAGCTCTGAGCATCACGTTGGCCAACGTGGATACCCCTGTCTGGACACATCAGTGCTTGTTGAGCCTGATTAGAATTGTAGCAAAGGTGGAGGGTGTTGTGGGTGAGGATCTGGACTTCCAGATGCTGACCATCGGCCTTAGGCAGTATGGCCAATGGTCAGCAATGATGACAGCTGGAGTCCCCCTCCCAGGTTCTCCTTCCTAGTAGATGCCAATAACTGCATCTGAAAAGGTATTTTAAGCTAGCCAGATGCAGCACTGAGGGGGTGGAACTTTTAGGCTGACCAGATAATAAAATATTGTAGTTGTTCCAGGCCTATGCTGAGATAACTTGTCTTTTTGCCTCAGCTTCGAGGTCACTAGCCTTGGTCCTGAAATCAGCAACTCCAGGGCTGTCCTGACTGTGTCCTGCTTCAGGTTAGCTCCAACACACACCAGGCCTCCTTTCTTATCACCTTGGTCTTTGCATCTCCATGATGACAAAATCCAAGATGGACCAGAACACCCTTAGATGCCATGGTTGTTCAATGTTGCTTTACACACAATGAATTTCCTATGAAGAAGGGACTCTATTTAGGAATCTGGACACTTGGTATGTGGACTGTCACATTTGTGCAGCAAAGCCAGCATTGGCCATGATTTCCAGGCGTTTGCACAAGCTGTGCATTTGCACCCATGGTTCTCTACATGCCAGTGTCCCAGTATCTCTTATACTCACATGGCATGCTCTTGATTGTTGTATTGGCATCAAAGACCACAGACAGTTGGCCACATTCCAAAGCAGCCGTCCCCAACCTTGTGTCCTCCAGATGTGTTGGTAGGCAGATTCTATCAGACCCAGCCAGCACAGTGGGAGCTGTAACCAAACCCAAAAGTTGGGGTTGGTTTGGAGGCTGCATCTGGATAACACAGTGGCTAGGTTGCTTGTGGGGGAAACTACTGCCAACATATAACACCTTGTTTCCAGAATTTGCACTGGCTGCCAATTTGCTACAGGGGCAAGTTCAAAGTGTTGGTACTAGCATATAAGTTTCTGTACAAAACCAGGCCTTATCCCTTCTACACCCAGTAGATCACTGCAGTCTGCAGGTGTCTCACTCCTGTACAATTGAAAGATCTCAGAGGCCCGTTCCACCATAACTCAGAGCAGGGCTTTTAGTGTGACTACCCCTGTTCTCTGGAATAACATTCCTATTGAGCACTGCCTGTACTTCTGAAATGATGGTTTGGAACAGGCATCCCCAAACTGCGGCCCTCCAGATGTTTTGTCCTACAACTCCCATGATCCCTAGCTAACAGGACCAGTGGTCAGGGAAGATGGGAATTGTAGTCCAAAACATCTGGAGGGCCGAAGTTTGGGGATGCCTGGTTTAGAAGGTAATTAATAAATAAATTATAATAATAATCTGGATAGCAGAATGTTGTGGAAAGCTATTCTAAATTGCCCCATCACCTTGCATAAAAAATGGACAAGAGACAAAGCTTTGTGTCTTTTGAGGTGATGCTACGGTAATCTGGTGGCTAAATAGACAATCTATGCCTGAATCTTTCAAACAGTCCAAGAGTTGTGATTATGTAAGTGGCACATTGTTTCATTACAGTACCACTTGGGATGCAGTCCTGCTTTGGAAAGAATAATAGTTATTGCTAATTTATCTTGAGTCTGAAATTGTGGAATATAAGGAAAGCAGGATTAAGGATGATGGTGTGGAGGCTAGTTTCTTATACCATCTGTTTCACAACCTATAGTACAACATGTGAAAGGGCTGGATAAAGACTTCCAAAAGAGCTCTTGATCTTTTAAGTTAAGGTAGCCAGAAGGAAAGCGAGGTGTTGCTGCTTTGCCTTTAAGAGTTGTGTAGGAAAAGGATTTGGGTTGGGTATGGCTTGCCACTGCAGGAATGGATAAAGGGGCAGAGCTGCAGCTCAGTGCTTAGAGCAGCTGCTTTGCATGCAGAAGGTCTCAGGTTCTGTCCCCAGTGGCATCTCCAGGTAGGGCAGGGACAGACTTCTGCCTGAAACCCCAGAGAGCTGCTGACAGTTAGTGTTGACAATACTGAGCTTAGATGACCAATAGGTCTGACTCAGTATAAGGCAGCTTCCTATATGGCAAATGTTGAAAAATCCCATTTTGCACAACTAGGAATGGCCTGGAGCCCTGCTGGTCACCTCATTTTATGGTCCAGAGAAATCCCATAAAAAAACTCTTCTGTTTGAGGAGGGGGAAGGCTATGTCCTGGAAGTCAGTCAGTTCCTGGCAAAAACAGGTATGCTCTTCCCATGCAGAGCTGGAGGGTTTAAAAAAGAGCCAGCATGTGGGGAGCAGGCTGAGATTTCTTTAGCTCCTTTGCCTGCAGCATGGCAGTTTAATCTTTCTTGGGGGGGGGGGTTGTGTAACTGGATGCAAGAGGATAAGTGAGAGCATATTTTGAGCAGCTTTGAAACTTGATGGACAAACAGGGGCTCCGTGTGCCTCTCTTTTCTCCCCCTTTTTCAACTAGGCAGGAGGAGGTGGAGCCCCTCCCAAGTTCCTCTACGATTGGCTTGTTTCCCTGCATCATGTACCTCAACCAGCTATGGCAAGAACTCCAGGTAGATTTCCTTGCATAATGTGCTGGAGACTCAATCAAGCATTCGCCCTGAAGTGTGTCTGTGTGTGCAAGGTCAGAGGGGGCGACACCTCCTTATCTTCAGAATGAGCTCGATTGTTCAGTGGTTGAAGCTGTAGCCTCGGGTTTCATCCTTGCACTTATTTCTATATGTATTATGGGGGAAAGGACAATAGATTGGTTCTCTTAGGAACGTAAGAGCCAGCTGGATCAGGCCAATGGCCCATCTTGTTCTCACAGCATCCTGTTCTCACAGTTGCCCCTCAGATGCCTGTGGGGAAGCAGCAAGCAGTGCATGAGCACAAGAGCCCTCTCCCTTCTTGTGGTTTCCAGCAATTGGTAATTGGAAGTGTTGCTGCCTCTAGCTGTGGAGGCAGAGCATAGCCATCATGGCTTGTAGCCGTTGACAGTCAACTCCTCCGTGAATTGGTCCAATCCCCATTTAAAGCCATCCAAGTTGGTAGCCAACACTGCCTTTGGTAGGACAGTGGGAGTGAGTTCCACAGTTTAACCGTGCGCTGCATGAAAGACTTCCTTTTTTCCACTTGGAATCTCCCAACATTCAGCTTCATTGAATGTCCATGAATTGTAGCAGTATGAGAAAGGCAGCAATTTTTTCTTCTATCCACAGGAATAGAAAAGGATGGTGGTAACTGGATTTCTGGGGCAAAGATAACTTGTGGGGGAATTGTTTTCTCTCTCCCAGTCCACTGTCCTTCTTCACATGATGAGGGCAAGAGAAGGGAGCTTTTCAGAATACCTTGCAATAAATGTATAGAGCCAGCAATGTTGGCAGCCCCCAAAACACAGACACTTAATCAAAGGGATTTATACCTTTAGCATGCAGAGGATCATTTGAGTGTTTTAATGGTACTCACCAAGAGTGTATGACCAGTGACTTGGCAGAGAGAGAGAGAGAGAGAGAGAGAGAGAGAGAGAGAGAGAGTGTTCTGAAAAATGTTGGCATGGATTTCCTTCCATATGGAAGCTTTGTCTGAGCTTTATTTTATTTTTTGCCCCAAGCTTTCCCCATGAAAACCTGCTCTTTAAATATGAATTGGAGCAACTGTCAGTTTGGGTTTTCTGTGGATTGACATTTGCTCCAAGTGAGCTTTAAAGAATGGGTTTTCATGGGGAAAGCTCTGGAGCAAAAATACACACAAAAGGGCATTGAGACATGGAGCTATAAATCAGGGACCATGCCTGGAAAGAGCAGAGGAAAGGTAAGTGTGGGTAAATCCCAGGTTAGGGAAGGCTGCCGTAGATGAAAAAAAATATCACTTTTTTGGGGAAAGAACAGCGTTTTCTACCTAAGCAGCAATTGCAGAGCTCTAAGTGCCCCTATTTTCCAGAGACAGTCCTGAATTTACAGAAGCTGTCCCGGTTTCAGATTTGATCCCAGAATGTTCCACTTTTCTTTAAGACGTCCCTATTTTCATTGGAGAAATGTTGGAGGGTCTGGAGTTATATGAAACCCCCCCCCCCAAAGCCAAGGATGTAAGTAACCATACAACCTTTAGAGGTCATCTGAAGACAGCCCTGTATAGGGAAGTTTCTTTAATGCTTAATGTTTTATTAGGTTTTCATATCTGCTGAACGCCATCCAGAGTGCCTGGGGCAACCCAGTCAGATGGACGGGATATATCGGAGAAATGTTGGAAGATATGCAATTGCTTTCTGTTGCTGATTAGCTAGAAATTAGCAAGAGAAAAGAGACCCCTGGGGAGATTGATTTTTCTGCAAAGGGGTGGAAGTGCTTTGAACAGATGTCGGTGCTCTTGTGTGGGCCAAGGTCTTGTGTTCAAATGTCTCCTTTCCACCACACTGTGCTGATCAGCGGTTGCTTTGCTATCACTGGTTTCCCGCTGGTCTGGTGTACAGGCAAGTGTTGTAAACCTGTGCACAGTTACCTGAGAGGAAGCTCCTCGGACTACCACTGAGTAGGCATGCACAGAGTTGCACCATTAGTGTGCGAGCTCCAAAATCCCAATTTCAAGACTCACAAATCCACTAGGTGGGCCTGATGCAAGTGGCTCGACTTTCAAACCCGGCTTCTGCTTTGCAATATGGGCTGCCTTACACAGCTGTTGTTAGGATCACTGAGACGGTGTCTGTCTCATTGCCAGGTACTGTTGCTGCAGGTTTGTCATGGTCTTTGGCTAGACCAATAAACTTACACTGAGTCTCTGATTAACTTGGCTAGACCAATAAACTTACACTGAGTCTCTGGTTCCGGTTTCCGCCTGCAGGAATGGCGGACCTGTTTTCCATCTCTCTGACCTTCGTAAGGAATTTGGCGGTTGCTAGGGGAGTAAATGGCAACCCCCTACCCTCTCCGGGGGTTACGGAGAGGGGCCGCTGGCCCGCGATGCCCCCAGACCCACTCCAACTGTTTTTGGAGTGGGGGGAGCTTGGGCTGAGCACATACGAGGGCCAGGACTCCCGGACGCTAATCTGCATGGCGGGGATTTCCATGGTTAAAGAAGATAATTAGGCTTAAATCTATGGACATACTTCAGAAGGAGGGGAAGAAGCGCTGTTTACTGCTGAGAAATTTATGCTGCTGAGGGAGAGGAGTCAAAGATTGTACAGCATCTGGAAGAAGGATTGATGGGGACGGAGCGATAAGGGAAGTGAGTTTTTATTTTTTTTTCTTCATATTGTTGCCTCGTACCTTCCCAGACGCGATGTCCTGGCTTGTTTGGAGTGAAAGAGAAGCAAAAGACTGTGTGAGTTGAACTTTATAACTGTTGTTACCGAGCATATTTTTTAAAGATGTGGAGTTGCCGATGAGAAAAGCCCCCCCCTAGTCGGACGGAAGGAGTTCTGGACGCGTTCGGAGGATTTATGAGCTGTGACGCACTTTAAATTGGAGCAGCAACCTGAAGCTAAGTTCAGCTATAGGGCAAGGAGATCCATTAATTTACCAAGAGTTTATGGTTTTGATGTTTGGGTCTCCTGCCTGGAAAAGCTGTAAATTCTATAATGATCGTAAATCTTCATGGCTATGAGAGAAAACGAAAGTGATTTGAGCTTTTTAAGATGGCGCTGCTTCGTGCTGCTTCGACGCAACAGGGAGCTCCATTAAGAAGATTTATGGGGAGGCTGGACTGATTAACTCACACAGGAGAAAGAACATCTGTGAAACTTTGTTTGATATTTATCTCAGCAGCTGGGAAACAATCGGATGAAAGTGGAAGACATCTATGTGATTGTAAGGGGAAGATCTGGATTATTATGAACTTGGAGGACGATTTGAACTTTAGAAAAAAGACGGCAGTGGACAGTTGCGAGGAATTCCCAATTTCTTGAAGCATGGGAACCCAAATAAAAAATTCTTTAGATGATTTGGCATAACATTCGGTTTGATTGATATATATATATATGTGTATAATTTGAAATATTGAATGTGATATAATTGGTTTTAATTGGAAAATTAATAAAAAATATTTTTTTTTTAAAAAAAAGAGTATCTGATTAAGCTTCACTCATTCCCAGGCATAGGAGCCAGCTCCTAGGGGCCGAGGTCCCTTTGTGCCCCCCCCAATAAAATATTTGAGGGGTCTGCCCCCCCACCAAAGTTGATGGAAATTGCCATTCAAATGGTGTGTGCTTGCCACATCTTCTGATTGCTTATATGGGATGGGGCTTACCTGCCCCCGCCATATTTAATTCACATTGGCACCCCTGTTCCCAAGTAAGTGTATAGAGCAGAGCTTTCCAAACTGAGTGTCATGAAACATTACATACCCTCCAGCATTTCTACGATGAAAATAGGGACGTTCCATTCCATAATGATAATTTTACTGTTTATAGCCTACACATCTTACTGGGTTGCCCCAGCCTCTCTGGGTGGCTTCCAAAATATTTAAAAACATAATAAAACATTAAACATTTAAAAAAACCTTCCCTATACAGGATTTCCTTCAGACAGTTTGGGGGTTAACTCCATACCCTCCAATTTTCTCCAATGAAAATAGGGGCATCCTAAAGAAAAGTGGGGCATTCTGGGATCAAATCAGAAACCGGGATGGCTTCTCTAAATCAGGGAGGTCCCTGGAAAATAGAGACACTTGGATGGTCTGCATGCTGGTGTGTCGGTTGCAATGTGCAGGTCTGTTGTGCAAATGCTCACCTGCGCTCCTCCCGAGGGGTTGGTTTAAACCTCTGGCTTGCTAGTAAAACTGAAATACTGTGTCGCAAAATGATGCATGTCTAAAAAGTGTGCCACCAGCATGAAAAGTTTGGAAAGCTCTGGGGTAGAGGATGGCAATTGCTGAGACATTGAGATGCAGATGGCCTTCCAAGGCCACCTAGTCCCCAAAAGATAATCCATAGACCAAGGCTCTGTGGTTCTGTGCACACTTACCTGGGAACAAGGCCAGCTAACACACAGTGGGACTTTATGCAAATCCTGATACAGAGCTCCATATACCAATATGGAGCTCCCTGGTGGCCCAGTAGAAGGGGTTAGATCAAAGGGATGTGTGCTTTGATCTCCATCCTCAATTCGCTGCTATCCTGAATGTCTTTGTACTCCTCAAGGAAGGGGGATATCTCCATGCAAGTCAACAGGAAGGGCCTTTTAGGTGGCAGGAGAGCTTCATGTCTAGAGGGAGCCTTTGTTTTCCCAAAGGACCTCTGGGACGCGGATAGAGAATGAGCTTTTGCACAGAGGATCCACAATATATCTCCTGTCTTTACACTCACACACATGCATGGTGCCTTACTTTTAAAATTGGAAAAGAAACAAATCTCTCTCTGTGTGTGTATGAAAACCACTTTGAATTATAATTTGGGCACAAGCTCAATTTTTACCCCCAGATGAAGGTCCATCTCATTCTTCTGGCTAGACTTTGCCATATGGTGCCATCTTCTTTGCGTCTCCACCATAAGGATCCTCAAACTGATTATTAAAAATACCAGAAGGATTTTTTAAATAACATTCTAATTTTCCTTTTTAAAAATGCATAAGGTTTTGTATTACAAAAAGAGCAAGCCCTGAAAAAGGGAAAATTTGAACTGATAATGGTTGCAGGGCCAGTGTGGTGTAGTGGATAGAGTGTTGGACTAGGACCTGGGAGACCAGGGTTCAAATCCCCACTTGGCCATGGAGCTCATTGGGTGACCTTGGGCTACTCTTTCACTCACAGCCTAGGCTACTTTGCAGGGTTGTTTTGAAGGTAAAATGGGCGAGGAGAAATATGTGTGCCACCTTCAGCTCATTGGAGGAAAAATTTAATAAAATTTATTTTAAAAATTAAAACTAATTAATTTAGCCAACATTTGATTCAGGCAAGCTACCAGAATAAACTCTCCTTCCTCTTGTGGAGACAGCTTCAATCACCTGGCCAAATTCTGAAAATTATTCCATAACTATTGACTTGCATAATTTTGTCTTAAAAAAAAAACACCCCACAATTCATCAAAGGGCACTGTTAAAACTGCCAATGGTTCCAGTGATTTGAAAAGGCCGTCTCCATTTTTTTTTCCTTACAAAAATGAAGAAGCAGAAGCAACATTTACAAGAACATAGACAGAAATTCCTTTTTTGGAAGTTTCCTTCCTGGATATTTGATGGGCAATTCCCAAAAGTGTTGACAGAAACTAACATGGAAGACAGGTAGATTTCAAAAGATAAGCAAGTTTATGAAGCAGACGTCTTCACATCAACAGGGTTGACTCGGTTCAGTTCTGGCTTAAACAGAAACAAACGAACAGAAAGAATCTTGGGAAACAAGGTCACAGTCATTGCAAAACGCTGTGGCACGATGGCTGAGGATATTGACCATGCTTAGCATTCAAAGAAGACAAGAAAACACTGGCATTTCAGTTTCATTTGAAAATACAAAGACAGTAGTAAAGTTGATATTTCGAGACAATACTCTTTGACATGTTTCAAAACTCTATTGGTAGTTTAGCCAACTAGCTAGAGATTCTAGAAACGCTATTCCTTTTGCAGACCAGTCAAAGAACAAACCATATATTGCACACACAGAGGAGAAGTGGCCAAAGACAGACGTCCCTCTCTTCTCCAACGAGGGCATGTGGATGTCGGAACGGATGCACCATTAACCCCGGAAGACTCGTGTCCATATATACAAGGCAATCTGGAAATCAGGACTGTGATTACAAAAGCAGAGGACCAGAAGGATTTGCCACGTCGCCTAAACCTGAATGACAAACTCAGGGTTAGTGTAGGAGAATCCTGCAAACTCGTTCTGGTCCAAGTTCATGATGAAGAGTTTGTCGGTGGGCGTGAGATCCACAGGCTGCCTCGTGAACTCTTTATCGAAGTTGCAAGTGTCGTGTTTGTCTTTCTGTTGGATGAAAAGCACAAGGTTAAAAAGGGAGGCCGAGGGAATGGAGCGGGGGAGCAGGGCAGAGAGGTTGCCCGCCCCTGCCAACAAACCAGCCGCCAGACCCATCAGGCAGCTCAGAAGAGGAGGGGGAAGGAATAGCCATTCTGATTTCGAAGGAGATATATCAATGTGCCATCGCCGTGGACCTGCAGCAGTCACCAGGAGACAGTGGGCTCTGTGTCTCCGCAGGGATAAATTTCCCCTTGTTTTGGACCAATCTTTCTACTTCCAAAAATGTGAGCAGTAGTTACAATCCAAATGTATGCACAGAACAATCTAGGAAGGGCAGATTTCTACTGCTTCTTCTGCAGCCTGAGTTCTCAAAGCATTTTTAAGGCAGGGATAGGGAACCTCAGGTCTGGGAGCCAAAGCACTGCCCCCCCCCGGTTAATCTGGTCCTCAGGAATTCCCCCAAACCATGCTCTTCTTGATGGCCCTGTTTCACATGCTCCTCGAGTACTTTTGCTGGGCTGGAATTTGTCCGAATTGTGATAATGCCTCTTGCTTGTCTGAAGTTGCTGGGTGCCAAAAACTTGTGTGCGCCTGGAATATAGCCTAAGTGTACACAGGTAACAGTCATGCCCATTGCTATTACCACTTTTGACTCTGGCCACACCCACCACTGACACATGGCCTGCAGAAAGTTGCCCACAAGTAAAGGTGTGCTCACTAATTTTAAAGCTTTCTAAGCTTGTGAGGTTTGTGGTCTGATCCCAAGCATATGCTCATTTACTCAGAATGGAGATGATCTTTAGTGGTGAGCAGGTACGAAGCATGAGCTGGGAGTTCCCAGCTGGACACATCATTACGTGGCCTCAGGTATACCTTGGTTCCCGCAGCCTCAGTCGACCCTTCTGTAATTTGGGGGCAATAATCTGATCATTATGAGAGTTACAGAAACAATATGTGTGCAGCACTTTGAGCAAGCTAGAAATTTATAGCAATAATCGCATATAAGAGTGCTACTTATTTTCTATTCAAATTAATAATACGATTAATGTAATGCATTTTTAATAGGAAAAAGTGGGCTAGGAGTTTGATGACGAAGATTGCTGCTCAGTTAACTGTCAGACTCACTCACTCCCATCCCCTCGAGAGTGTGTGCACTCAACCCCTCTCTCCAGCACAGCCTACGAGTTTTATGTTTTATATATCAATTTTCAAACATTCTTCGGAAAGGCCATGCATTAAATTGGACATCTTACATTACATAGTGACATATTTATGCAGGGAGTGTATTTGCAGGAGGAAACAGTGAAAAGCAGCAACACAGAGAGAAACTCCCCTCCCCCCCATCTTGCATTGTATTTGAATATCCCTACGGTAGAATGATGTTACCGCCCTTACAGAGGGGACATGAAGTCATTCTCCTGTATGTGGTGATGAAGATGAAAACGATAGCAGTAGTAGTAGTAGGAATAATAATAATTATAATAATAGCGGCAGTCATAGTAGTTTCTTATCGTGCAAACGTTTCATTGAAACACAGGTTTGCAATACAGAGTTAGGAAAGGACTTGGTGAAAGAAGCTTCTCTGTAAAACAAAGCAAACAAGAGCCAGAAAACAATGTATGTGCAAATGTTTCTGTTGCGGCAAGGGGAGCATTTTGCATGCTGAGGGCAGAGCTTTATTCTTCTGCAGTACCAAGGACAGGGAACCTGTAGCCCTTCGGGCATGGCTGGGATTCCACAGATGTTGGTCAACATCCAGGGATAATAATAGGACTTCCTATATTCCTATGCAGGAAAACCCTAGAGTGTACAGTCTCTGGATCAGAGCTAGTTTTTTTTTTTAAAAAAATATACACATATTTGCCAAACAATAACCACTTTCTAAAATTTCTCTTGGATTCTATAGCCATTAAGATTGTCAGAATTTTGAAGCATGCCAGAGATTCTGGCCCTCCCTGAGAGGCCTCTGCTTGGTGATTGCATCATAATAGGCCTGTCACTTACCCACAACTAACCTATGGGGGCTAGAGCAGCTGAACCAGCATTCACAGCCTCCAGAATTACTCCTGCCTGGCTGCTGATTAAATGCCAGCATGGCTGAAGTCATTAGGACCATGTGAATGAGCAAACTTTTGTGGGGTGAACTTTTTCACCAGCCTACTAATGTGTGGTAGAGCATGTAGCAAAATGGCCACCTATTAAGGACCCTGAGATGGGTGAAACATCCAATCACATATTTAATGTAGGTGTTTTCTGACACACAGCTGAGATGATGATAGACTCTCATGTTTCAAAGGTCTGGCTTTTCAATGAGAAGTTGTGCAAGCCACAGCTCATCACTTAAGTTTCTTTTTGTGACATGGTCCAGGAAGTCGGAAGCTGTGATCTCACCACTTGCCTGTGATTGACATGAGAGCATTCCATGCAAATAGATTGGGAAGGGCCATATCTCAAAGGAAGAGCAGCTGCTTGGCATGCTGAAGGCCCCAGATTCAATCCCTACCACCCTCAGGTCAAATAATCTTTGATAAAAACTAAGTGAGCATAGCAGGATTACGTTGTAGTCCAAAACATCTGGAGGGCACCAGGTTGGAGAAGCTGGTTAAAGGTTGAAAATGACTGGCTTCTCCATGAAATTATTTCGGTCATAAAGGAGTCTTGGAACAGGGCTCTGTCCCCTGACCACATAACTTACCCCTATGAGCTCCATCCCTTTAGTAGCCAAGAGTAGTTTTCTCTTGCAGCAGGGTCCTCTTACACCCTCCAAAGCTTCATTCATTCAGTAGGAGCTGAAATACCTTGGAGGAATATGATCAACCCCAGTAGGCAGGACGTGGTCAGATGTGCCAATGACTTGAGTTGATTGATGGCCAAACCCATTTCTTGGTGGTTTCATCACTCTCTGGTTGACCTCAGCTATTTGTCCCAAGCCATCCCCATTACCACTAGCGCTTAAACAAGGAATTAGCTCATCTCTTTGCACATTCAGTATCTTATAAAGGTTGGATCTGGGCTGAAGCAGGCTATATTTTGAGCCCTGGTGAGATTCTAACCATTTTAAGGGAACCCCACATTAGGTATAATAATCCTGTCTGAGAGACACTTAAAGAAATACATAAGTTTCAGGCTGGCTCTAGATCTTCCCAAACTCAGAGAATGAGTTAACATATACTTTGCAGATTTACCAAGTGCTTGTTTAAGATAATAAGGGAGACCAAGATAAAAAGAGAAGGTTTGTTTCAAAAACGACGGCAGGCATGTTTAGGTCTTCAGTGGGTTGGTTGCACCAGGGATACTGATGTTACTGAGGGCTATTGCCCAATAAAATTTTTTGGCAGCACCATCTGTTGCATGTTTACTTGGAGCTGCTTTCTGCCAAGTTGGATCAATGGAAAGGCTCCTAGCCCTAGCTAAAGGTGCCAAGGATTGAGCCTGGGGACCTTCTGCAGTGAAAGCAGATGGTCTACCACAAACTAAGATTCTAGTCCTCATGATTTTGAATAGAAGCCTGATTTAAATAGGAACACAGGAAGCTACCTTATCCTAACCATTGGTCCACCCAGCTCAGTATTGTTTACACTGACTGGCAGTAGCTCTCCAGGGTTTCAGGAAGGAGGCATTCCCAGCCATACTTAGAGATGCTTCCAGGGATTGAACCTGGGACCTTCTGCATGCAGAGCAAGTGCTCTGCCACTAATCCACTGCCCTTACTCAAATGCAATGAGACCGACTTCCAGCCCCAAACTGCAATCCAAGTCAGACCCATTGACTTACTCCTAGGTAAGTGAGTGTAAGATTGCAGGAACAGTCAGCTCATTGTATTCCGTGGGAAAACCCAAGTAGCCATTTGCTCAGCTTTTAATAGCAGGTTTCATGGGGAAAGCTCTGGAGTGTTGCGTGCTCAGACATGGAGCTTTAAAGTGAGGACTTGTACCAGGAAAGAGTGGGGCAAAAGGTAAGTGTAGATAAGTCCATCATCAGATACATCCCAAGGCTGCTAATTGCTCACAAGGACATCTGCCTCCAGAGCAAAACCACAGGCTGCTGATGTCTCTTGGAATGACCAGGTGGGACCTGATGGGGCAAACACTTTGGGGAGGGGCATCAAAAACATCACAGACAGTTTTGAAATACCTAGCAGAGGAAGGCTGCTTCCTTTGCGGAGAACGAGAGCAAAGGTATGATCTTCTGTTCTTTGGCTTGAGCGAAGTTAGGCCTTATGGCTTCTTTTGCTGGCTGTTCAATAGTTGGGCAGGAGACAAAGTCACAGCACCTTCCCTTTCTAGCGAGGAGCCCATCCATTTTTTTTTGCATACATTTACAGGGCAGGGAACATGGAATTCAGTTCAGCAAAGGAGCATGCTAATTGGACCACCCAGATCTTTCCACCTTGCTCAAGAAGGGTTGACTAGTGACACACCTATTGTGCAAATCTGGTCCACTTGATTGCCGGCCTCAAGAGTTGCTGCACTGGGTCAATGTTAATGGCAGGGATGGGGAATGGAGATGAGAGTGTTCATCTGGATCCATCCGAAAGCATGTTAAGTCCAAGCGGCTTAAATGTTATTGTAAGTTGTGAATTTGTGGCTCCCAGACCAGGCTGCTCCAGGTATGTAGATGCTACAGATAGCTTGTATCTTGTCCTGGTGGTTATGGTCTCTCAGAAGGTCCTAATGAACCCAGAAGCTCAAAGGGTCCACCACTGTGATGAGTTTCCTGGAGGAAGGCTTTTTAAGATTGGGCTGCTCATCAGTACCTCTTCCACCCAGACTTTCTAGTGCAGGCACGTTCAACTCCCAAGAGACTGGGATCTACTCCCAGTATAAAAAACCTGGCAGTGATCTACCCATTGTCATTGGAGGTTGCGTGGGGTGGCGTGCGTGGATTGCCCAGAGTTCTTCAGCTTTTATTTGTTAACTTTTGGTAAACTTTATTTAATCCCACAAACGATAAGGGTCCCGTGATCTACCAGGATCAGCCAGGGATCTACCGGTAGATCACGATCTATTGGTTGGACATGCCTGTAATCTAGTGTATAAAACTGCTTAGATAGAATTTCTCACAAACTGAAATGCAGACCTGAAATTTCAGTCTGGAGAGGGGAGCACTTTCTTTTTCCTTAAAAAAAATAAAATCTAATCTCATCAAACAATTTTGTAAAAGCAGTAAAAAGGCCTTGTTGAAAGAAGCTCTCAAGCTCACAACATTAAGGACTTCACATGCCAAGTTTAGTAGTTTAGTTTGAGCTTCCCCAACCTTGTGCCCTCCCAATGTTTTGGACTACAGTTCACATTGAACCCAGCATCGTATGGCCATGCTAGCTGGGGCTGATGGGAGTTGTAGTCCAAAACTTCTGGAAGGCACCAGGTTGCATTGGAAAGCTGGTTTAGACCCTGGAGTATAATTCTGAGCACCCACACCTAGAAATGCTTTCAAATTTGAACTCTGTAAATTATTTGCAAACAGATTTGAGCTGTGATTCTGCTTGCAATTTTCTTCTGCAGTAACCCCCACGCTAATCTCCATACTGTCATTTAGTCTCGTTTACAAATAAATTGAGTTTTTCCTCCAACCAAGATTTCTGATTCTTTATTTTATAATTGTATCTGGAAAAAAATTGGCACATGAACAACTCAAAGCAAACGGTAAGTGAAGAACCCCTCCCCACCCCCCAAAAAGAGAATAAAAGGTGTCTGAGCAGCATCAGAGTCTTAAAAGAACCCATTTCATTTTCCTTTAAGGTTGCCAGCCCTACTGGCAAAGGAGAATTCCAGTGGCAAGTCTTTGTTACTTTCAGAAGATTAGTTGAGACAATAAAATAATAAAATAAAATAAAATAAAATAAAATACAGCTTCAGTCAAGTTACACAAATACTGTTTGGACTTTTAAATATCAGCTTCATTTTAGTAAAAATACTCAGGTTTTTGACACACGTAAAGCGCAGTGGAACAGACAGGAGTTTGTCGATTTGGCAACTGGACAGACAGCACCCCACCCCACCCCAAACACTTTTAAGGAAGGAAACCCACAAAGGTTTGATAGGGTAACGTCAACGCCGTGACATGAGTGGTAGATACTAGGGTGACCATTGGTTCCAAAGCATTCACAGGAAATCCTGCCATCTTGTTCAGCTTTGCCAGACCAGATTGTAGCCGACTGATGGGTTATGAGCAGGGGAATTGACTGACACAGCCCTGCCTGTGTGTGATATATCTGTTCTTTCTTTCCGGGAGCTCAGACATCAGTCTGTGTGTGCTTAGAAATTAGCCTGAAACTCTGGGAGCCCACACTGAGCCGCAGCCTCTGCTTGGGAGGAAGCCCCTGCTTGCCACCAGCTCAGCATCAACCTGGGCTGAGAAGCAGGATGTCGCTGGCCGCTTTGGGCTGCAAACCACAGAAAATGGACAGCGAGAAGTTCTCTTTCTCATTCAACCCAGAGCTTAGCAACTTAAGGATGAGCATACGATGCTGCCTGGCAGAGAGTCAGACCCACCGGGTCCAGGTAGCTCAGAATTGTCTACACCAGGCATCCCCAAACTTGGCCCTCCAGATGTTTTGGCCTACAACTCCCATGATCCCTAGCTAACAGGACCAGTGGTCAGGGATGATGGGAATTGTAGGCCAAAACATCTGGAGGGCTGAAGTTTGGGGATGCCTGGTCTACACTGATCGGCAGCAGTGGCTCTCTGGGGTTTCAGACAGGGAATGTTTCCAGCCCTTCCTGCAGATGCCATTGGTGACTGACCTTCTGCATGCCAAGCAGATCCTCTACCACTAAGCTACAGCACGGCAAATCTGCCAGTTTCAGTTCCCCTCAAGTTCTCATTCATCCAATCTTTAGATGACTTCTCCACATTTCCAAATCGGCTTGCAATTTTTGTTTTTATTTTTAAAAGGCCTCAAGAAAATTCACCACCATTTAAAGGATTGTTCTCACTTATTTTTTACCCTGCTCTTTCCAGGCACAGCTCTGCGCATTTAAGTTACATGTCCGAGCGTCCTTTTTTTGGCCATGAAGACTTCCCTACGAAAAGACCCTGCTCTTTAAAGCTGAAGTGCAACAAATGGCAATTAGGGTTTTCCATGGATTATGGGTTTTCAGGAGGAAAGGTCCGGAGGAGACAAAAGGATGCTCAGACATGTAGCTTTAAAGCACAGACCATGTCTAGAAAGCGTTGAGGAAAGAAAGGTAAGTGTGGATATGCCTTGAGTGCAAATATCTCCTAATATGCACATTTTTGTATGCAATTTCCCCACAGTGTGGGAAGCAGGACGTTGGACTTGAGGGACCTTTGTCCTGATCCAGTTCCAGGGCACTCCTTAGTTTCTTAGGGGCAAAATAAACAACACTGTGTCTCAAGCCATGTGTTAAAAGGCAGGCCCTGTCATATGCCTGTCAAGTTATCTCTGGGAATGCATGTGCACAATTTAAAGTGAAGCATGGAGTGGAAGCGGGGAGGTTGGACGTAAGAACAGCCTCCTGGATCAGGCCAATGGCCCATCTAGTCCAGCATCCTGTTCTCACAGCGGCCAACCAGATCCCCCTATGGCAAACCCACAAGTAGGACCCAAGCACAAGAGTGGCTCTCCCATCCTGTGGTTTCCAGCAACTGGTAGCTGGAAGCATTGCTGTCTCTGATCATGAAGGCAGAGCACAGCCATCCTGGCTAGTAGCCATCAATAGCCCTCTCCTGCATGTATTTGTCTAATCTAAAGCCATCCAAGTTGGTGACAATCACTGTCTCCTGTAAAAGCAGAGTTTGCCTATGTGCTGTGTAAGTAAGTACTTAATGCCGACTCTTTACCTTGCTCTCCCTTCCCCCCAAAGCATCCTGGGAACTGTAGTTTGATGAGGAGGCTGAAAATGCTCTGTAAGAGATCATCCCATCCCCAACAATTCCCAAGGGTCCTCAGGGGATAATGCTCATAAGAACGCAAGGAAATCCTGCTGGATCAGGCCAGTGGCTCATCTAGTCGATTTCCCAGCAAGCAGGATTCGAGCACAAGAACCCTCTCCCCTTCTGTGGCCTCCAGCAACTGCTATTCAGTTTGTGTATGTGTGGATCCAGGCATGCCCCGCCCCACAAGTCTCCTTCACTTCATGGAGCTGTGCTTCCCGCACCCCACCATGCAAGACCACAGGGAGAAAACTCAGCACCATCAACTTACAATGCAAAGGCAATCTGCAGCCGTTCCTGTGCAGCTGCAGTAAAAAAATGGCTGTGGGCTGCATCTGCATTCAGGCTGGATTCGGTTGGGTTGCAAGGACTTGAAAGGAAACTGGTTCACACGTGTGCTGAATGACCCCCCCCAAGGTCCCCCAACTTCTTCTGGAGATAGCACCCTTTGAAAAAATGCGGGAGGGATTCCACAATGAATTTTTTAAAAAAGCAAGCAAAATAGCCCATCCTGCAAAAGTGAAAAGGCAGTAACAGCTGGTCCTTTTGCAAAGTACACAATAGAGGCAGGGAAGGATGGCAACACCTGCAGGAATTTTTTTACAAGTTATTAAATTAATCCACTGCTTGTCCCCTAATCTAGGGGTGAGGAACCTGTGACTCTCCAGATGCCGTTGGACTGCAACTCCCAGCAGTCCCAGCCAGCCTGGGCTAAGGTCAGAGATGATGGGATGTGGAGTCCAGCCACATATGGAGGGCCACAGCCCCCCTGCTCTAAACCAAGGACTAGGTGGTTTTTCTCAGGCTGATTTTGAAACAAATTGGCTTTCTTCCCAAGCTTTGTGTCCCATCCCAAGTGTTATTAAGCCTACAGAAACGAGCATCTTCCTTTTCCCCACAGTCTTTGAAACATGGTCATTCTAGTATCACCACAAAATAAATTCAGATTACGACGGCTAATGGTTTGCAACAGAGGATGTCACCACAACAGCTGCCGGGAACAGATGACAATGGATGCGGGAGGGTGATGCTTATGGTCTACAATGGCTACTTAGCTCTTGACTTCAGCTTTAAAAAACTCAGAGTTACAAAAGGAAAATCCTTCGAATTCTGATTGGTCAATGTTCCTGATGACTTCCTGGTCAGGTGGTGTTAAGACAGGTGGGTGGCGAGTGAAAAACCGGTCGAAGTTTTCGGCGTTTCGTCCGCACTATGAAAGGGGAAAAAAAGAACTCATGGTAGGTGGCGAAAAGGGGGAAAGAAAAGCGGGGGGAGGAGGAGAAAAGAAAACCAACCCAAATGCAAAAGCCGGAGGTGGTTTTTGCCACACCCCCGCCCCGTCCCAGGCTCCAGCCCCCCGCCCCCACCCCTGGTGGTCAGGCAAAGTGTCTCCAAATGAGCAAAACGAGGAGAACGAAAAAAGAAACAATGCAAAATACTTATGACTCCTTTGGCAGGAGGGTGGATCTGATTGCAACCGCGGAGTATTTTGTCATGGAGGTGCTGGGGAACTGATAAGCTGTCAGCCAGCCACCCGGCAAGTAATTGTAGGAGAAGGATGAGATGACAGGGCAATTACTTGCAGAACTCCACCAGCCGCATGCAATACCGTACCTGTCCCAGAATGTGCCACATGCATGGAAAGGTGTTTGTGTGTGGGGGTGGCATCTCTCTTTTGGAAAAACAAACACATTATACTTGTATATCCTGCTCCTGCACAGAGTTCTCCATCGTCTCCCATCCAAGGGGAAAGATCAGGTTCACACCCGCTTAGCTTCAGCCAGGCTGCAGCCTCAGGTGTCCCCAGACCGCACCCTCTTGCAAAAATAAAAATAACAAAGAGACTGGCATTTCAGCAACATGCTTCCTGGGAACTGCGCTCCCTGCTCCATTTTAAGCCCCATGTAAAAACCGGCCACTCAATCTGACAAGGCACCAAGGGGACACCACGACTGAGAACCACTGCACACTTCTGGGCACATAGATAAAGGGTAAAGGGACCCCTGACCATTAGGTCCAGTCACGGATGACTCTGGGGTTGCGCCGCTCATCTCGCTTTACTGGCCAAGGGAGTCAGCGTACAGCTTCCGGGTCATGTGGCCAGAATGACAAAGCCGCTACTGGCAAACCAGAGCAGCGCACGGAAACACCGTTTACCTTCCTGCCAGAGCGGTACCTACTTATCTACTTGCACCTTGACATGCTTTTGAACTGCTAGGTTGGCAGGAGCAGGGACTGAGCAACGGGAGCTCACCCCATCGCGGGGATTTGAACTGCTGACCTTCTGATCAGCAAGCCCTAGGCTCAGTGGTTTAACTTTAGACCAAAGCACACCCGCGTCCCATAGGTTCACATAGGTTCATAGGTACATAGGTTCACCCCAATCTCCCCTCAGCAAGGCCAGGAAATCTGCTGTGAGAACAACAGTATTTCAATTACCAAGGAGTCCAAACTAGGCATTATGACACACCTGTCTGTTTACCCCTCTTCCCTTTCTGGCTGTAACATTGAGTCGTAAGCCCTCATCTTGCATATTTTCTAGGCCCTTCCCCCACCCCACCTCACATGAATAGCTGCTTCTGGAAGGGAAGGAAACCGAGGAAAGGACGATATGACACATGGCAGGGAGGACCAAACTGGTCAAGATAGCAAGCCAGATGTGACTGCAGTTGTGCGATCCTCTCGCCCGCACAGCAGATAGCACTATTATGTCTACTTTGAAGCTGGGTTCCTTGGAGGAAGAGTTTGATCAACCAGTCATTACAGTGCATCTGCTGAGTCATTTCATTGAGCAGCACCACTTATGCAAGTACTTAGGATTTCATTTCATGAAAGCACTTACAGCACACCCATTTTGAGACAAATCAAAGTTTCGGCGGCTGAGGGCCATTGTTTGTAAGAACCAATGATGAAAGAAGAATTCCGGCATAGTTTCAGTTTCCCAAGTTTTCCCCATTAATTTGTGATTTCCACCATCCCCCAAAAGAAGTCTGCATGAAAATTTGTTTGCATTTTTGCATGTGATTCTGTCTAATGCAAGCATTGCTTGCAACCAATTTTCCCAACACAAGGTAGTTTTGAACATTACTGTCACCAGGATATGCATTTTTAGAGAACTGCACCATAAAATTCAGAGCAGTGTGGATTTCCAAGGATAGCCATGTGCTTCAGTCCGTTCACTGGCCGGCAATTGCAAATTGAGTACATCCAAAGTAACAAGAGAACAGGAGAAAATTATTTCCCTGCCCCCCACCCCACCCCCATAATCCAAGCCTTTGCCTGTGCCTACTGGGCTGTTTGGGTTGCGATCCATCAGCTTTGCGAAGAGGACCTTTAAGTGTCTAGCTCATACATCGCAAGCTCAGAGAGGATGCTTTTAAAGGAGCACAAGAACATCTTCTATGGGATTCGACTCTGCCAATCAAAGGGCCCGTCAGCGTCAGCATTAATGGCTTCCCTTTAATGGTGACTGAACCGTTGTTCATATCAAACGGACCATCTAAGCCTTGCTCTCTTGACGCGATGCCCCCAGAGGAAATGGAGGTGCTTAGAAGTACACCCCCCCTCCACACAGGCAGTTTTTTAAAAGTAGCCACTCATCCCAGGCAGTAGCTTTTCTCGCCGCTGTTTTTTTCACCCCCTGCATGGTATTTAACTTTCATTTGCTAAGAAAAACAATTTGCATTTTTAATAAACGTAACAGCAGGCTCTTAAAAAAAATTAATTATTCAAGGCAAACACTTGCAAACTGTCAAGCCTCTTCAGCTTCTCGCAACTGGGAGCTTGTAGCTGGGAAAGGAGGCTACTCTGGGGTTCACGTATTCCTTCCCCAAATCCCACAACCATCGCATGATCTTTCAGCAAAAGGTGCCACACCACCAACCTGCCTTTCCAGAGATCCAAGCAGAAAGCTGTTCGCATCAGGCTGAGTCCACTGGAACCCAGAAAGTGGCCTCGTACCAGGTTCCAATATTTGCCCATCAAGCAGATTAATGCCATCTCTGAGGAGTATTGGTCCTCTAGTGTCATGGGCAAAAAAAGGTCCTCTTTCTCTCCCTCTCTTTTAAACTGGCCATAACCAGAGATTGAACTCACAACCTTTTCCATGAAAAGCACAATCATTTTCTCCACCAGTGAAATACAGTCCCTCCCCATAACGATTGGAGGTAGTGTTGACTGAGGTCTGATTTCAGGAGAGACATTTACCATGGGCTAGAGGTGGAAGGTACCCAAGGGTCATCTAATCCAACCTCCTGCCATGCAGGAATTGCAGCTAAATAGTTCCTGACAGATGACCACCCAACTTCTGCTTAAAAACCTCCAATGAAGGAGAGTCCAACACCTTCCAAGGAAGTCCCTTGGATTCTTTTGGAATCTTAGGATAGGTTGGATTCTTTTAAAACCTGCAGCCTTATCCAATCTAGTGCTAGTCACTTGTTCCACTGGTTTTGCACCAGTGAAATGTTGTTGCACGAGATAATGCATAAGCAGGTTGCTGGCAACTTTGTGGCACAACAGATTGCGAAATCCTTGGTGCAATCAGTTTCTGTTAGCGCAGGTGTGGCGTCAGATTCTTCTGCTGTGCAACATTAAAACTCACTTTGCACTTGAGGACAGAGAGTGTTGGATAGAGCTCTATGCCTGGAAAATCCAAGAGCTAATTCACATCACCAAAGAGGCCTATTGAAAATACAGTGGAACCTTGGTTTACGAATTTTCGGTTTACGAACGCCGCAGACCCATCTGGAACGGATTAATTCACTTTCCATTACAGTGGTACCTCTACTTACGAATAACTCTACTTACGAATGTTTCTACTTACAAGCGGAGCTTCGTCCACCATCTTGGATGTGGTTTAGATAGGATTTTTTCTACTTACGAATTTTTAGATAGGGTTGCTTCGACTTACAATTTTTTTCTCCCAATGCATTCCTATGGGATTCGACCTACAATTTTTTTTGACTTACGAATGTGCGTTCGAAACGCATTAAATTCGTAAGTAGAGGTACCACTGTACTTTCAATGGGAAAGTTCGCTTCAGTTTATGAATGCTTCAGTTTATGAACAGACTTCTGGAACCAATTACACCCATGCTTCGGGTTAAGTACGCTTCAGGTTGAGTACTCTGCAGACCCGTCTGGAACGGATTGATCCACTTTCCATTACTTTCAATGGGAAAGTTCGCTTCAGTTTATGAATGCTTCAGGTTATGAACAGACTTCCAGAACCAATTGTGTTCATAAACCGAGGTACCACTGTATGAGAAGAGGAGATATGCCGTGTTTTAGCTTGTGGTCTCTGGAAGGACAGGTGGCCTGAGACCTGGATATGCCCCCTGCCACAAGCAGGACCCAATTTCCTAAGGCCAGTGGGGGCTGCTAACTTCTAGAGATCTGGTCCTGCTGAAACACAGTAAATAAAAGGAGAGGGGCCTTTTCAGGGGTGGTCTCTCCCTAGATAGGCTCCCAGGCAAGCCCTGGTTCAAATCTCAATTATGCCCCAACTAGGAACACGGGAAGATACCATATACTAAGTCAGACCAATGGTCCATCTAGCCCAGTGTTGTCTACATCGGCTGGCAGTGGGTTTCCAGGGTTTGAGGCAGGGTCTCTTTCCAAGCCCTTCCTGTAGATGCCATTGGGGGTTGAACCTGGGACTTTCTGCACGCGAAGCAGGTTGTGCTGTATCGAAGGTGAACTGCTCTAGAAGCTGTGCTCACACCATACTGGCACTCAAGATAACCCTTTCATTAATCAAAAGCTGCTGTGGTTCTGGGCTCATACATGTTTAGATATGCCTGCTTTGATATACTAATTGGCTAGCTTTGATGGTACCCTTATCCGTGGGAACTGGGATGTTGGGCTCCGAGCCCAGAAGAGGAACTATCTGTAATGTTTTGGGTACTGGCCACCTGCACCCTGGCCATCTCCTTGCTGTGGAGCCCGTCCCATGGAAGGCTTTGAGCTGGGGCAAGGGGAACTGACAGGCTGCTGTGCTGTAAGCCAATGCCTTTCTTCAATAAAAGCATTAGAACTGGCCATTCTGGTGTCTTTTGGATCCTTCCTCGGAACTCCCGCGTCTCACAAACTCCCACAAGCTTTCCTCCAGCTCTGCGACTGTGGTTTGGGTTTACAACGCAGGTGCTCTGCCAATGGCCCTTCCCCAAGCTGGGCAAGCTCTCAGCTTGCACTTCTTCCCTCTTCAACAATGATCTATCAAAGAGCGTTATCGGGAAAATCTCTAAAACCATGTCAGGGAAGAGCTTTGGAGATTCTGCAGCGTTCTATAGTGTGACAAGTGTCACTCTTACCCAGGGGCTGGTGGGAAAGGAAAGCATGTTTGGGGACGGAGCAAGAGCCCCTCTTTACCACCACCCCCTTGAGTGCAGGAGCCAAACAGCAATCCTGTAACAAAGGTGCAAGATTGCTCTTGTCATTTTTATTTTGGATAGCGGAGTCTGCGGCTCACAGCTGCAAGAGGAGGAGTTTTATCAGCACGTGCACTGAAGCTTATCTTCCCAAGAAACATTCAGAGGGTCTCTAAGTGCTGGATGCGCAGAATGGCTGTCAAAGGTAGCTGCCAGCCTGGAAGTCTGTGTTTTTCTTTAAGCAGCTAGTGGTAGGGGGTGGTTATTAAGCCTTGGACATTTTTGAAAGCTGCTTCAAGCGCCTTCTCCACAAGCCACAAGTCTGCAACTGCAGAGAACTTCTTTTCCACATGATTCACGTCCCAGAAGACAGCTTCAAAGACATTTGTCTCCTCTAACCCGACCTGACAGCGGCAGTCTCACGGAGAATGACATTCGGAAATCAAAATGATTGAATAGCTCATGTGCCCCCGCGCTGTTCCCAGGAGCCCTTGCGTCTGTGTGTGTGTGTGTGTGTGTGTGTGTGTGATACTACATCATAATCATAGATTCACAGAACTGTAGAGTTGGAAGGGACCCCAAGGGTCATCTAGCTCAGTTGCCTGCATTGTAGGAATCAACCCCCTTAAGACAGATTGGAAAGCCCCTACATAGCAGCACCATCCATGGATCAAATCTGAACATGGGGAATTAACTGTCGAGAGGCATTCATGGTGGCTCTTTAGGTTTGCTTACCGCCTTGGAGGTCCACCAAACAGCTGACCTGAAAGAGGTTTACCTAGCAGCAAAATGGGCAAGTGTTTCTGTGGACAAGCATTTGTAGGCCGGGCTTGGGGAGTGGGAAATGAAATGCAGAATGGTTATTTACTGGCCATAATAAATTACCATCCTACAAGATTCTTTAGGCCAATCCCCTCCAACCTATTGTCCATATTGCTTTTTTTAGTAGGACAGCATCTACACTTTGGAACTCCTTGCCTATTGACACCAGGCAAGCACTTTCACTGTGCTCTTTCTGGTGCCTGCTACAAACATTCTTGTTTAGACAAGCCTACCCAGATGTTTCTAAAGTTGATGTGAGTTTTAATCTCTTCTCAGTCTATTGTTATTTTGACTTCCTGCAAGTTTTACATCATTGTTAATTCTTTTTATTGCTTTGTCTTTTTTTGTAAGCCATCTTGAGGTTTTTCTACATTCTAGTGGTGTATAAAATTTAAGAATCGGCCAGCCGGGCTCCTTGCTGCATGGGCAGGCAGGGAGGCAGGCAGGCAGTGCAGTGCAGTCTTGTGAACCCTCCACACCTCGCCCCCCCTCTCACCCAGTGTGCTGGCAAAGGATGTAGCACCACTGGATGGACCAATGGTCTGATTCAGTATAAGGCAGCTTCCTATGGTCCTATACTCCAAAAACGGAGCCCTCCTCAGTCATGTCTTGAAACTGGCTTTTGCATCTAAAACAGAAGAGGAAAAAGGCAAGCCTAGGCCAGGGAGCAGAGTGGCAGGAAGCTCTACCTGCTTCTGTAAGCCTCACACGCCTGCCAGCTCAGCCTGCTCCTGGACGTGCAGCTAAACCTTTGAAAATACACTTGTCACTGCCTATTAGCTTCAGAAGCACCTGGTGCAGCAGAGACATCAGGCAGGGCGCCTGACAACACTGGCGGTAAAGGATGAGGGCTGTGTCTCTCCTCCTCCCTGTTTCAGAATGAGGAATGTACGAGGAAAGGCTTTCTGCACTTGCAACACAGCCTTCACCAACCTGGTGCCGCCCAGATGTTCTGGGAACTACAGCTCCCAGGTGTTTTGGATTACTACAATGCTGTCATCCTGGCAGGGGCTGATCGGAGTTGTCGTTCAAGACATCTCAACAGCACGAGGCTGGGGGAGGCTGGCATGATGGTTATGTATTCCAAGAAGATCCACCATCAGTGGTTCTCAAAGTGGGAAGTAGGATTACTTAGGGGGCAGCTAAGAGGCAAGGGGGTGGCCGGGGAGCTGTAACTGACTATCAGACTTTGAAAAGTTGGCATCACCGGATCAAGTACGCCAGTCTTGTTGAATTAGTTAAACTAAATGGTTTTAGCAGTATTTTGAATAAGTGTACAATTAATTGTCACTTTTGAATTTTATTGGGTTATTATCTTCTTTAGTGGGTCATGCAAACCACTATTCTTAATAATAATGAAATTTTATTTATACCCCGCCCTTCCTGGTTTAAAAACCGGGCTCAGGGCACCTAACAGTTTAAAAACAGCATAAAATACAACATAAATGCAGCATCAATGTCAAAAAAATTCAAAAATTCAGAGTCATTTTGAGGGGGGGACCCAGTTCAGTAAACATCAAGTGATCGCCAGGGCTAACTGGCCAAGTTGGTCCTGCTAGGGCCAGCAAGGAGACCAGGCAAGAGTTTAAATGTGGGGTCCCAGAAGGGTTTCTTCATAGAAAAGGGAAAAGGGAATGGAGGATCAGGCTAATTCAAATTGAAGGCCAGGTGGAGTAGCTGTCTTACAGGCCCTGCAGAAGGAGATCAAGTCCTGCAGGGCCCTAGTCTCGTGGGACAGAGCATTCCACCAGGTCGGAGCCATCACTGAAAAAGCCCTGGCCCTGGTGGAGGATAATCTGGCTTCTTTAGGACCCGGGACCCTTAAGCTATTATTATTCATGGACCTTAAGGTCCTCTGCGGGACACACCAGGAGAGGCAGTCTCGTTAAGTACGAGGATCCTAGGCCACATAGGGCTCTAAAGGTCAAAACCAGCACCTTAAACCTGACCCGATACTCCACTGGGAGCCAGTGCAGCTGGTAGAGCACTGGGTGAATATGCTCCCATGGCAAGGACCCCGTGAGGAGCCTCGCTGCAGCATTCTGCACCCGCTGGAGTTTCTGGGACAGTTTCAAGAGCAGCCCTGGGTGAAGAATAATGTTGGGGATGAGTTTATGGAACCAGGGTGGCCCCCTGAAAGAGTTTGGGAACTACTGTGATACCCCACATCTCTCTCCCCCCACCCGCAGCACCTGGTATTCAGAGATGGAGTGAAGCAATTAGCTACCAGAGCTTCAGCTATTGATCCTTAATAAAACTCCTGGAAACTGCTGAGATTTCTAGGACCATCTGAGATGCAGAATGTGAGGGCTGCAAGCTCACAATGACGGCTGCAGCTCCAGCGCCATTGCCTGAAATGACCTTGATGGGGTGCTGTGTTGCATATTTCAAAGAACCATACCCCTGGGGTGTGAGCGAGCATGTCTCTGCTTTCCCACAGAATGTAATTCAGCTTTTGCCCCTTGTACGGATGAGATGTGACTACTGACCCTCGTTCCTTACAGCGTTATGCAGCTCCATCCAGAAATAAACACTTTCACTCGCCAGCTGCACCCCACACAAGCTGCAAGCTCTTAATTGTATTGATTGATCCAGCAAGCAGCAAGCCTGTCCTAGACTGGTTGGTTGGGAGGAATCAGCTGCGGAACCCCCGAGGGAAGAAGGCTTAGAGCCTGGGGAGCAGTGGTGGGACAACTATGAGTAGTCAGAGGGAGAAGAGAGGGCAGACTGGGAGGAGGCAGTGTCGGAAGCTGAAGAGGTAACAGTAGTGAGAGGGGAGAGTCTGTGGCAGAGGGCAGTCCAGACTCAGAGGCAGAAGCTGAAGCAGGAGGGGAGGAAGACCAAGAGGCAAAGATGGGCCATGCATCGTGAAGAGGGACGCATGCCAGTGTGGTGTAGTGGTTAAGAGTGGTGGACTTGTAATCTGTTGAACTGGGTTCGCATCCCCGCTCCTCCGCATGCAGCTGATGGTATGACCTTGGGCTAGTCACACTTCTCTGAAGTCTCTCAGCCTCACTCACCTCACAGAGTGTTTGTTGTGGGGGAGGAAGGGAAAGGAGAATGTTAGCCACTTTGAGACTTCTTAGGGTAGTGATAAAGCGGGATATCAAATCCAAACTCTTCTACTCCTCCTGCTGCGACAAGCTCCCCTTCCCGCTTGTCTCCCAAAAGCAGAAGAGGCATGGCATTTGGTGATTATAACAAGCTTAATCCCATGGGATTCAATAGGTTTACTCTGAGTATGATTTCAAAGGAATTTTGGCCAAGCTGTAGCTGTCCTTAGTTGATGGATTTCCCTCCCAGATTTCATTATTTTAGCACTGTTGCCTCCGTGATTGATGCTTTCTTGTCGGAATTTGGTTTCTTTAGTCATGTTATATTGGATTTCTTTTGAATGCATTGCATTTCATTTTATCACGGGAGCCACTTTGGAATCGTTTCATAAAGGAAAGAGGGATCTAGGCCACTTCATATAAATCAATAAGTCTGCATATCGCTGCCTTTGGGGAGATAATTTACAAATTAATAAAAAGCCATCACTCAGTACTATCAGGTCAGAACTATTGGGCTTTTTCTTTCTTTCTGGTGGCTTTGTAATTAGAAGTGTGCCTTTGACATTCAGCCCCCACTAATAAGAGTTTGCCCTTGCCCATTAAAATTGGCCCCTTCTGATTAAACAACTATCACATGAGTTGATTAATCTGCCCATTAAACTGATTACAGCTTGCAGCCCCACTAATTATATAGCTGAGCAATTAAAAAAAAAACCCTTGCAAAGACAGAAGCAAACCTAGGGATATCTCCAACTGAGCTCTACTCAGAGTAAACCCACTGAAATTAATGACAGGTAGGTAGCTGTGTTGGTCTACCATAGTTGAAACAAAATAAAAAAAATCCTTCCAGTAGCACCTTAGAGACCAACTAAGTTTGTCATTGGTATGAGCTTTCATATGCATGCACACTTCTTCACACTGGAAGGAATTTTTTTATTTTGTTTTGAAATTAATGAGAGGGCTTCAGAAACGTCTGCCTTCAAGATCCACCTCTAACCTTCAGGTGTTTGACCATCATTTTTTGTGGAAATGGGGGGAGGGCTTTTGCTGTTTGCAACTTTAGATGAGGTCAAAGATACCTCTTGGGATGCAACTACATGAGGCTCCCTACAAGAGGATTCCCCAACCTCCTGATGCTTTGGACTACAACTCCCATCAGCCCCTGCCAGCACAGCTAGAAGGGACCTGTAGTCCAAAGCTCTTAGATGGGTCTCCATGCCTTCTGTCTTATGTGTTGGGTGGGTGGGTGGAGATTATAGTGTAAAAGTGTAAAAAAAATCAGGAGGGCACCAGGTTGGCTGGCACCTAGAGGTTTTTGTTGATTAAGAGGCATTTAAATCAAGGAATGGTGCCAAAAATTAGCATCCCTGGGTTGAGTCACTTTCCCCCATAACACCTAGGGTTACTCACCTTGCACCCTAACATGACCAAATCCTCCCCTTCCTCACCAGCTGCTGCCAAGGATGTAGCAGAGAAGGGAAGGGCACAAAGAAATGGAGAATGGTATATCAGAGCACATGATCAGTGGCCCAAAGTGTTATGGGCAGGAGTCAACACAGGGGAGGCCCCGTTGGCTGGGGGCTGCCTCTGGCTGCTGCCTGGTTGGCGTTCAGTATGGTAGGGTCTTCTCAGTGGTGCTTCCCATTTGCAGGCCATCCTCTCTGAGAAGGCTCGTCTGTCTCCTTCACTACTGGCTTTGAGGAATAGTGGGAAAGCATTCCTGCTTCCATGGGCACGGCACCCGCGAAATTAAATAAAAAGAACTGAGGGGATGTGATTGCTTTTAATTTTCCCTACAGATGCTCTAAACATTTTGAGATGGTTTTAAATTGTTATAAAATATGTTTTATTTTGTTTCTGTTGTACTGTACCCTGTACACCTTTAGGGAGGAAGGCGGGGGGGGGGAATAGAAATTTAATAAATCAATAAATCAATAAAAACACAGGCCTGCCATTTTCAGTTGGAGCAATTTAACACCCCACCCTTTGAAACCCTACACCCTACATCCAAAAAGGCCATCGCTCTGTAATGAAGACTGCAATCCTATGTTTACTTACTGGGGAGTAAGCCCCACTGAACTCAATGGCGCTTACTTCTGCGTAGACACCTCTAGGATTGCACTATATACTTTGCAGTTATTTGTAAGAAAGTCACTGCATCCCCCTTGCCTGACCTTCGCCTTCAGATCACACAGGCTCTCCAAGCCCTGGCTTCTATGTAAGGTAAAGAAGTAATTTGATTTTTTTTTAATAAAAAAAAACCCAACCACCACCACCAGCCCATAATTATCTCAAGGAGAGCTGGCGTCAGGTTCGCTCCAAGCCACTTGGTATGCAGGGATGGCCGTGAAAGATCAGCCATGCACGACCCTGTCAGAACAGCCACTTCTACACAAACACAACCAATCTGTCAGATTATTGGGGAGAGGAGGGGTTGGGGCGCTTCAAGGAACAGCGCTGGCTGCTCTCGGGTGCAGCACAAGGAACCAGGCACTCAAAGCAAAAAGACTGCAGGAGCGAGAGATGCAGGGAGTGCTCAACTTGGGAACAAGAGGCGGAAAAGTCAGAAAGAGGAAAGGAAGAGTCCAGCAGCAACCAAACCAGCTCATGAAAAAAGAGAGAAACATAGGAAGTTGCCCTATACCGAGTCGCTGATCCAGCCAGCTCAATACTGTCCACACTGACTGGTAGCAGATCCCCAGAGGACCTTCCCAGCCCTAACTGGAAATATCAGGGTTTTGAACCTGGGACCTCCTGCATATAATGCAGATGTCCTCCACCTCCGAGACACGGCTTTTCTATGTATAGTAGGAATGCAGGAAGCTGTCTCATACGGAGTCAGGCCATTGGTACACCTAGCTTAGTGACTGGCAGTGATTTTCCGTTGAGATTCTCTTACAGCCCTACCTGGAGAATGAACTTGCGACCTTCTGAATGCACAGCAGGTGCTTTCACTGAGCTACGGCTAGATGACTAGAAGTTGACAAACCTGCTGGATCAGGCCAATGGCCCATCTAGTCTAGCATCTTTTTCTTGCCACAGCCAGGCAGATGCCCGCAGGAAATCCACAAGCAGGATTTAAGCACATGAGCAACGTTCGCCCCTGCTGTGGTTTTCAGCAACTGACGTACGGAAGCATTCTTGCCTCTGGCCATGGAGGCAGAGCATAGCCACCCTGGCTAGTAGCCACCAACAGCTTTTCTGTCCACGAGTTTGTCTAGTCTTCATTTAAAGCCATCTAGGTTGGTGGCCATCACTGCCTCATGTGGCAGCGAGTTCCGTAGTTCAACTAAGCGCTGCATTAAGAATTACTTCTTTTTATGTGTCCTGAATCTCCCAACATTCAGCTTGAGTAAGTTCTAGGATCAGGAGAGAGGGAGAAAAACTTCTTTCTATCCACTACCTCCAAACCATACATGATTCTACAAAATTTCCATCAAGTCTCCTCTTACTTCCCTTCTCTCTAAACTAAAAAGTCCCATAAACTGCAATCTTTCTTCCTCAGGGAGAGGCTCCATCCTCTTCATCATTTCAACTGCCCCTTTCTGAACCTTTCCCAACTCTTCAGTACCCCTTTTTGGGCAAGGCAACCAGTATTGTACACTAGGATTCCAAGTGTGGTTGTACAAACTTGGGGAGCACACTCCCATTCCTTTTAGGAGTTTGCAGAACGTGCCATTATCCGGGGATCAGGCGCAAAAATGCTGGCCGAACACCAGGTCCTCTTTGGGATAAGAATTCTCCCTGGCTTTTGGTGCCTGCTCATAAACTATTCAGGCTGCTGCCTGCCTGCTTTTTACCTGCTGAGTGAATTACCACGTCATGAATGATTCAGGCGTACAGTACAGTTGCTGAGCTAGAGGTTCCGAGGGAGCAAAAGGGACCTTTTCTCAGCCCCTTCTCCAAGAGAAAGAGAGAGGCATGGGGGGGGGGACGATGACACGGGACTCCAATTCAGGTACTGGTGGAAGAGATTGGACCCAGGATAGGAGACCCAGACAGACAAGCCAGTGAGAAAAGCCAATGGTGATTTGAACATTCAGAAGTCTAACAGTCTCAGTTGGGTGCAATGCAAAACTCTTAAGAAAAGGAAGGACTTTTTGTCCCTGTCCCTTCTCCCCATCCCCCCCCCCCCCCGGTGAGCAGAGCATGGATTAAGGTTCCCATGTAGCCTGAGTTAAGGAAACCCCACTTCTGGTACCGAGGCTGCTCCTGCCTCTCTGCAAGCTTGTGATTTAAGAATGGCATTTTGGCCAGACAGAAACCAGCAGAGTGTTTTCCATAGACTGGCTAAAGGTTATGTTGTCTATGCCTCCCATGGGCGACTTTCAGGAGACCTTGGCATCGCCACGTGGCCTTCTCGAGCCGAACGCACTTAGAGCTAATGTAAGAAAGTGATCGCAGGCACATCCTTCTCAGAGAACACGCACGTATCAGGCAAGCTTTTCGGAGTGGGTACAGTGACATCCCATGCCTTGCCTTGGAAAAGAGAGCCTGGAACTCTGCTCCCCGCATCATAGCCGTTTTGTGGAGTTACAGAGAACTATAAATCAACCCAGGCCTAGTTCTTGCAAACAGCAGCGGTTGAGTCCACCAACCTGCATCTCAGCTGCAGGTGGGAAGTGAATGAATCAAAGCTCGTAGGATGCTGCCAGTATCTCTGACTGAATGCCCCCCCCCCAAAGATTCCTTCATTAGGATGCCAGGGACCCAATATGTACTGGGGATTATTTTATTTTATTTGTATGGAGGACATAGGAGCCAACTCCTAGGCGCCAAGGTCCCTTCAGCCCCCCCAATAAGATATTTGAGGCCCCCCCAGTTGATGTGCATGGCCATTCAAATGGTGTGCATGTGCCGTCTCTTGTGATTGATTACATGGGGCAGGGCTTACTTGCCCCCTCCAATATTTTATTCAAGTTTGCACCCCTGATGGAGGATATTCCCATTATGTGAGCCCCCATCCCGCAGTCTGTGACCCTACAGGATGACCACCTCACAGCCTGCATGTGTGAATCAGTCAACAGAAAGCAGCCCTTAATTCAGGACACCGACATAGGTAAAGGTAAATGGACCCCTGACCATTAGGTCCAGTCGCGGACGACTCTGGGGTTGCGGCACTCATCTTGCTTTACTGCCCGGGGAGTTGGCGTACAGCTTCCGGGTCATGTGGCCAGCATGACTAAGCCGCTTCTGGTGAACCAGAGCAGCACATGGAAATGCCGTTTACCTTCCCGCCGGAGCGGTACCTATTTATCTACTTGCACTTTGATGTGCTTTCGAACTGCTGGCTTGGCAGGAGCAGGGACCCAGCAACGGGAGCTCACCCCGTCACAGGGATTCGAACCACCAACCTTCTGATCAGCAAGCCCTAGGCTCAGCGGTTTAACCCACAGCGCCTCCCGCGTCCCTACTGACATAGTCACGGCTATAAGAAAGGGGACATGTTATTGTCCGGCTCAAGGAGGGGCTGTGATAACTGTGGCCACATCCACACCCAGCATTCCAAGCACCCTGATGCCCCTTTAATAGCCATGTCTTCCGCTAAATAATCCCGAGAACTCTAGTTTGTTAAAGGGTGCAGGGAGTTGTTAGGAAAATCCTTTGCAGAGGTGCAATTCCCAGCGCCCTTGACAAACTGCAGTTCCCAGGTGTCTTTGGGGGAAGTGTCGAAAGTGGCACAAGAGTGCTTGGAATGTACGCTGCAGATGCGAAGCGAGTGTCTCTGCTGGAAGAAGAGAAATGTGGTAGTGAGACGGGAGGGGAGGAACTTACAGATTTGGGCTTGAAAGGAGGCTGGATCTCTTTCCGTTCAAGTTTGTCCCAATCGATGTAGCGGAAAAAGGCGTGCTCCCTGATATCACGCTCTCCTTCAGGGCCGCACCCCAAACGCTTTGCTGGATGCTTGGTCATGAGCTTGGAGAGACAAAGACAGAGGGGGGAAAACACATTTATTTGTTAAATAGCGAACCATTTGAGTTAGGTGGGCGACATTCATTCTGCTTCACCTGACACTGCGATGTCTTAACTGGATATATACGTAGAACAGTCAGGAATGCCTGCAAAGCTGCAAATAATAATAATAATAATAATAATAATAATAATAATAATAATAATAATAATAATAATAATATATGGGCAGCTTCCAACAGAAGTATTAAAATACAGTAATTTATTAAACATTAAAAGCTTCCCTAAACAGGGCTGCCTTCAGATGTCCTCTAAAAGTCTGGTAGTTGTTTTTCTCTTTGACATCTGGTGGGAGGGTGTTCCACAGGGTGGGTGCCATGACCGAGAAGGCCCTCTGCCTGGTTCCCTGTTGCTTTGCTTCTCGTAGTGAGGGAACCGCCAGAAGGCCCTCGGCACTGGACCTCAGTGTCCGGGCAGAACGATGGAGGTGGAGACGCTCCTTCAGGTATACTGGACTGAGGCTGTTTAGGCCGTTTAGGCTTTAAAGGTCAGCACCAACACTTTGAATTGTGCTCCGAAACGTACTGGGAGCCAATGTAGGTCTTTCAGAACCGGTGTTATGTGGTCTCGGCAGCTGCTCCCAGTCACCAGTCTAGCTGCCGCATTCTGGATTAATTGTAGTTTCCGGGTCACCTTCAAAGGTAGCCCCACATTGCAGAAGTCCAAGCGAGAGATAACTAGAGCATGCACCACTCTGGCGAGACAGTCCGCGGGCAGGTAGGGCCTCAGCCTGTGTACCAGATGGAGCTGATAAACAGCTGCCCTGGATACAGAATTAACCTGCGCCTCCATGGACAGCTGTGAGTCCAAAATGACTCCCAGGCTGCACACCTGGTCCTTCAGGGGCATAGTTACCCCATTCAGGACCACAGAGTCCTCCACACCTGCCTGCCTCCTGTCCCCCACAAACAGTACTTCTGTCTTGTCAAGTTTCAACCTCAATCTGTTAGCCGCCATCCAACCTCCAACCGCCTCTAGACACTCACACAGGACCTTCACCACCTTCACTGGTTCTGATTTGAAAGAGAGGTAGAGCTGGGTATCATTCGCATACTGATGTATACAAATGCTGGGATATGGAAAATTCTGGGGAGATATAGCAATGGCAATGGAAGTAACAACTGGCTATGCTCTGCCCACAGAGTCTCTAGTTTTCCTATTTGGCTATGTTAAAGAAACTGAATTAATAGAGGACAGGGAATTAATGCAACATCTCTTAGCTGCTGCCAGAATGATTATTTGTTTGAAATGGGAAAAAATGAAAACATAATCAATGGGAGAATGGATAACAACAATTTGGGACATAGTATGCATGGTTAAGTGAGAAACAGAGAGGGAAGACAACAATAGAATGTTTTTATCAAGAAATGGAGTAGTTTTACAGTGTTCTGGAGTAATGTAAACCCATTTGTGTTACTTGGAACCTTGTAATATTAATTTATTATGTTCAATTTTAGTATGGAAATTTGTTCCTCTATGTTGAGTGCTAGTTATCTTTTCCTACTCTTCTTTTTTGGGGTATCTGCTATTATACATTGTTTTGTGTTTGCGCGCATATATATATATATATATATATATATATATATATATATATTAAACAAAACAACAACAACCCCATTCTGGTTCACGAATGCTTTTAGAGAAGGCACAAGTGATAAAAATGGATGCAAATGACTCCCATTCTACAGCTGAAAGTGGATCAGAGGTTGGGCAAGATGTGGACTGCTTTTACCCGGCACCATGAAGAGGTAAGAAAGGCAGCTTTGTACTTTGAGGGCAATCTCTGCAAACCTGACGCTGTAAAAGCAATTAAGTGCAAAGACGGCCACCCGGTTTAGCACGGAGCCATCTCCATTCAGAATCTCTTTTTCATTAACACCAAGAACAGGGAGGGAATTGGCAGCGTCCGGCTCCGAAGGCTTCAGTTAATGAAACGGCACGTTCCGCGAAAAAGGGACGAGGCATGAATTATTGCTCTTTATCGCTGGGATGTGCCTTCCAAGCAGCCAGGCAACATCTCTTCCTGCCCCCTCGCCCCCAACTCTCCAGCAAGCGGGGCAGGAAAAATAAAAAGTGAACCCAGAGACTCGGAAGAAACATTAATATCCTGGTGATGGTGGTACACGGCTCCGGCCCCAAGATAAGAGACAGATAGCAAGGGATGCAAAAGGCTAGATAAACCAAGGGGATATGAAAGAGAGAGCTGGTTTAAAGGCTGGGTGGGTAAAGCAAGCCTCTTTGTGGGTCCAGTGACACTTACATGAACTTAAGTGGAGTGAAGTGGCTAAAATGACAGAGACACAAGCTAGGAGGTCGCCAGTGCAAATCTCACCTCTGCCAAAAGTGCCATCAGTAATACATACCCCTTGACAAGTAACATTGGGAATTTTCTACGGCAAGAGACTACAGCTGCCTCCCTTGTGCTCCCAATCTGCTGCCCTCCAGATGTTTTGAACTACAACTCCCATCAGCCTCAGCCAACACAGCTGTGCTCCCATCAGTTTCAAAATTGCTGGCGGGGCCTGGTGGGAGTTGTAGTTGAAAACCCTGACACTAGAACAGGTGGACATCCAATGAAGCTGAATGCTGGAAGATTCAGGGCCGAGAAACAGGGGGCAGTGGCAGGCATTAACTTGGATTGCTTTTAAAGAGGATTGGACAAATTTATGGACGATTAGGCTGTCAATGGATTCTAGCTACGATGGCTATGCTCTGCCTCTATCATCGGAGGCAGCAATGCTTCTGAATACCAGTTGCTGGAAACCATAGCAGGGAGGGGGAAGTGCTCCTCTGTTTGGGTCCTGCTTGTGGTCTTCTAATTGGGGCATTTGGTTGGTCACTGTGAGAACAGGATGTTAGACTAGATGGGCCACTGGCCTGATCTAGCAGTCTCTTCTCATATTCCTATGCTCTTAACACCTAGAAGGCTGAACTGCAATCTACATTTCAACAAGGGGAGATGATGCATTGAAGCAGCTGATTACCAGCACTCAATTGCTCAGGACTATTTTATGCTGTGTTGCGCTAGGGACAGAAATTATATTTTCCAGGCTAATTCTAGCTGCCTTACCATTACTATTGTATATATCAGGCATCCCCCAAACTTCGGCCCTCCAGATGTTTTGGACTACAATTCCCATCATCCCTGACCACTGGTCCTGTTAGTTAGGGATCATGGGAGTTGTAGGCCAAAACATCTGGAGGGCCGCAGTTTGGGGATGCCTGGTATATATACTATAGTATGTTTGCGAGGACAGCACAGCACCATTTTATATGCACTGGGGTCTTGAGTTTGTGCTGCTTCGTAGAATAAAATATCCTCATTGTGTATAGATTTGTAGCACTGGCCCACCTAACTCAGTATTGTCAGCACTGGCTGGCAGCAGCTCTCCAGGGTTTCAGGCAGGGGGCATGCCAGGGATTGAAACAGGGAACTTCCATGTGCAAAACTGTTGCTGTGGCCCGTTCTTCAGCTGAAGATGAGGGCTGAGGGCATGAACCGGCAGCCTCATGCCAAACATGGAGACCTGAGGAGTGGCCTTCTGCATGTGTTTGGGCTTCAGATCCCAGGGCAGCAAGAGGGAATAGGCAGAACCATGGAGGATGATGCATTTGGAGCCCATGTCTTGCAATGCATAGAACAAACACTGCATTTTGAAGATTCTGGATGTCAGTCCCCTCTTGGTTGAGGAGGAGGTCCTAGAATGTCTCTAGGCTGTTCCGCTTTGTCCCCTACAGCTAACACATTTCTTCACAGTGCTTTAATTCAGACTCTAGCTCAGAGGCATCATTTGCCCTCTGCAAGATGGAACCCGTCAATGCTTCTGCACCACTTTGCACAGCGTCAGAAAACTAGCCCTGCTTCACCTGACAGTTGGAGCTGCAAGTCTCCAGTGCATCCCTGACTGAGTGGTGCTTGACACGGAATTCAGCATCCTTAGAGTCTTTTGTTAGAGCTCTTATGGCTCGGGGGGGGGGGGGAAGCTTGCAAATATGTGGGCAGAGAGAGAGAGCGGTCAGTGTGTATGTATTCCATTATTTTATTTAAAAGCAATGATTTATAGGCTGCAAAGGCTCCCATAAGACATTCCTCATTCTCAACCATAGCTCAGGGATGTTATGTGAGGGACTCTTCATGCAGTGCACAGTTAACCTGCGGAACTCTCTCCCACAGGAGGCAGTGAAAGGCACCAACTTGGAGGGCTTTAAAAGAATCACAGAATCACAGAATCATAGAGTTGGAAGAGACCACAAGGGCCATCCAGTCCAACCCCCTGCCAAGCAGGAAACACCATCAAAGCATTCTTGACTTATGCCTGTCAAGCCTCTGCTTAAAGACCTCCAAAGAAGGAGACTCCACCAAACTCCTTGGCAGCAAATTCCACTGCCGAACAGCTCTTACTGTCAGGAAGTTCTTCCTAATGTTTAGGTGGAATCTTCTTTCTTGAAGTTTGAATCCATTGCTCCGTGTCCGCTTCTCTGGAGCAGCAGAAAACAATCTTTCTCCCTCCTCCATATGACATCCTTTCATATATTTGAACATGGCTATCATATCACCCCTTAACCTTCTCTTCTCCAGAGGATTGGGCAAATTCATTGAGGAGGGGGCTGTCAATGGCTACTAGCCATGATGGCTACAATCTCCCTCCATAGTTGAAGTCCATGTGGCTTTTGCAATTTATGGGCCCTCGGCCTGATCCAGCAGGCTCTTCTTATGTTCTTACTCCTTGTATGAACTCTGGAGAGACACTGCCCATCAGGATAGACAAGTGTGAGTTGGGTGGACCAATGGAATGATGAACCGACCATAAGTCAGTTTCTTATGACGTTTCACGTGACATTAAAACACTGCTGCAGATCAAAACGGCAAAGGACAAATACATGGATGGCACCAGTCTTCATTAAGACAGCAGCCAGCCAAACGTAGCAGTTCAAAAGCGGCAACACGAGGCCAGCACCACACCACTCCGAACTGTGTATAGCTCTGAATTTGTGTCTATGAGAAGCAGGATACATCGCACACAACTGACAAGTAGATACAAACCAAATTAACGTGCACAATTCACAGCCGGGCCCAGGAGCTGCTTATTGGAAGTATCTGCTGCTAATTCAATTATTCCTATGCTAACGTAGGAGTGCAGCCTTGTGCTGATTTTGACACATGTCACAGAACGAGGCGGTAAGAATATAAAGTTTCCCCTGCTGGATCAGGCCAAAGGGGCCCCATCTTAGGCCAGCATCTTGTTCTGACAGTGGCAACCAGGTGGGAAGAGGCCCTCAAGCTAGCTGGCAGTCTTGAGACAGTAGAATGGACTGGAGTACCTGAGGAGAGATTGTGGGGTCACAGTGTTGATGCCCCCCAATACTTTATAAAATGATAATTTCAAGTAGAAAACTAGCATAGCCACTCCTGTCTTCCTGAGGTGCTACCCCCCCTCTCCCTCACATGGATGAGCCTGCTGGGAGTCCCCGTTCCACTGTCGAACAGCTCTTAACTGTCAGAATCCACCACCCCCCATGTTTAGTCGAAATCTCCTTTCTTGTCATTTGAACCCCTTGGTTCTGGACTAGTCTCCTCCCCTCTGGAGCAGCAGAAAGCGAGCTTCCATCACTTATGTGACAGCCTTTCAGATTTTTGAAGATTGCTATCATATCAACTCTCAGTCTCCTCTTTTCCAGGCTAAACCTACCCAGCTCCCTCAGCTGTTCCTCAAAAGGCTTAGTTTCCAGATAATTTCCTCCTCGGCACAGCTCCCAACTTGTCAACATCCTTCTCAAATGGTGGTGCCCAGAAGTGGACACAGTCCTCCAGGTGGGGTCATCTTACCAAGGCAGAATAGAGGGGGAATATTACTTCTCTTGATCCAGACACTAGACTTCTTGTTGATGCAACCTAGAATTGTATGAGCTCCCCCCCCCCGCCATACCTGCCAAGTCCTGGACTGCAGAATCAAGGACCGGCAGCTGCGTGACACTGGAAGTTGCGTAGATGCAACTTCCGGTGTCGCTTTGCCCATATATGGGCACCAAAAATGGCCGCCGCCAACAACGGACGTCGCGTCTACACACTTCCGGACATGTGTAGACGCGACTTTCGGCGCCGGCGCCGGCCATTTTCAGTGCCCATAGATGGGCAAAGCAGGGGGGGGGGGGAAGGCCGCCGGCAGGAGAATATAAGGGAGAAAAACGGGAGACGAAGAGATACGGGGGACTGCCGGGAAACGGTATGAAAAAATGGGGGTTTCCCGGGGAAAACGGGGTACTTGGTAGCTATGCCCCCTGCTGCTGCACCACACTGTTGACTCATGCTTGTGGTCTGCTAAGACCCCTTGATCCTTTTCACATGTCACTGCAAGCAACTCTCACTTCCTCTTCTTCCCTCTTCAGGAAGGTCAGAACTTTTGCACCTCCTGTCTTCCCTACCTAAGTGGGTAGTGCAATCCATCACAGGAGATGAGAAGAAACAGGAAGCTGGGGATAGTCACGTTTGCTGCGGCTGCTCCAAGAGGGAATGAAGAAAAGAGTGTTTGTGTTCTCGTCCAAATGTATTTGCCGACATTTCTGAGAAGCTGAAATTAAAACATTGTGGGGTGGGGGCTGTGATCAGCAGCTTTAGAATATCCCAGATGGTCCACAGTGGCCTTGCCAGAATTCGGAAGCCGTTTCCAGCTAGTTTTGACATAGTTCTAGAAAGACAGGCTGCACATTGGTTCAAAGGTTGGTGCCACCCAAAGGTCAGAGGCAGCCTTGCCCACTGAGATCTCCATTCCCACAGTCTGCCTGATAACCGGACACCATTTCCTTTTCCTGGGCATCGTATATATTGCAGAACACATCGAGGAAGCCAGCAATTTCATGCCTCCTGTGCGGAGAGGGGCCTGCTATGTGCCAGCAATCTGTGCACCTGGAAACAGCACATTGTTCAAAGCTCATTCTAAAATCCTCATATCAAGATGAAAGAAAGTGTTTCTATTTATGCGGCGCCACCAGCTCTGCTGAAAGCAGGCTTTGGAGATCTTTACAAAGGCCTCTTCCAGCAAGCAACATCCTCCGTGTGAACATAAATAATGTGGGCTCGCCTTTCTGGGCACATTCCCAATATAACCGGAAGGGCGTGGGAGCTCCTTCCACATGGCTTCCAACACCAGGCAGATAATGCCTGGAGGAAGGAGTCATGTGGGACCCAGTTCAGATGCTTCCCAATGCTGCTGGCATTCAATAGCCTTCCATGAAGCTGGATATCTTGCCTGGAGCACCCCAGCAGCCACACCCATCATTTCTGAGTTTGGGTAAATTTTACTTGTGATTCCTGCATTGCAAAGTGTTGGACTACACACACTCACTCACTCACATGCACACACACAACACACACACAAATGGTATCTGGATGTGTTTGTAGGTTTTTCATTTTCTTTGAGTTTTTTAATACTCGGTTTTCATGTTTGTATGATTTTGTAAATTGCTTTGGGTCACATTTCATTTTTAAAAAAGGGACTGTCAAATGCAGATCATGATACAAGACTCGCTGGGCTTCCAGAGACAGTGTGGTGTAGTGGTTAGAGTGTTGGACAAGGACCTGGGGGAGACCAGGGTTCAAATTCCCCGACTTGGCATGAAGCTCACTGGGTGACCTTGGGCCAGTAGCTGCCTCTCAGCCTCTGCAACCTCACAGGGATTAAATGAGGAGTGGGGAACCATGTACATGCCACTTTGAGCTCCTGGGAGAAAAAGGGTGGGAGATAAATGAAACAGACAAACAAACAAACAAACCCTTGCAGCACCTAATACATAGGATCCGAAGGCATCCAGGGATTTCAAGGTAAGCACCACCACCACCTCTGATACCACTTTCTTTGAATCAAAAAATTGTGGAGTTGGAAGGGATCTCAAGGGCCATCTAGTCCAACCCCTTGCAATGCAGGAGGATTTCTTCCCTATGTCCCTGCAGCCACAATTTCTGATATCTTAGCACAACCAGCAATGAAGGAGGATTAGATTTGCTGTCCAGGGCTGCCTTGAATCCAGGGCCAGTGGCATTCTGGTAAAAGTCGTTGCACCTTGGCTTGAACTGCCCACAGTTTTCATCTCCTGCTAGGAGTCCTGGCAGGGCAGGAAGCTGGGGGCTGGCTGTGCCACTGCTCTCTGCACACACCGGACTGAGACTCCATGCTCATTTGGCACCTGTGGTTCCTGCATTGCAAGGGGGTTGGACTAGATGACCCTTTGGTTCCCTTTCCAACTCGACAACTCTGTGATTCTATAAAACGCACATACCCAAACCCAAACCCAAACACCAGCTTCCTTGCCTGGGTCCTTTTAAGACAACATAGATCTCAAGAGCCAATGCAGGCAGCTTGTCCTTTGCTGTCCAAACCTGCCCTAAATGACACCTGACTTTGGCATTCATGAGGCAAATTGGATAGAGAGAAGCAAATCCCTCTCCAATTGTTCCTGGAACAAGGGGCTGCAGAATAAACAAGCCATTCTGTGTTCATATGCAAAGCTCTGTCCAAAGAGGCAGTTTTCATCGCCCCCTCCCTTTCCACGGGCCAATTCCCTTTCAAAGCCTGACAAACGCCAATGAGGCAGTTGGGAAGCTCATTAGCAGAAAGATCTCTGCCCTTTCTCCATCCTGGATACACACACTGTGGCTGACACTGTTCATAACATCACAGCAAAAGCTTTCAGGAGCAAGAAAATGTCACATCTCTGCATGTTTGTGTGCGTACACATATAAATTTCTACCTGCGCGATTTTAAAGTATGTTGTGTATGTGACTCTAGGCTGCATCAACAGAAGTCGGCTGTCTAGAATGATGAAGGGGTGTAATAGTCCTGCTCTAGTCTGTCTTGGGTAGACTCCATTGGAGGACTGTGCCCAGTTCCAGGCATTGCAGTTTTAGGATATTGACAAGCTGGAAGGTGTGCAGAGGAGGGAGACCAAGATGATGAAGGGTCTGAAAACCAAGCCTGATGGCCCTGATGAGGAGCAGTTGATGGTGTTTGGGATGTTTAACTTGGAGAAGAGAAGACTGAGAGGTGGCAGGATAGCCGCTTTCGAATATCTGAACAGCTGCCACAGGGAAGATGGAGCAAGCTTTGATTTCTGCTGATCTAGGGGAAAGGTCCCAAACCAATGGATTCAAATAACAAGAAAGGAGATTCTGACTAAACATTGGGGTGGGGTGTGGAAATTCTGACAGTTAAGAACTGTTCCACAGTGGAACAGATTCTCCAGGAAGGTGGTGGACTCTCCTTCCTTGGAGGTTTTTAAGCAGAGGTTGGGTGACCACCTGTCAGGGGTTCTTGAGCTGTGATTCTTGCATTGCAGGGAGTTGGCCTAGATCAGGCATGTCCAACAGGTAGATTGTGATCTACTGGTAGATCACTGGACGTCTGCGGTAGATCACTGGTAGATCATTGGCTCCCCCAAAGAAGCTGAACAACTGTGGCTCCCCTAAAAAAAGCTCAACATTTTACCACCTCCCTGCCTGAACCCCAAAAAAGGGGGTAGATCACTGCCAGTTTTTATCTCTGTGAGTAGATCGCAGTCTCTTGGGAGTTGGCCACCCCTGGCCTAGATGACCCTTAAGGTCCCTTCTAACGCCACAGTTCTATGATTATATGTATGTCTGTTCTCTCCTCCCTGTGGCACAAAACCATCACAGCCCTGCTGCAAGAAAGAGGATTTGTAAAACAGCCTTCGGTCCCCACCCGACAATTGCTTGTTTGGCTTATCATTTGGCCATTACTGAAAGTAAGAAAGAAAAACCCAGCAGGTGTTTTAATCAGTCCTGTCTCTTACCAATTGGTAGCCTTCAGTCCGGGACTGATGGGAAAGGAAATAAAACTGACAGGAAGTTTTATCGCTATGCCAATCTCCAACCCCGCCTTCCTCCTCTTCCCAGACACAATGGGCGCAAAGTAATGACTCTTGGGTATTGCCAAATTCAACGCTAACAGCTGCCGCGAGGGGGGAAAGGTCATTCTACCCCACTCCCCACACCAAAGCATCGCAACTTAACCTCTTTTAATGGACACGGAGCAGCGCTGGCATCAATATTTGGGGAGTTGACTTGTGCAAGGCACCCTCCAGGTGGATCTGTAGCCTGGAAGAGAGGAGCGGGTGCGGGTCTATAGGCAAAATGAGCTTCGGCTGCCCCCTCTGACTTTCTTGGCTACTCTGCATAAAAAGTCACCTGTCACCTGGGGGCAGCCATTCTGGAAGATTGCCTCAGTGCAAGAGAGATGGGGAGCAAAGCCCATTGCATCAGTTTACTAAATGCCCAGCTCCATGAGGAACCTCCTGCCCCTGAACTCTTGCCCCAGCTGGTCATGACAGGAGCAACTGTTCGGAAACCAGTGCCTGAGTTTAGATTTGGATTTTCTCCTTCCCGCCCAGTCCTTCCCCCCTTGCGTATCATTTTGTTGTTGTTGTTTCTGTTTCTGTTTTAGCTTGCTCCATCCTCCATATGACAGCCCTTGTGATATTTGAAGATGGCTCTCATATCACCTCTCAGAATCATAGAACTGCAGAGCTGGAAGGGACCACGAGGGTCATCTTGTCAGGAGTCTTTTTGCCCAATGGGGGGCTTGAACCCATGCCTTCTCTTATCCAGGCTAAACATCCTCAACTCCCTCTGCCATTCCTCATAAGGCTTGGTTTCCAGACCCTTGACCCTCTTGGTCGCCCTCCTCTGCTCACCTTCCATCTTGTTGGGTTACGACATGCTGATGCTGACGGGAAAGAGGTTAAAGACCATTTTGAGCAGATCCAAACCTCCGGCACCTTCTCTGCCTTGGCTTTTAAGAAAGAGGGTCATATAATCAGACAAGAGTCAGAACACCGCTGATGTTTAAGTGTGAGGGTTAGAGGAATTAATGCCTCAGAGGTGGAGAAGGAGGCTGAAGTAACAGGAACACGGAGACACATTTTCAGAGCAAAGTCAACTCCCAGGTGACCTGGAAAAGTACCTTCCTCCCCCTCCCACCATCCATGGCCCATTAAACCTGGAGCAGCTGAGCAACTTTTCCTCCAATCTAACACGCAGCACTTTGGCCAAATGGCAAGGAAAGCAAAGAGGACATCAGAGACGGAAAGCGGCAAATTGACGAGGAAGCCTCAGCCCCCAGCAATGCTCCATGGCCCCAGAGAATAACCCCAGTTGTTAGCCTGGAGCCCTCTCCTCCACGCATCCCAAACGGTACATTCATTTCATGATGATGCATGCAATGCAAATGATCAATCCTGAGGTTAAATTGACATTCAGGGCCCTGTGCAGTCCGAGATTAATTTTTTCAAGAGGGAGAATCACATTCTGCTTGCAAAAATTGCCTTTACACTGTGTGCGGAAGTCTCCAAAGCCAGAGGAGAGCTCAGCAGTTTTCTGCCAGTGAAAAGGCAAGGTCAGACTCCCCTTTGTATCTCTGATTGCTAGCAGAAGGAGAATAAATTATGCCAAACATGTGCCCCATTTGGCCTGACTTAGATGGGCTGCAGAACTACAGCCATCCTTTGCGCAGGGAGGAAGTTTGGGCAGAAGACCCATAGCCCTGATTTAAGTCAATGGGGCCAAGTAAACTTGGTTCTCAAATCAGAAAGCCTTAGAGATGTTGAGAAGGCAGCAGTTTCTGTCCTGTCCTGAGTTCATTGCAGTCAGTACTGTTTCTGTTCAGCTACAGTTCAGCTTTGAATCAAACCTATTGCAACTCTCTCACTCTCCACTACAGATGAAACTAATGCAATTATTTACAGAATTAGCTTCAGTGCATTTCAGTGAAAGGCAAACGTCACAAACAATGCAGAAAATAATGTAAATCATTTATGTAACATCTGCGGACTACAGAAACAACAATAGAATCATAGAACCATAGGATCAAAGAGTTGGAAATGATTATCTAGCCCAATCCCCTGCAATGGAGGAGCCACGCCTAATACTGGAAATATTGCTGGCTTTCCCTTGTGTGGTTTCTGTTCCAGACCTCAGATGAACATGCACACTGCAGCAATTCCAGTAGCCTGAAAGGGAAACTGCAGGCAAATTAGGACAACCTCTCTAAAGCCCAGAATCTTTCTGACCCTGTAAATTAGATAATGGCAGACATCCAAAGCCAAGTCGCTAACTTGTATGAAGAACACAAGCAAAGCCCTTCTGGATTAGGCCAAAGGATCAGACCCATCTAGCCCAGCAGCCTGTTCTCACAGTGACCAACCAGATGCTTCAGTAAGAAGTCCTCAAAAATGACTTAAGTGCAACAGCAGCACTCTCTCCTTCTGTGCTTCCCAGCAACTGGTATTATTACTCAGAGGTAAACCCGCCTCTTTGTGCATTCAACACACCCAGACCAGCTCTTACCCCTTTGCAGATGGCCACTGCTTCCTTGGACATAGATTTTGGATAGGCTACATTGTGCTCCATGATGGACTGGAAGAGTTCGTCTTCATCTTCACCTTCAAATGGTGCCTACAACATTGGGGAGCAGAAGGAGGAAAAGTTTTAGGGCTACTCAGTTCTGGTGCGCTGCAATCCCTTTCTGTATAATGGAGATAAAGGTAAAGGTAAAGGGACCCCTGACCATTAGGTCCAGTCGTGACCGACTCTGGGGTTGCACGCTCATCTCGCATTATTGGCCGAGGGAGCCGGCGTATAGCTTCCAGGTCATGTGGCCAGCATGACAAAGCCGCTTCTGGCAAACCAGAGCAGCACATGGAAATGCCGTTTACCTTCCCGCTGTAGCGGTTCCTATTTATCTACTTGCATTTTGACGTGCTTTCGAACTGCTAGGTTGGCAGGAGCTGGGACCAAGCAACGGGAGCTCACCCCGTCACAGGGATTCGAACCGCCGACCTTCTGATCAGCAAGCCCTAGGCTCAGTGGTTTAACCACAGCGCCACCTGGGTATAATGGAGATAGGGAGCTGTAGAACCGACTTTGCTAACCTGATGCCTTCCAAATATTTTGGATGGCAGCTCCCATCAGCCCCAGCCAGTGATGGGAGTTGTAGTTCAAAACATCTGGAGCTCACCAAATTGGTGAAAGAAGGGCAGGTGACATAACCGGCGAAGTAGAATGTAGTAAGCAGACCAGGTGGCATGTACATGCTTCCCCCTTCTGTTTTGCCCAGACTTTCTCCAACTGATGCACCCTGATCCGCCTTAACCTTTCTTTTTAATTTCTCCTTCATCTCTTTCCCCCCTTTCGCTTTCAGAATTCAAGTCTACAGGTGGCCGCATAGTTTGCAAAGCTCCTAATGGCAGTCCTAAGTGCTCACCCAACGATGCTGCTGGCTTTCTGTCCAGAAGCCAGGCAACCAGCACACAACTCCCATGTATCATGATGCTGTGAACGGCTTTGATCCCATCCAGATTTGGAGAGAGGTTGGGGGTTTGGCTGGGACAAGACACTGACCACCACCAGCCCTCAACCCCCAGCTTGGAAGGCTGTTAGTCTTTGCTTTACACACACACACACACACACACACACACACACACACACACACACCCTTCCACAAGCTCAACCAAACAGGCCATTCCCAAATCTGGGTTGTGCTCAATCCCTTGGGCCTCACTGAAAACCCCACAACCTGCCCCCCCCCAAAAAAACCCCAGTCCAATTTCCTTACCTGCCCAGCCAGCATTTCATAGAGGAGGACACCAAAAGCCCACCAGTCCACTGATTTCCCATAGGGCTGGTAAGCGATTATCTGCAAGACATTGATAACAACATCAGAGCCACAGGATTACACACACACACACACACACACACACACACGGTTTTTGGCCCACTGTCTGTCACAAGGCAAAAATTATTCCAACTGGAATTCCATGTTGCAGCGACAACAAGCAGATTTCCTGCTGACTTCCCAGGGACTGCATACAAACAATAGGATTAGGCACTTAACAAGAAAGACCTCCAGCCTCCTTTCTTGTGAAAGACCAACAAGCAATTCACATCCATCGCCACTGCAGCCACACAGCCCACCACACTGCCTTTGCCATCAGCATCAGTGCCAATTTCTGGCAACATCCCATGAAATCTCATGAGATCCATCATGCTCCATAAGATCTTGTGAGATTTTGGCGAGCTCTCACTAGAAATCGGTGCTGCTTCTCTGCCGGTGGTGGAGCTGGGGTGGGTGGGTCACCCATGGGGGCACCACCTTTGGGGCTTCCACTGCCTGTAGTCACTGCGTCAGCCTGCGTCATGGCCAGCCCTGTCATTTGCCCACCTGCCCACAAAACTGAGTGCTTGCAGACAGCCACTACTTCTCAGTGTGATTCAACCACATATTAGCAAATCCAGGTTTTGCAAGAATTGTTGATTGGGAGGTCTTGTGCAACAAACCTACTTTCCCCAAAGAGTGGACTTTTTTCCAACCAGAAAAGTGACAGTGAAATGCACTGGAAAGTGTGGGATGAGTACACTGGCTTTGATGCAAAATCGTCTAACCTCCCTGCAAGCAAATCAGAACAAATGCTCAATAAGCAGGTGATCTGGGATCATGCAATATGGCAGGCGTTTCTATTTTCTGTTTAATTTCATCTCTCTCTCTCTTCTATGGCAATGTGTCTGTGGCATGGTGCTGCCTGCCACATAAATTGCAAAATGGGTGTTCATGTAGGAAATGCTAATGCATCACAATGTGATTTTGAAAGGGTGGAGGTAGGAACAGGAGGTGGGCGAATGTGAAAATCCACTGTTTTAATTCATTTGACCAGAATGGGAAAATGGTTGAGTTTGGGGAGGTCACTTCAAGTGCCCACGGAGGATCCCCATTTCCTTGCCATTGTGCAAGGAAATTCCCACTGGGAGAAATATTGCCTCTTTTCGAGAGAGAACTGGGGTACTCCATGCAGCTGTCAAACTATTGTGCCCAGATCAGAGCTTTTGGGCCACGATGAATGGCCTGGGAGAAGCTTCTCTTGGTGATGAAGACGATCGAGGCTGTGTATATTTTTCAGCAATTACCGTGCGATTTGCATTTATGTTTGAATATATGAATTTTTTCGGAATAGAAATCTGTAATTAGGATGAATAAATGACGAAACGGTTTTGCATTAAGTAACAGATGGCAGTGCCTCGGGCTTGTCAAACCCCATACGCTTAAACGAGGCAAACAAATGGGGGAAGGCAGAGTCCTTCAAAATGTAGGCTCTTCCTCCTCCCTTTGCGTGCTTTGGGGCATTCTGTGTTGGCCCTTAATATGTTCTCCTGGCAAAACTTTGTCTGATTTCTTGCTGCTTATTTGTGATTTCTTCTCCACTTACATAACTCTCTTTTTCTGCCCTGCAGTTCTATGGGTGATTTGTAGCAGAGACTCAGGTCAACTGCTTGGGACATCTCAAACCTTTATTTTCCATTCTTTATTTATTACATTTACCTCCCATCTCCTTCAAGGAGCTCAAGGTGGTGTACGTGGTCATCTGCTTCCCCTCACAACAACCCTGCAAGGTAGGTCAAGCTGAGAGATACTGACTGGCCCAAGGTCACGGCTGAGTGGGGACTTGAACCCTGCAGGTGTTGGCGGGGGGAGGCCTCAATGAAGCTCAGAAGAAAGGCTGGGAGAAGGCACTGGTTTCCGTTCTGTCCTCTGTTCATTGCATGCTGCTTTGTTTCTGTTCTGCTGCAGTCCGGCTTCTGATAAAAATAACCTTATTCATCTCCCTGTGGTGCAATACCAGCATTCCCTCCACCGATGCTGAGCTGGACAAGTGTATTGGCAAAGCAACTATGGCAATGGCTCACCAGACCTGTGTGCCGAGCACACTGCTTTATAGAAATGAGTCATGGGCAACTTACAACTGTCAGGAGGGACACCTCAATGCCTTCCACATACAGTGCATCAGAAGGATTTTGGGTAACGCATAGCAGGACAGAAGTCCAAACAAAGATGTGCTCTCCCAAGCCCACATTCCCAGCATGTTCGCACTCCTGTCTCAGCAACATCTTGGTCATGTCTACAGAATGGAAGATGGCAAGATCCCCAAGGATGTGCTTTACGGAGAACTGGCTTCAAGCAACAGGCCCATTGGCAGACCAACTCTGCACCACAAGGATGTCTGCAAATATGACATGAAAGCTGGCCACATCAACCCTGCCATGTGAGGATCCCTTGCAGACGACTGCAGTCCCTGGAGACAGGCAGTCAAGTTGTGTATCCATAGCAGTGACCAGAGGAGAAATGACTGTTGGGAGGAGTGCAGAGAGAAGGAAGCCATGGTGCATCTGCAGCCACAAAACTGGGCACCTTCATCTGCCCCAGCTGCAACAAAACATGTCTCTCCCGCATCAGTCTCTATGGCCACAGCAGGCTCTGCAACCTTCCAACAGCTTGACCTCACCCCCAAAGGTGCACTCCTCCATTGTCTCCCAAGACAGATGGATGCCAACCAACCAATGGGGCAATTCTACATAATTCTGTAATTAATTGCATCCTCCAACACCATTCATTTCAGTGCAAAGGAAACACAATATAAATAGGTTGGGGAATAACCAATTATGTATCATTTGCGGACTGTAAACGACAGCAGCAAATACTGATTGTATTCACCAGATTGATTTTCATTCTGAACATGGGATGAATAAGTGAACATCAGCAATCTCTGCTCCTCTTCCCATTGGGATTCACCAGCTTCTCTACTCCGAAGGCAGCAGAGCTGCTTGACATTGGACTCTGATCTCAGAGGGCACAATACAACCTCTCGACTAGCCAGCTGCAAATCCAAAAAGTTTTTCTGTTGGACTAGCAACATGGGCGTAGCCAGGATTTTTGTTGGGGGGCATACCTTTTTTTAGGAGGGGGAGGCCTTTTTTAGGGTGGGGGCAGAACCTCAGTTTGCTACGTATTTTATTGATTTTTATTGATTTGGGGGGCAGTTGCCCCCCTGGCTATGTCCATGACCAGCGGAACAGCAGTGTGGTCCCCATACATTCATGCCTCCTGTTCCAGCTGTTGTAGTGAAGCAGCTGTACTAAGTTGGAGCTTCATAGAATCCACCCAGCTTACATTGGACTGAGGGAACTCCATTGTCCAGGCCACATGGAAAGACCAAGCAAGGATGGAGAGGGGTAGGTGTGAAGCATCATCACCTCTGCATTTCCTCTCTTGGAATTGATTCTGCCTCTTTTCTAGCCTTGGGGGGAAACAAGGTGCAGATCTGCCCACTCCAGAGAAAAATGCATTAGAAGCCCTTGTAGGCAATGGAGGACTGTTTGTACACCAGTGGGGTGTGAAGCTTTAATCCCTCCAAACAGCCCAGATAAAAGTTTATGGAGCTTGCTGCACTCCTGGCTGTCATTAGCACTCAATATAGTCATTTTGGCACCAAGGAAAAATCCCCAGAATCAATGAGATCAAGGGAAGGAGAAGCATGAGATGCACTCATGCTTGGAAGTGCAAAACCTGTTCATTTGCTGCAAAGTGTTATTCCTGGCCGCCTTCATCTCGGGAGCACATCTGTGATGTTGGAGGAACAATGGGCCACTCCTTTGTGTGGATCAGAACAATTATCCCCCACTGAAATGAATGAAGAGAACTGAAGGATGTGCAGTTTGGAAAACCTTTGATTGTTGTTGTTTAGTCGTTTGGTCGTGTCTGACTCTTTGTGACCCCGACTCTTCGTGACGCCATGATAATTGCCTCTGTCTCTAGTCCCCACACCTCCAATCTACGGCAGGGTTTGGAGTAGTCGCCCACTTGCCCACCACCGCAAACCCTCTCATCCCAAACACATTTACAGTGTTGAACCAATGTTGGCAGATATCCCCTTATTTTACAACCTTTCAGGTCCCCAGGGTTGTCACCAACCATGTTCTCCTCAAGAGCAGACCCCTTGAAATGGATGGCTCCAAGTTACTCCTCTGCACTGTTTTCAGTGGGCCTCCTCTGAATAGGACTAACATGAGATCAATGAGTCGCAAAATTGTATAGTTGTAAGGAACAAAGAGGATCCTCTAGCCCAGGCATTCCCAAACTGCGGCCCTCCAGATGTTTTGGCCTACAACTCCCATGATCCCTAGCTAACAGGACCAGTGGTCAGGGATGATGTGAATTGTAGTCCAAAACATCTGGAGGGCCGAAGTTTGGGGGTGCCTGCTCTAGCCCAACCTCTTGCAAGGCAGGAATCACAGCTAAGAGTCTTTTTGAACCTGATGTTTGACTGCAAAGGTTTGGGAGATCTGAGTCCGCGCCCATCAAGTATGGCATTACTCCAGAAGCTAGGCCAAAGTTTGTAATTTAGTTAGTTCCTTTAAATATTCCTAGGTCCCTTTTGCACATTGCTCCAGGTGGCTTACCGGGATATACCAATTTTGCATCTACTTTCACAAACACTGCAGTCTGTGGTTTTGTTCTCTGTTCGTTCCAAAGTAAAAACAATGAATTAAAAGCCAGAAAAACAAGCACTTTGGAGATGATGCCCAGTTGCCGACCAAGGGTGGGGTGGGGGTGGGGAATGATGGTTTGTTCTACTCTGAAAGCACATTAATCATGTGCAGAGATCCAGCCACATGCTGGCCAGGCTCCCATATTAATCTTGGCAGAACAAGGGGGAAAATAGCGCACGTTAGCCTAGTAATTAAACGTCTCCCTGGGAAGGAGGAACACACAAAGTGGTTTAGCATTCACAGGCACTCCTCAAAGAGACAGAAAGAGAGGAGCGATGTCCTGATATGCTACCAGCCATGGATATCAATATAGCATTCCGCAGGAGCACAGCACTCCATATCTTTAGAGCCAGGGCTCCCAAATCTTTTTGGGCCCTGCCACTTTAGTTCCACAAATTCATCAGGGGCGGACTTTGGGCTCTCATGTAGAAGGCCCCAGGTTCAAACATCTCCAGGTACGGCAGGGAAAGTCCCTGGTCTGAAACCATGAAGAGCTGGTTACAGCTCTACTGAGCAAGCTGGGCTCATGGTCTGACTGGGTATGAGGCAGCTTCCTAAAACAGAGACCCAATGACGAATAGGAGAGATCCGGTACAGAGCAGCATTGGGGAGCTTCCTTTGTCTTCCCATCACAGAACTGTAGAATTGGAAGCAACCCAAAGGGCCATCTGGTCCAACCGCCTACAGTGCAGGAATCACAGCTATCTTCCATAGCTCAGGGGATGGGGCACCTGCTCTGCATGTAGAAGGTCCCAGGTTCAATCTTGTCAGGGACTGGCTGGATGAGGAAGAGTGCTGGGAGCTGCCTGCCAAGACACCCCCCCCCCCAGAGAGGGCACAGAAGAAGACTTAGATCCCAGATCCTGGTGGTGGGATACTGGCCACACCTCAGAGGAGGGGACAGGCTGGGAGGTACTAGAAGCAGGAAGCATGAGGGATCAGGGGGAGACAGAAACAAGCAGGTGACTCAACACAAGGCAGGGTGGTGAGGTTTGGCTGCAGGCTCCAACAGAGATGATAGAGGGGAGCTAGACCCTGCATCTTTCCCATAGCACCAGTAGAACAGCATCTCTGCTGAAGGCTCTCTGGCCCCATTGACTCCCAAAACGCAAAGGATGTTACATGTTGCCGAGCAACGGGCCAGACAGGCACAGAGAGAGGCTCCTGGGGTTTGCTGTAGCAGAAGATTACAAGAGAGGAGCCCTGACTCACGAGGGGTAGAGAGAGAAGGAGAGGCTGCACACCAATTCGAGCAACTTCTTCGGGGGCGGGGGGGCGGGGGCGGTGTTAGCCTTATGAGACTTCTTGTATTTTTCCCCTTTCCTTAATAAAGAAACTGAACCGCATGTTAGCCTTGCGTCTCCCTCTCTGACCTGTGAATGACTTGATCATTCTGTCAGCCCCTTGACAAATCTCTAGCATCTTCAGGTGGGGCTGGGAAAGATTCCCTGCCTGAATTGCTGGAGAGCTGCCAGCCTGTGTAGACAATACACTGCAGGCCAGAGTCAGGCCAACAGTCCATCCAGATCAGTGTTGTCTACACTGACTGGCAGTGGCTCTCTAGGATTTCAGGGGGGAGTCTTTTCCCAGCACTACCTGGAGACACCTGTGACCTGCATGCAAAGCATGTGCTCTGCCCCTGAGCCAAAGCCCCAGTTACACAGAGCAACTTGTGATTCTGCAGCGAAAATCTTGGCGCTTCTAACTCATTTAAAAAAGAACTTTGCTGTTCATCAAGCACACATGCTTTGATAAGGAGACCATGGGCTGTAACTTCTGACAATTTAAGCATCCACTAAATTGTTGCAGAGGATCAATTGTCTTTATTCCCTTGGTAACGGCTTGTTAAGGTGCTAAAAATAAAGCAAGCCTGCTCCTTTCCTTCAGAGCACTTATGGAAATTTAACGGATGCATTGATTAAGATTTCTTCAAGCCCAAGCCTTTAAAGCAAACAGCATTTGCCGAAACTATATATTAACAAACTGAAAGTTACGGAATCATATTATTTATACTAAGGGTAATATCCAACACATGTCATACTCAAGAGTAGACCCACTGAGATTGTAGTAGAAAAAATTGGGGTTGGCTTCTGCAGCCCAACTCCCCAAGGGACTCTGAGTACCCTAAGTCCATGATCATTCAGAGAAGAATGGATGGAGCAGGAACTAGTAGAAGGAAAGCAAGGAAGATCTTTATATTCATGTTGCAACCGAGTCTCCTGTATCCTCAGCAAAGAGGACCCCGAACAATAGTGTGTAGCACCTTTTAAAGACTTTAGAAATTGCCCAACCCCTTAGCCAAAGAACATCCAAAAGCATCACAGAAAGAGGCAGTCTACAACAGAAATTTGTTGTCTCCTGTTTGTCAAGATACCTGATAATGCTTGCCCGTGGGCATAGCCAGGATTCTTGTGGGGAGGGGCAGGACTTTTGTTGGGGGGGGGGAGCAGAACCGACTTGACTGATAAGTTAAATATTTCTATTACAGTGGTACCTCGACTTACGAACAACTCGACAACCGAATTTTTCGAGTTACGAATGGAGGTAATGGCCGTGCGCTTACGAATGTCTCAACATCCGAAAAAACCCGCAGCGGTTTTAGATAGGGATTTTTCGACTTAGGAATTTTTCCGTTTCCAATGCATTCCTATGGGAAATCACGTTTCCAATGGCGTTTTTCGACATGAATTTTTTGACTTATGAAGGTGCCTTCGGAACGGATTAAATTCATAAGTCGAGGCACCACTGTATTTTACTTGAGGAGGGGGCATCTGCCCCCCTGCCCCCAGGGTATGCCATGCCATTGCCCCACCTTGGCTGGTCTGGATCATTCTTTTTGAAATTATAAATACCCCAAGTTCTGAAACCATCGTCACAGACCTCCCCTATTCATACACAAAATGTGCTCTTTTGGTCAGATTTGAAGGGTAAAAGAAACTACAGTACTGGGAAAGGTTTCTCCAAGATGGCTTTGGGGGTTGTTCTGTATGCTAAGTGTATTTTTCTCAGGGAATATTTTTGAAAGGTGGAGGATTGGCTTTCGGTGGAATGTATCTCCGCTATGTGTGTGCACCCTTAAAATTTAAAACAAGTTATATGGATGTAAGCAAGGGGACCTGGGTCTCTCTCTCTCTCTGTGTTACTCACCTCAGGCGCAATGTAGTCTGGAGTTCCACAGAAGGTCTTGGTGGTGACGCCATCCCAGATATTCTCTTTGCACATGCCAAAATCAGCAATCTTGATATGCCCCTCAGAATCCAGCATCACATTGTCAAGTTTCAGGTCGCTGCAGCATTGAAAACAGACCGTGGTTATGAAAGCCTAATGGAAGCTAGAGAAGGCTAGCAGGTACTGTAGTTTAAGGTGGGACAGAGCAGAGAAGGCGACCCCCAGCAATGAGAGTACCAACCCCCTCGAGCTGAACGAGCTATTTGTTTGTTTGTTTGTTAACAACAGCAAAAGTGCAAGCATGGCAAAAGGAAACGGAGACTCCAAAAAGTAAACCATAAAATGCCACAACCTGGAAGGACAAATGTGCAAAGATACAGCGTGGTTCCCAAAGAATAATAAAGTATTAACTCATACAAAGATCCCCTTTACAAATAATAAAAGATTTATACAGTGAGTGGAGAAATAAAGGTTCTAGATAGGCTTCAATGAGCCAGACATTTGGATATACTGGAGGCACTGAGTGACCAGGTGCCTTAATATTTGTATAAGAAGTAAAAGCATGCCATTTATTTTTTTATACATGGTCATCCGAGCTCTGCCCTTTGGATACTTTTCAGTTCATGAGCTATCTTTTCAAGAAGGGCAATTTGCTGAGCAAACAAAACACACCCAGCTACCCTTTGAAAGCTGCACATCTATGAGCTTTGCAAAGCACGTAGAATCGAAGGGCTAGGAGGGGCTCCCAAGGGTCATCTAGTTCCACCCCTTCTTTGAACAAAAAGCGTGCACCAAAAATAAAACCTCTGAAAACATAATGCCCTGGTGTAACCGCACTTGTAATGCTGTGCGCAGTTCTGGCTGCTGCACACATCGAAAAGAATGTTGTAGAGCTGGTTCGGAAAAAGGCAACCCAAACTGTTATTAATATTATTATTATCATCAATTAAATCTATATTCAGCACTTCCTCCAAAAGGAGCCCAGGGAGGCAAACCCCAAAGTGGTAAAACAATTAAAAAATAAAAATATATTTAAAGTAATAGAAAACATTTTAAAGCAATCTAAGCACATTTTTGATAAATTAAAATCATGTTTAAAATGATCAGGGGGTTAGAATGAAAGGAAAGGAAAGGAAAGACTTCAGTGTTTGGGGCTTTTAATTTAGATTAATGATTGCTAAGAGGAGGAAGTGGGGGAAATTATGCATGAGTTGAGCTAAACCCCCGAAAGAGAAAAGTTTTCTCCATGTCTCAAAAGACTAGAAGCTGTGGATGTATGTTTTTAGGACCCACCTTGATTGGAAGTGGCTTAAATTTGCTTTCAATGCTGTAATCTTCCCTGACACCTTATGGTATCAGGCAGGAAATAAACGAATGAAGGAGTCATCCATTGAGTACTGGGCAACTCAGAACAGACAGAAGATGGAACTTCTTTGTGCAGCACATAGCTAAGTTCCAAAATTCATAACAAGAAGATGCAGTTGTCAGTGTTTTGAAAAAATATGCCAAAGCTTCTGACCTGCTTTGCCTGGCACAAAAGACTCCACGAAGAGTGTCCTTGCAGAGTATATTCTGCTTTTATTCTTAAAAGCCTTTAACTGCAGAACGACAGACATCAACACCACCAGCTTTCTCCAACCAACCAACCAAACAGTCAACCAACCAACAAACACCACTAACATATATACAGGTACAATACAATTAGGTGAAAGGTTGCATGAGTCACTGCAGGCTGCTGACTCATGCTGACCCAGCTCCCCAGCATTAAAGAAACAGCGGCCAATTTTTAGCCGTGACACCCCTTCTGTTTCTTTAAATGCAAAAACTCCAACAGAAAACAAAACATACATATACTATATACATAAACCCAGTTTTGTCATCAATTCCTTATGACATGTTGCTGGCAAGGCTTGGTAAACAAATCAGCAATATTATCTTGTGATTGACAATACTCCAATTTGATTAACCCATTCTGTACACAACCTCTAACGTTTGCATAACGGATGGCAATATGTTTTGATGCGGATTTCATTATTTCTGAGCCCGCTAATGCAATGCATGATTGACTATCTTCATACACTTGGATAGGCAAATCTACTTTACAATCTAGATCTTTTAGAATCTGTATAAACCACACGATTTCATTGCATGCTAGCGACAGGCTCCCATATTCTGCGTCACAGGATGAAGTTGCTACAAATCCTTGTTTCTTCGAACGCCATCCAATTATGGAATTGGCAAACATCACAACCATTCCACTTGTAGATTTTCTAGTAGTTACGCAGCTCCCCCAGTCTGCATCAACAAATACTTCTAGTCTCTCATCTTGTGTACTAGATATCTTTAAACATACACTTGCTGTCCCCTTTAGATATCGGATAAGCCTTTTCAAACCACACCAATCAACAGTACTGGGCTTAGCTACACGTTGGCTCAGAACATTTGTAGCACATGCAATGTCTGGCCTTGACCACTGGCTTAAATACAGCAATGATCCTATTTTTGAGTGATACAACTCAGGCTGATCAAATTCATCATCACACACTATCTTTGTGAAATCTGGTATCATGGGAGTTTGAACTGGTTTGCAGTTTTCCATATCAAACTGCTCTATCAGATGATTAATTTTCTCTTTCTGGCTCAATAGGAAGCTTCCATCAGCTTCTCGCCTTACTTCTACTCCCAAGTAATTGCTTACAGGCCCCAAGGCTTTAAGCTTAAACCTCTTTTCCAGCTGACTAGTGAGCTTTTGGATTTCATCTGTGGAACTCCCTGCTACAAGCAAATCATCTACAAAAACTAAGAGCATTAGATATTTGTCGCCTGTCCCCTTGGTGTACAGGCAAGGATCAGCCACACTCTTTTTAAAACCTAGTTTTACAAGGGCTTCATTTAAACATTGGTTCCAACATCTTCCACTTTGTTTGAGTCCATAAACAGCCTTTTTTAAACGCCACACTGCACCATTCTTCTCTTCAAAACCTGGGGGTTGTCTCATTAGCACTTCATGGTCTAAATTTGCATGCAAATATGCAGCATCAACATCAAAATGGTGGACTGCTAGTTTTCTTACAGCAGCAATGGAAAGCATTAAACGAAAAGTTTCACTCCTTAAAGTGGGAGAAAACACTTCGTCATAGCTCTCCCCTTTAATCTGAGTGAACCCTCTGGCTACTAATCTGGCTCTGAAACGTGGCTCCCCCGATGCAAGGGTTTTTCTTTTGTAGACCCACTTGCATGACACCACTCTGCCACCAGGTGGCGGCACTATGACCTCAAACACTTTGTTACGTTTAAAAGAGTCCATTTCTTCTTTCATAGCTTGTTGCCACAAAGCACGTTCCCCAGGGGGTAAATTTAAGACTTCATCATAACTTTGTGGCTCTACACAATTCATATTACATGCTCTCACTCCTAGGGTCAAACGCTGAGGAGGTACACCCTTGTTTGAACGCTGAGAACGTCTAGGCAAAATTACTTCTTCCTGCTCACTTATCTCTGCCTCTTCTTCCTCTACCTCTGGAGAAGAAGTATCATCTATTGCCACATCTTTTGGGGAAATCTGTGCCTCCTCCTCATCCTGCTCCTGTGTTGCCAATGGCTGAGAAGAAGCCTCCTCTCTTACTTGCAGGGGCAGTAGGCAATCTGGATTCGCGTGGATCATGGTCCACCTGTCCTGGTCAGCAAAGTCTGCGCTTCGTGACAAAACCACACGTCCTGGACGTAAATTGAAACGCCACCCTTTGCCATAGGACTGATATCCCACAAAACGCAGTCTCTGTGCTCTAGCGCTCCCTTTTTGGCGCTGAGCTTTGGGGATATTTACATGTGCCCAAGAACCCCAATTATGGAGCATCGTCCACTCTGGTTCTTTCCCAAACAACACACGATAAGGAATATCCTTTATAGAGCTAGACCAGGTTCTATTTATCAGGAAGTTCGCTGTGAGGAAAGCTTCACCCCACAGCCTATGGTTGTGACCTAATCCTGCATCCACTAGCAGGCAGTCCTTTACTGATTGTATTACAGCCCCACGTCTTTCACACAGACCATTTTCTGCAGGACTATAAGGGTTAGTTAAACGATGAGTGATCCCCTTACGTCTCAACCATGCCCCAAACTGTTTATTCAAAAATTCCCCGCCCCTATCTGTTTGCAACTGCACAACAGGGCGATTGAAGAGCCTTTCAGCTTGGGCAACCCATTCTCTGAATGTGGGGAAACACTCTGACTTCTGTTTTAGCAAAAACAGCCAACTAAAACGTGATTTATCATCTATCACCAGAAAAGCGTATCTGGCGCCCCCTTCAGTCTTCTGTGGAAAGGGGCCTATCACGTCACAATGGACAAGTTCTAAAACCTCTTTAGATACTCTGTCACTTTTAGAAGCCACAGGCTTCCTCTTAGATTTGGCCATTTTGCATACATTGCAGTCTAAGAAACAGTTACAGCTTTTTACTTTTAGGTTCTTGCACACCTTTTGCATCTCTGAAAGCACACGAAAATTTGCATGACCCAGTTTCCTATGTAGTTCATGTATACACCCCTTATGAACTGGCAAATTCTCTTGAACCACCTGGGCTGCTTTAACAGGCTTGTCTTGCATTACATACAGCCCATTTTCTATCTTTGCATGGCCACATACCTGAGTTCCTTTCTTTATCAGACAACCATCCTGCGTGAACTCAACACTATACCCTGCTTTAATCAAACAACTTACAGACAGTAAACAATAGTCCAAACTGCTTACAAACAGAGTCTCTGGCAGAGTAGTGTTCAAACACTGCAGGAAACATGTTCCCTGGCCATTAATCTTGCTTTTATGACCATCAGCAAGATAGATAGAGTCTTTTCCGTCGACTGGCTTTCCCAGGGTCTTAAAGTCCTTCCGATTGTTGCAGATTATGCTGCTGCTGCCAGAGTCCAGCAACCACGTTCCTCGAAGTATCTTCCTCTCCTCTCGAGAAAATGCAGAAACAAACTGAGCAGAACGCGTGTTCTTCTTCCCCTTCTGCTTACGTTTCTGTGTCGATTGCTGTCTCTGCTCCACGTCATCTCCTGGAAGTCTTGCCCTGCATTGACGCTGGAGATGCCCTGGTTGGTTGCATCTTAGGCACCTCCTCACTGCCATGGCCAAGTCCAAATCTTGACTTTGCTCCTTTGGCAGATTCTGCTGCTGGCCCCCTCGGCTGTAACTCCTCCTCTCTTGGAGTTCAGCCTGTCTATCTGACCTTCTCTCTGCTTCCTCGGTCAATCTTCCAACCACATACTCAAGGGTCAGATCTCTGGGACGCATACTCTCCATGCTGTTAATCATGGGCATCCAGCTATCAGGCAAACTCGAAAGAATAATGTATGTTTGATCAGTTTCATCATAACGCTTACCTCTCTGCTGTAGTTGTAGAAACAGAGATTTCAGCGTTTGAAGATGAGTTGTCAAACTCTCACCTTCTTTCATAACAGTCCTGAACAGCCTTCTGGTCAGAGAAATGATGGTTCCAGCAGTTTCTCTGACATGCACTGCCCTTAATAAATTCCAGCACTCAAACGCTGTGCTGGCATTCGCAACATGTAGTAACTGGGAGTTGCTCAAACACAACATAATTTGGGTACGAGCCCTTTCATCCAGTCGTTTTTTATCAGCAGAGTCCCATCTTGAAACCTCAGTCTCAACACAGTCCCATAGTCCATCTCTCCTTAGCAACAACTCCATTCTTATTGACCAACTCAGCCAGTTGCTTTCTGAGAGAAGTTCAAAAGGAATGCCTCCCCCAATATTTACAACTTGGGAAGACTGGAAATCTGCCATCTCTGCTGGTGCTTGCTGAGCCCCTTCAGAAGGGCCTCCAGCAATCTCTCCAGACTCTCTCTTTAGAGTCTGTCTGGATGGTCCTGGCTGGCACTCACCGGCTTCTAGCTGCTGCCTCTGTTGACCCTCAGGTTCCACCTGGCTCTGCAACCAATGTAGCCGCTCTGTGAGTCGCCTGCTGCGGTCCTGTAGCGAGTCAAGCTGCTCCAGTAGCCGATGCTGGGTGCCTTCTTGCCGCTCCAGCGTCGCTGCAGACAGTTACAGCTTGTCACCAACTGCTCCAACGCACAGCCACTGGCTCAATGCACCACCAGGACTCACCAGTTCCCCGCTGAGATGCTGTTAGTCGTTTTGCACTCTGCACATGCTCAGAAACACTGGGCCCATAACCTGTTAGTGTTTTGAAAAAATATGCCAAAGCTTCTGACCTGCTTTGCCTGGCACAAAAGACTCCACGAAGAGTGTCCTTGCAGAGTATATTCTGCTTTTATTCTTAAAAGCCTTTAACTGCAGAACGACAGACATCAACACCACCAGCTTTCTCCAACCAACCAACCAAACAGTCAACCAACCAACAAACACCACTAACATATATACAGGTACAATACAATTAGGTGAAAGGTTGCATGAGTCACTGCAGGCTGCTGACTCATGCTGACCCAGCTCCCCAGCATTAAAGAAACAGCGGCCAATTTTTAGCCGTGACAGCAGTGAGTGGCCCAAACTGGACACATTCATGAAGAAGGCTATCAACGATAGGGCTGCCATATTTTCAAGAGGAGAGAGAGAGAGAGAGAGAGAGAGAGAGAGAGAGAGAGAGAGAGAGAGAGAGAGGACACATTTGCCAACTCCTACTTTAAACTATGGATCTCTATGAGGACTCTCATCGTGAAAAAGAGGATGTGTCCTAGAAAAAGAGGGCATAAGGCAACCCTAAAAATGGCTACTAGTCATAGCGTGCCTCTGGATATCAGTTGCTAGGAATCACAGGAGGGAAGAGGACGGCACTGCTCAGATCCAGTCCTCTGTTAGAAGAGATCTCACAGGGAAGCCATCTAGGTGAGGGTGTCCTCTACTTAAGGAGCCTATACAGGGAGAGCAGGAAAAGGGGGTCTTGTTCCCCACTGTGGCAATCCCTAGTGTGTTTCTGTGTAAATGTAATTTACATCTAGATTAGCACATTTCACATTTAGATTAGCAAGCACATGCAAATTGTATGCAAATTGGTGCCCTTTCCCTGTCTTGGTTTGCTTGTTGTTTTTTTGAATGACGTATTTCCGCATTTCCTCTTTTTCAGGGTTGGCCCACACTGTCACCCTCCCATCCTTCAGCTTTCTTCTTCACTGATGTGACTGTCTGCTTTGCATAAGTGAATTGAGAGTTCTCCAAACTCCCTGCTGGGTTGTGAACAGGGCCGTCTTAAGTGTATCTGGCGCCCTGGCGCGAAGATCCCTCCAGCGCCCCCCCCTGTTTCCCAGCGCGGCTGTCTGGCGGGCACAGCGCGGCTGCCGCGGGCACAGCAGCGCGGCGCCCCCTGGCAGCCCAGAGCCCTGGCGCATTGCGCCGCCCAGCCTTGCCTTAGAGCCGGCCCTGGTTGTGGAGACAGCACAGAGGATCTGTGGCTGTGGGACAGCTGGATTTCATACCCCTAAAGCTACATCCCCAAATTTGGGGGGGGCAGGGAGGAGGTCTCCCAGATGGCCTAGGGGAGACAGGCAGGTGTTTGGAGAGGGAGGGGGAGTGCTGGAGCCTTGGAATGATCTGCTACTGCCAGGAGGGAGGTTTAAAGGGGGAGATAATTCCCTCCTTGTTGAGAACTCTCCCTCTCTCACTCGCCCATCTTCTGCTGCAAATGGAAGGCGGCAGTTACGGGCAGAGACAGCCCTTTTTAGGGGAAGGAGGAAGCGGTCCTTTTCTGCATCCAAGGAAAGCGGCAGTGAGCTTGTTTGGCTCTGGCAGGAAAGCAGCAACCATTGCTTTCCACCCATGATCAGCTTTAGGGCACACCTAAATGTGTCCTGAGTAGATCCACTTGATGAACAGTCTGAAGGATCCTGTGTGAAAGACAGGGAAGGAGAGATCTCTCAGTGTGAGAGGCTGGGAGAAGATAGGGGTGCTCCCAGGTGACACACATCATTTTCCATCTGGGAAAAAAAAAGTCAAGATACGATTCTGAGAGAAGATCTTTTATTCATCTATCTCTTTTCCTTTCTTTTTATTATTCTTTGTGTAGATTACTTTGTCTTTTATTGCATTCTGAAAAGTGTTAATAAAACTCTATAAAAAGAAGAATGACCCACTGAGTTCCATGTTCCATGACTCAGTGGCAGAGCTTCATGCTCCGTCACCGGGGGCGGAGAGCAGGCGTGCTGCCCCCAGTGACGTGGCACGTGTTCTGGGACGGGCGTGCCGCACGCAGTGACGTGGCGCGCGTTTTGGGGCGGGGCACGTCTTGCACAGTGACGTAGTGGCACGTTTTGGGGCAGGGTGCGCCGTGCGCAGGGGTGGGGCGGGCAGTGGCGATGGCGCCCCTGGGATCGCGTCACTCGGGGCGCGCCGCCCCCATCGCCCCTATCTTCCTACGCCCCTGCCATGACTTAGAAACCTAGAACTGTAAAGTTGGAAGCGACCCCAAGGGTCATTTAACCCAAACTGCAATGAAGGAAGCACAGCTAAAGAATCCTTGACAGATGGCCATCCAACCTGTTTAAAGCCCTAATGAAGTAAGGTCCACTACCTTCCGAGGGAGTCTGCTCCATTGTTGAACAGCTCTTACCCTCCTGGTGTTTAGTCGGAATCTCCTTTCTTGCCATCTGAATCCATTGATTCGGGTCCTACCCTCTGAAGCAACAGAAAGCAAGCTGAACAGTGAGGTTGGGGCCTGTTTGGTCTGTTCTCCAGGCCTCAACTGTTGATGGAAAACAGCAACTCCACTCACCCACCACCAGTGGTGGAGCTTCATGCTCTGGCACTGGTGGGGCATAGAGTTGGGGCGGGGCTGGCTTGCGTCCCGTGGGCTGGGTGCGCTGCCTGCAGGGGCGTGGCGCATGTCCTGGGGTGGGGCATGCTGCCTGCAGGGGCGTGGCACCCAGCGCGGGCGGGGGGGGGGGACAGCCACGATGGCACCCTACCGGGATCGTGCTGCTGGGGACGGTGCGCTCCTCCCCACACTCTTCTTCCTCCGCAGGTGCCCACCACACTCTCTTCTTTGAGTTGAACTTGGGGCCAGGCAACCTTCTGTAAAACAGGACATCTGGCCACTCGAGTTGTGGTTTCTGGCTCATGCAAGGCCAGGTCATTGTGATAGCTTAGTGCTGCTGGTGTGTTTGATTGCTACATCACTGGCCGAAATCCAACACAGAATCAGGCAACGACCAAACATAAATCAGTGCTGCATTTAGACCAGTACGGTAGCTCCAATTTATAACTGTTTTCGTTTGGATGTCTTGTGATGTTCGGTTTTTAGAATCTAAACACTTGTTTTGGGTCTCACTCATAATGCAACACAGAAAAGTTAAAAAAATAATAGAAACTAAAAACGAAATGCAGAATTTGCAGGCATACTGCTGATTTATCTGAGATTTCTACAACGGTTCCACAGGTTTAAAACATGACTTAATTTGTCTACAGTTATTTCCTTGATTCATTGGCTATTTTGCCCTGTTATTGCTTCAAAACCCAAAGGATATTGTCCAGTTCAGTAATGAAAGCCAAACAAATGCTGTGCATATTTTAAGCATTCTGCAATTTCGTTTTTCTCAGGGAAAATAAATGAAAACAAGCATGAGTTATTTCTATGCACCCCCAAACAAGATTAAACTCTATATTGGCAATCAATCATATGGACTAGAAACTTGATTTTTTAAATATAAAAAACAACAACCCTCAATTTTTGCACCCAGTATTTTAGCTTGTGCATGTAATAATGGCATGCAGACAAGCCTGGGTATCCCGCTTCTTCCCAGCCCAAACCACCCCTGGAATGACTCCTGCAATCCCATAATGGTCCTTTTTTAGGGGCATGGAATAAAAAGGGACTTATTTTCCCCCACCCCACCCCCATGCGGTCGTCACCTTCTTTATGAGGCATGAATTCCTTTAGGATCAGTCCTTTGATCTTTTGATGGGGCAGAAACACCCTCACCACCACCACCAAACAATGGGGGCAAAAATCACAGTGGGAATGCACATCTCAAGGTTGTCTGTTCTGCTCCGCTAATAAAGAAAAATTCTCATCAAGCAATAGCAATAGCAAAACAGAAGAGGGGACTCCCCTCCCCACATGCACACCCAAGTGCTGCCAGAGCTGTCAGTCTTTAGGGTGACAGCTTCCTCCCTGCTGAGCATCACTAAAAGTAAAATCTCTGAGTGATGGATGGATGGATGGTTAGTCCTTGTCTCCAGGCCCCCTGCATGCACAGGAGCAGGCAAATTAACTAAGAACCCCCATAATTTGGAATCTCCACCAACCCTGTGCCATTTTTTGCAGTTTTTGTGCAACGTTGTGTAGTGAAACCCCAAATTTTGCAGCGCCCCACATACCAAACAATTGATACATCAAACACAGGGTGGTGTTGTGGTCTAAACCACTGAGCCTCTTGGGCTTGCTGATCGGAGGGTCGGCGGTTCGAACCCCCGTGACGGGGTGAGCTCCCGTTGCTCTGTCCCAGCTCCTGCCAACCTAGCAGTTTGAAAGCACACCAGTGCAAGTAGATAAATAGGTACTGCTGCGGCAGGAAGGTAAATGGCATTTCCATGCACTCTGGCTTCCAGCACGGTGTTCCGATGAGCCAGAAGCATTTAGTCATGCTGGCCACATGATCTGGAAAGCTGTCTGTGGACAAACGCAGACTCCCTTGGCCCGAAAGCGAGATGAGTGCCGTACCCCATAGTCGCCTTTGACTGGACTTAACCGTCCAGGGGTCCTTTACCTTTACTGTACTTAACATTAACTACAGACTCCAAATTTGGGATCCTCTGCAATCCTGTGCCAAAGTTTTGAGTTGTTTAGCAGCGTTTTGTACCGATAACCCTGCATTTTGAAGCACCCCACAAACTGAGCAACTGATACATCAAACATGGACAGGAACAGCTGGCCATTGCACTAATGCAGTAGCCGACGACATGGATTTTGAATTCTTGGCGCCATTTTCTGGGACAAAAACATCATTCTACTGCACCTTTAAGAAGAAAGCTTTGCCTTCAATGGGGTACAGGCCAGGGGGGAATAAATGGAGACAGCAGCTTACAGAAGGCAGAGCAGAGCTTTCAGCAATGTGCCTTAGGCAGCAATCTTTTTTAAAAAATGATAAATACAGGTGATATCAAAGCATCTTTATTTTTCATCTGTCAAATGTTGGGGTGGTGGTGCGATATGTTATAATGTCAAACACTTCTCTCTCTCCCCCCCCCCACAATTCCTGGTGGCTTCCCCCAGAGCCAGCCAGCTGCTTGCAGGAGGGAGCTAATGCTGAACGTTCTCCAAGGCTGCTGAGCATTTTTTTTTCACAGGTAGCTGTGTTGGTCTGCCGTAGTCAAAACAAAATAAAAAATCCTTCCAGTAGCACCTTAGAGACCAACTAAGTTTGTCATTGGTATGAGCTTTCGTGTGCACGCACACTTAAGAATCTGAAGAAGTGTGCATGCACACGAAAGCTCATACCAATGACAAACTTAGTTGGTCTCTAAGGTGCTAGTGGAAGGATTTTTTTTATTTTGTTTCGAGCATTTTTTTTTGTATGGGGAGCTACTCAAAGAGAAGAGGAAGAGGGAGAGCGAAATCAGGGGTGGTGGGATAATGCCTTCTGCACAGATTACTGCTCTGGCCACCCTAGCAGCCGAGAGCCTTCCAAAGCCACGTCCTGGAATGTTTAGCAGTCAAACAGCAAATGGCAGGTTTTTACAGCAAGACTCTAGACAAATCACTTCTGAAGTGCCAGCTTTATGTGTCAATGATGAGGCAGCGCCGGGCCCTCCCCGCACTGCGAGCTGCCAGCCGTGGCTTGTCAAGCAAACCGAGATTTAAGACCACGAGCAAAGGGAAGCCTCAAAGATGCTCGATCAGCCGGCTTCCCTACAGAATCCAGGAGGGGGGAAAACACACACAAAACACACCACATTTGTTCGCGAGGCACTGGCACTCGGAAGCCTTTGGCTCTGCTTGCTGGAAATGCACTCCATGGATGATGGCCAAATGGCCACCTGAAAGGCAAGCTGGTGGCTTTTTTAGAGCACCAGGAACCACGTCTCCATGCGGAAAGCCTTGAATGCACACCATCAATGCCAATTGCCTGTCAAACGGGAGGGGAGCTGCTGCTGCTGCTGCCTTTCTAGAAGCCGGAGAGAGAAAGCATGCCCACCTACCGATAAATGATTCCTTTGTTATGTAAGAAGAACAGGCCAATGGCTATCTCAGCTGCATAGAACCTGCAAGTAAAGATTAGAGAAGAAGAAGAGTGATAAAGGAGGGAGGCAACTGGAAACAGAAAGCTTTGCTATCTAATTACAGCACGGGGCATCCAGCGTGGAGGGAGAAAGTCCATCCGCCTGCCTCCCCCCCCCCATAACCCAAGGGAGACCCTTTGCCCCATGGGGCTCCCAAGCCATATTTGACCACTTAGCCTGAGCTTTATATTAGGGAGCATCCAACTTACACAGCGTGGGGCTCCTTAAACCTTCCAACCTGCTGAATCTGGTACATGAGATCGCCGCCGTTCACATACTCCATGACGAAATACAAGCGGTCCTAGAGAAGGAGAGGAGAGGAGAGAGAGAGGCGTGAAATGTAACAAAAGCACGGAGGCTGCTAGTGCCCATTGGGACTGGTAGGGCAGGAGGCAAGGAGGCCAGCAGCAGGTGGCGCCAGAGCGAATGACAAGCAGAGGCTGAGTGCTACAAACAGCTACACTGAGACTAAGGAGGAGGAAGCTGGCAGCCAGGGACACCCTCTAAATCAGGGCTCCCCAAACTAAGGCCCACGGGCCGCATCATTTATGTGGCCCCCGACAACCCCCACCGCCCACTGCCGCCACCCGCTCTCACCAGCGTGGCGCGGCACAGCTGCCCACTTCCAGGTCACTGGAGTGTCGAAAATAGCTTGTGCGCATGCACAAGTGTCATTTCCAGCGCACTTCCAGGCCGGAGGAGGCCCATGCGGATGCACACAAGCTATTTCCGGTGTTCCGACAACCCAGAAGTGCACCAGAAATTGTGTGTGCGCTGGTGGCACCGGCCCTCGGAGAGGTAAGTTTGGGGACCCCTGTTCTAAATGGATTGTAAGACAGCAGGCAGGTGGGTGTTGCCTGGGTGCAAAGTAGGGGTGCTGGGGCAGTGCCCCATTGACCCTAATGTCCTGCAAATCACCCAGAGACAGTGAGCAGATCCCTGTCTACCTGTATTAATGAAACTCTCTCTCTCTCTCTCTCTCTCTCTCTCTCTCTCTCTATATATATATATATATATATATATATATATATTAAAGAATGGTCAGAATGAGTAATTTGGATTGAGGCAGAAGTGTATGTATGAGTAAGGTGGGGGTAGGGGGGTTAAGTATGTTTTCTTGATCTAAATTGCCCATTCTGGAACTGATGTACGTACCATGGGGCTATAGACACAGGTGCCTCTATAACAGGGGTCAGCAACCTAAGGCCCATGGGCCGGAAGCGGCCTGCGGAGGTCGTTTGACCGGCCCATGAGCCGCCCCCAAACCGAGCTGCCTGCTCTCGTGCTGTGCTAAACTGGCGCAGCGCAGCACGGGGACTCGCTTCTGCCACGCTGAAAATCGTGGGCGCGCACGTGATCAGGCCCATGGAGGGATCTCCGTGGGACCAATCCGGCCCAGGCAAGATAAATCTTGCTGACCCCTGCTCTATATGTTTAGTTGCACATACACAGCAACACAGACCCCACTTTCTTTTTAGTAGCTCAAGCTTTTTGTATGTTTTAAAGTATTCACTTTCCCCCTCAAATTTATTGTTTCACCTTTTTGTAAATTGTTTTTTAACAATAAAGCAGTGTATAATTTTTTATGAAATAAATAAATAAGTCAGCACACATGCCCCCCGCCCCCCCATTTTATCATTCACAACAACCCTGTAAGGGAGGCTATGTTGAGAGATAGTGACCAGTCACTCAACGAGCTTCAGAGCTGAGTGGGGATTTGAGCTGATTCCTCCTCCATCTCTACATTGGAGAGCTGTTGTTGCCAGTCAGTGTGGACAATAATGAGCTAGATGAATCAAGGTCTCAAAGGAAGCCAGCTCCCCGCAGTCTTTGTTTTGACTGTGGAGGCTCTGATCTCCTTTTGGGGGGGGGGAGATGGTGCACACATTTAATCCACTCGCATTTTATCTGGGATCAGGAGGGTCACTCGGGAGCAGGTGAAAGGCAAAGCCAGAGGCCCCCAAACACCTGGGCAAAAAAAGTTAATTCTCTCTCCCTTTGAGATGAAGATTTGAGATTTTCATCCTTGCCAGCAAATGGGAAGAGCAGCTCTGGCTGCGGCTGCTCTCCTCCAAATCAAAGCGCTTTGTACTCAGCACCTGATAATACCCTCTGCTACAAATTTTGATTACGTTACCAATATGATTACTGCTAAGCTACAGGCAGGTCTCCGGGAACTAATCCTCTGCCGACACACTTCAGATGTCAGAAAGAGAGACGTGCAAAAGGCAAAGCTTCGCTGCATGCAAGAGTTTCATTAGCGAGCACAGAGAAGGGCCCAGCCCCACTTGCTTTCCGCTGCAGCAAAACGCCTTTTGCAAAGCCAAATGGCTGGCTGACATTTCAGTGTAATCCTCCAAGCTCATTGTAGGAAGCCTGAAAGGACGGGCCTTGCGCTGTGCCTATCACTGCCTCCTCCCCTCTTCCTTATCTGCAGCCAGCCCCAAACAGTTGTGGAAGCAATGCCTGCTCTTTTGCAAGCGGTCCCCCCCCCAATACCTCTGTTTATTCCGGACCGGATGCTCCTGGTGATTCATTGCTTTAGGGCAGATGGCCCCAATCTGGTGCCCTTCAGCTGTTTTTGGAGTTCAACTCCCACCAACCCCAGCCAGTAGAACCATGTGGTCCCTTCTTCACCTCTTTTCCTTCTTTAGTCCTCCTTATGGCCACAGCCTCTGTCCTTGCCTTGCACCCACTCTGCCCTGGGCTCCCTTAGCCCCCACCATCTTCTGAGCAGCCCAACATATCATCTCCAGCTCCTCTTCCTGCCAGCAAGACACAGTTACTCCCATCTCTCCTAAGCTTCCCCACTTGGTCCAGTATCGCTTGGCGGCATTGCCTGGGATCAAGGCAAGGATGCTTTCTGTTCAGCTGAGATCAGGGGCTTCCAAACTGTGGCCCATGCTTCCGGGAAGATGAGTGATTGCAGTGGCTACTCTGTGGTTCTTAGAACCTGGTGTTCCGCCCAGAAGGTGAGTTAGATGGATGGGGTGGAGGGACGTTTGTTGGAGATATGGCAGGAGTAAGGGAGGAGGCCCTTGAAAGGAGCGGAGAGAATTAGCAACACAGTTAATGGGAGGCTAGAACGGAGGCATTTAATCTTGATTCAATTACAAATCACCTAGCATCCAGAACAGCTCACTGCAATTTCTTCAACAGACAGAAAAAACCATTAAGTGGTCCGCCAAGACCCTCAGCAATTTTCAAGTAGTCTATGTGGGGAGTGGGAAGGGGGACTGAGTGTGAGAACTGCTGGCTTGGAAACTGTGCAGGATCTAGGGCAGAAGTGTGTGAGCGTGTAGGGATCCTTACCATGGTTTGGAAGCAAGAATGAAGCTGTGTTAGGAACGGGGGCTTCCCGGCCAGAGCGAGCACCCGCTTCTCCACCATGGTGCATTCCACGTCGTCGTCTTGGATGACCACGTCCTTCTTGAGGATCTTCACAGCGTACAGCTCGTCGGTCCCTTTCCTTTCAGAGAGCATCACCTGGAGGAAGACAAAGGCGGTCACAAGGGAGATGGAGAATGAGCAGACCTCCTGGGCTGGTGCTTTGGCTGCTACTCCAGGCTACCTTTGAAGGTGACCCGGAAACTACAATTAATCCAGAATGCGGCAGCTAGACTGGTGACTGGGAGCAGCCGCCGAGACCACATAACACCGGTCTTGAAAGACCTGCATTGGCTCCCAGTACGTTTCTGAGCACAATTCAAGGTGTTGGTGCTGACCTTTAAAGCCCTAAACGGCCTCGGTCCAGTATACCTGAAGGAGCGTGTGAGGGGGAGGGCTTATAGAGAACCCCCCCTTCATCCGAAGCAGCCCGGCTCCCAGCAGTCATGAGAGTGAAGGGTCTGATGGAGGGAGTCAGGAAACGGAGAGGGAGTGCCAGGGCTCTGGCAACATCCAAGAGACCCTGCTCCATAGGCAGGAAGAGAGGGAGGCGGAAAGAGAGGACAGGAATCGGTCTGACAGACGACCCGTCCCCCCAACGCCGGAATTGAGGAGGAGGAGGAAAGGGAGGCGCTTCTCAGTTCCGAGGCTTTTATGCTGGTCCAGAACGCGGAGGGGGGCAGTGCAGGAATCTGACTCGAGCGGGTAGACATGGAATCAGTAGTTCGTTACACTGTAAATAATGTGCACCAATAAAAATGTCTGAAAGACAAGCATGTGGAAGGTCGTTACTCAAGAGTAGTCACCACATCCCTGACAGAGCGTCTCCACCTCCATCGCTCTGCCCGGACACTGAGGTCCAGCACTAAGGGCCTTCTGGCAGTTCCCTCACTGCGAGAAGCCAAGTTACAGGGAACCAGGCAGAGGGCCTTCTCGGTAGTGGCACCCGCCCTGTGGAACGCTATCCCACCAGATGTCAAAAAGAAAAATAACTACCAGACTTTTAGAGGACATCTGAAGGCAGCCCTGTTTAGGGAAGCTTTTAATCTTTAAGAAATTAGTGTATTTTAATATTTCTGTTGGAAGCCGCCCAGAGTGGCTAGGGAAACCCAGCCAGATGGGTGGGGTATAAATAATATATTATTATTATTATTATTATTATTATTATTATTATTATTATTATTATTACTCTGCATGCCAAAGTAACAACATCACGGGAGGGGTGGGGAGGTCCTTGGAAGCCTTGCAGGAGAAGGACTGTGAGCAACATCATGGGAGGGTGTTCCTAGCACCAAGGTGGAACTGTCAAGCAGCCTTGTCATTTTTGCTGTTGGATGTCATTAATGTAATCTTGTTCTTTCTAGAGTCCAGAAATGCTGTTGTTGTTTTGCCTGTTGTTTTGTTTGCCGTGGTGTTGTTGTCCTATCATGTTATTACAAAATTGTTTTGCAGCATTTTGATTTGGAAATGCATTCCTGTTGCCTTGGTTGTAAGCCACTTTGAAGGCGACTTTGTGTGTGGAAAAGCAGCATACAAATAAAACGACGAATTTATTTTATATTTATTTATGCACAGCAGCTGCTTTACCACAGAGCTACTGCTTCCCACTAAAAATATTGCAAGATGCTAGTCCTCATGGTTTGGATGCCATCTGGCACAGGGCTGGCGTTCAGCAGCTCTGTCCGATGTTTTGAATTACTATGAGATTATTGAATTGCATTCATTCCTTCGTTGTTTGCTTTATTCATATGCTGCTGTGCTTGGTATTATAGTGATTGTAATGCTTGCTGTAATGCTTTTTTTAATGCCATGGTGAATATTGTGAGCTGCTTTGAGCTCAACATTTGTTGTTGCAAAAGCAGAATACAAATTATAAAATCAACTCAAAATCCAATAAAGCGGCGCTGAGCTATGGCCCTTTCCCAAAGACACAGGAACATAGGAAACTGCCTTGTACTGAGTCAGAGCCTTGGTTCATTCACACCATTGGTCCATCTACACTGATTGGCAGTGGCTCTCCAAGGTTTTGGGCAGGTTCCCTCCCACCCCTACCTGGAGATGCCACTGGGGATTGAACCCAAGACCTTCTGCATGCAAAGCAGGTGCTCTACTGCTCCAAACCCTTCCTTCCATGAGTAGGATTGAGGAAGTTCACCCGTGCCCATTTGGCAACCCTTCGCCTGGCAATTTGGCTGCCCCGCAAGCCTGCCCACCCCTCTCCCCCTGTGTGGAATAACTTGTCCCCTTAATATTTTAAACCAGTTGTGGCAAGCTGTAGATTTATTTATTACAATAAACCCTGAGCCGCAGAGATTCCTGCCAACATAATTTTCCGTCGTTAATCAAATCAAGCCGAAGGAAGGCTCCCGAAAAATGCCAACAACACCCTGCCAGTTATTAAGATACATTGCTTCAATTTGTTGCGGGATTGCTTTGGAAATCAACACTGCCACCCCCCACCCCACCCCCAACCTGCTCTTTGGCTTGTGGTGTTCAAAATGAGAGCCAGTGTGGTGTAGTGGTTAAGAGTGGTAGACTCGTAATCTGGGGAGCCGGGTTCGCGTCTCCGCTCCTCCACATGCAGCTGCTGGGTGACCTTGGGCTAGTCACACTTCTCTGAAGTCTCTCAGCCCCACCCACCTCACAGAGTGTTTGTTGTGGGGGAGGAGGGAAAAGGAGATTGTTAGCCGCATTGAGACTCCTTTGGGTAGTGATAAAGCGGGATATCAAATCCAAACTACTACTACTACTACTACTACTATTCTTCTTCTTCTTCTTCTTCTTCTTCTTCTTCTTCTTCTTCTTCTTCTTCTTCTTCTTCTTCTATTCCCTGGAAATGGATTGTTTTGCCACACAGTCGATTGCCACCTTGGTAGGGAGGGATTTCTGGACCACCTCCCCTGACCTTGATCCACTCTGCCCCAGGATCCTTCCGATCTGCAACGTCACATCCAGCCCGCCCCTATGACCTCTGAGTCTCCTCATCTGCTTCTCTGGACCGGTAGCTCTAGAGCAGATTGCTGGTCTTGCCTTTGACCTGGGCAACTCTCCTGCTTCATGTGGTCTGACTGGCTCCTAGGCCTAGTGCCCTCTTCTTGCATTTTACTTATTTTGCAGTCTTGTTTATTTATAGGCCATTTGTACACAATCACGGAAATTGCCTATTCATTCGGTAACACAAGTACTCACATATTCAACACCACAAGTTAATAAAAGTTAAAGACAAAAGCTGAAACAAAAAGAAAACTCTAAAGCTGCAAAATAACCCCACTTGCCTGGGAGTCAGCCCCCTTGAGTTTAATACTTCTGAGGAGGCCTGGTTAGGAGTATCCCATACAGTGAAGACTGGGGGACTTGTGGCCCTCTAGGAGTTCACAGAAGGATAGAATTGTATGGTTGGAAGGGATCCCAAGGGTCATCTAGCCCAACCCTCTGCAAGGCAGGTATCACAGTTGAAGAATCCATGACACGATTCTTTGTTGGACTCCAGCTCAGTTGGTAAAGCATGATTCTCCTAATCACAGAGTTGTGGGTTCAAGCCCCAGGTTGGGCAAAAGATTGCTGCATTGCATGGGTTGGGCTAGGTGACCCTTTTGGTCCCTTCCAACTCTACGATTCTGTGATTCTGTGAACTCCTGCCAGACCCTGCAGTCACCTGGGTCAATAATGAGGCATGATGGGAGTTGGAGTCTGACAACATATGGAGGGTCATAGAGGTTCTGCATCTTTGCTTTAAAGCTACAAAAATCTAATACAGCATGAGATGAATTCAATATGCCAAAGTCCAGGCAAATTTCTGAAAACTACAGAAAACAATATTCAGTGATCTTTGAAGTGGCACAACGGGACAATACACCAGGCTGTTAATCAGAAGGTCGGTGGTTCGAGCCCACCCAGGGTCAGCTGTGGGCAGGATTCATTCATTGCATGGGGTTGGACTAGATGACTCTCAGGGTCCCTTCCAACTCTGTAATTCCATGATTGCATGATCTACAAAAATTATTTAAAAGATTTTTAAGATTGAAAAGACGAGCCAATCTTTTAGTGCATTGCATTATGGGAAAATAAAGATGGCTGTGCAGCTGAGGGAACTACCCATCCAGATAGGAGAAATCCCAGTACAGCAACCTTCCAAGGGCCCCCAAAAGCTCTGGAGCTTCTGTGGGCCCCTAAACAGTTTGTTCAAAGTACAGCTTGGGAATTGCAGACAGTATTTCACAGCTCTATAGTGGCACCTAGTGACCAAAAACAAGCATTACAGCACATACAAAAGAGAGAGCAAAACGCCGCCATTGGTTATCATTCAGAAATTCAGCATTTCCTCCCCCCCCCAACACGTACATACACTGCCAGAGGTCCACTCCAAACCAACACAACAAACCACAGAATAAAAACTTTATGTATCACCTTATAAGTATTTTGCCCTGTGGACTGGATGGCAGCTTCGGTGTGTGGGGAGGTGATTTTAAATGGGGAAAATAACCTGGGGGGAGGGGGGGAATTATATAACCCCCCTCCTTGCAGCCCTAATCTAAATCATCACTTTTCAATGTCCCACGCCCCAAAGCTGGGACCAACAGCCATGCAGGTTCCAAACTCATGAATCCTGCATCACGTCCAGTTTGGTCTTTAGACTGTCTGGCAAAGAGATACATTCAAGAAAGAAATTGGATGTGTTGGGAGAACATTCCCCGGAGTGTAAAACACAAAAATTAAAATCGATTATATTTCAAGATGAAAGCAGTCCCCGGAGAGCAGGCTCCAGTCACTGTAAATAATGCTCTAATGGTTCCCCAACGCTGCTCAGGCAATCGAATTTGGCTCCTGAAGGGTGAACATCTCCCAACAGATGGGGAGATGGTGCCCAGGGCTGGTGTGAGTGTCGTTCACTGCAAGAGAGGAAGAGGCAGCAGTTTCCTGGAGTGCAGAATTAAATGGGGGTGGGTGGGAGAGGCTCCCGAGGCCTTGCTACAGCTGCCCATGTTTCATGCAGTAGCCCTTGTACAGCTTGCAAATGTGCGATGTCATGCAGGCGGAAAGCCAAACCGTTTCACACAACAGCAAAAGACAAGGGAAAAAACCCATGCTTTGGCACCCAAAGAGAGATACAGTGGTGCCTCGCTAGACGAATTTAATTCGTTCCACAGGTCTTTTCTTATAACGAAAAATTCGTCTAGCGAATCCCATAGGAATGCATTGAAATTTTTTTTGAAATTTTTTTTTTGCCCATAGGAACGCATTAATTAAATTTCAATGCATTCCTTTGGGAAACCGCGATTCGCTAGACGAATTTTTCGTAAAACGCATTCGACTAGCAAGGCAACCTCCGCTAGAAAAAACCTTTCGTTAAGCGGAAATTTCGTTAAGCGGGGCATTCGTTAAGCGAGGCACCACTGTACTGGCGTACAGCGCACAGTTTACTCAGGAGAAGTAACTCGCACGAGGGAAGAAGCAGGAGGGTTTGGACAAAGCTCAGTTGGTGGAGCATGAGACTCTTCACCTCAGGGTCGTAGGTTCAAGCCCCACATTGAGCAAAAGATTCCTGCATTGCAGGGGGTTGGACTAGATGACCCTCATGGTCCCTTCCAAGTCTACATTTCTATGATTCTATGTCTGGACAGAAAGCCCTGGCAGGCAGCTGCATTCAACTTGGGGTACAAAGGTAAGAATGCAAGAGCCTCAGAAGTGCAATGAACTGAAATTTACCAGAAGATAGGGAGAAAGAGGCATTGGGACGGTGCAATTGACAGAGCTGCCTGGGAAATGGTTGCAAGCTGGTGCTGCAGCCTCTTGCTGCCCTTAGTCCTGTTGCAGAGAGAAAGAGCGCGGCCCCCTGAAGGGGCAATGAAAAGAGAAGAGTCTTCCTGGACCCACTGTCTTCATCATCACTGTCGCCCCAGAAGACACTCTCAAAGCAGCTGTTGTTTCTCCTTCCTTGCGCAAGACGGGAACCTCTAATTTGATTGATCCTCTCCATCCCCTCTCCGGGCCTGCGAGGCTTTCCAGTGCAATAAAATCCGTGGCCAGGTTTGCGCCATCTCCACCGAGACTCCTATCTAGCTTTGCCTGACTCTCTTCGGCTAAGTGAGGGGAATGCTAATCTTGCAGATGCAGCCTCTGGTGCCAAAGTGTTAACTGCTTGGCTCCCGAGTCAGGCTGTTCTCTGGAATATGCTCTACCAGCAGCAGGGCACAGGGGTGGGGGTGGGGGGGGAGGATCAGTGAATGGAGGAGAGTTAAGCATGGAAACCTGACAGGCTTCTGTCAAATAGCTGCTGAAGAGCTTGCAAGGTGCAGCAAATTCTCAGCGAAGCTTTGCATCATCTTGGACGCTCCCCCATCACCACCTGCAAAATGGCTGTGGTCCTCTGATCTGCGCTGCCTGGTCTCAGGGTAGAAGGGAAGGTCATACAAGCTTCCTTCCTTCATAGCTGCCAAGTACCCCGTTTTCCCCGGGAAACCCCCATTTTTACTTACCTTTTCCCGGTGGTCCCCTGTATCACTTCGTCTCCCGTTTTTCTCTGTTATTTTCTCCTGTCGGGGGCCATTTTTTTTCTGATTTGCCCTTCTATGGGCACAAAAAATGGCCGCCGCCGGCTTCAAAAGTAGCTTCTATGCATGACTGGAAGTGCGTCGGCGCAACTTCCGGTGTCGTCCCGCCCATCTATGGGCACAAAAAATGGCCGCCGCCGACACCGGAAGTCGCGTCAACGCACTTCCGGTCATGCGTAGAAGCTACTTTTGAAGCCGGCGGTGGCCATTTTTGGTGCGCACAGAAGGGCAAAGCGACACCGGAAATTACGTCGACGCAACTTCCGGTGTCACACAGCTGCCGGTCCCGGATTCTTCAGTCCGGGACTTGGAAGGTAAGCCTTCCTTCCTTCCTTCCTTCCTTCTCCTCCTCGTCCTCTCTGCCTATCCCCCAGGACACTTTCAAACCAGGAACGTGACTTTCCCTTCACATTCCTATTCCGCCCTTTGAATTGGGGGCTGTGTACACCAAGATAGCTCAGTTGGTGGAGCTTGAGACTCTTAATCTTAGGGTCATGGGTTCAAGTCTCACATGGGGCAAAAGGATTCCTGCGTTGCAGGGAGTTGGGCTAGATGACCCTTGTGGTCCCTTCCAGCTCTTTGTTCTTATGGCCATGCCTTTAAAGCACATGGCTTCATAAGAAGAGCCCCACTGGATCAGGCCAATGGCCCATCTAGTCCAGCATCCGGTTCTCACTGTGGCCAGCCAGATGCCCATGGGAAACCCACAAGCAGGAGTTGAGCACAAGAGCCCTCTCCCATGCTGCAATTCCCAGCAACTGGGATTGAATAGTATTGCTGCCTCTGACTGAAATGGCAGAGTATAGCCATTGTGGCTAGTAGTCACTGATAGCCCTCTTCTCCTCCATGAATTTGCCCAGTCCTCTTTTAAAACCATTAAGTTGGTGGCCATCCCTGCACATAGATCCCCCCAAAGAATTCTGGGAACTGTTGTTTGCTAAGGGTGCTGGGAACTGTAGTTCTGTGAGGGGTAAACTACAGTTCCCATGATTCTTTGAGGGAAGTCATGTGCTTTAAATCCGTGATGTGGGCTTGTGGCTGGTGCCTCCACAAAAAATGTCTATGCCATGTAGCTGCAGCACTAGGATTCTCACGAGACGTTATTCGTGAAAGGGTCTATCAGATCTTCAGGGGCTCACCTTAAAGCTTTGTGGCATGATTGCAGTTTATACGAACACAGGAAGCCACGTTACACTGAGTCAGGCCATTGATCCATGCATCTACATATTCATTCATTCGCTCTAAAATTTATATTCTCCTTGTTAGGCTCCACCGGGCTCTCGAAGCCACTCGTACGAAAATTCATAATCAAGCATCAAATCACCATTAAAACCCAAAGCACCATCAGTTAAAACAGTCACTCAACAATGATTACAGTAGAGCAGAAAGAATATTTAATTGCCTCACTCCTCTCCTCAAACACCAAAAGCCTTCCTAAGCAGAAAAGGGCTTTTGAACCTTTTAACCAGCTTTCTTGAAGCCAGGAGACATCCAAAACCAAGCAGAGGGCCTAGGAACATCCAGCCACGCACCTTTCCAAAGCTGCCTTTGCCCAGCACCATAAGGAAATTGAAGTCCGACAGTTTCATCCGATCGCGGCTGCCGTTGTTCTCAAATTTGGAGATGGCATTGGATGCTTTCTCCTCCGCAGCCTTTGCTCCTGGGCCGATCCTGGCTCTCTTAAAAAAAAGAAAAAAGAAAAAAGGAATATATTGATTTACTTCCCCTCCCCAAAAGGGCAGTGAAAATACGAGGCAACCTTGACTTCCCAAATACTTTGGACTAAGCCGCCACAGCCATCTTGGAGGAGATTGGAAGTCTCTCTGCAGCTCCAGTGAATTAAATTAAAAAGGATCATTCAAGTGATCTATACAAGCTAATCTCATGGATGCAAACTCTAATGATTTCACAGGTAACCTTGACTGTACCTAGCTGCGCCTGCTCTCCTGAGTGGATTTTTCATTCATACACCATACAAATCTTCACCTCAAAGCATTCTTGTTCCATCGCTGCTCACTCAGACTTTGATGATCGCCGACAACCCGTGTCCGAGAGAGCCAAACAGACAAGCAAATCACTACTTTTTAGGTCAACCTGGCATAGTCTCATTGCACATGCAACATTGACAGAACATGGCTAAAGGCCTCTGAGAATACACGAGAACTTGTGAAATGATACTTTTGTTTAAAAACCGCAATGACTTAAAAGCTAAACGTAATTAAAGAGACATTTGGTGCTTCTGTGGTGAGGATGGTTGAATATTGATGTTTGCTTTTTGTATAAACAGGTGATAACAATAAAATATTTGGGGGAGAAATACTATGATGATTGCAGCTCGTGTACACATGATCCTAGCCATTTTGTGGATCTAAGTTTGGCCTCATTGAGGGGCAGTATTTCAATATGAGTCGGAAAATGACAATGCTTATTCTGTTTGCAATTTCCAATCCCTGCCGACGGTTAAAAAAAGAGCTTTGCCGGAAGAATGGTGAACAATCACATCCCTCGTGCAAAGCGTTCCCTTCCTCACCGCAGTCTGGTGGCTAACTAATTCACCGGAGCACAATTTGTTAAACAACACACGCGCACAGAGACAGAGCTATCTCACAATTTATTCGTTTTAATTTCTGAAAAAAATATGTCACATTGGAGGAGCCTGCCCAGAGCTCAGCCTAGCATGAAATTCCATTAAGCCGATTCCAGTGGTTTAATTGGGGCAGCTGCTCCGAGCGCAAGAGAGAAGGTTTGCACGGCAGCCACAAAAGAGGCTTCCTGGTGTCACCTGGTGGGGGGGGGCAAGGCTCCCTCTGCTACCCAAAACGCCGTTGGAGAGCTGGAATGCAGAGTAAAATTGGCAGATGCAATTCTTCTTTCCTTCAAAGAGCCAGTAGCAGGGTCCAATTCATTCCAGAATCCCCTTGCCCTGGGGTGTTTTCAACTGGAGCTAACAACCTGGGACCAGTTTACCTGTGAGATCAGATTACCGCACCTGTGCCCCCTTGACCACTTCAATCTGCAGAACTGGCACTCTCCACAGGTACCACATAATACCCATTCCACATTTGTAAGAATGTGTCTTTTGAGTGTGAAAGCACCTAAACTTTGGAACTCCCTGCTGATTGATAGCAGGCAGGCACCTTCGTTGTACTCTTTTTGGTGCCTGCTCAAATCATCGTGGCTTAGACAAGCCTACTCAGTTTTTTAGAAAGTTGGTGCATGTTTCAATCTGTTAAAGTCGTACAGTCATACCTTGGAAGTCAAACGGAATCCGTTCTGGAAGTCAGTTAGACTTCCAAAACCAAAGCGCGGCTTCTGATTGGCTGCAGAAAGCTTCTGCAGCCAATTGGAAGCTGCGACATTCAGCGACATTCCGAAAACCAGAACACTCACTTCTGGGTTTTGATCACTCAGGAGGAGCCAATTTGTTCGACAACTAAGGTGTTTGACAACCAAGGTACGACTGTATTGTTATTTTAACTTTTTAAAAGTCTTGTCTTAAATTGTTATTATATCTTCTTATTGATAACCTTATTGTTGTATCTTTTCATTTTTCTTGTAATCCGTGCCCCCCCCCCCAGTCAGGCAGAGTATAAATATTATGAAATACGGTAAATAAATTCTGAGATACTGGATGAAGGAACAGATCCATCCCAAGCATCACACCATCACACATAAGCGTCCTGTTCCTCTAAGCTTGGTGCTAAGAGCCAAGGTCTTGTGCTGCAAGTCCACAGTTCCTTACTTTAGAGGAGTGTGGCCCCAAGTCACATCTCTTGTCCGCCACCTTCCGAGGGAGTCTGTTCTCCTGGCAAACAGCTCTTACCATCAGAAGGTTCTTCCTAAGGTTTAGTGGGAATCTCCTTCCCTGTCATTTGAATCCGTTGGTTCAGATCCTCCCCTCTGCAGCAGCAGAAAACAAGCTCGCTCCGTCTTCAACGTAACAGCCCTTCAGATATTTGAAGATGGCTATTCTGATGCCTCTTAGTCTTCTCCAGGCTAAACAGACCCAGCTCCCTCAACTGTTCCCCATCAGGCTTGGTTTCCAGACCCTTGATCAACTTGGCACCGCTCCTCTGCACACCTTGCAACTTGTGAACCTCCTGTGGGATGTAATCCACTGGGAGCAGTCAAATACAACATTCCTTGTTTTGCTAGAGTGGACATGCAAGGGGATGTTTGATTCAGCCAGTCAAAACTTCCTGTTCCTCCTGGCCTGGAGCACCCTTCCTTGCATGTGACTAGTGGGTGGGCATGATCTTTCCAGACCTGGTAAAAGGCCAAGGCATGCTGCCACTTTTTGCCATCTTCCTTTCATCCTGCAAACTTCTTGGATTGCTAGCCTGAAGTCTACCCAGGTCATCTCCCATTTGGGGTAAACCCATTTGTATGTATATGCTTGTAACTTTGTGCTCTGCCTGATTGCGAGTAAACTTTCTTCTTATTGTTTATGAATTAGACTGTGGTGTCTTGATTCTTTTAGGAGGGATTTAAAGGGGGATCTTACCAGGAACATACAATTCAATCTGAGGCAGATTGAATGGCATAATAGTAAGAGGTTCTAACGAGCCTGCAACCAGCTTTCTGCTGTGCGTGAGAAGGGGAATGTAAACTCTGCCAAGTAAAGGAACTTGCTAGTGCAAGTTAGGAAGGATATTAATAAACAATATATCCCCTCCTGCCACTCTGAACATTCCCACACCTCCTTCTCTCCCCCGCCCCCGGAATGCCTCATTCAGGGGAAGGATGTTGGGGGCTGGTCCTTTGGAAGGTCTGCTCACCTCAAACTTCTGCCTGAGCTCTTCATTCCCCTCTTCGCCTTCAGGGGGCACGGGGACGTTGAAGTACTCCCCCTCCTCCTGGCTCAGCAGCTTAAACCTAGGCAGGGGGAAATTGGGTAAGCAAAGCAGAACCAGAGTCAGAAGCTGCAACCCAAGCAAGGTGAGGTGAAGTGAGGTAGGAAAACAGTGGAAGTGGCTGAAGGGACCAAATGAGCTCTAGAAAAACAAGCTCTGGTCTAGAGCCTCTAGTCTAGTTGGAGGCAGACTCAATTCCAAGGTAATGGGAGGGGGAAGCACCCTGCCTCCATAAAACTATTTATGGAATCCTTCACTGCACAGGTAATTTATTTAATTTTGTTATTTATATTCCACTTTTTAAAAAATGATCTAAGCATCCATGTACAGTACACTCAAGGTGGCATACACGGTTCTATCTCTCCACATTTAATCCCCACAACAACCCTGTTTGGTAGGTTAGGCGGAGAGGCAGTGACTGGCCCAAGGTCACCCAGTGTCAAGGATCTATCAAGCGAGACCAGGTCATCCACAAGGCAGGAAAGCATGGGAGGGGAGGGACTTATTCTCTGGGCCTACTGGGACTTTCCTGAAGCGGGGTGTCAGAGGGGGGAAAGAGCCAGCAGGACTGGGGCTGTCTTGCTGCTGTGTAGCAGGGCCAACCTCTGACTCCTCTCTGTCTGAGTCTGCACTCACACTGTGACTCTCAGCACAGGGCCGGCCCTAAGGCAAGGCTGGGTGGCGCAATGCGTCAGGGCGCCGGGCCGCCAGGGGGCACCGCGCTGCTGCGCCTACCTGACAGCCACGCTGTGCCTGCCAGACAGCCCGGCCGCCTTCCCGCTCGCCCAGCTACTTGCCTCCCTCCTGCCCGCCCGCTGCGGGTTCGAGTCCCAGCCTCAGCCGCAGCAGAGGCCTCCGCGCAGGAGGAGGTGGTGCCGGCGCCCCGGAGGACAACCAGGCAGCCTGGCCCACCTGCTGCGGCGCCCATGAGCCCGGCTCACCCTCAGCGCCCGGCCCGCCCATGCCATGTCCCTCCTCTGCGTCCGCGGTGAGTTGGGGGAGTGGAGGGACCTTTGCGCCACGGCGCTCGATGTGGTTAAGACGGGCCTGTCTCAGCATCTAACCCTGTCTTGGAACATCCTCCTTCTCCTAACTTCCCTTGATCACTCAAAACCCCTGCTTCTACCTCCCAGCTCGTCCCTTCCCCAGACTGCTCTTCAGTGTCTCACCACCAGGATCCTGGATCTAAGTGTCTTCTTCTGTGTCCTCCCTGCAAGGCTCTTGGGCAGCTGGTTCCCACCATTTTTCCTCATCCAGCCAGTCCCTGACACCCAGAGAGCTTCATGGCTGAGTGGGGATTTTGAACCCTCGTCTCCCAGGTCCTAGTCCAACACTCTAACCCAGGCATAGGCAACCTTGGCTCTCCAGATGCTTTGGAACTACAACATCTGGAGAGCCAAGGTTGCCTATGCCTGCTCTAACCGCTACACCATACTGGCTCTGTAATTTTCAAATCTCCAAGGCTGAGCAACCCCAGAAAAGTAGCTCCATCACCCTTTCAGGAAGAGCCTTCTGCATATACAAAACAAAGACCCTCCCAAGGAGAAGGGAATTGAGCAAACAAACAAACAAAAAAAATCTAATAAGTAATTACGAGGAATCATGGAATTGTCATTCAGCTGTGAGTCAGTTTCTGCCGCTGGAGGCGAAGCTCCAGTTCTGTCAATGAGATCTTTTCAGCGGAGAGGAAGAGTTTATCAGGGGGCCATTATCGGCTGAGCGCGGCGGTGCGCCTGACTGGCAGGGAAGGAACAAAGCAGGATTTGCATAATGCAAGGACGGACCCTTCCCTTCAACTCCGCGCCTCCATTTGCTGCGGCTCTTTAGAGATGAAAAATGCACTGGAGACTCCCACCTCCCGGAGTTTACTTTAGCCAAGCACTGTGACAAGGAAAATTACTTAGATCTCCACTTAACGGTTTTTAAAAATGCAGCAAGGAGCTGTTTACCATATTTTACATGCTCTTTAATGTGCGCCCATCTCCCCGCTGGAGACAGCTCCACAGGTGGCAGCGAGGGCTTGGAGGAAATTTGCAATTTGTTTTCCTTCAGAGAGCTTGCGGCAAATTCAGAGGAGGAGTGGCCCGTCGTGCTTGCCTCGAACCAACGCCCCTCCGGCTCATCGCTGCCAACCCTGAAGATCTTAAACTCAGCTCCTCAGACTGCAGGGACGGGTTCTGAGTACTGAAACAGACTCAGATGTGACATGGATCTGCTCCTGGGGCTTGAGCAATGTATAGTTGGCAGTGGTGGCGGTCGGTGCCAACCAGAAGCGGCGCCCAGACTTATTTGCAACCCTGCTCCACTCACGCCAGATCCAACTTCCCCATCCCTGCTTTGCCTTGACAGCCCGCAGCAGAAAACATATGAAGATAAGAAGAGTCTCCTGGATCAGGCTAATGGCCCATCTAGTTCGGCATCCTGTTCTCAAAGTGGCCAACTAGATGCCCCAAAGGCAAGTCCTTGCAAGCAGAACTCAACCACAAGAGCATTCTCCCCTCCTGTGGCTTCCAGCAACCGGTATGACTGCCTCTGATCATGGGGGTAGAACACAGCTATTGTGGCTAGCAGCCATTGATAGCCTCCCCCTCCTCCATGAATTGGTCTGATCCTCTTTTAAAGCCATCTAGCGGGTGGCCATCACTTTCTCCCGTGGTCCATGACTTACTGCTAATGTCCTTGTAGCATTTTGGGAAAACCATTTGGTCAACGGAACAGTTCTCTGTCTCGTCTGCTGTGCAGATGGACAAACATCCTGCTGTTTGCCTATGCTTTGGTCGGGTTTCCACGGGTAGTTCCTTTGAAAACTCTGAAAACCCAGACCTCCACACCCCCTAAGCAAGCCCATTGCCCTCAGGTGCCGTGGAGAAGGCTGTCCCATCATCAGAATCAAAGGAAGGTTCAAGTGGGCAGAAAGGGATGTGTGTGATTGGGGAAACTGAGGAGTGTGTGTGCCCCATCTTCACCTCAGGAGGCACAATGTCTTGGTCGAGTAAGCACAGCTACTAGTGGATTTACAACTGTGTGTGTGAATCCATCAGGAGACTAAGGTGGTAACCTAGATAGCAAAGACAATCTAGCTCTGTATTGTCCACACTGACTGGCAGCTAGGCTTCAGCTGGGGTGTCTTCCCAAGGCTTAGCTGGAGTTGCCACTAGGGCAGATTTAACCTGGGACCTTCTGCATGCAAAGCAGATGCTCTACTGCTGAACCATGCCCCTTTCCTAAAAAATAAAGTCCTTGTGGTTCTGATTTAAATGGGAACATAGGAAGCTGCCTGATATCGAACCAGGCGATTGGTCCGCCCAGCTCTACACTGACCGGCAGCTTCTCTTTAGCGTTGCAGACAGGGTGCCTCTCCTGGTTCCACCTGGAGATGCCATCAGGGGGATTGAACCTGGGACCTTCTTTATGCACAAAATGTGCTCTACCACTGAGCTACTACAGCTCTTCCCCATTTGGCATCCTGGAACAGAGCAATCCATGGGATTTCAGGACCTGTTGACATTGGCCCAGGATGTCAATGGACCTAGAAATCACCTTTTGACTTCCACAAATATATTTCACAAGCGCTGACTTGGTCAGAATCACATTAACTTTCTCACTTGGCTATGCTCTGCCATCACAGTTGGGGTCAGTGATGTTTCATAATACTAGTTGCTGGAAACCACAGGAGGGGAGAGGGCTCTTGTGCTTGAATCCTGATGCTGGGCTTCCTACAAGCACCTGTTCAGCCACTGTGAGATGGGCCATTGGCCTTATCCAGCAGACTCTTCTTCTGTTCTTCTGTTCCCTTTGGTTTTCAAAACAGCACCTTCCAGGATGAATCCTCAAATCCAGGTGTTGAGTTTGACAAGGAAAGATTCCCCCCTCCAGCTCACAGAAGGACCAGCTAGATCTGCTACCTGCCGCATGCATAGAAGTTTTATAGGCATGTTGGTCTGCTCGCTAAGGTCACCCAACTCTTCAGCACCAGGAGCAGGAAGGAAGAAAATTAAAATCCTGTTTCCTGTCGAGGGAGATAAAACAGAAACAAACAGGCCCTACTCCTCTGGGAGTTGATGGGCCCACGCTGCCCGCCTCGACTGGCAGTAATTATCTGCTTTGGACAGTGTTTCATTTGAGGAAACAGGGAAGCCTCAGCAAGTAATCCCATTCTTCACATCCACAGATTAAACTTTCAGCCTGGGGAGGGGCAGGAAGGCTCTTTGCTGAGTTCTCTGCAAGCAACTCTGCCTGTTGCAGATGCAAACTGGGCTCATGAGGATCCGATCCCTCCCTGGCAATACACCCCCACTGTTTTGTTTCAGCAAGACCTCCCACCACCGTGGCCTCCAGATGTTTTCAACTACCTCTCCCATGAGCCCCAGCAAGAGCTGGGAGACCAGGTGTCATGAACCGACTGGGCGCAGAGGAGTGGTGGGAGGCACCATCTAGAGAACCCCCAAAGGAACCCTCAGGGGAAGAAGGCTCAGAGCCAGGGGGATGTTGGTGGGAGGATGACGAACGGTCAGAGGGAGAAGAAGGAGCAGACTGGGGGAAGGAGGCGTTAGAAGCTGAAGAGGCAACAGGGTTTAGGGAGCAGGAAGAGGCTGTGACAGAAGACAGTTCAGACTCAGAGGCAGGAGAGGAGGCTGGAGGGGAGTGGGCCCAGGAGACAGTGATGAGGCAGGCTGCTGATGAGGCCAGGGAATCTCCCCCTCCTGGTGTGACCAGCTCCCCCTCCCCCTTGTCTCCTAGAACCTGTAGAGGAATGAAGAAGGAAGAGCAAAGAGAGACAAGATGACGGAGATTTAGGCTGCTAGGGAAAAAACCTTACAGAACGGTGGGAAGGCAGGGACCTTCAGTCCTCACAACTGCTTCATTGGGGCAAGACCTACTGGGAAGGGTTGCTGTGACCACTAGGTCTGGGCTGTTTGGGTTTCTTTGAATCAAGAGTTAACTTCACTGACATCGGGTGCTTTATGGTTTTCTTGCTGACCCACGCAGCAACTGACACCAGGGTTCAAATCCCCACATGGCCACAAAGCTCTCTGGGTGTGACCTTGGGTGCCAGTCACTGCCTCTCAGCCTAACCCACCTTGCAGGGTTGTTGTGAGGATAAAATGGGGGGGAACCATGTATGCCACCTGAGCTATTTGGAGGAAAGGTGGGATAGAAATGTAATGAAATAAATAGCAAATATCTGGAGGGCACCAGCTGGCTAGTGACTGCCCTGATCCAAGCCCCCTCAGAGGCAAGTCCACCTTACCAGCCATCCACTCCAGCTTTCAGCAGCTCTGAGATCCCAAAGGACAGCGACCCCATGAAATCATTCCGACTGGTCAGGTCCCAGTCCCAGATCTCCACAGATAGCCTCCTGTCCTTGTCAGACTCTTTCAGTTGGCTGGTAGAAACAAAAGGGAGGAGGAAAGAGATTTTAAAAGGCATCTTCTTTTGGAGGGAGCTATACCTGGAAGCTGCTTCCACGCCTTCCAGGTGGGCACTCAATCAATCAGCAGCTATGAAATGAAGCCACGGTTTTTCGGCGAATGCGCCTCCTCTAATGCCTCATTTCCTGACAGGGTCCCCTTCAAATGGAGGACCTCAGAGCGCCTGGCGATTGAAATGCAAGGCTTTGATCAGCGCCAACCCGGAGCGTGAGATGGCATTCTCAGCAGTGCTGACAGGATGGGTGCGAGGGAGGAGAGGAGCTGAAGAAAGGAGCATGCTGCTTCGCTCTGAAATCCGCTTAGCGTTTCCCAGCAATTAAAGCACAGCATCATTTGCAACCCATTCATTCCAGGGAAGCACCAGCCCTGCAAGGAGGGACAGGTGGGAGGAAACTGGGCTCAGCAGGGGTGTTGCTATTGGGGGGGTCTCGGGGGGGGGGGTCCCAGGCCCTGGGTGTTTCCAAGAAGGGGGGTGAATTGGGGAGGATTGGAATGGAGGGATGTGTTGTAGATTACTGGGGTAATGAACGGGGGTAAGTGAAGACAAATTGAATTGCTTTGGAGCAAGATCTGTTGGGGAAATAATCTGGGGTAAATGAATTAGAGAAGGACTGATTTGGGGTGATCTGGAGTTGAGCACAAGCAAATCAAAGCATTTATCTGAGGTGGCCTGGGTTGGGAAATTTGTCCCTTTGCCTTTTGAGACATTTAATTTCTAAATCTGCATCTATACATAAGACTCAGCACATGCCATTTTTGTGCAAACTGGTGCGCACAGACTCTTCGCAATGGTTTCAAGGCTTAGCCCCAGCCACAGTAGGGTCTCAGCTGGGGTGCAGGGTCTGAGAAAGCACCCATGACCCATGAGAGGTCCCCGCTCCTTGCTTAGGGAATATCTGTCATGAGGCACCTTCCTATACCCCAAAGGTAACATCAGAAGCTTTGCTGCCATGCAGTAGGAGCCCATGTGGTGGCTCCCCCCTCCACACCACTGTGGCACCTGCAACCAGGTGAGGCAACACCACAGTATGGGCATCTCTCACATGGTTGGGGCTCCTGCTATTACCCTCATGGTGTGAAGAAGGAGTCATCATGGCCACTCCCTGACCCTTTGAGTCAAAAATCTGGAGCAGCAGCAAAGGAGAGGGTCACCAGCCAACCAGCCAACCAGCCAGCCCCACCCCACCCCACCCCACCCCACCCTTTCTGTTTCAAGTTGAAACTGAGTCCCAGGAACCTGTCAGAAGATGTCAAAGGTTGCCATTCAGCCGTACTCACAATTTAAAGGTCTCATTCCACTCAGGGTTCAGAGAACATTTGATGGTTTTAGTCTTCTGTTTGCTTTCACTTTTTGGGTCAGGGATGAGCTTGAGTTTCACATACGGGTCTGACAAGCCGTTGGGATCCATTGGAACCAGATTTCTGGCGTCTCGTACTGGAAAGGGAAAGAGGAAAGACTCAGTGGGAAAGGGCCAAGGCATCCTGCAAGCCACCTAGAGCGCTTTAAGCTGCCCAGAGTGGCTGGGAAAACCCAGCCAGATGGGCAGGGTGGAAATTATAAAAGTATTATTATTATTATTATTATTATTATTATTATTATTATTATTGGCATTGCGCGCACAGAGGTCACAGCCTTTCTCCGTAACTGATGAACTGTAATGTAACAAATTTGGCCACAACGTTCCATGCCCATCAGGGAGGGATCTGGCATAATTTCCCCTCCCCCCCCAAACCCCCACATCTTTCACACCTAAAATAATGATTAAACACAAAAAAGTGGTGCCCAAATTAGACATCACCACCAGAAGCTCTGAAGACTCCAGCAGCATCCAACAGAAAGGCAGGTCGCACGCTGCCGCCTCCAAAGCTGCGCCGCCAGATGACATCACAAAATTCCACAGCAACCAACTGAAAACAGTCCTTTTGCAGCAACAAGGCCCGGCTTTTTCAATAGGCCGCAGCATTGCCAAGCAGGGGAAACTGAGTAGGCTGCACCATTCAGTAGGCCACAGGCAAAAACAAAAGAATAGGGCCTTTCACAACGGGGGGGGGGGTCACAGGGATGAGGCACAACAAAGGAAGGGGAAAACACATAGCCATGGGTGGGGGGAGGACCCTGAGTCAGCCAAAGCAGTGAGGGGTGGGTTGGGACAGGAGTAGGCCGCAGCATTGCCCAGCAGGGAAAACTGAGTAGACTTCACCATTGCCCAGTAGGCCACAGGCAAAAACAAACAGAATATGGGGCTTTCACAATGGGGGAGTCATAGGGATGAGGCACAACAAAGGGAGGGGGGAACACATAGCCATGGGGGGGGGAAAGAACCCTGAGTCAGCCAAAGCAGTGTGGGTGGTGGGTGGGTTGGGACAGGGAAAACTGAGTAGGCTGCAGCAATGCCCAGCAGGGAAAACTGAGTAGGCCACAACATTGCCCGGTAGGCCACAGGCAAAACCAAACATAATATGTGCCTTTCACGGGGTGGGGGAAATCACAGGGATGAGGCACAACAAAGAGAGGGGGGAACACATAGCCATGAGGGGGGAGGTAGGACCCTGAGTCAGCCAAAGCAGTGGGGGGTGGGGACATTTTCAGGAACATGTGTGGGTGGGGGAATCTTATTTTTGAAACTTAGACTAGGGGAGTCAGGGTTGGGACAGGGCAGGTGAGGGGACTCTAAAGGGAGACTCTGAAGGTCCATTTAACAGAAAAAGGTCCATTTAACACAAAACCCCACAGCAACGCATGGCCGGGCCAGCTAGTTGTTGTTGTTGTTGTTGTTATTATTATTATTATTATTATTATTATTATTATTATTATTATCCACTCTGTATCTTTCATTTGCATACTGGAAACACCGAGGGTAAAGCAAAGTTTTTCTCCCTCTCTCATAACACCAGAACTCATGTGAGAACACAATGCTGGACTAGATGGGCCCTTTTTGGCCTGATCCAGCAAGCTCTTATTATGTTCATATGTCAATGTCATACCTTGTTAATCCCTGAAAGGATGGACTCTTGGACTCCCTTGCTTGCAAAATGCCCCTTTGGAAGTTTCACCGCAGCAAGGGCTTCCAAAATGGAAGCCACTCAGCATAGTTCTTTGAAATTATGTTCAGGCCAACCCTGAAGATGCAGCCACTAGAGATTCTGCACGAGAAGATACAGGGAAAGGAAGAAATCATCTACCTGACGCCAAGCTGACCCGTAGAATTGCCCACGATTTGGTTGTCAAAAGCCTCAATTAAGGTAATTGCCGCCTAAGTGGATTGACAGCTGAGGCATGTTTGGCATCATTAAAATATAAAGACAGGCAGGAGAGCTTGAAATTTCCAGGAGCAACCGTGATGGTGCTGCAGTACCTGGGAAAGGTCCCTGCACTCCACGTTATCGGTGGGCTGCCTTGTGAACAAACTCTAAGAACCTAAGGACATCCTGCTGTTAAGGCCAATGGCACATCTGGTCCAACATCCTTTCCTCACAGACGCCAACTAGGTGCCTGAGGGAATACAAGCACAATAACACATTCCTCTCATGCAGTATCCAGCAACTGGTCTTCAGAAGCATCACTGCTGTGACTAATAGCCATTGAGAGACCTCTCCTACATCCTCTTTTAAAGGCATCCAAGTTGATGGCCACCATTGCCTCCCTTTGGAGCAAGTTCCATCCTTTAACTATGCACTGCATGAAGAAGTCCTTCCTTTGATCTGCCTTCCTGGACCTTTCAGCATTCAGCTTCATTGGATGTCTGCTAAGTTCTAGTGTTAGGAGAGAGAGGGGGAAAGTTTTTTCTCAATCTACTTTCTTCACGCCATCCACAATTTTATAAATGTCTATCATGTCGTCTCTCAGTTGCCTTTTCTCTAAACTACAAAGTCCCAAAGGTTGCAACCTTTCTTCATCGGGGAGTCTCTCCACCCCCTTGATCATTTGGATTGCCTTTTCCTGAACCTTTCCCAACTCTATGATATACTTTTTGAGGTGAGGCAATCAGAATGGTACGCAGTATTCCAAACACAGTCACACCACAGAATTGCATAATGGTGTTATGATAGCGACAGTCTTGTTTTTCAATTGCTCTCCCAATGATCCCCAGAGTGGAATTTGCCTTCTTCACAGCCACTGCACACAAGGTCAAGGTCTTCATTGAGCTATCTACTATGACCCCAAGGTCTCATTCCTCAACAGTCACCTCCAGTTCAGACCCCATGAGTGTAGATGTGAAATTTGGATATTTTGCACTGACATGCCTGTTTGCAGAGAATCAATTATCTCCTCCATTCAAACATACAAAGTCCAGACACATGGATGGAAAACTGGACACAGGGTGGGGATGCAAACCCCAGCTTGGCAGGTCCTCTCTGACTGGCTCACAGCTGTCAGCCTCAGTTTCCATTATGGAAATAGAGACTAGTTGGCAGTTTAACATGAGCCGTATTTCCTCTTCTCTTCCGGACCACTGCCAGCTGAATTGAGCCTGCCTTATTCTACATCATTGCTCTTTCTTCCAAAAAAACAGAGGAGCCAGTGCTTTCCAAATCTGCAACTTCTAACTCCCCAGGGTCAACTTCTGCTTAGTGCATCATGAAGGCAAACACATGTACCCAACATGACAGCCTCCATCAACAAGCAAGGAAAAGCATGCCACAGCACACCTTCATTACTTGGGGCAGTTATTCCCAAACGGTGAAGCAGCCTCCCACTGCCACCTTGGGGCAACTGAAGGTGATGATGCAAAGTCCCAGGGAGGGATAAGATTCTGAAAAGGATCCAGAAAAAAAACAGGAGATAGAACCCAGCCAATGTAGTCCATTGCCTTCCCCTTCTTCCCAGCAGTGGTATTATGTGAGGATGGCCCCATCTGGGCATTGAAGATTGAGTCAATTCCATGAAGCAAGTGGAAGAAAGATTAGTGCCACCATTCGTTATAACTTGTAATTAATACACTGCAGAAGAATAAATTTGCACATATATTTATAATGGAAAATGCACCACCCTTCTTACAGCAGCATCTTCCTGGGCCGGTGCACATTAATTAATGCATTTCTAGCTTGTTTATCTAATTGCTGCATAATTTGTTCCAGTTTGGGCCAACAACTCACTTCATCAACTCATTCAATTAGCAAGTATCAGGTCTGTGCAGGAAGAACCAATCCCACATGAGAAAGGGACAGATTAACCTTGAACTGCCAAATGGATTTGCCCTTCAGAATGATGTCGGGTGGCAAAATGGCCAGCAACCTAGGGACACGGGACAAAAACAAAGAATGACGCATTTCTTCCATGTGTTTCTTCAACCGAGCTACAGTTTCATGGGATCAACCTTGGGATTTGTGAAGCAATAAGGAGCGACTCCGGGCTGTGTTGGTGACATTTCGGTGGAACTAGAATGGACTGGATGTTTTCTGCAGTTGGATTCCCTTCCCCTGAAACATGGGAATGTGTGGATTTCGAACTGTGTGGTTCAGCAGTCAAGGAGCATTTCCTAAGACTGTTTCTGGATTTGTGTATCAATATTTTAACCCTGACCTCCTTTTCCTATATAGAGCACTCAAGGTGGCTTGCCTTAACTACAATTCACAAAAGTCATCAAAATGCTAACCATTACCAACAGAGCAAATCCAAATCTAATACAATTAGGGATAAGTGAGAACGACCAGCTGATCCTCTATTTCATCTGGAAATGAGCCAATTCTTCTCCCCACACATCAAAGTCAAAGTGAAATCAACTCATCACTTGAACCAATCTTAGGGACTTGGAAAGTGAGACACGGTGGACTCTCACCCACCCCCAAAGCCTCCTCCCAATCTTCCACTTCTGCTTGCATTTAACTCTGAAGGATGTGCTGGCAATGGCACCAACGAGAGTCTAGAGAAGGAAGAGACGTCTCTCTCTCCATCACCACAAAATGCTCCACCATGCATCAGAGTACCCACAGCAGTGTCCCTTGAGATTTGTAAATCTTTCAAGATGGAAGAGGGTCCTTCTCTAACCTAGACCATGATCCAAACTGGAGAAGGGTTGGAAGGAATCCTTAAAACCACACATCTCCTTTGAGGAAAGAAGAAGAAGAAGAAGAAGAAGAAGAAGAAGAAGAAGAAGAAGAAGAAGAAGAAGAAGAAGAAGAAGAAGAAGAACAGGAGGAGGAGGAGGAGGTCTAGGAGGAGGAGGAGGAGGAGGAGGAGGAGGAGGAGTTTGGATTTGATATCCCACTTTATCACTACCCGAAGGAGTCTCAAAGCGGCTAACAATCTCCTTTCCCCTCCTCTCCCACAACAGACACCCTGTGAGGTGGGTGGGGCTGAGAGACTTCAGAGAAGTGTGACTAGCAAGGTCACCCAGCAGCTGCATGTGGAGGAGCAGAAACACGAACCCGGTCACCCAGATTATGAGTCTACTGCTCTTAACCACTACACTACACTGGCTCTCGTTTCCATACACCTAAATAAAATTAAATGGAAAGGGAGCCGAATGCTTGCATAAACTAGGCTATCCTCTCCTGACCATGAGTGGGGGCAAGAGAAATGACTTAGGCAGGTGTCAGGAAGGAGACAGGGTCAGGCTGAAGTTGCAGGAAGTTGGACAGCTCCAAGATAACTTGCTCCAGCAGCTGACTTTGGGATCACATTCTGAGCACATCCCCCCTTGAAAAGAATCCTGTGAACTGTAGTTTAGAAATTAGGCATAATCTGCACACACACACACACACGGCAAAATAGAATTCTGAACCTTTCAAAATAAGCACACTTGGTTCTGTTTGTCTCAGGTTTATTTGGGGGGCCAGCAATAGCTACCGGTATAACTTCCTTGCTCTGACAAGCATGATAGCAGAGATCTCAGTGAAACTGGAGAGTCAAGAAAAGAACAAGGCACAGGTCACAGTTACTGTCCAGGGTCCTGAAGAACGTGCAAATGATTTCCAGAGAGGTGGCTGTGTTAGTGGATTGCAGCAAGAGCAAGAGATTTCATACCTTCTGCCACAATAAGTTGAGTCATCTTTAAGATACCACAAAGGCTCTTTGTTATTCGTTCCCTGGTTTAGTCTTTTCCCTCTGAAGTCAACAGAGGCAGCTAAAACATTTTCAAATGCTGATCTGCGACCTTCAGGGGCAGGAGGAAGCCGGGGATTCTGCCAATGTAGATACCACACTCTATATTTATGAAGGAATTGACAATAAGGAATTTGTAACAAGAAAAGCAAATCAGATGACACACAGGCAAGCTTAGAAGATTCCTCCTCGGCTCATCTTAAGTCACCGAGTGAAGCTGCCTGCATCAAAGAGATGATTGGGGGCTGGGTGCTTTCTTTCCAAAGCCTTACAACACGACCTATAACACCAGCCATTTCTGGTGGCTTTTGAAATCAAACGCCAGGCAATCAAAGCCCTAAAAGATTCTGGAAGTCAAGCACTGCCATCTATGGGCTGATATTGCGACTGCACCACAAAGTGAGTCATTTTCTTAATCACAAATGTTGGGCATTCGAGGTCACCCCTTAATTAAGTCATAGGAACTAGTGGCCAATTAAGTGACTAGTCAATGGTTAGATATCCCTTAGCACACTGTGTTATTTTGTTTTCACACTCAGGCTTGCAAAAGGTGGTGAAAGGGTCTCCTTGTTGCTCCTTTTTCAGGAGCGATGAATTTATTCCACGGTGAAAACTGCATGGAGAACCAGAGGGGGTTCTGAATTATAATTGGCAGCCTTCATCAACCTGGCACCCTCCAGATGTTTCAGACTGCAATTTCCATCAGCCCCAGCATTGTCCAGCCATGTTGGTTGGGGTTGATCAGAGTTGTAGGTATTCCCAGGGGCAGCCTGTTCCCGTTTTGCCACCTGAGATGAAACAGAAATTGCTGCCTTCTGCCCCAACCCATTGCTGCACCCTACCCCCACTTCCGCTGCTGTACTGCATCCCTCACTTCCACTGCCAGAGCACCCCAGTTCTTGCCAAACTCAGAAATCCTTCTAACCCTCACCCTTTAGCCACATCAGTTGTTGCAACAAAGCAGAAGGATGTACAATTTCCTACTTTTCAATTAAAGAAAATTTAATCCCACTCACTACGATAACCTGCTGATCAGTTCATTGCAATGCACTCTACGTGCGGCTCCCCTTGAAGACAGACTAGAAGCTGCAAGAAGTGTGGAGTGCAGCTGCCTGAGTTTGGAGCATCACAGCTAATTGCATCATATAACACCAATTCTTTAGTTGTGACTCCTGCACTGCAAGGGACCCAGGTGGCGCTATGGGCTAAACCACTGAGCCTAGGGCTTGCTGATCAGAAGGTTGGCGGTTCGAATCCCTGTGATGGGGTGAGCTCCCGTTGCTTGGTCCCAGCTCCTGCCAACCTAGCAGTTCAAAAGCACATCAAAATGCAAGTAGATAAATAGGAACCGCTATAGCGGGAAGGTAAATGGCGTTTCCATGTGCTGCTCTGGTTTGCCAGAAGCGGCTTTGTCATGCTGGCCACATGACCTGGAAGCTGTACGCCGGCTCCCTCGGCCAATAATGTGAGATGAGTGCCGCAACCCCAGAGTCGGTCATGACTGGACCTAATGGTCAGGGGTCCCTTTACCTTTTTACCTGCACTGCAAGGGGTTGGACTAGATCAGGCATAGGCAAACTCCGGCCCTCCAGATGTTTGGGATTACAATTCCCATCATCCCTGACCACTGGTCCTGTTAGCTAGGGATGATGGAAATTGTAGTCCCAAACATCTGGAGGGCCGGAGTTTGCCTATGCCTGGACTAGATGACTCTTGGGGGCCCCATCCAATGCTACAATTCAATGAGTTTGTGAATACTGCAGGAAGGAAGGTGCTTGTATTGGAACTGGAATTCTTTTAGTGTTGGTTACCTGATTCAGGAAGAGGGTTGCACTGACTCCTGCCAAAATGGACAGAATTTGACCGCTGCTCATCAGCAGATGATACGGGTGTGTTGTGTGTTAAAATATTCTGCGTTGACTGAGTGCACCAGTTTCCTGTGGGGAACTAGCACATGTAGCTAAGATAGAATTGATCCCCACCCTCTGACCATCAGCTGATGTCACCTGCCCATTGAAGCGACATCAGCTGATGGGCAGGTGGGTGGGACTTGGATCAAATGGGATACAATCTACACTGTAGTGTCTCCTCATTTATGGAACTCCATGCCTTCAGACATACATCTGCTGCCTTCCTTGGTTGGGTTCGGTGCCCATTAAAAACTTACCTCTTCACCCAGACCTTTGGTGGGGAGAAATTATTTGTGATCAATAGTTCATTAGTAAGAATGAAATCAGCCTTACACTGAGCGAGATCATTGGTCCATGTAGCTCAGTACTGTCTGCACTGACTGGCAGCAGCTTCCCAGGCTTTCAGCCAGGGGGTCTCTCCCAGCCCTTGCTGGAACTGTCAGGGATTGAACCTGGGACTTGAGGCATGCCATGCAGATGCTCTGCCTTGGAGCCAGCTATAGCTGATGGATATTCATCTGATGCATTGATACAGCTTGACTTTTAATTTTGGTTTTAAGCTTATATTGAATTTTCTTGTTTTAAAACATAAATTGTAAATCACGTTCAGATCTCTGTCGGTTAGGGGTGGCTTAGATATCTGCAAGTCCCAAACTTTCCCTCCCACGGACGAAAATTGCTGAGGCTCTGGCTGGACCACTTAAGGATTTTAAAATTGTAGCAATTGTACTGCACTGTGCTGGATGCTTTAACTGTATCTTTACTGCTTCTTTTATTTGTTATATTGTATTTTATTGCATTGCAATTTGAATTCCAATACTGTACTAATTTGATATCCAAAATATCAGTAAGTAACTTTTCCCACAAGTGCAGAGGATTGGGGGAACAGAGGATTGGGGGTGCATGGGGGAAGGAGACAGGGGAGAGTCCTGTTGCACAAACATAAATCCTTGCATTAATGGGACGGTAACTTAGTACATCCTGTTCTCACAGTGGCAAACGACATGCCTGTGGGAGCCCACAATCAGGACTCAAATGCAAGACCATAAGAACCTAAGAAGTGCCTAGTGGGTCGGGTCAATGGCTCAACTAGCCCAGCATCCTGTTCTCACAGTGGCCAACCAGAAGCCCCAGAGGAATCCCACTAGCAGGATGTGAGCACATCAGCACTCGCCCCTCCTGGACTTTCCAGCAATTGGTATTCAGACCTTCCCAATTTCTAGTGCCAAGGGTGGGCACCACAGATTTCTTGGGCTGGCTTCCAGTACTAGGGCTAGACCAGGGGTCAGCAAACTATTTCAGCAGGGGACCGGGCCACTGTCCTCCAGACCTTGTGGGGGGCTGGACTATATTGGGGGGGGGGGAGAATGAATGAATTCCTATGCCCCACAAATAACCCAGAGATGCATTTTAAATAAAAGGACACCTTCTACTCATGTAAAAATAAGCTGATTCCCGGACCGTCCGCGTGCCGGATTGAGAAGGCGATTGGGCCAGATCCGGCCCCCGGGCCTTAGTTTACCTACCCATGGGCTAGACTGAGAAACGCCCTTGATCTGGGCATCCAGATTGGCCACATGGCTAACCCACAAATCCTTCTGAAGATTCACCATAGATGAGACATGCTTTCCGTCCTTTTGAACAAAGGCTTTTGGATTTCCTGGCTTTACACATGCTCTATGCTTCCAATGCCACAAGAGAGCACTCTAGATACATCTCTGCCTCCCAGAGAGAGGCTTAGTTCTGCAGAAGGCAGCCTCGCATTTTCCTGGAAAACAAAATTCCAAAAGACCCAGTGGGAACAGTTGAGAAGAGCCTTTCCCCAACCTGGTGCCCTCCAGATGTTTTGGACTACAGCTTCCATCAGCACCAGCCAGCATGGAGTTGTAAATCCAAAATATCTAGAAGGCAGCAAGCTTAGAAAGGCTGCTCTGGAAAGACAGTACTATTCCTGTGAAATAAACCCACCCAATCAACTCCACAAGATGTAGGACTAAACACAAGAAGGAGCCTCACAAGAGTCATTGGTCCATCTCTAGCTCAGTACAGTATACAATGACTGGCAGTGGCTGTCCAGGATTTCAGATGGGAGACATTCAGCCTTACCTGGAGATATGGGAGATTGAACCTGGGAAGGCAGCCCTATATCAGGAAGTTTTTAATGTTTAATGTTTTACTATGTTTGTATATGTACTGTAAGCAGCCCAGAGTGGCTGGTGAAACCCAGCCAGATGGGTGGGGTATTATAATAATAATAATAATAATAATAATAATAATAATAATAATAATAATAATAATAATGCAAGGCTCCTCCTTTTTTATTTCATTAAAAAGTGAGGTGTGTGGGCAGATGCATTTGTGGTAAACCTTAGGAGGAACTTCCTGAAAGTAAGAGCTGATTGACTACCTTCAATCAGGTGGATCACCTTCATTTGACGTTTTTAAGCCATGGTTGGATGGCCATCTGTCAATGAGTCTTCAACTGCAGTTCCTGCATTGCAGTGGGGTCAGACTAGATGTGACCCTTGAGATCCCGTCTAACTCTACAGAGCTATGAAATTACATGCTGGAATTTCAGATGCACTGAAAAAAGGAACAGCAGCAATTGCTGTATAATTCAGCAATTGCCAGACCTACAACTGCCATTTCTTGGAGATGATTCAAGATGAGCCAGCCAGCCTGCTTTGCCTTTACTCAGCAATTCATGACGCCTCCCTTGGCTTGGGTACAGCACTACTACGTCAGAAACATGCATTGCAGCTTTTGTTTATCATGCCCCCCCCCACCCCAAGAGATGAGCCAAAACTCCCCCTTTCAATGACTGTTAAGCATTCCTGGTAAGAATATTTGTTTCCTGGCTCACACTGCACTCGCCCGCCCTCTGGGAGCTCATCGCACAGCAAATTATGACTGTGCCAGCACTCCATCACAGCATGGACCTTTCGTGGGTGGTATTGAGGAATGGACCCACCCATCTCAGAGTCATAGGCATTTATTCATAAGTGTATTGTGTAGGTACCTAAGTATGCATTTTACCATGTGTATCTCAGTGTATGCATTTATAAACATTATTAACCTAAAAAACACACATTTTGGTATCGCAAAAAATTATATTGCAAACTCTGAAGGATAATTAAGCAGATTAGTCTGGGAGGTGCAAATTGGGCCAGAGGGGCCTAAAAATAGGAACCAAATGAAATTCTCCTCCACACCTCATCTAGGAAGGAGGAAAAAGTAGAAGTAAAAAACAAGTAAAATAAAAAAGGTGCCGAAGCAGTGCTCAGGACCAGGGAGAAGTAATGGAATAAAACATGATTGACAGCTGGCAAGTGAATGTTTGGACCAACTGAAATGCTAAGTTTCTACTTTGCTAAAACAAATAGTTCTTACCCTCCAAAGAAGTTAACGTGTAGAATATTCAGTGTTGCCATCATGATGCAGTTCATCAGGGAGTGACCTGCTTTTACCTGCCTTGCCCCAGCCCCACCCTCCAGCTCTGAGAGGTTGAGGCATAAGAGGGCTTCTTGTTGTTATCTTTTTTGACAGGAGAGAATTTCTAGGTACTAATTTCAACTTTGGAGCTACTTTGGGATGTGAAATGATTGGGATATTTTTTCTTGACCCACTGGTGAGTTTCATGCTCATTTAAATTTTGATGCATGTCAAATGAGCTGTCAATCCCTGATTATTAGCGTAATGTTCAGAAGCGTAGCCACAGCCATGCCCTTTCTCAGATGATGCAATATTCTAAGATGATGTAATAATGTTATAATTATACAATAATAATAATTAGGGGTGCCCTGCAAAGATCAATGCAACTCTCCACATTTTCTGTGCACATCCACAGGCAAATAATTTCGAATGCTCCCATATCTAATTTCAGAGACACTTCAAGTTGTGTTTTCCTTTGTAGCAAACAGAACTTGCACCCCGTTCTCTTGAAGTTGAATCTCCTCATCTTTTCAGTGTTCCTAGATGCTTAACTTTGGAGCATACACAACAGCTCCTCCTTGGTGTTCTCCCTACGCACCTTCTCCGGAGTGACCCTAGAAGCCCATCCTCAGTGGTTGACTCTCTTCCTTTCACTCTGATTGGCTCCAATGGCCAGAAAGGGTGAGAAGACATCTTCTCATTGGCTAAGAAGCTGCCTTTTCATGCTGTCTAGGCAGCTCTAGGAAACAGGGACCCGACTGCAGAAATATTATTAGTTATTTGACTCCCTGAAACTTGACACCACTGGTTATGTTTGTAGTGATAGGACTTTTTTAGGTACTACCGTGTTTCCCCCTTTTTAAGACACCGTCTTATTCTTTTTTTTACTCACGGTGTCTTATTTTCAGGGGATGTCTTGTACCTTAAGGCCTCCTCGGAGGGGCCAGGCAGCTGGCTGGGGTGCTGCTGGGCGCTCTGTGCGGCGCTGCAGCAGCAGCTGGGTCCAGGCACCAAGGCACCAAGGCAGCAGGCCGCTGGCTCAGTGCTTCGTCCGGCGCTGCGGAGCGCTCCTCTCTGCAGCTGCTGGTTCCGGTGGCAGGGCGGCAGGCAAAAAAATCCAAACCAAAGAGGCCAGGCCGCTGCGCTCCGCCCAGCGCTGCAGGGCGCTCCGAGCCCTCGGCGCTGCGGAGCGCTCTTCTCTGCAGCTGCCGGTTCCGGTGGCGGGGCGGCAGGCAAAACAAAAACAAAAAGAGGCCAGGCCGCTTTGCTCCGCCCAGCGCTGCAGGGCGCTCCGAGCGCTTGGCGCTGCGGAGCGCTCCTCTTTGCAGCTGCCGGTTCCGGTGGCGGGGCGGCAGGCAAAAAAGAAAAAAAAGAGGCCAGGCCGCTGTGCTCCGCCTGGCGCTGCGGAGCGCTCCGCTCTGCAGCCGCCGGTTCCGGTGGCGGGGCGGCAGGCCGCCTCGGGCAGGCAAAAAAAGAGAGGCCAGGCTGCTGGCTCGGGCGCGCGGAGCACCCCGAGCCTCTGAGAGCCAGCAGGACGAGGAGGAGGCTTGCCGGGTCGTCGCCCAGCAGCGCGCGCGGAGCGCCCCGAGCCTCCGGCACCCAGCAGCAGCAACAACAATCCCAGAGGCTCGGGGCGCTCCGTGCGCGCTGCTGGGCGACGACCCGGCAAGCCTCCTCCTCATCCTGCTTGCTCGCAGAGGCTCGGGGTGCTCCGCGCGCACTGCTGGATGCCGACCTGGCAAGCCGCCTCCTGCTCTTGCCAGCTCCCAGAGGCTCGGGGCACTGCTTTTCTATACTCTTGCCGCGGCCAGCGTGCTGGGTCCCGCTGGCTGGCTGGGGCACTCAGCGGTCTCGCTCCTCGGAGGTATGGCTTATTTTCAGGGTATGGCTTTTATTTCCTAAACGCTTAAAATCCTGCTATGGCTTATATAATGACTACGTCTTAAAATAGGGGAAACACGGTAAGTACAGTGGAACCTCGGTTTACGAACACCTCGGTTTACGAATTTTCGGTTCACGAACGCCGCGGACCCATCTGGAACGGATTAATTCACTTTCCATTACTTTCTATGGGAAAGTTCGCTTCAGTTTATGAACGCTTCAGTTTAAGTACTCTGCGGACCGTCTGGAACAGATTAATCCACTTTCCATTACTTTCAATGGGAAAGTTCGCTTCAGTTTATGAACGCTTCAGTTTATGAACAGACTTCTGGAACCAATTGTGTTCATAAACTGAGGTACCACTGTATCATTACAGTCATACCTCGGTTTAAGTACGCTTTGGTTTGAGTACTTTCAGTTTAAGTACTCCGCGGACCCGTCTGGAACAGATTAATCCACTTTCCATTACTTTCAATGAGAAAGTTCGCTTCAGGTTAAGTATGCTTCAGGTTAAGTATGGACTTCTAAAACCAATTACACTCATACTTCGGGTTAAGTACGTTTCAGGTTGAGTACTCCGCGGACCCGTCTGGAACGGATGAATCCATTTTCCATTATTTTCAATGGGAAAGTTCGCTTCAGGTTAAGTACGCTTCAGGTTAAGTACAGACTTCCGGAACCAATTGTGTACTTAAACCGAGATACTACTGTATTGTATATCTGCATCGAGGTTTTTTTTTAATGTAAAGCACATAGAGATTTATATTTGCAGGAAATGTGATTCAGATTCCTCTCACTAATTCCCACTGAGGACAGGTGTGCAATGGTGAGAAACAGGGAATTAGCTCCTCACTTCAAGAAGCAACAGCATCTCACACTTAATTCCTCTGTGCAGTAGTCCTAAAATACTTTTCCTCTGTGCACTTCATACCACAGACCCAAAGCTCTGAAGAACAGTGTTTGGTTTGGATGAATGAATGAGGAGCAGTAGTCCACAGTATTTGTCTAAGACAAAACATCTGAAACATGCTAAGGTCATTTCAGGACACCAAAACCCAAGAGATCACAGATAGTAGGCTGGAGCAATTGCTCATGCAGCTGGGAGGGAGGAGCAGCTGCTTGGGAGGTGGGGAAGACTTGGAGCAATAAAACACCCTTTTCCTCCTGCTTCAAGAGGCATGAAGTGGTTAAATGTATCTTGACTGTGTCTTCTGCTCAGAAAGAGAAGCTGGAAGCTGCAGGAGGGGAGAATGCCCTTGAGATTGAATCCTGATTGCAGGTTTCCCACAGCCATCTGGATGGCCATTGTGAGAACAGGATGCTGGACAGGATAGGTCACTGGCCTGATCCAGCAGGCTCTTTTTATGTTCATATACTGTACTTGGAACACACACTTCCAAGGGATTAGTGCTAGTATAAGGTAAAGGGACCCCTGACCATTAGGTCCAGTCGTGACCGACTCTGGGGTTGCGTGCTCATCTCGCATTATTGGCCAAGGGAGCCGGCGTATGGCTTCCAGGTCATGTGGCCAGCATGACAAAGCCGCTTCTGGCGAACCAGAGCAGCACATGGAAACGCCGTTTACCTTCCCGCTGTAGCGATTCCTATTTATCTACTTGCATTTTGACGTGCTTTCGAACTGCTAGGTTGGCAGGAGCTGGGACCAAGCAACGGGAGCTCACCCCGTTGTGGGGATTCGAACCGCCGACCTTCTGATCAGCAAGCCCTAGACTCAGTGGTTTAGCCCACAGCGCCACCGGGTATATAAAGCCCTAAATGGCTTGCAGCCCAAATCCCTAAAATTTAGACTGAAACTAAATCCTTCGAAGTCAGAGGTCCTCTGGCTGGGTCGGGATGGCATGGGGATGAGGGAACAATTCCCTTCTCTTGCAGGGGCCCACTTAGTGCCATTGCCTTCCTTTAAGAGCGTGGGTGTAATCATTGATGCCTCCCTTTCTATGGAAGTGCAGGTTACTACAACAGCTAAGGCGACATTTTTTCACCTTCGCCGCATTAAGCAGTTGGTCCCTTACTCGTAATCCTGTACTCAAAACAAACACGAAAAGTCAGTTGATCATTATGGTGTCGGAAGCCTGCAGCCAATAGAAGGATTGATGCGCTCCGCCACAATATATTGAGGTTCTATGAAAGAGAGTTATTCCAGAGCTGGAAAAGAGGTGTCTTGACGGTACTGGGATATTGCAGCAAGACCTAGCCCCCTGTCACACATCGAAAGCGGTGAAGAAATTCATGACAGAGCAGCAAATACAGGTACTTGATTGGCCAGGGAATTCTCCGGACGTAAATCCCATTGAGAATTTGTGGGCTATATGCAAAAGTCGCCTCTGTGCTGTAGACTGTACGACTATGGAGAAGCTCATTCAGGCACTGATTCAAGTGTGGTACAGGAATCCGAAAATCAACAGTGACTGTTCGAAACCAGTAGACTCCATGCCAAACTGTGTTCAAATGCTGCTCAAAAATAGCGGAGGTCATATCCATTACTAATGTACGTATATGTGAGTTTTGTACAATACACTACATTGTTTGTTTAAATTAATTTGCACAAGGGTGTACACACAAACAGTTCAATGCTAGTTTTTGAAAGCTCCTTGGAACAAGGGAGGCAAGACATTTTTGCCCCTGAACTTTCCCTCAAGGAACCACAAAACAAACCACCCACTCCCAGACTCACCTACGACAGTGAGGACCTCGTTTTCAATTTCCGCCGTGATGTGTATCCTGCCCCGGCGCTCAGTGTGGTCCGTGCCACAGAGACTCGGTACGTTCATCACACAGCGTTTGTGGACGTTCATCATGCAGGCTGGTGGAGAGAGAATTGGAAGGAGAGATTTCAAGTCCCAATATGGGGTTAAAACACATTGTGCTTCTGCTGCCATCAAGCCTCCTTGGGAGACTTAGAGCAGGCATAGGCAACCTTGGCCTATGATCCCATGATCCCTGACTACTGGCCCTGTTAGCTAGGGATCATGGGAGTTGTAGTTCCAAAACATCTGGCGAGCCAAGGTTGCCTATGCGTGGCTTAGAGGTGCAATCCATCTCCTTTAATGGGATGCCACATAGGTTTCTGCTGCGGTTTACTGTATTTCTGAACACATACTAGATTCTCCCCTGACTTATGCCTGGAAATTTTTATTTACTGTATATTCCTGCGTATAAGACTACTTTTTAACCCAGGAAAATATTCTCAAAAGTCGGGGGTCGTCTTATACGCCTGGTCGTATTTCTTATACAGCGAGTATATCCCAAACTCTATATTTTAACTGGAAAAGTTGGGTGTCGTCTTATACGCCCAGTCGTCTTATACGCCTACTTTTTGTTCTCCAAGGAGCTAAAGGTGGCACACATGGGTCTCGCCCTCTTCATTTAATCCCCACAAGAAACCTGTGAGGTAGGTTGAGAGGCAGAGACTGGCCCAGGGTCACCCAGTGAGCCTCATGGCCAAGTGGGGATTTGAACCCTAGTCTTCCCCAGGCCCTAGTCTGACCATCTAAAAACCCCTACATGCCATCAGACACCTAGAGGATTGTGGGCTTTGAGATCTGATGAGTTCCTGCCCCACCTCATTTATATCCATCAACTCCTCTAAGATCTCTCCTTCCACCATCTCTATTGCAGTGGCCCTAGAGAGCTACTCTGCAGAATTATTCTCATTAAGTAGATTCATTAGCTGCCATTTTTTGCCATGGCAACTCTAAGCGACTTAAAAAATAAGTTACCCAAAACAAAAACATGCATACATTAAAACGAGGGGGTAGAATGCATTAAAGCATCCCACCCACTCTAAAAAGCCACGGATAGTTAAAAAAGTGGAATATGAATTCAATAAATAAACCATTTAAGAGGATGGTTGTAATTTACACAGTGACCATTAGAGGTCTTCCTACACCCGATCCATGTGAAACATCCCCCCCCCCAACAGCAATTTCATCCTGAGAGGGAGCAGCATTTCTTCCACCCCCCATAAGAGCCTTCCACCCCACCCCCTCTGTAAAGTCCAGCTCTCACTTTGTACAAAGAAGTCACTTTTTCCAAGCGTTCCTTGTTGCAGAGAGAAAGCTCAAAGATCAACTCAAGTGAATCTGGGAAGGGCCCCCAGCAAACCAGGGCAATAGATTCTGCTGTTCTTTCTGCTTATTCTTATTTATTTATTTATTGCATTTATACTCCACCTTCCCCCCCCATGGTGTCCATGGTTCTCCCCATCTCATTTAATCCCCACAACATCCTTGCAAGGTAGGTTAGTGAGGCTGTTGAACCCTGTGATTTGAACCCTGGTCTGCCAGGTCCTTGTCTGGCACTCTAACCACAACACCACACTGGCTCTGCACTGCATTGGGAACTAGATCTTCTGTATGCCACATTTCTTGTACCCCAATTGTAGGAGAAGCGGCACTGGAACCCGTCCTTCCCTATTCCCTCCCTGTAACTGAGGCAGGGGGGTTGGACTACAGGACCCTTGGAGGTCCCTTGCAACTCTACAATTCTATGATTCTATGAATCCTGGATCTCCTTGTTCCTCAGATGTTCAATTATCTTTAAATTCAGCTGGGCCCCACCACTGATCTGAGCTTGCCACCACCTCTGCCTGAATTGCTGCATCCCTTGTTAATTCTCTTTCCTTCTTTCCTTCTTTCCTTCTTTCCTTCTTTCCTTCTTTCCTTCTTTCCTTCTTTCCTTCTTTCCTTCTTTCCTTCTTTCCTTCTTTCCTTCTTTCCTTCTTTCCTTCCTTCCTTCCTTCCTTCCTTCCTTCCTTCCTTCCTTCCGCTGTTCATCAGTATGCAGATGATACCCAGCTCTACCTCTCTTTCAAATCAGAACCAGTGAAGGAGGTGAAGGTCCTGTGTGAGTGTCTAGAGGCGGTTGGAGGTTGGATGGCAGCTAACAGATTGAGGTTGAATCCTGACAAGACAGAAGTACTATTTGTGGGGGACAGGAGGCAGGCAAGTGTGGAGGACTCCCTGGTCCTGAATGGGGTAACTGTGCCCCTGAAGGACCAGGTGCGCAGCCTGGGAGACATTTTGGATTCACAGCTGTCCATGGAGGCGCAGGTTAATTCTGTATCCAGGGCAGCTGTTTATCAGCTCCATCTGGTACGCAGGCGGAGACCCTACCTGCCCACAGACTGTCTCGCCAGAGTGATGCATGCTCTACGGTAGTTATTTCTCACTTAGACTACTGCTACCTTTGAAGGTGACCCGGAAACTACAATTAATCCAGAATGTGGCAGCTAGACTGGTGACTGGGAGCAGCCGCCGAGACCACATAACACCAGTCTTGAAAGACCTACATTGGCTCCCAATACGTTTCTGAGCACAATTCAAAGTGTTGGTGCTGACCTTTAAAGCTCTAAACGGCCTCGGTCCAGTATACCTGAAGGAGCGTCTCCATCTTCATCGTTCTGCCCGGACACTGAGGTCCAGTGCCAAGGGCCTTCTGGCAGTTCCCTCGCTGCAAGAAGCCAAGTTACAGGGAACCAGGCAGAGGGCCTTCTCGGTAGTGGCACCCACCCTGTGGAACGCCCTCCCATCAGATGTCAAAGAGAAAAACAACTACCAGACTTTTAGAGGACATCTGAAGGCAGCCCTGTTTAGGGAAGCTTTTAATGTTTAATAAATTATTGTATTTTAATATTTCTGTTGGAAGCCGCCCAGAGTGGCTGGGGAAACCCAGCCAGATGGGTGGGATATAAATAATAAATTATTATTATTATTATTATTATTATTATTCCTTCCTTCCTTCCTTCCTTCCTTCCTTCCTTCCTTCCTTCCTTCCTTCCTTCCTTCCTTCCTTCCATACTCCTCCCTCCCTCCTTCCCTCCCCTTCAGTTGTCTCCTCTGCTGTTGAAATCTGAATTGCAAGGGGCTCAAGACAAGGACATGTCTCCTTTGCTTGTGTTTTCTTCTCTGTCCTTGGATGGTGCTATACAAACAAACGCCAGCAACCGCGAGGCTGCAACATCTTCACGGCTGCCTGTTCCACTTCCTGCAACTGAGGCTTCACTCAGATTTCCTTTTCTTGTAAACACAGCAAAGCCTCCACTGGTGGATTTGACCACACCAGCTCTGCACAAACAAGTAGACTCATGGCCTTAATCAAAGGGTGTGGTAGCATTGAAAGAAGGAAAAGGTCAACATGCGAGATTTATTGGTCTAGCAGTGGAGGAGGGTAGCAGCTGCGTCCTGGGGAGGAAGCAAGCAGACCAGCTCCTGCTTCTGTCACTGTCTGGGGGAAGTGAGAGGTAGCAGGAAGGCTGTAGCCTAGCGGTTAGAGCATCTGCTTTGCATTCAGAAGGCCCCAGGCTCAAAATGGTTTAAAATTCTGGAGGGACACTGCTGGGAGATGTAGAGAACCAGTAGCCAAAGCAGCGCCTGCAGATGCTGTGGAAGACAACTGCCACCATCCCTGCTGGAGGGGTCCAATGGGAATTGTTGTCCATAACATCCAGAAGGTCCCTCGTTGGCATGCTAAGCTAGATGGGCCAATGGTCCTGACTCAGTAAACGGCATAGCAATCTAGCTCAGTATTGTCTACACTGATTGGCAGCAGATGCTCCAGGGTTTCAGGTGGGAGCTCTCGCAGCCCTACCTAGAGATGCCATTGGGGATTAAACCTGGGACTTTTTCTGCATGCATAGCAGATGTTCTCCCACTGAGCTATAGCTTCACTCTTAAAAACAAGGCAGGATCCCAGTCCCGATGATTCAGAATTATGGGCTGATTTGAATATGACACCAAAATCTGCCATATACAGAGCCAGACTTTAGTCCATCTAGCTCAACATTGTTCACACTGGCTAGCAGTGATTCTCCAAGGTTTCGGACAAGGCTCTCTCCCTTTCTGGCCTGGAGATATCATTGGGGATTGAACCTGATGGGGCTCCCCAATAGCTCAAGAGTGCCTCTCCCAACATGGACCCTGCATTCTTCATTGGAGGCCCTCGAGGGAGATGCTGAGGGTGGCCCTTCATTTATGGGCCGCTCTCCGCCCTGCCATGGAGGCATGCCTGGCAGCATTACTGGCTGTTTTTTGGTGCCAGGCCTTTGGATCTTAATTTTAGGAACATATGAAACTGCCTTATACCAAACCAGACCCTTGGTCCTTCTAGTTCAGCACTGTCTACACTGCTTGGCAGCAGCTCTCCAGCATTTCAGACTGGGTTCCCTACCAGCTCTACCTGGAGATGCTGGGGATTGAACCCGGGACCTTCTGCATGCAAGGCAGATGCTCTAACCAATAGGCTACGACCCTTCCACAACTGAATGTTAGTGGTGTGGTCTGGACGGTTGAATTGGTATATATATATACTCATTTTTAATGCTCGGGGGTTTTTTGTAAATAGCTTCAAGTTTCATTTTTGGAAAAAAGCAACACAACAACAGCCAGTGGTTTGCTTCACAAGGATGATGAAACCAGCCAAGTCTAGCACCGAGTGCATTAAATCCCCACTCTCCCAAAACACTTAATCCACAATACTCTGGGGTGATAAAGTGGGATCATAAGGACTTTGCTGCACCCACAACGAAAATTGTGAATCAGATGCTGTGATTGATTCATATCTCTCTCAATGCCACTGGACTTACTGTCACATTTCATTCCCTGGTGGATGAGTCCATACAACAAGGATCCACAGTGGTCGCAGAAGGTGGGGCTGGAGTATGTGTGGATTTTGAACTTGTGTTTGCTCCGTGGGTCCTGGAGAAAAGAGACAAGACAGTAGAAAGGAATGATTGGTTAAGTGCTGGGCTTTGCCTATAAATGGAAGTCACTGATATGCATCAAGAACATTACATATATATGTGTCAGGGGCTGGACTGAGGAGAAATGGTGGAGGCCACTGCTCCACCATCTCCTGAACCTTCCTGAGAACAGGAGGACAGTATAGATTTAGAACAGTGGTTTGCAGAAGGTCATAGTTCAGAGGCTGCAGAGGGGAGAAGCTGGGAAATATTGGGGAAGCAGCAGGAAGAGGAAGCACCAGGGGATCACTTCTGCGCATGCGCGAGTTGTGCAGATCGCGTCTGTGCATCCGATGCCGCGGAACCCAAATGTAAACACTTCCAGGTCTGCGGCGTTCATAAACGGAGGTACCTTGGTTTACAAACAGTCCCATTTACGAACGCCTCCGTTTATGAACGCCGCAGACCTGGAAGTGTTTACATCCGGGTTCCGCGGCATCGGATGCACAGACGCGATCTGCACAGCTTGTGCATGCACAGAAGTGATCCGCGCAGCGCGCACAGAAGCACTCTATCAGCGCTTTGCACACACGCAGAAGCGTGCCTTCGGGGAGCGAATGCCTCCGTTTACGAACGCCTCCGTGGAACGGATCACGTTTGTAAACCGAGGTTCCACTGTATTGGAACAGCTGCTATCTCCCAACCTAACTGAGCACACAAAGTTGTTTTGAGGATAAAATGCAGGGCAGGGGGAATTAGCAAACCTTGCAGACATCCCTGAGGCTCCTTGAAAGGAGGACAAGATACAAATTCAACAACAATACAAAGACTTCATGAGAAAAGTGAGAACTGGGGAGGGATGTGAAGCAAGGCACCTAAACTAAGAACAGAAGGACATAAGAAGATCAGGCCAATCACTCCTCCTAGTCCAGCATCCTGTTCTCACATTGGCTATCCAAATAATATTGATTATGATGATGATGATGATGATAAATAAATAAATAATTTTGTTTATACCCCACCCTCCCCAGTCAGAACTGGGCTCAGGGTGGCTGACATCAATAAAATTACAAGAAGACATAAAAGAAAGAAAAACAATTGATTAAAACGTGGGTTAAAATACAATTTAATTTTTTTTTTAAAAAAAGCAGCCTCATTTTAAAATGGCCCAAATCAAAACCATAAGGGAGGAAAACACAGGGGTCAGACTGAATCCAACCCAAAGGCCAGGCGGAACAGCTCTGTCTTACAGGCCCTGCGGAAAGATGTCAAATCCCGCAGGGCCCTGGTCTCCTGTGAGAGAGCGTTCCACCAAGTTGGGGCCAATAGTGAAAAGGCCCTGGCCCTCATTAAGACCAATCTAGCCACCTTATGGTTCGGGATCTCCAAAATGTTGTTATTTGTGGACCTTAAGGTCCTCTGTGGGGCATACTAGGAGAGGCGGCCCCGTAGGTGGGAAGCCCGCAAGCAGGACCCGAGCACAGGATCCCTCTCCCTTCCTGTGGTTTCCAGTAACTGGTATTCAGGTGCATTACTGTCTCTGATTGGGAAGGCAGAGCACAGCCATCATAGCTAGTAGCCTTCAATGGTCTTCTCTAATCCCCTTTTCAACCCATCTAGGTTGGTAAGCAACACTGCTCTTGTGGCAGTGAGTTCCGTATTTAACTCTGCACTGTGTGAATGAGGAATTATCTCTCCCAAATCTTCCAAAATTCTGCTTCATTGGATGTCCATGAGTTGAACGGAGTCCACTCCGTGGGGTCCTCCTTGCTTTTCAACCTCGTTCTTCTCCTGCATTAATCAGTGTAATGCGCTGCTCTCTCTCTCTCCACTAACGAGCAACATTAGGGAGATGGGGACTAATGGAACTTCACTTAATTCAACCTGCTTAAGTGCAGCGTATCGGGCACGGGCAGCGATGAAAGTTAATTGCATCGGAAAACTCAGAGGCTTCACCCCAAAGCAAACCTCTTTCAAATTCATAAATGCTCAGAAGATGCTCCTTTTAACGACTGAGCCAGCAGCTGGGTAATGAGACGCCTGAGAAAATGGGGGTTAACAGCAATTAACCTGTCTTCAGCAAACCTTCAGATACAAAAAGCGCATTCATTAAGTCAGAGCATACTTAGAGAAATCTCCGCTTCCAAGGGAGATAGTATTCTTTTTTTAAGGCAAGTGATGTACTTAAACACCAACCTGAATTTGGTGAAAAGGTGGTAGGTCAATATTTGGGGGACCACGGATGTAGCCCTCCCTAGCCTAGAATCAGATAATCATAGAAATATAGAGTTGGAAGGGACCCAAAGAAGCATCTAGTCCCACCCTCTGCGATGCAGGAATAGCAGAAAGAAAGGAGATTCAGACTAAACCTTAGGAAGAACTTTCTGATGGCAAGAGGTATTTGACAGTGGAACGGACTCCGTTTAAAGATGGCGGGCTCTCCTTCACTGGAGGTTTTCAAGCAGCGATTGAATGGCCACCTGCCAGAGATTCTTGAGCTGAGATTCCTGCATTGCAGGGGGTTGGACTAGAGGACCCTCGGGGTCCCTTCCAATTCTACTATTCTATGACACCTCACAGAAGAAGCAAAAGGCCTGCAGCTACTACTGCTTCTGTGTACTGCTTCCCTGCAGTTCCCACTGCCCAGGTAGGATTGGGAGTGGGCAGGTGGGGGGGGGGAGAACCTTCCCCCACCTGTTTCAGTAGAGGAAAATAACAGGATGCATGCAGATGGGCTCCCTCTTCCCTTGTTTTCTGAACCCAGTTTTGCTCAAGCTCCCCCTGTCTCTCTCTTATGGTCTTCCCACCCACCCCCCTCTCCTCCCTCCACAACAGCTCCCTTGAGGCTGGCTGGCACTCGCTTTCATTTGGCCTGATTTGCCCTGATGCTTCCCATCACAGCTTTTCATGTCTGTTGCGACACTGAGTTATTTATCTCCTTGGCAGCAAGGGACAAGGGGAGGGGAGGGGAAGGAGAGGCTCCTTAAGATGGCACACCACCCCTCGTTCATCGACCACGAGATCGAGATTCCCATCTATGCAGCCTCTCAATCAGCCTCCCCACTCAACCTGGTGCTCTCCAGGGCTGCAGCTCCTCTCAGCCACAACCCTACGACCCCAGGGCTGCTGGAAGTTGCCATTCAAAACATCTGGAAGGCACCGGGTTGGGAGAGGTTGATCTAGAGATGGATGGGCTCTTTCCCAAGAAAGCTGGCACATCCTGGTTGGGGTTTGATCTGAGAGGTGATGCTCCTTTGGGAGCAGCCCCAGAGCTTGCTTTCAAAGCCAGGTTCTGCCCTGAGTCTAGCAACCTCATCATAAACGTACAGCCAAGGAGAGGGACATTCCACCTCCACTTCTGGGACTGAGGGGCAGTGCTTCTCACTGGGGGAAAACCTGCACTCTAGACAGGGGCGTAGGAAGGGGGCAGTGGGGCGAACTGCCCTGGGTGCCCTCATTGAGGGGGGTGGCATTCATTTTGACAGCTTGGGGGAGGCTTGGGAGTTGCGGGCAGGTGGCGTGCCAAATGTCCGCCATGGGCGGCTCGCTCTGCCCCCGGCTGCAGGGCTCACATGCTGCTCTGGGCACCTGAGCAGCTATCCCGTGCTTGGGAGGGCATCCTCTGTGCCACGCCCCCCCCCTCAGGAGCATGCCCGCCCTGGGCAGCGTGGGCATATGCTCCGCCGCTGACTCTAGAATTCCTCTGTAGCAAATGGCATGTGTGCACTCCAGGCATGGAGGTAGCCAAGGGATGGGCAGGGGGGCAGCTAGATCAATTTACTAGATCAAGTAAAACAAAAGAAAAACTTGTTACAGGTAGGTAGCCGTGTTGGTCTGAGTCGAAGCAAAATAAAAAAATTCCTTCAGTAGCACCTTAAAGACCAACTAAGTTTATATTTTGGTATGAGCTTTCGTGTGCATGCACACTTCTTCAGATACACTAGAAACAGAAGTGTCAGACCCTATATATATACAGAGGGTGGTGGGGGTGGGTGGGAATGGGAGATGGGCTGATGGGAGTGGTAAACCTGTAGATGGGTGTTAATGGCTGCTGATGGCTGCAATTAGTCCTGGGCTGAGGTGCTAAAGAAAGCTTGATCATGCATAATGAGATAAGAATCCGATATCTCTATTCATCCCAGGTGCTTCCATGGTTTTAAGCTTGGTAATGATTTCCAATTCAGCAACTTCCCTTTCCAGTCTGTTCCTGAAATTTCTCTGTAATAAAACAGCTGCTTTGAGATCTTGTATAGAATGTCCTGGGAGATTGAAGTGTTCTCCTACTGGTTTTTCAGTCTTATGGTTCCTGATGTCAGATTTATGTCCATTTATCCTTTGGCGTAGGGTTTGGCCTGTTTGTCCAATATAGAGAGCTGAAGGGCACCGTTGGCATTTGATGGCATACACAATGTTAGAAGATGAGCAATTAAATAGTCCTGAGATGGTATGTTGGATGTTGTTGGGGCCAGTAATGATGTTGTCCGGGTGTATGTGGCAGCAAAGTTGGCATCTGGGTTTATTGCAGGCTCTGGTACCAGTGTCCATGTTAAGTCTGGTGGTTGTATTATTGTGGGTGAGGAGTTGTTTAAGATTGGGTGGCTGTCTGTAGGCAATGAAAGGTCTTCCTCCCAGAGCTTGAGAAAGGGAGCTGTCATTGTCCAGGAGAGGCTGTAGATCTCTGATGATGCGTTGTACTGTTTTAACTTGGGAGCTGTATGTGATGACTAGTGGTGTTCTGTTATTTTCTTTTTTGGGTCTGTCTTGCAGCAGGTTCTCCCTAGGTATCAGTCTGGCTCTGTTGATCTGTTGTTTAACTTCATCAGGTGGATATTTTAGTTCTAAAAAGGTTTGCTGTAGATCTCTTAGGTGAGATTCTCTGTCTGTAGAGTTGGAACAGATACGGTTGTAACGTAGGGCCTGGCTGTATGCGATGGATTGTTTGGTATGTTTGGGATGGTAGCTAGAAGCATGTAGATATGTTTGTCGGTCAGTTGGTTTTCTGTATAAGGTGGTGTCTATACGTCCATCCTGTATTTTTATAGTAGTGTCCAAAAAATGTATTTCTTGCATAGATTGGTTCATTGTTAGGTTGATGGTGGGGTGAAAGTCACTGAATGTCTGGTGGAAGGTTTCCAGGGTCTGTTGTCCATGTGTCCAGATAATAAAAATATCGTCAATGTATCGTAGGTACAAGAGAGGTTTGAGTGGGTAGGAGTCTAGGAAACGATGTTCTAAATCTGCCATGAAGATGTTGGCATACTGTGGGGCCATGCGGGTGCCCATGGCTGTGCCGCTGATCTGGAGGAACAGGTCATCACCAAATTTGAAGTGGTTGTGGGTAAGGACAAAGTGGCAGAGTTTGGTAGCAAAGTCCGCTGTGGTTTTATCTGAAATGGTGTTCCTTATGGCTTGTAAACCATCATTGTGTGGGATGTTGGTGTATAGAGATTCCACATCCATAGTGGCTAGTATAGTATTGTTAGGAAGATTGTTCAAAGATTGTATTTTCCTCAGAAAATCTGTGGTGTCACGTACGTAGCTGGGAGCACTGATAGCATATGGTTTCAGAACAGAGTCCATATAGCCGGAAACACCCACTGTAATGGTGCCAATACCTGAGATGATGGGGCGTCCTGGATTTCCTGGTTTGTGTATTTTAGGTAGAAGGTAGAAAGTTCCTGGTCGAGGTTCCGCTGGTGTGTTTGTGAGGATCTGTTCCTGGATGTGTAGGGGTAGCTCCTTGACAATCTTGTTCAGTTCTTTTTTGTATGCTTGTGTGGGGTCTGAGTCCAATTTCATGTAAAAGGCAGTATTGGAAAGTTGTCTGTGGGCCTCTTGGATGTAATCAGTTTTGTTCATGATGACGACAGCTCCACCCTTGTCTGCCTCTTTAATTATAATGTCTGGGTTGTTCCTGAGATTTTCTATGGCTCTCCTTTCAGCATGGTTTAGATTTTGTTGTAGGTGATGGTGTTTTCTGGTCACATCTGTTTGGATTCTGTGGCGGAAGCAGTCGATGTACAGATCTAGTGTGGTATTGCGTCCATCAGGAGGGGTCCACGTGGAGTCCCTTTTTGTGTAACATCTTTTCGGTGGTGGTTGGTGGTCGATGTTCTGTTCATTAATGCGTTTGGAGGGTGATGGTTGTTCCCCAGTAATTTGAGAGGTGTTGTGTTGTGGGGATGTAGTTTGTTCTACTTTGTCTTGTTCTTGTTTGTGATGAAAATACTCCTTCAGGCGTAAACGGCGGAAAAATGCTTCCAGGTCCCCGCAGAACTGAATCATGTGTGGGGATTTAGCAGGGCAGAATGATAGACCCCGTGAGAGGATGGATTCCTCAGCTGGGCTGAGTGTTTGCTGTGAAAGATTGACAATGTTGTTGATCTTGTTTTGATTAGTGGCTTGTAGGTTGGAAAGGTTGCAGAGTTTTTTATTTTTCCGGTTCTTCAGTAACTCCAGTTGAGAGTGGTAAATGGTTTGTTTTTCCTTGTGGAACTCCTGCCAGGCTGGGTGATTCCTGATAGAGTTGTCCAGTGCAGAGAGTTCCTCCTTTATAAGCTTCTGTTTTGAATAAAGAACGCCAATAAGATGTTTGAGTAGCTTCTTGGATAAAGTGTGGCAAAGTTTCCTGGCATATTCTGTGGGATACGTTGATTGAAGGGGGTTCTTAATTCTAAGACCCTTAGGAACAATATCCAGGTTCTTGCATCTGAAAAACTTAACTAACTGACCCATCAGGTCAATTCTGTGTGCCCCCCCCTCCCGCTAACAAAAGTCCTCTCCCCAACAAAGTCCTGCCCCCTCCTGTATTTTTTGAGAATTTTAAGGAAAAACCATCTTCCACAAAAGCTGCTGCTTGTCTTCTATCACTGTGCCATACAGAGCGTGCTCGCGTACGGTTTATGTGTGTGGTACGGAAGCTGTACTTCTCAGGACAGAGCAGGGCTGTGTAGAATTATTAAAACAGCAGAGAGCATTATTGGCTGCTCACTTTCCACCTTAGAACAAATCTACACCACCAGGTGCCATAGAAAAGCACTAGACATATCAAGAGATCCAACGCACCCTGGTCACCATTTCTTTCAGCTCCTGCAATCGGGACGGAGATATAGAACTACTGGTATGCAGGCAAGAACGAGCCGTCTCAGGAACAGTTTCTTCTCTAGAGCGATTTTGGCCTTAAATGGAAAGCCTGGACTTTGAAGTCATCTTATTTTATTTGTTATTTTGTATTATATTTACTGTATTTAATTAGGTTTTGTAATTTTGGATTATGCGGAATGCTTTATCTGAGTGGATGTAGCAACCGAGTAATTTCGTTGTTCCCGCAAGGGGACAATGACAATAAAGATATCTTATCTTATAAAAATCCTGGCTACGCCCATGACTCCAGGCACCCGATTGGCCCGGGAGGTATATCAACATTTGCTGCTTCAATTCTCACAGCACATCCCCTTGAAGGTCCCCCAAGCCCTACAGTCAAGACACATAGGGGTCTAAGAGATGGAGGTGGTTGTGCTCAGTCGTCAGAAGGTAGCTGTCCTCTTCCAGGAGACGGGTGGGGAAACTCTGCCTTGCAGGGCTAACTTCAGCCACATGACTCCCACAGAAGACAAACAGATGCCTGTGTATCTGAAGAAGTGTGCATGCACACGAAAGCTCATACCAAAGACAAACTTAGTTGGTCTCTAAGGTGCTGCTGCAAGGATTTTTTTTAATTTCGTGGGAAATCAGTAAGTAGGACCCGAGCACAGGAGCCTGCTCCCCTCCTGCAGTTCCCAGCAAGCGGCATTCAGAAGCATAGTTTTGCCTCTGACCACAGAGGCAAAGCATAGCCATGACGGCTAGTAGCTGTTGATAGCTTCACCCTCCATGAATTTGTCTAAAATTCCTTTAATGTCATACAAATTGGTGGCTATCACTGCCTCTTGTGGGAGCGAGTTTCCCAGTTTGACGCTTAAACCTTCCAACATTCAGTGTCATTGGATGAATGCGGGTTCTGGTGTTCTGAGAGAGGGAGAAAAACTTTCCTCTTTCCACTTTCTCCAGTGCCACACCTCACTTTTAAAACTTCTTGTGCCTCGCAATTCTGCTCTCTTTCAAATGATGCCCAGCATTCCGAGCTGCCGCAGAGAAAGACAGGTAACTCAATTCATGTGTGATGGCTGTCTCAAATTAAGAAGCTCAATTCCACATGATTCTTCCTCTACCGGGGGTGGGGGCGGGGGGCGGGGAGTGCGTGCGTGGAAGTGCTTTTAATATGATCATTCTTCCAAGGGACTATTTATGGAATGCATTTGCTATTTGAGAGTCCCTTGACTGACAGAGTACCAACCAGAGACTGACAAGGGAGGAAGGAATAAAAAGGAAGACAGGAGGAAATGTGCAGGAGCCACAGGAGCAGCTGAGATGTGTGGGCCCCACTTCCCCCAGCATATGACGAGGGGGGACGTGCATGCTGGAAGCAAGACAATGCAAATGTATGCAGATCTGCTCATTTGCATAAGACATTCCGGGCACCGCATTGTCATTTATTTGTTACATTTTTCTAGGGGCAACTTCCCAGACGGGTTCTGCAAATCGCTCATGGTGGGAGGCCGGTGTTTTCACACCTGAGGGCTATATCCAATGTTCTTTGTCTGCTCATGCAAGGACTGGACACATCTAGGGAATCATTGAAAATAAAACTGTCGATATTGTAATGCCATTATCGTACCCTCCAACATTCCTCCGATGAAAATACAGACATCCTATTCTATATCAGGAAGCTTCTCCCGTGTTTGGCCTCGCCACACACATAGACGTCATTTACACATCTACCTCTGTTACCCTGAGCCAATTACAACCTCTCTGCCGAGCCTACCTCGCAGGGCTGTTGTAAAGGAAAAAATGTGTGAGGAAAGGGATTGTGTACAAGACCTTCAGTGGAAAAATGGAAGCTAGTGATGGCCATGAATCCAGATGGCTTTAAAAGAGGATTGGGCAAATTAACGGAGAAGCAGGGACGTAGAAATGGAGGGGAGATGGGGGCGGTCCGCCCCAGGTTCCACTCTGGGGCACCCCCACCCCCGTGACTCCCAAGCCGAGCCTCCAGCCTCCTGGTAAAAAGTCCGCTGAGCAGGAGTCACGGGACTGGGGGCGCCAAGTGGCACATTCCCCCCCCCGCGCCGAGTGGGCTTTCTACCTGGAGCTGGAGGCGCACAGCTTTGGGGTCGCTGGGGGAGGCAATACCCCGCTACGTAACACGCATGCGTCGTTATGTAGCGACGCCGCACACACCCACCCACCGGGTGCACAGCAATTTGCCGCCCCGGGTGTCGGAATGGCTCGCTATGCCACTGCGGAGAAGAGGGCTACCCATGGTTACTAGCCATGATGGTTATGCTCTGTCTCTACAGCTGGAGGCAGTGATGCCTCTGAATACCAGCTTCTGCAAACCACAGGAGGAGAGAGTTGCAGGCTCATGCCCTGCTGGTGGGCTTCCCCATGGGGCATCTGGTTGGTCGAATGCCGGACTGGAAGGGCCATTGGCCTGATCCAGCAGGCCCTTCCTACGTTCTTATAGGGAAGCTTATTACTGTAGACCCTCCAAGGGTCCCTATTTTCCAGGGACAGTCATGGATTCACAGAAGCCATCCTGGTTCCTCAGCTGATTGCAGAATGTTCTGCTTTTCCTTAGGATGTCCCTGTTTTCACTAGAGAAACGTTGGAGGGTATGGAGTTATGCGACCCCTGAGCCAAGGAGATATGTAACTCTAGAACTTTTAGAAGACATCCCAAGGCAGCCCTGTATAGGGAATTTTTAAAAAATGTTTAATGTTTTATTATGTTTTGATATGTGTTGGAAGCCGCCCAGAGCAGCTGGGGCAACCCAGGCAGATGGGTGGGGTAGAAATAATAAAATGGTGATGGTGATTGTGGAATAAGACGTCCCTATTTCCATTGACGAAATGTTGGAGGGTATGTCACTGGTCAGGGGACTGGGCTGGGCTGTGCCAACAGCAGAAAATGATTTAGAATTTGTGCAAACAATTAAAAACAATGCCGGACTTATCCTCATTCCTGAAATAACCAAGGCCCATGTTAGGGGCCAGACACCTGGCATGAAAAGTGCTCCCTTGAAAATGCTGGGTGCTCAGAAGCAACGCCTGGAACAACGGTCAGGCTCCATGGCCTCAAAGCCCCTGCTGGCTTCAGGCAATGTGTGCCTCCTGTTTAGGCTTTCATAGCTGGCCTTGGCAAGCTGCGTTGGCAAGGAAAGCTCACAGCTGGTGACCAGCTTTATAGGGCCACTGCCCTAAAATGGGCAGTGTTGGTTTGGCCTCAAAATTAATAAAAGCTGCTTCTTGGAACCAGCAGCCACGAAACAGGCTCCCCCGGTATTTCCAGGCTGCAAGTGGAAAAGGGGGTCCTTAAAAGACCAGAGCTCTAGAATGCACCCAGAAGCATGCACCCACCAACTCTGCCTACAAAAAACAGAGTTGCACCATCTGCTCGAGGTCTGCTAGTAGCCATTGAGGCTGCACTGTTGAATATCAAAGCAGGAAGCCAATTAATGCAGAGCAATTCTTAATGGGATTAAAAATGAGACGTGCTGGTAACATTCATATTACAGCATGTCCCCGTCGCACAGAAAGCAGTAAAACAAAATATTATATCCCCATTGGAAACAACAAACTGCCCACATGCCCATTTTGGAGCAACCCGCTTCCCATAATAATCCATCCTGCAGCAGAAACAGAAAATGAAGTTGACAACATATTTAGCCCAAGAGAGAAACTGTCGGCAGTGGAAGCCACAGAAAATATTGCAGCTGAGCTGAGAAGTATTTCAAAAAGCCTGACATTAATTCTCTCTGTGAAAAAAAAAAACTCACCTCCCCCTGCCAAAAAAAGCCTTTGCCACATAAATTAGATTTGCAGATTGTTCTGATTTCAGTAACCCTATCATTTTTAGAGAGTGCACAATTGTTATTTCAAGAGACGAGAGATGGGGAGCGGGTTATTCCATTTGCATTTTGAATAGCAGCTCCCACCATAGCTGCCAAGTTATCCCTTTTTTAAAGGGATTTTCCCTTATGCTGAATAGGCTTCCTCGCGAGAAAAGGGAAAACTTGGCAGCTATGGCTCCCACTTCCCCAACCAATCCATGGCCAAAAACACAACATTCTTTTTTAAAAAAAACCACTTCTCTTGACTTTTGCAAGACAGTTTTCCAACCCAAAAATATGTGCATCAAAAAGCATGTACAATAGGGGAAAGGGTGCCCAAATTAAACTAGTAAAAAATATATTAATGAAAATAACACACAAGAATGCATTATAAGGAAATAACTTGTAAAGATGTGCCTATTAAGATGCATGCATACATAAACCAGTAGTGATGTATGGAAGTGAGAGCTGGACCATAAAGAAGGCTGATCAGGGGCGTAGCCAGGATCAAAACTAGGGGGGGGGGGCAAGCCATGGTCGTTCAGGGGCGGGGCCAAGGCACAGAAGGGGAGGGGCCACAAAGTGGGCGGGGCTAAAGGGCCAACGGGCCTGATGACATCGTGGCGGTGGCAGCAGCGGCCACCTTGTGCTTCTGGGGCTGGTAGCGTTGGCGGCTACCCTGCTTGGCTGGAGAGGACGGGAGGGTCGGGCAGGTGAGAGGGGGTGGCAGGGCTACCCTGCTTGGCTGGAGAGGACGGGAGGGTCGGGCAGGTGAGAGGGGGTGGCAGGGCGGGCGAGGGCGAGGCAAGACACGGCCGCAGCCACGACGGCTCCGAGGCGTTGCTGCATATCAGCATAATATTTCAACCATGGTTCAAGCCCCACCTTAGGAAAAAAATCCTGCATTGCAGCGGGTTGGACTAGATGACCCTTGTGGTCCCTTCCGACTACAATTCTATGATTCTATTGATATATTACCATAGCATATGCATCATTCTGCTTTCTTGAATTGTCCTACTCCTAGGCATAGCATCCAACTCCTAGAGGCCTAGGTGCCCCCCCCCCAATTACTGGTAAATACCGTATTTGAAAGAGTCATCCCCCCATGTTGATGGGCTTTCTATGTGGGGCTTATCTGCCCCCCCCGTATTTTATTAAGGATGGAAGAGGGAGGGAAGGAAGGAAGAAATAGAGAGATAACTCATATTTGTGGGTGTCTCTGGATGACGCTGTGATGCTGGAACTCTGCAGCAAGAGGACAGGAGGGTCGGGCAGGCGAGAGGGGGTGGAAGGGCGGGCGAGGGCGGGGCAAGGCATGGCCGCAGCTACGACAGCTCCGAGGCGTTGCTGCATATCAGCATAATATTTCAACCATGGTTCAAGCCCCACCTTAGGAAAAAAATCCTGCATTGCAGCGGGTTGGACTAGATGACCCTTGTGGTCCCTTCCGACTACAATTCTACGATTCTATTGATATATTACCATACCATATGCATCGTTCTGCTTTCTTGAATTGTCCTACTCCTAGGCATAGCAGCCAACTCCTAGAGGCCTAGGTGCCTCCCCCCCCCCAATTACTGGTAAATACCGTATTTGAAAGAGTCATTCCCCCATGTTGATGGGCTTTCTATGTGGGGCTTATCTGCCCCCCCCTATTTTATTAAGGATGGAAGAGGGAGGGAAGGAAGGAAGAAATAGAGAGAGGGATAACTCATATTTGTGGGTGCCTCTGGGTGACGCTGTGATGCTGGAACTCTGCATGTACAGGAGCCTTGTAAGCAGCTTTCTCTCTGCTTGATTTACAGCAGGCACGTCCAACAGGTACCGGTAGATTGTGATCTACCAGTAGATCACTGGATGTCTGTGGTAGATCACTGGTAGGTCACTGGCACCCCTAAAAAAAGCTCACCCAAAATTTTCCTCCTCCCTCAAAAAAATTGAACTATGACCTGAAGCCCTAAACAAAAATGGGCCTCCCTCCCTCCTAAAAGAAGCTCAACAAGTTTGACCTAAACCCCCCAAAACAGGGCTTCCCTTCCTTTAAAAAAAACTCAACAGCTTTGACCTGAACCCCCCAAAAGGGGGTAGATCACCCCAGTTTTAAACTCTGAGTAGATCAGAGTCTCTTGGGAGGTGGCCACCCCTGATTTGCAGTATACAGATGCAGGAGGAGGGGCAGACTGGAACACCAATGCTTTTTATAAACATCACTGTGTCTGTCAAAGCTACAGCCCCCCCCTTTCTTATTCACTTCCTTTTAGCCTTGCAGAGCCACCTTAGTCAAATTTAATCCTCTGAGTCTGCACCCTCATTAAATCGCCAATAGAACTCTTAATGCTCCTGAATGCTCATTAACAAGTCCCACTTAAGAACAATAGGGTGAAATGGTCAGCTATCAAATCTTGCCTGGGGATATATGCTCCATTGTCTTAACTGCTTAACTACTGGTAGCCACTTTGCTTTATTTATTTGATGTGTTTTTGTTACTGCTGTGTCCCCCCCCCCCAGCAAGCGGAGACTTAGCTGCTCTTGCTAAAGCAAAGCCTTTTCCACTTCAGTTTTTGGAGGGGAAAAGTGCTGGTTATGGTCTGTAAAATACATTAATTTTTTTGCTTCTAGGGGGGGGGCAGCTGCCCCCTCCTGCCCCCCCTGCCTACGCCCATGAGGCTGATCACCGAAGAATTGATGCTTTTGAATTATGGTGCTGGAGGAGACTCTTGAGAGTCCCATGGACTGCAAGAAGATCAAACCTATCCATTCTGAAGGAAATCAGCCCTGAGTGCTCACTGGAAGGACAGATCCTGAAGCTGAGGCTCCAATACTTTGGCCACCTCATGAGAAGAGAAGACTCCCTGGAAAAGACCCTGATGTTGGGAAAGATTGAGGGCACTAGGAGAAGGGGACGACAGAGGATGAGATGGTTGGACAGTGTTCCTGAAGCTATGAACATGAGTTTGACCAAACTGCGGGAGGCAGTGCAAGACAGGAGTGCCTGGCATGCTCTGGTCCATGGGGTCACGAAGAGTCGGACATGACTAAACGACTAAACAACAACATACATAAATACATTGACATTTTCATGCATTTCAGTTTTTTTTAAAGTTTGCAAACTGATGCAGAAATAATTGTGAATTGTGAACTGAAGATTGGAAAAATGAGAAAGTGAAGGCAGTCAAAATTGGCAGATTCATCCATTCTGTTTAGGCGGCTGCAATGCATCTGTCATGGGGCAGCCTCATGAAAATGACCCAGAAGCTTCCATTTGTCCAAAACAGGTGTGCAAAATGGCTAACTGGGAATGGCCATTTTGATCATGTCATTCCAGTACTTTTTCAGATGCACTTCCTGAGCCCAGCTCAGGGGCAGGCGACTAAGGAACCCGTAAAATCACCTTTCCCCAACCAAATCACTACAGACCTTGAGATCCTCTTCAAGAGGCCCTGCTCCAGTTGCCATCCTTTTTCATGGACAAAAAGGCTATGGATGGCTACTAGACATGACGGCTCAGCTCTGCCTCCATTGCTGGGGGCAGTGATGCTTGTGCTCGGGTCCTGCTTGCCAGTTTCCCTTTGGGGTATCTGGTTGGCCGCTGTGAGAACAGGATGCCAGAACTAGATGGGACATTGGCCTGTTCCAGCAGGCTCTTCTGATGTTCTCACACTGCAGTTCAAGTGCTGAACGTGCTTCGAAGCTCAGCCTCTGACGTTCATGTCTCACCCTCTGCCTAACGCAGGCTTCAGTGAATTAAAGCTTTTCCCAGAACAACGTCACAGCAACCATTGTACACACACACACACACACACACACACACACATTCAAAATTCGCCAGGCACATTTTGCACCTGGCTATTGGCCACTTGCAACCAAGTGAAGATGCCCAGGTCCTTACATCTCCACCATCTGGAGGTGCATGCCTGGGGATCCTTGGAACCTGACTGTTTTCACACACTAACCTGACTGTTTTCACACACTAGCAACACATCCTGTAGAATTCTATCCATTGCATTGCATTATATTTTTTAAAAAACATTTTTTCATTGGTTTTTAAACAAATACAATAACAACAATAACAATAACCATTAAACATCCAGCAGTACCGGTACATCTAATAGTGTTTGTTCTTTCCATTGACTTTAGACATAAGCTCACACATTCAGTGTGGGGGTTTTTTAAATATATATATATTGATTTTCCAATATCATTCTAATAACAGCCTCATTATAACAACACCAATTGTATCCAATTAATACAATTATTAAGGGACCCAGGTGGCGCTGTGGGTTAAACCACAGAGTCTAGGGCTTGCTGATCAGAAGGTCGGCAGTTCGAATCCCTGCAACGGGGTGAGCTCCCATTGCTCGGTCCCAGCTCCTGCCCACCTAGCAGTTCGAAAGCATGTCAAAGTGCAAGTAGATGAATAGGAACCGCTCCGGCGGGAAGGAAACGGCGTTTCCGTGTGCTGCTCTGGTTCGCCAGAAGCAGCTTTGTCATGCTGGCCACATGACCCGGAAGCTGTCTGCGGACAAACGCCGGCTCCCTCGGCCTATAGAGCGAGATGAGTGTCGCAACCCCAGAGCCGGACACAACTGGACCTGATGGTCAGGGGCACCTTTACCTTTTTAATACAATTATTAATGCCAATTATTCAAATCTAAAATTATACAATTTAACAAAACTGGCCCCCTCGCATGCTAGAGTTCATTCTCCTACATTTTTTCTGCATTCCGAAATGTTAATAATTTCCATTACATTCCATTCAGATATAATAATCCCTTATACAGTGGTACCTCTACTTACGAATAACTCTACTTACGAATGTTTCTACTTGCCAACGGAGCTCCGTCCGCCATCTTGGATGCGGTTTAGATAGGATTTTTTCTACTTACGAGTTTTTAGATAGGGTTGCTTCGACTTACGAATTTTTTCTCCCAATGCATTCCTATGGGATTCGGCTTACGAATTTTTTCGACTTACGAATGTGCGTTCGGAACGCATTAAATTCGTAAGTAGAGGTACCACTGTATAACAGCAACAATCTTGTGATTTCAATTCATGTTGGTATAATAGGAAATTTATAAAGTTTTCAGTGAGGAACTTTAGCTGTAATCCTTATTCTTTCCTGCCGTGTGACAATTTTCCCCATTATGTTTTCCCGTCCATATATAGTTTTGCATCCTTTATTCCTACAACCATAGATGGTTCCCATCATGTCTCAGGAGTTTCCCATCATGTTATCTCAGAGTTTCCAAAAGTCACTGCACCACTTTGTCCCGTGATTTGGCTTCTAGTAAACAAGTCATCTTCACCATTTTTCCAGCCTAGGAAGAACATTCTGAATCCAGACTGCAGATAGTTAATCCAAAAACTTCTATTCTCGTAGCTGGTAAATGTCTTCTCTCCCTGCCACTGACTTATGGGCATTTATCCTTATCTCAAACACATTCCTTTGTGAATAATGGAGGTCAGGAAGGATTTTGCTGTATATTTTCAAAGCATAGCATTTCTTACCCCTTTCCCTCTTAGTTTCTTCCTCTTATACATACAGTTCCAGTTTTGTTAAATTCCATATTATATTCCAATTTCCTCCATACTCACTTGTGCATATATTTTTTAAATAAAACTTGCATTCCTGGGTGGGTGGATTTGCCATATCATAAATGCAGAAAAAAATCTTAAGTAAGCAAACTGGGGGCTCCCCTCCCCCCTTCGTCTCTTCTACCGAATGAAATCCGCTCTCAATCCAAACCTTTCACATCCTTGTAGCTGGGTTGCTTTTGCAGTTTCTTTTGCAGATACTTTTGCAGTATCTCATCGTCTTTGGCACACACCTGTTGTTTACTCCAATTAAAGTCCAATTAACAGGATACCAGTAAGCTGTGCTTCCAGGAACACAGCAGTTGGAGTGCTCCATGCACCCAGTGCCTTTGCCTCCCCTCACATTCCGTGGGGAAGTGAGTGTCAGACCACCAGGCCAATTGTGCATGACAGCCTGGTTCCTCTTCCAACTGAAGAGGAATGCAGATAATGAAATTGCCCCATCATTATCTGAATATCTCTGTCTGTTTCTCTCTCCCGCAGTGTTGGTGGAGACTCCATTCCTGGCGTACCGGAAACAGGAAGCCCCTACATTCAGCCCCAATCTATTACTTAATGTAACCTCTCTACCGAGAAGACAGAATTTATTGTATTTTATCTGCACAATCAAAATGAATTTCAGGAACCAAAAAGCCGTATTGAAAAGTACAACTCTCTTTTTTATAATTTTTATAAAATTTCCTGTTTTACAATTTCAAAAACTCATTTTACATCCTTAAGATGTCTGCCCCAAAATGGCAACTAGGCATTCTGTTTTGGCGACTGTAACCTTAGTTTAAGGAGCCATTTGGCACCTAGCTTATATATCTGAGTTTCTAACACACACACACACACACACACACAGAGAGAGAGAGAGAGAGAGAGAGAGAGAATTTCCTGGTCAGGTTTCATGGCCACTAGTCTGACCTGTGGGGACCCCAGGGCTACTGAAATGTCACCTGGGTCGTCCCCCCCATCTGAAACCAACCTTTAGCTGCTGGGGAGGGCAGCCTCCAGGGCTGTTCTTTCCTTCTCTCTTCTCTCTCAAAAGGACGTTGATGGGGTGACTTTGATGTGCCGAATTAGGGAAAGCGTTTATCAAAAGGTCTGAGCCCTGCCAGGTGGCATAATGGAAGTGACAGCCTGTCTAAGCCACTAAGCTTCCAGAGAGCTACAGGCTTGCACAGCGTCCACAAGGCAACAGGTCCAGGTGAGGGATTTAGTAATTTAGCCTCAAGGTTTCTTCAAGAAGATAAAAACATGCCCCCAATATTGCACCACACATTTTCAACGTAAAACAATCTGCTGCCCTACGATGAGGGCTGTGCAGGTTAACTCTCTCCGCTGCTTTTCAAAAGGAGTTTGCCCGCTTGCCATTTCTTTCTGTGCATGTCAGTCTCCAGAGCTCTGGTTAGAATGAAGGATAAGTGACTCCATCGCCTTTGGTTTCTAGAATCATAGCACTGTATCGTTGGAAGGGACCAAAGGGTGACCTGGTCCAACCCCTTGCAATGTAGGAATCACAGCTAGTTTCTCATTTTTTCAAACTTCAATTCTCTATACTTCCATATCAGTTTGCGTGATATATATATACCTCACATTTGTGGATGCAACTTTACCTAATATACAGAGTTTTACAAATCTATTTCCTCTACTGCAGCAGTGATCTACCCATTGATTGACCAAAGTTTTTGAGCTTTTGGGGGGAGGATGTCCCAAAGTTTTTGTTGAGCTCTTTTTGTAGGGGGAGGATTGACCAGAGTTGTTCAGCTTTTGGGGAGGGGGGCGATCGGTCAGGATCACACAATCAACCCGTATTGACCAGGGAAAGCCCGCGATTGACCGGATCTACTGTAAGGCACTTTGCATGTTATTTTCACTAATACCAACACTATGAACACGTTACCCCCGTATGTGCAAACTTGTACACATTACTTGGCCTGAGAACTGCGTTGCAAAAATCAGAGAAGTGTGAATGTTGAAGGGTGGTTGCTCCAGTTCCAGTTTGCTTATCAATTCAGAAGGTGTGAATTAAGTAGGCTTAACCTTTACATGCAAAGTGAATAGGATTTCTCCCCCCTCCATGACTGGGATGATGTAATTTGAGACTGGCCAGAGCTGAGTCCGCTAGTCTGGGGGAGCTAAGAGCCTCTTTCAGGTACAGAAGAGAATGGAGGTGAGCAACATCGACCCATCTGTTTGGCAGAGGGCAAGAGCTCTGAACTGGCCACGTCCCCTCTACTGTCGGAGGCAGTTTCCTAATACCAGCTGCTTGAAATGAGAAGCTTCAATGGGGAATGCTGCACAGATTTGTTTTCCCGATCTGCCCATTGCTGGATTAAAACCAGGCCTCTTGCTCACCACAGCAGCTTACTATCCCCCCCCCCGGTAGGTTCTTGCTGTTCTAGCAAACCCAAGGCCAAAGCATCTTGAGGAGTAAGTAGCCGAGCAAACCAGATGTCAGAGGCTGCTTAAGGACATGGGGCATAAGCAGCAGCTTACGCTGCCCACAGTGCTAAGCATCTGCACTGCTCTTGTGCTTCAATGTGGTTTGTGTATTTATGACAAGCTCGTATTAACAACACCTTTTGTACCAAATGAATGGTGGATGACTTGGTGGCAAGTGGCTGAAAGTTCCCATAGCAGACTTCCAACAACTTTGTGCCCCCCCCCAGATGTTTTGGACCAGATATTTTGGGTGCTAGCTCCTAGGGCTCAAGCACTTTTGGCCCCTTCTGTTTGGTCCCAACCCACACAGCCATTTTGGACTACAACTCCCATCAGCCTCAGCCAGCATGAACATGGTTAGGACTACCACTCCCATTCATCCCAGGATGCATATGGCCATGTTGGCTGAGGGTAAGGTTGCCAGACTCAATAGAGGACAGGACTTCTGTGCCTTTAATGGCCCTGCTCTCTTTTGAGTCTGGAAACCTTAAAGAGAAACCAGCAGACCCTTTTGCTTGGAAATTAAACAAAGGGTCTGCTGGTTTCTCTTTAAGGTTTCCAGACTCAAAAGAGAGCAGGGCAATTAAAGGCACAGAAGTCCTGTCCTCTATTGAGTCTGAGGGGTGATGGGAGCTGCAGCCCAAAATATCTGTGGAGGACACCAGGTGGGGGAAAGCTGTCCTAGACCTACCCCCCCGGAACCGAAAGCAGGAACCGAAAGCAACGTCAGCCAGGAATCCTCTTTGTGCCTGTAGGGGCAATCCAGCAACACTTTCCGAGACAGCTGCATCCTCACCTCAACACAGATGCACAGATTTGGGCCTTGACTGTGCTCCCAGTTGGAAGCCACTCAGGTGCCTGACAGCAACCCCTCCTGGCTGCAGTGCATTGCTCAAGCCACACTTGAAAGGCTTTTTGCAGCCCCCCAAACTACCTCTGGCTCTCACGACTAAGCTGGGGTTGTGGGAAATTATTTATTTATATTTGTTTTTAGAAATTGGCATACCATAATGTCATTTTTTTGACCACATCCAGCTTACCATTATCCATGGTTCTTACATTCCAGGTTCCTATGCAATATTTTTCTTTACAGCATCGGACTTTCCTTTCGCTTCCAGGCATATCCGCAACTGAGCGACCTTTTGGCTTTGGCCCAGCCGCTTCATCAGCTCTGAATCTACTTGTACTTGTCCTCCGCTCTTCCTCAGTAGCATGTTGGACGCCTTCCGACCTGAGGGGCTCATCTTCCAGCGTCATAACTTTTATATGCCTGTTGTCTTTGTCCATGGAGTTTTCTTGGCAGGGATACTGGAGTGGCTTGCCAGTTCCTTCTCCAGGTGGATCACGTTTAGTCAAAACTCTCCACTATGACCTGTCCATCTTGGGTGGCCCTGCATGGCATAGCTCATAGCTTCTCTGAGTTATTCAAGCCCCTTCGCCACGACAAGGCATTGATCCATGAAGGGGCTTGAATACTTTGAATACTTTGGCCACCTCATGAGAAGAGAAGACTCCCTGGAAAAGACCCTGATGTTGGGAAAGATTGAGGGCACTAGGAGAAGGGGACGACAGAAGACGAGATGGTTGGACAGTGTTCTCGAAGCTACGAACATGAGTTTGACCAAACTGCGGGAGGCAGTGGAAGACAGGAGTGCCTGGCGTGCTATGGTCCATGGGGTCACGAAGAGTTGGACACGACTAAACGACTAAACAACAACAACAACAACAATGTCATTTTTTAAAATGGTAAAACACTGCTCAGGAAAAAAAAACACGCTGGCATGTCTAGAGTAAAACGTAAAGTATGAGACAAAGTATATAGATACGTAGAGAGTTGAATCAAAATGCAAATAGAATTGAAGAAATGGGATCCAGGTACGAAGCCAAGAGCTGCCAACACTGTTGAAGGCTGTAGACTTTTCTCTGCACTGTTAACAACAAACCCAGCAGGCAAAGCATCACTTGTCCCTTTCTTTGCATGCTTGCAAATGCTTTTGCTGCTTCAGGAAAGGAGAGCCAAACACTTTGGAATCCCCCTCTGGTTCACAACTCTAGGGGACCTGCGAGATCTTCTGCAAACATCACTGTGCCATGATGTGCCACACAAGCCCTGCACACGCCAGGCAAGGTGACCTGGCAACACCAGTTGTTCCTCAGCCAAAGGCAAGAGACTTTTTTGGATGACTTCCTTGAAGCTCTCAACTTCGCTCCCTGCCCTTTGATGCAACTAATTTTTATTTAAAGAGACATTGCCAAGTTGGCATAATTACGCTTTATCTGCTCGACAAAGGAGCCTTACGCTGAATAGACGTCGCACAGATAAGCGGGCCTATTTTCTCCAAGGGCGTTGACATGAAGTGGAGCAGACAGATCAAAAGAGAGCACAAGGCTGAGGAATGTGGGGCTTTATTTTTATTTTTTAGATAATTGGAAAAGGCTCCATTCTTTCCCTTTTTCCTCTTAATGCTCTTAGGAAAAAAAGGGAGCTTAATTTTCGGATTGATACCAGCTCTGAGAGCAAAGAAGGCACAAACTGAGATCTCTACCCTGCAAAAGGAAACCATCTATTGAGCAGCCCAAATACAGAAAGCTCCTCTTCTGGTCTCCAAAGACCCTCACTCCCCCCCCCCCCCAACACAAATGAAGAGAAAAAGGACCTGAGAGAGCTTTGAACACATCCAGAGCTGACCTCAACAACCTGGTGCCGGTCAGATGTTTTGGATGACGATAGAAATATGGAACTCTTAGAAGAGGAGATATAGGCTTTCAGTATTAATTTAGTTTTAAGTATGAAATTAATGTTTTTGTTTATGAAAGTATTGTGTAACGGTAAATGCTCTTTTTCCATAAATGTTGAAGGCAAAATGAGAAATCAAACTGCTAAAGATGATTCAAAGTGAAACTCAGAAGGAAGAGATCGAGGGAAGTCACTTGAACATTGTTAAAGAAAGTGAGAAGAGAAACAAGAATCTTTTTGTGTTTTTGTTTTTGTAGGCTGTATTTCTGTTTGTTTATATGTTTGTATTTTTGTTTTGTTTTTTGGAAAATTGAATAAAAATTTATTTTAAAAAAAGATGTTTTGGACAACAGCTCCCATCAGCCTGCAGGTAGAAGAGCTGTTGGGAGATGTAGTGTGAAAGATCAGGATGGTGCCATATCGGTGAAGGATGATTTAGATCAGAACTTCCTAAACATATATTAAAAGCAGAGACATTGGAGGTGTTGTCTTGCCTGAGGTTTCATTTACTGCAGTTCCAAATCAGCTAAGGCTGTCAAAGCAGCTTCAGGTTGTACGCAATGTGTTCTCATCAATTGCAGTCATGGCTCCCCCTGCCCCATCTGCCTCCCAAGACTGTGAAATGCTGTTCTCAACATTGCATTGGGACTATCCATGTTTCTCAGGACGGCAGGGTTTTCCATTGTAGTCACAAGTGGCCCACAGCGGTTTGACTTCACCCCTGGAGGCAAACTCCCTTGTCTCTTGAGACAGACAAATGCCAACAACAACTATGTGACTGCAGATTCTGAAATTTGGCTGAACCCCATTTTCTCTAGTCCTGAATCAAGCACATTCTACTCTGTGCTGGCAAAGAAACAACAGGAGTGTCAATGAAAGTCGGAGGTTTTAAAACAGAGGTTGAATGGCCATCTGTCAGAGATTATTTAGTTGTGATTCCATCCTTGCAAAGGGTTGGACTGGATGCCCCTTGGGGCCCCTTCATATCCTACAGTTCCATGATTTCTATGAAGAACCTTGGCTGAACTTTAGGTTTGAGGTCCTCATGATCCTGATTGTTGTAAATCCTGGTTGGAATGTGACACTTAGGCCTCATCCAGGCTTCCTTTTGTGCTGTGCTTTCCAGGCACAGTTTGTAGAGTCATGTCCAAGCTTCTTTCCCCCCCTGGGAAGGCTTGCTATTTATTGCTAAATTGGTACAAACGGCAATCAATGGGAAACCCGATTGCTGTTTGTTCTGATTCAGCAGTAAACAGCAGGTTTTCCTGGAGAAAGCGGAAGGAGAAAAACAAAACAAAAAACCATTGCTCAGACATGGATCTGGAAAGCTCAGACCTGTGCCTGGAATGCACGGTGCAAAAGGGAGTCTGGATGAGCCCTTAGTGTGGTTAAACAGCAACAACAATAAACAGACCTCTCTGCAACTCTTGATGCATTTAAAACCAGATTGCTGGTTTCACACAGGCAATGTTCACATGCTGGTTCAACAGCCTTCCACAACCTGTCGCAAGCCTCCAGAGGTTTTCAATTGCGGTAGAGCTGGGCTGCCTGGGGCTGCTGGGAGCTGCAGCCCAAAATATATTGAGGGCAGCAGGTTGGGAAAGGCTGGTCTAGACCATGGGTCTGCAAAACTTAAGGCTGAATGTTGGTGCCCCATTGACTCCCGCATAGGTAAGTGTGTTGAGTTTTTTTGCATGGCCAGTGTTCAGCTTTAACCAGGCCAACTGACCTTTATTTACTTGCAAACAAAGGAGCTGTAGTAGGTTTGGAAAGGCAGTCTAAACTGATGTCACCACCAACTCCTCCTCCTCCTGCTCTCAACTGGGGAACTCCCAACCCCAAAGGCAGCCTTCTGCAATGCTGGTTTGCTGTCATCCCATTGAGCACATTCCACTGGGAGCCCATCCAGGCTGAAGTGCTCCTACTACCCAGGCAAATGTGCTTCCCCAAGCCCCATCAAAATGGAAAGGAACCGCTTGAGAGCACTAACACAGCTAATGGAACTTCTTCCAGCAGATTAAGTGGTCTTATGAATTGTGGCATAAGGAGGAGATGTCTTCTTAAGCCTTCCAGCTGTTCACTCCTCGCAGAAGGCAAAGGCACTTTCGAGAGTGAGCTGGGGCAAAAAGCGACAGAGTCTTGCAGCACCTTAAAAAGTCTAACAAATGTACAGGTGAAGAGTTTGTAGACTGCTGACTGCCTCCTCGAAAGACAAAGCGCTTTGGCAAAGATGGAGCAAGCTTTTTTTCCTGATGCTCCAGAGGGAAGGACCCAAATCCATGGATTCAAATACAAGGAAGGAGATTCTGATTAAACATTAGGAAGAACTTTCTGGTGGTAAGAGCTGTTCAATGGTAGAGTGGACTACCTTCACTGAATGCTTTTTTTGTTGGGAGCCATCCAGTGTGCCTGGGGCAACCCAGTCAGATGCATATAACATCATCATGATAATTATACTTGATTAATTCCTAACTTAGCTGTTTTCAACCAAAGGTGGGGAAAATGCACTGTTATAAGCTGGAGGAGATTTAGTAAAGGGATCAGTGAAATCATGGGGCCTGACCCACCAAAATGTTCTTGTGCACATGCTACACTGGTATTTATTATTAAACTGGTATTGTTATTATTTTTAAAATTGCTGCACAAAAATTCGGCACAGCAATGCAGGCCAACAGGGTGCCCTCCAAATATTTTGGACTACCACTCCCATCAACCCCAGTGGCATACAGCTGTGCTGGTTGAGTCTGTTGAGAGTTGTAATCCAAAACATCTGGAGGATATAAGGTTACAGAAAGCTTCTCTAAAGTGAGAGATTTTTTGAAGTTTAAGAAAAAGGGGGGAGAGAGAAAGAAAGGAAGAAAGGAAGAAAGATCCTAAACCTGACAGAGAGGCCACAGACCAGAGGGTATATTTTGGTCTCCTCATCACAAAAAGGCTAATAATAGCTGGTGTAGGAGCAAGGAGGTTCAGTAGCATCTCAAAATCAATCACCCGGCAGTGCTAGAAATTAGCCTGTTTCCATGGTGAAAGCAAATTGCCAGACAGTCCCAAGGCAAATTGCCCAAAGTCGATGGGCAAGGAGGAGGCAGAACTGCAGATTGAGCCAAAGAAAAACAAGGTGGAACAGCCCAGCTCAAGCTCCCTGGACAGGCCAACGAAAGTGAGATTGAGCACAGAGAAAGAGCATTTCAAGGGTGTTGGTGAGGGGAGATCACAAGCTGTTCCTGTTCCTCCCTACTCCTCATTGCAAGAACATCTGCTTGGCATGCAGAAAGCCCCAGGTTCAATCCCCAATGCCATCTCCAGGCAAGGCTGTAACAGCAGGGCACAAATGAAGGAAGTACTGTAAGTACTTTTTTCCAGCTCCTCATTTAATCCCCACAACAGCCCTGTGAGGTAGGTTAGGCCTAGAGGCAGTGACTAGCCCAAGGTCACCCAGGGAGCTTCATGGCCAAGTGCTAACTCCCAGCTCCTAGTTGGACACGCTAACCATTATGCCACACTGGCTCTCAAAAGCAAAATAACAAAAACAAACAATGTCAGAAAAGCTGTAAAATGCAGCCCATCATAGATGATCTGCAGAATGAAAGAAAGGAGGCTCACAAGCTCCCGGCAGCCACCTCAGAAGTAAGGTAAGCAGAAGGAAAAAAACCCAAAACCTGGCGTGAGAATCCCGCCAACATGTTGTCTCTCCTTTCATCATTTTTGGATGCATTTTTCTCATTAACGGAGGGCAAAGGGTGCGGGACGCGGGGAGGAAATGCAAAAGGACAGTTTGCCAGGGCGCTCACTGTTTTTAAAAACATCGCACCTACCTCCCCCCGCAAAACGGAGGTTAGTTGAGGAGTTTACTTACATCTGAGGCGGGGCCCTTGTCTGCACCAGGGCAAGTGAAGGTAACAAATTCATGGCACCTCTTGTGGACGACGAAGCAGCAGACTGCAAAGAGAGAGCAAAGAAAGGAGAATTTAATGGAGAGCTACCGGTAGTAACTAAGTGGTGGTGGAGGGGTAAGATTTGAGGGACCCCTGTGTGGTCAGGTCTTGCAATCCCCCAGCAGGCCAGATATTTATTTTGCACTTAACATGGCTTTGCAAGGCATGACAGATTTGTTTCCTATTCTTCTTCAAGCAAGGAAATTAATTCTCAATTAAGGGTTGCTTAATGGGATTATTCATCTCTTGTTTTGCTTTCTGAGCGAGGCACTGAAAGGCTGGTCATTCACAAGCAAACTGCTGAAGATCATCAAGTGGAGACCAGAAATCTTTTATTGGTTTATGGCAACAAGGCCTGTGATGGGTAAGATCGTTAGGTGATTGAGCCCAAGACCAAAAAGCCATTTCCAGGTGTATCAGCCTGGAAAAAGGGTGGAAGAAGTATTGCATTTTGTCTGTCCTGGGTCATTTATTTATTTATTGCATATAAATCCCATCTTTCCTTCAAAGTGATGTGCATGGTTCTCCCTCCCTCATCATTTAATCCCCACAACAACCCTGTGAGGTAGGGTTAGGCGGAGAGACCATGACTGGCCCAAGATTGCCCAGTGAGCTTCATAGCTGAGTGGTGATTTGAACCCTGGTTTCCCAGATCCTAGTCTTATGCTCTAACCACTACACCACACTGGTTCTCTGTGGGAAGCTGAATCACCCAATATTTAGCTTCACTGGGTGACGCTGTTGGACCCTAGTGTATTATGGGAGAGGGAGAAAAAACATTTCTCTCCATTATCTCCATACCTTTATACCAGGTATAGGCAACCTTGGCTCTCCAGATGTTTTGGAACTACAACTCCCATGATTCCTAGCTAACAGGGCCAGTGGTCAGGGAACATGGGAGCTGTAGTTCCAAAACATCTGGAGAGCCAAGGTTGCCTATGCCTGCTTTATACACTTCTAGCCTGTTATTCGCCTTTTTTCTAAACTAAAAAGTTCCCAATACTGCAATCTTTCTTCACAGGAGAGTTGCTCCAACCGCGTGATCATTTTGGTTGCCCTTTCCCACATCTACGAGATGATTTTCGAGGTGAGGCAACCAGAACTGTACACAGTATTTCAAATGGCATTATGACGACTTTGGGAACTTTACTTTTGACTCCTTTCCTAATGCGGATTCGCCTTTTTCGAAACCATCTCAATCTGGGCAGCGGATTGCAGATGCAAAAGAGCCCAGCAGAGCTCCAGAGCTGCTTGCATTCATTTCAGCATGGCTTGCTGTGCAAGAGAACCGCTTGGCTGGATGGGGCCTCATTTGCATTCCTTGCCAGACACCAGAAGCCTTCCGAGACAGCCCAGAGCAGGCATAGGCAAACTTGGCCTCCAGATGTTTTGGGGCTACAACTCCCATCATCCCTGACTACTGGTCCTATTAGCTGAGGATGATGGGAGCTGTAGCCCCAAAACATCTGGAGGGCCAAGTTTGCCTATGCCTGGCCCAGAGTATCAAGTGCTGTGTAAGAACAGGACAGCCCAGTGTCTGGCTGCAGCTGGATCAGGTCAAAGGAGCCCATCGAGTCCAGCATCCTGTTCTCACAGTGGCCAACCACATGCCCCAAGGAGAATAAGCCAACAAGCAGGACATGGAGGGGGGGGCAACCACAACAGAAACATCTCTCCCCACTTGTGCTCAACAGCAATTGCAGTGGGGGGCAAAAGGCCACGAGAGGCAGAGGGCCCAACATTTCTGTCAGAGCCCATGTCAAGGACATAGCTGCCAAGTTCTCCCCTTTTTTAAGGGAAATTCCCTTATGCTGAATAGGCTTCTTCGCGATAAAAGGGAAAACTTGACAGCTATGGTCAAGGAGGGAAACAGAGGGCAATTCCTTCAGCCAGGTTCAGCCACTCCCAAACCAAGACGAGTTCTCTCTGCTGCCCCCCCCCCCCCATGGCACACTACATTTCCCTAGCAATGGGGTAGGCAGACTTCAAACATGTGCAATCATGGTTATCCTTTACTAGGATCATAGGAATCTGTCTTATCCAGATCATAAGTTCATCTAGCTCAATATTGTCTACACGGACTGGCAGCAGCTCTCCGGGGTGAAGGCATTAATCTTTTACCCCCATCAACTCTACCTGGAGATGCCATCGGGGATTGGACCTGGAACATTCTGCATGCAGAGAAGATGCCCAAGATCCACCAATCAGAGCCCAGTGCAATAGAGCAGCTTAGGGTGGGGCTGGAGACATCATTTAAGGACCAGAGTGCCTCTGAGCACATGCTCAGATTTGAGTTCACAGTCCAGTCACACACACAAAAACCCCGTTTCCTCTCCTCCCAAGTTTTCTTCATCTCAGCAGCCTAACTGAAAGGAGGAATATTTTTTGGGTTGCTACTGTTCTTAAACAATTGGAAGTCAGAAAGTCATGGTGATCACCCAGAGATCTATAAGTAGATCCCTCTTTGCCTTTTGCTAGGGATTATTTTCTGGCCTGTGTCAATTCCGGATGTATCTTTACATAAGTCAATATTTACGGTAAGTGAATACTGTAGCACAAGAAATACTGTATATTTAAATCTGCATTTCTTCTCAGTGTATGCATCTCCACATGGTTTTTGAGCCAGGAATTGTATCGCAAAGTTCGGAGCAGTACAAAATCCAAAGGACAATGACATTCTGATCTGTTTTAGTAGTTGGGGAGGTGCAAATTAGGTCGCTTCATTTTAAAATGCAGCGCAAATGTTAGTTCTTCTCTCTCTCTCTCCCTTCCACCCACCCTTGCCCCAGGGTGTCTTTAAATATTAAAGTCAAGGGTGGGGTACACAGGGATTCTAGAGGACACCTCCTTTTCCTGTTGACCAGAGAACGGGGATATGGGAAGGGAATGAGCCATTTTGCCCTTGGAGAGAGCCCTGTTGCTCAGACAGCAACGATGTGGCCAACGAGAATGTAGCAGGAGTCAAGGCTGTTGCCAGAATTCCACCCGGCCCTTCTCTGATATGACACCCTCTCTGATCCTTGCGCCTGAGGTTCTGTTTCAAAGTTTAATTATTAAGTAAGGCATGAAATAAATATCATGCACACACTTCACACCTTCCGGTAGCATCCTGGAGTCTGCAGCTCTCATTCACCAGGCAGCAAAATCATTAGGTGCCAAATGTTACACAGTGCAGAACCATATCAAAATAGATTGCAAAAAGGTGCAATTTAATAAATGGATTTTAAAATAAAATAAAATAAAGAAGTACATTCCAGTTATGGAGGACTGCAAACACATCGTGATCCCCCAATCCTGCCACCATCACCAGAGCAGGCTCAGCCACTCCCCGCCTTGGCCAGCCCTCCAGTCTAGCTGCCAGACCAAAATTGTTCTTCCTGTTTCTACCAATGAGCAGCAGAGCAACCATTGTGATGGCCACCTCATATTGACGGGGAGTGCTTGGCCTTTTCAGCGATCGATAGGAACACAGATCGTTCTATCCATAACATAGATTGCTGTGAAAGGAAGTTGTTTCATTTACAAATGAGATCCAATAGCAAAATGTGAGTTTTGGCCCATGGCCTGCCTCCAGGCTGGGAAAATCTATGCAGGTCATTTCGGTTGAGGCTGCAGGACCAGGCAATAGAAACTTTGGGGCAACTTACTTCCAAGGAGCTCACCCAGTGGCCACATGCACACACCACATTTGACACACTGTTGTACCACTTTCAGCAGTCATGGCTGCCCTCAAAGAATCCTGGGAACTGTAGCATGTTATGGGTGCTGAGAGCAGTTAGGAGACCCCTTTATTTCCATCACAGAGCTACAGTTCCCATAGTGGTTTATCAGCTGATCCCTCTACCCAGGTCAGGGGCAGAGGAAGGGCAGTCTGCCCCATGTGTCACCACTGAGGGGGCGGCACTCACCGTAGGGCCTGCAGCGCACCCAAATCATGTGTCTCTCCTGGGAGTGACGCAGTGGCTTGGGCGCCCACAGGCTCTGTGCTGCCCCAAATGGTCCACCTACTGCCTCCCCCTTAGCTGTAGAGTGGCTGAGTGGGAAGAGGCAGGCAGACTCCTTGGAGGCCCCGTGGAGCGTCCTGCCCCAGCTGGCCCCGCCCCGTGGGTGGCTGGCCCTGCCCCAGGGCGCAGGGCACACACGCCATCCCAGGCGCCCGATCGGCTTGCTCCGCTGCTGACCCAGGGAATTCTGGGGAAAGAATGGGGGCCTACTAACAAGTCTCAGCATCCTTAGCAAACTATACTTCCCAGAATTCTTTGGGGGGAAGCCTGTGAAAAATGGTATAACAGTGCTTTGAATACCTGATATGAATGTGGCCACTGCATAAATTATGGAATTTGATTTCAGAAGATGTAGTGATGGTCACCAATTTGATGGCTTTAAAAAAAGGAATAGACAAATTAATGGAGGAGAGGGCTGTTGAAGGCTACTAGCCATTATGGTGATGCTCTGCCTCCGCGGCTGGAAGCAGTAATGCTTCTGAATGCCAGTTGCTGGGAACCACAGGAGGGGTTTGGATCCTGCTTGTGGGTTTCCCATTGGGGCATCTGGTTGGCCACTTTGGGAACAGGATGCTGGACTAGATGGGCTATTGGCCTGCTCCAGGAGGGCTCTTATGTTCTTAAACTCATGGAGGAGAAGACTTTCTAAGGTTGCTCCTACTAGACCTGCTGGCTATGTTTTCATTCCACTGTTGGGGGCATTATGCCTCTGAGCACCAGTTCCTCGGGAGAGATGCTGTTGCATTCAAGTATTGCAGGGGCAACACCCTCACCCTCCCCCAGAACTAGAGTGCTACAACATTAATTTATCTTCAGAAAAGTCACCCCACAACCAGCCTACTTTCAGGAACCGGTTGTTTTTCTTAATTCGAGCATTGCACACCAACCCATAAAAACAAAATGTTCCAAGAAAGAATATGCGAAAGCAAGGAACATCTAACAAAAAGGAACTGCAAAATATACTGTAAATATGCTTAATTCCAGAGTGGAAATTTTAAAAAATAAACCTACCCCATTACAGCTTTTTGTCTTCGGACAATGTCAAGCTTCAAGAAAGATTTATATGCTGGAATTTCTCTGCAGCCCACAGTTAAGGGTCTTCATTCTTATTTTATTCTACTATTCATAGGGGTTCCCATGATGCATTTGGCCCTAGCTAGGAATTTGCCCCCAGTGTCCACACACACACACACACACACACACACACACACACACACACACACACACACCCCTTCTTGCATTGATGGTCTGAAAGCCAAATCCAAATGCATTCAGCGCTAAGGACACTTGAATCTCTCTTTGGACCTTCCTTCTCAATGTACAGAGGTCCGAAGTGGAGCCAGCATCTGTGTGGATGTTTGGGGGCAAAGCCACATGAGCATCCCAGGGACAATCGCCCACTTTTAGCCCACCTGTGTTCACTCCAGAAGGCCTGCAAGAGGGCAACTGGCTTTCTATTTCAGCCTTCCCCTGCTTAGGACTCAGCTAGACCAGTAAAGAAAAAGCGATTGATATGTCTTGTATGTGCAATATAACGTTGTGCAGCCAGATGGCGACGTGGAGTCTCGTTTTTTCTCTACCGGTTTTCCCTGTTTAAATTCACAATGCTTTGAAATGAAACGCTTCTTCAATGAGTCTAGATTCAGCCCTAGTGTCCCTCCAGAGACTGATGAAGTCATTGTGGGGCCTTTTCTGGCCTGAACAACATGAGATGCAGATGGACCTGAACTGGAACCCAACCATTCATAAATAAACCAGAAGAAAACAGAAGAAAAGAGCCCTGTTCGATCAGACCAGTAGACCATCAGATCCAGTGTCTGCTCTCACAGTGGCCAACCCAATGTCCCAATGGGCATCTCACCAGCAGAATTTGAATGCAAGAGCCCTTTCCCCAGCTGTGCTTTCCAGCAACTCATAGTCAGAAGCATTGCTGCCTCTGTCCCTGGAGACAGAGCATAGCCATCATGAGCAATAGCCATGGACAGCCCTCTCCTCCATGAATTTGTCCAATCCTCTTTTAAAGCCATCCAAGTTGGTGGCCAACACTGCCTCCTGTGGCAGTGAGTTCCATAGTTTAAATCTGCTCTGCGTGAAGAGGTCCTTCCTTTTCAGTCCTCAGCCTTCCAACATTCAGCTTCATTGGATGGCCATGCGTTCTAGTGTCATGAGGGGGTGGGGGGGAAGCTTTTCTCTATCCACCCATAATATTATACATTGCTATCACATTGCCTTCTTCTCTAAACTAGAAAGCCCCAAATCCTGATTAAACTCTGCTTTCCCCCCTTTTCCTTTAGTTTTTATAGTAACACTAACATACTCCCTGTTTTAAAAGAAAAACTGGTAGGATTACTGATTTTCTAGAATGTTAACATTTGCCCTTATTGGTTTTTCGAACCAACCGGATTAGACTCCAGGAAAGCAGGGGCCAAATCCTCACACAGCCATGAAACTCATTGGGTGATCTTGGACCAGTCACTCACTCTCAGCCTGACCTACAGTGGTGCCTCGCTTAACGAATGCCCTGCTCAACGAAATTTCCGCTTAACGAAAGGATTTTTCGAGCAGAGGTTGCCTCGCTAGACGAATGAAAATTCGTCTAGCGAATCGCGGTTTCCCATAGGAATGCATTGAAATTCAATTAATGCGTTCCTATGGGCAAAAAAAAATGCGAAAAAAATTCAATGCATTCCTATGGGACTCGCTAGACGAATTTTTTCGTTATAAGAAAAGACCCGTGGAACGAATTAAATTCGTCTAGCGAGGCACCACTGTATTTTGCAAGGTTGTAATGGGGGGGTCATAAAGGGGGAGAACTATGTAGGCCACCTCAAGCTCCTCGGAGGATAGGTAGAATATAAATGCAAATAAACAAGTAAATAATACTTGTCTGCTGTGGGTGGGTCATAAACCAGAGTAAAAAGTGGGTGGTGTCACCCCTTTCTTCCCCCCCTTTCATTCCTGTTCTCTCTGTGCCACTCAATTTGCCAGGGAGGGAGAGAATGTGCTTGCTAGGGGTCTCAGCTGTTTTGTCTCCCCACCTCCTTTTCCTATGCTTCAACCTGCTCTAAGCCCTTTGGCCCTTGACTGGGCCATTTTTGGTGCATCGGGTCTTCTACAGTATCACAAATCGTGGTCCTCACTCCATCACTCCCAGCTTCTCGAAAACAGTGTCATAAAACCCTGTCAGTGGGGACACGGCTGAGTTTGCACCCACCCACCCATGGCATCTGTTTATCTTTCATTCCACGGAGATCCCTGCAACTCTCTGCTTTCGATTCCCAGGAGGGGGCGGAGGGCGGCTGAGAATAGCTTTATCCATTCCAAGTCCTGAGCACAAGCTTGCTGGGTTCACACATGTCTGACTTCAACTGTACTTGATGTTCCCATTCTTCCAAGCATTGAAATGCAACTGCCGGTCACAGGCTCTGAGCACAAGAGCCCTGTCCCCTCCGGTGGTTTACAGCATTGCTGCCTCAAACTGGTGCCGGCATAGCATCGCCTTTCCTCTGGAGGTTCTCTAGCTGGCCCTTCGGCCTCCCCAAGGCCACTCCCCCCTTGCTTTGTACCCTGCTGAGTGTTTTTGGCTGTCTAGAGCAGGTATAGGCAACCTTGGCTCTCCAGATGTTTTGGAACTCCAACTCCCATGATCCCTAGCTAACAGGGCCAGTGGTCAGGGATCATGGGAGTTGTAGTTCCAAAACATCTGGAGAGCCAAGGTTGCCTATGCCTGGTCTAGAGCATGACTTTGAATTCAGATAATACTCCTTGATGGCTTGGATGGGAGCTAGAAAATTGGATGTGTGAGCAAATGAACATTCATTGCTCTGCTCAGGCTTGCTCTTGGCCCTGCCTACTTCTAGCACAGACACCCCCAAACTTCGGCCCTCCAGATGTTTTGGACTACAATTCCCACCATCCCTGACCACTGGTCCTGTTAGCTAGGGGTCATGGGAGTTGTAGGCCAAAACATCTGGAGGGCTGCAGTTTGGGGATGCCTGTTCTAGCATGAGGCCCCTGGAAGGTTGTGTAGAAAGGAAGGTGGCCCTCTCGGCAGAAAAATGCTCCCCCTCCCCTGCCATTCACGCTTTCTCTGTGGTTCCTGCATTCCAGGGGATGGACTAGATCAGTGTTTCTCAACCAGTGTGTGCCTGCAGATGTTTTGGGACTACAACTCCCATCATTCCTGACCACTGGTCTTGCTAGCTAGGGATGATGGGAGTTGTAGTCCCAAAACATCTGGAGGCACACTGGTTGAGAAACACTGGACTAGATGATCCTTTGCCCTCCCTCCCGGTGCCTCCATTTCCTCTGATTCAGCCCTTCTCGTGCCTCTATTTTTCCCAGCCCAGTTCTCCTTCACTACACCCCAGCTGAATTCCAGACAGCAGGCTTAGGCAAGGAGCCAAACCACTTTGGCATGTCTCCTAGACTCATCAAAACAACACATTTATTATTATTGGTTGTTGTTGTTTATTTACAAACATGAACACACACACACACATGTTGGCAGTGATTGCCCTGTGGCAATGCTGGTCTGACAAAAGCAAGAACAGTGCCTTAAGCAGAGCCTTCGGCAGCCAGCTTCAAAAACTCCACATTGTGGGCAAATTCAAAGTAGCCTGCATGGAGTGAGCTCTTCTCTGGGCTTGGATTTCTGTAGTTAGCATGATCAGAAATTGAGGTGAAGAGAGGTGCCAATAGGTGAGCCCTGAATTTGCACAGTTAATTGCCAGCTTAGAGTGGAGTCGTCTGAGATGCCTGACAGCCTCTAGTGATGAAATGAATTTTGACATGAGGGTATGAGAAGCAGGCTGGCCTTCCAACCGCCCTCGCTGAGACTCTGTCACAAACGTCTCTGAAGAAAGATCCCCATGGCAAGTGCTTCTAAGAACATGAGAAGAGCCTGCTGGATCAGGCCAATGGCCCATCTAGTTCACCATCCTGTTCTCACCGTGGCCAGTCGGATGTCATGGGGAAACATGCAAGCAGAACCTAGGTAAGAGAGCCATCCTGGCTAGTAGCCGTTGATTGTTTCTCCTCCATGAATTTATCTAATCTCTGCCTCCCGTGGGAGTGAGTTCCATAGTTTGGCTATATTCTGTGTGAAGAAGGACTTTCTTTTATGTGTGAGACCACACCTGGAATACTGTGTCCCTTTCTAGGCACCACAATTTAAAAAGGATGTTGACAAACTGGAACGTGTGAAGAGGAGGGCAACCAAGGTGATCAGAGGTCTGGAAACCAAGCCTTATGTGGAATGGTTGAAGGAGCTGGATGTGTTTAGCCTAGAAAAGGGGAGACTGAGAGGAGAGATGATAGTCATCTTCAAATAACTGAAGGCATGGAAGATGGAGCAAGCTTGTTTTCTCCTGCTCTTGAGGGTAGGACAACCAATGACTTCATGGTACAATAAAGATTACGACTAAACATCAGGGAGAACTTTCTGACAGTAAGAGCTGTTTGATATTGGAATGGCTTCCCTCGGGAGGTTGTGGACTCTCCTTCCTTGGAGGTTTTTAAGCAGAGGTTGGATGGCCATCTGTCATGGATGCTTTAGCAGAGATTCCTGCATTGCAGGGGGTTGAACTAGATGACCCTTGGATCCCTTCCACCTCTAAGATTTTAAGATTCTATCATTCTATCATTCTGTGTTCTGAATCTCCCAACATACAGTTTCATTGGACGTTCATGAGAAAAATTCTCTATCTACTTTCTCCATGCCATGCATGGTTTTTAAACTTGTATCATGTCCCCTCTTCCCTCTTCTCACAGTGGCCAACCAGATGCCCTGATGGGAAGCTCCCAAGCAGTACATGAATGCAACACAATGCTCCTTTATCCTCCATGGATTTCCATATCCCCTCCTCAAAGCCATCTGAGCTGGTGGCCATCATGAAATCCTGTGCAAGCAGATTCCATAGTTTAACAGTGTGCCGGGTGAGAAAGTCCTTATTCCCATCCATTCTGATTCTCGCACCCTCCAGGGACCTGGAGCTTTCCGAGAAAGCAAATAGCTTCCGACAAAGGCTGCTCAATGTCCGCCAGCACATGCAACATCCCAAAGGATCCCCGAGGAATCCGCTGGCAGTTACTCCCATTTGCAACGGATTGATTCGTGCTGGAAACAATTACATCTCCAGATAGCAGGTTTTTTCCCTCAAAGCTAGGAAGGGTGGTTTTTCTCACTGTCTGCAAATACTGTACCGGTTTAGAAGTTTCACTACTTCTCTGGGATAATACAAGAAGAGATGTGGAGCAGTATGTCACTTGCCTACTGATGACTCTTCAGCCCAAACATCTGGATGAACTCAGCCAGCTTTTTCACGTTGGTTGTTAAATAGCATGAAGGACATGGTGGAATCAGTGAAGGCTGTTCCATGAGGGCAAATGGGGCACTGCCCCATCAGTCTGGCCTCAGCCAGCCCCACCTGCCTACTTAAAGCCAGTTCAGGGAGCGGGGCCTGGCTATCAGCTTCCTCCTCCTCCTCCTCCTCTGTCTCAGGTGTTGCCCTTGTAGAACAGAGAGGAGAGAGGAGTCAAAATGAGAGGTATTTGGCTCTGCTTGTCATTGGCTCTGGCGCCACCTAATGTTGGTCTCCTTGCCTTCCACCCTGCCAGTCCCGGTCGGCACCAGCCACCATAGCGTGGAGCCCTGTGAAACCCCAGAAGTCAAAGGGGCAGAGCTGGAGTCTGGACATAGGTTATCCACTAGGGCACACAAGATTGTCTTCTCAAAGACCTGCAAGATCATCTTACCCCTTAAATGCTCACTCAACCACTTTGACCTGTGGAACTGGCATGGTTACAAGTGCCACATCATATTCATTCTGCATTTGTGTGTATATATATAAAAAGATCTTTTGGTGAGGCAGCGCCTACACTTTGGAACTCCCTGCCTATTGATATCAGGAAAGTGCCTTCACTGCCACCTTTCTGGTACCTGCTAGAAACACTTTCTTTTAGGCAAGTCTACCCTGACATGCGGGACGCAGGTGGCACTGTGGGTTAAACCACAGAGCCTAGGGCTTGCCGATCAGAAGGCTGGCGGTTCGAATCCCAGCGATGTTGTGAGCTCCCCTTACTCGGTCCCAGCTTCCTGCCAACTTAGCAGTTCAAAAGCACGTCAAAGTGCAAGTTGATAAATAGGTACCACTCCAAGCGGGAAGGTAAATGGCGTTTCCGTGCGCTGCTCCGGTTCGCCAGAAGCGGCTTTGTCATGCTGGCCACATGACCTGGAAGCTGTACGCCGGCTCCCTCAGCCAATAACACAAGATGAGCGCCGCAACCCTAGAGTCGGTCACAACTGGACCTAATGGTCAGGGGTCCATTTACCTTTTCCTTACCCTGACATGCAGAATGTTGATCAATGTTTTAATCTCTTTTTACTTTATTGCTGACTTATGTTGTAGCTGCCCAGAAACCTGTGGGTATAGGGCAGTATACAAATTTAATAAGAACACACATAAATAAATATTTGTTTTTTTTACTGATTTTGCTTTGTTCTCTTTGTGAACTGCGTTGAGGGCTGGTTCCCCCCTCCCCCCCCAAAAAAAAATCAACCTGTGGTTTCAATTTTATGAAATAAATAAAGGGGAAAAGTTGGCTCAATTGTTTATATGGGTTTCGTTGCTTTATTGTAAAACGTTTTGAGAGGTGGAGGGCTTACTTGGTCAGGAAGCAGCTTACCGATTTGAGGAGAAGAGACTGACAGGCTTCTAGTTTTCTCTGCTGCTTCCTGTCAACAGGTGCCACCTAAGGTTTGCCTCACAGAACAAATACCCAAGGGAGCAACAGGTGCTTCCTTCATATTCTCCTTTTGCTGTAGGGGCAAAGGGGTGTTCAAAGGACACTTCAACTGTTGACCCTGGAAGGGTTGTTTTTTTAAAAAAATAGTCCACTGTAGGATTCTTTTTTAAAAAAAATATTGAAGAAAAAGCATTTTTAAACAATACAAATTACCAATAACACAGCCAATTATAATTTCCCCCCTTTTCCCCCTCCCCTCCCTCCCTCTAAGGCAGGCATCCCCAAACTTCGGCCCTCCAGATGTTTTAGACTACAATTCCCATCATCCCTGACCACTGGTCCTGTTAGCTAGGGATCATGGGAGTTGTAGGCCAAAACATCTGGAGGGCCGCAGTTTGGGGATGCCTGCTCTAAAGACTTCCCTCAGCTCCCCTCTCTGGTTTATTTGTGCTCTAAATGCGTGTGCTCTAAATGCATGGCCAGAGAAAGAGAGAACTCGTAAGGCACTCACGGACAGTTTCAGTCACTGACCAATTAGCAAGAAAGCAACATTGTTCAGACTTGCAAATGCATGAACACCAATGCTATCCCCTTGGGGAAACTCCACCTGGGGGAAATGAGAACATGTTGACTGTGAAGACCCAAGAGCCGTCCTGTAATGTGCAAAAAAATAAAAACAGAAGCAGGCAAAGGTGCTGTGAATGAGTGTGAGCTAATGGGCAGAACACTGCAGTTTGGGAGACAGTCATTTAGAGTTTCTTTTTCTGCCCTCGATTTGATGTGGGGATATGGCCCACTAGCCTCTCCATCTCTGCACAGTGGGAAGATGAGCAATATCAGGACTTGTCAGAAGAGCAGCACACAAAGGCGGCTAGCTGCCCTGGAAATCCAAAGTGCAACAGTGCATAGCTAAGCTATGGAACTCACTGCCACAGGAGGCAGTGATGGCCCCCAACTTGGATAGCTTTAAAAGAGGACTGGAGGAGAGGGCTAGTTGCCATGAGGGCTATCCTCTGCCTCCATGGTCAGAGGCTGCAATGCTCCTGAATCTCAGTTTCTAGAAACCACCAGGAGGGGAGAGGGCTCTTGTGCTTGAATTTGCTTGCGGATCTCCCAGTGTTATCTAGTTGGCAATTATGAGAACAGGTTGCTGGACTAGATGGGCTTGCCGATCAGAAGGTGGCTTGCCGATCAGAAGGTGACGATTCGAATCTCTGTTAGGGGGTGAGTTCCCATTGCTCTTTCCCAGCTCCTGCCGACCTAGCAGTTCAAAAGCACACTAGTGCAAGTAGATAAATAGGTACTGCTGCGGCGGGAAGGTAAATGACATTTCTGTGCGCTCTGGTTTCCATCACAGTGTTCCGTTGCTCCAAAAGCAGTTTAGTCATGCCAACCACATGACCCGGAAAGCTGTCTGTGGACAAACCCCGGATCCCTCGGCCTGAAAGCGAGATGAGCGCCACAACCCCATAGTCTCCTTTGACTGAACTTAACCATCCAGGGGTCCTTTACCCAGGGACCTAGAGAGTTTCACAAGCATCCAAGAACTGAGTCTCTTTCCTTGCTATGACGCCTAAGATGCAGATCATGGTATCAGAGGACACATTGCCTAGTTTCCTCAAACTCAAGAGCCGCTAACCAGTTGCTTCATGCAAGCTTTTCTCTTCATCGACCCACGCAAGCAACATTTCCAGACCATTTCCCTTTTGCAAAAGATGCTGAGTAAAAAGTAAAAATATAGCAGTTTCTTCCCCCCCCCCAAAAAAATTAAAAGGACTGAACAGACTTCTGCTAATTTCAAAGTCATAGCCAGACGCCACCAGACTATCCAATGCTTGATACGGGGCTGGGGGAAGAGGTGCATATTTGCAGGGTATAAATTAACAGATTTGTACTGCCACAGACATCTCACTCCCAAAATGCTGAGGCTTTCAGAATTCAGCAGGCGCCAAAAAAGGTTATCAGCCCAAGTTGCCAAAGCAGATGGAAATGTAGCTCTGAAATATGAAGGGCCAGGGATCTGAAAGCAGGGACATAATTTTAGGTTTGAGACAAATCTCAAAGCAAGATTCATAGGTCTGCTCCTGGATATATGAGCACACACACACAATGTATTTTTTCAGAGCATTTCTTAAAGTTATCCATCCAAGTCCACAGCTGGATATTACATTGCAGAGGACCAGCTAAAACGTTCCCCCAAAGTGGCAAGTTTCCAACTTCTGCAGAACTCTCAATCAGGAGAGATTTTACAACACAGCAGAGTGTGGTGGCTGCTTAAAAGGCCAGGGTGATAATAAAAAAATTAGGTGGGGTGTTATTGTTGTGAGGTTTGCTTATAGACTGAGTTCCTGAATGGAGATTGCAGGCTGGACGAGTCCCTTCCAGGCACTGAGATATCAGGTTATACACCTGAGGTTCTGGGATGATGAGGCAACAGCTGCTGCCCGCCCACATTTCATTTCATTTTATAGAAAACCAAGGCTGGTTGTATCCTGTACACGCAGTCCTAAGCAGGCAGACAGCCTTGATCTTTATTCATCAGGAAGTATAACAGTCATAAGGTCTGAAGTGCCTCACCATACCTTAGCATGGCCATGAGCCTCCAGATTCAACATGGTAAGACAGTCTTTCCGACTCAGGTGTCTGCCAGATGTATTGTACTACAACTCCCATCAGCCCCAACCAGCCGTCCCAGCATCATACAGCCATGCTGACTGGGAGTAATGCAGGGAAGGGCCATAGCTCAGTGGGAGAGCATCTGCTTTGCATGCAGAAGGTCCCAGGTTCAATCCCCAATGGCATCTCCAGGTAGGGCTTGGAGAGAGATCTCTTCCTGAAACCCTGCAGAGCCAGTGTTTTGACTCGGTAGAAGGCAGCTTCCTGTGTGCTTATGTTAATGACTGTCGTAGTCCAAAAGATCTGGAAGGCAACAGGCTGGTCTGGGTGCTCAGTTCCTATGTAAGGGGCACGTTACAGGCTCTGGTGGAGATATGGTTTGATGGGTTTACGTATTGTTGATTGATGAACGGAAAAAGCAAAGGAGGGTTGCCATTTGCTGCTGCCCCAAGAGAAGGTTTTCAGGTTCTTCTTTCTTGTTTATCTCTGCTGCATCAGAGATGAAGCAACCGCACATGGACAGAAGAAAGTTGCTTGGTTGCCTCTAATAGTTATTTCATTTGTGAATGGCTTCCTATGAGGCACCCGGAAGTTATATGCTACATAATAAAAACAGTTGAATATACTTTCTGCTTGTACCAAGTATATTTATAGGCACAGGGCTGAGTGGTTTTTCATTTCTTTCACCACTTTCCCTGGGAAAACCCACTGTTTACCTCTGAATCAGAACAAATGGCAATCCACAGAAAAACCAATTGGCATTCGTTCTGATTCAGCAGTAACCAGTGAGTTATCCAAAGGGAAAGTGTTGGGATAAGTGGCAGTGTGGACGAAGTCTCAGTCCTTAAAGTGCCATAAGAGTCTTTGTTGCTTTTGCTGCAAGAAACTAGTTCAGCTGCAGCTCCTCTGGAAATCTTCATCGCCTGGCAACGAAACAAGTCTCTGTCTGTCCACATAATGAGCCCCTGAATTGGCATGGGGAGAAATTTGGTTCCATTCACAGTTTAATGGGAACTCATCTGATTGCAATTCCCCAAACAAAACAGAATGAAACACGGTGATTCTCCAAAATTTGCTCTGCAATGAGAATTTTTCAACGTGGTTCTCCAAACAAAACAGGCGTAAAAAAAAATGTACAAGTCAAAGGTGTACATTAAAAAGCATGCATGGGTGTAACCAGTTTACAAAAATGCATTATATATTGGAGAAAACTGCTTGCAAAAAATGTTTATTTCAGGAGACACACACACTAAAATGTTGACATGTCTCCGGGAGTACTTTTGACAAATGCTTGCAAACTGATTTGGAAATGTGGCAAACCGAGCTTAAGAAAAAATGGGAAACTGAAAGAAGCCCAATTCTCCCTCTATTGTCAGAAGCGGCATGCCTCTGAATACTAGTTGCTGCGAATCACAGGCAAACAGAGTGGTGCTGTTGTGCTTGGGTCAGCTGCTGGAAGATTCAGGCCAGATTAAAGAAAGTCCCTCTTCACACAGTGCATTGTTAATCTATGGAACTCACTCCCACAGGAAGGCAATGATGACCACAAACCTAGATCTCTTTACAAAGGGATTAAACAAATTCATGGAGGAGATGGCAATCCATGGCTACTAGCCGTGATGGCTATGCTCTGCTGCTACAAGTTGAAGGCAGCAATGCTTCTGAATACCAGGGGCTGGAAGCCACAGTTAAGATACTGAGCTCAGGCCCTCCAAGTGTCCAAGCTATCACGGTTTGTGTGTGGAGACCATTTAACCACGCCCAAGAAATAAATTCAGACAAGACTCAAATTTAAGGTTTGGTTTTGGGCAGAATTTAGGCCATAACTTTATTGATTACAGTCAAACGAGTGGTTGCATAGGCTCTGGTTTGACTAGCTCCCTGCACCCTTGCAGGCAGCACTGACCCTGGGCACCAACCATAGGTCAGCCTCGGGTGAACACCTGAGACAGTGGCAAGATCAGCCAATCAGCCAAGTGGGGAAAATTCCTGCTGTGCCCCTGTCCCAACGGCAGGCGACACACGACGGCACAGCAAGGTCAAGCGCAAGCCCTAAATATAGAGAGAGGTAGGCGGGTGTTCCGATGCACAGAGCCCAAAAGAGGAAGCTCAGAGACATGTGCATTGGCTTAAATAGGGGTCCCTCGATCGCCTTGACTGACGTCCCTCTGCCCCAATTGCACTCAGGATCGAGGGACCACCAAGAGGGTGTTGTGGCTATCCAAACATACCACCCAGAACACTGGGTCTGGTTGCCAGGTCACACCGCAACATGTGCCTTCTTGTTAGGGAGGACCCGATTTCTAATTTGATCCCAGAATGTCCCGCTTTTCCTTAGGATGTCCCTATTTTCACTGCAGAAATGTTGGAGGGTACAGTTATGTGATTCCCCAAGCCAAGGAGATAAGTGACCACACAACCTTTAGAAGATATCTGAAGGCAGCCCCTGTGTAGGGAAGTTCTGATGTTTTACTATGTTTTTACAGATGTTGGAAGCCACCCAGAATTAAAGGGGGGGTCCTCTGGAGCTGCTTTTCCTCAAAGAGCCGCCTGCTCTGCGCTTCCAACATGCTGCCCTTGGTGGCTGAGGCTGCTCATCCTTCAGGGCAAATGTTTCTGCTACCACACTCCCCAAAGAGGGGAGAGAGAAAGCAGCCATGCAAGCCAAGCACACAGCAGCCGCCTGCTCAGAGCCAGAAACAGGAGCGGAGGTGAAGCTCTGCTTGCGAGGCACCCAAGGACAGCTGCCAAGCAGGCAGTCGTGCCGACTTCGGAAGCTGAAGCCTCCTGCCCTTTGCAGAACTTGAGAGCGCCGCGTCTCCCGGGAAACAAGATGCCTCTCTGAGATGAGAACTTCCTCAGTCATATCATGTTCCTGTAAGGGAACCATCTTGCAGACACACACTTCAGATCTCGTGTCATGGTGAATCCACCTTAGCTGGGAACAGGAAAAATCATGAAATTCCAGTCTGGCGAGATGCTGCAGGCCAGGGTGTTCTTAAACTTGGGTGCTGCTGCTGCAGGTCCTTTGTAATTCTGAGACAACCTCCCCCCCCTCCTTACTTGAGCAACCGGAAGAACATCAGAAGGGGCTGCTGGGTCAGGGCAGGTGCTCATCTAGCCCTGAATCCTGCTTTCACAGTGGCCACCCAAATGCCTGTTGGAAGCTGGCAAGCAAGACCCTCTCCTCTCCTGTGTTTTCCAGCAACATGCATTCCGAAGCATTGCTGTCTGTCATTGAGGCGGCAAAGCACAACCATCAGGGCTAGTAGCCATGAAAAGTGGGAGGGAAGCTGCCTTATACCAAGTCAGATTATTGGGTCCACCTAGCTCTGATGTGATTTGATTCAATATTTGCAATCCACTTTTCCAGAAACAAACGTTGAGCTCAAAGTGGCTCACATTAATCACAATAGCATTAAAAAAAACCCACAAATGTTGCAATCATTATAATATCAAACACAATAGCTTAGGAATCAAGCAAACAACAGCAACAAATTCAACAAAACAATTAATACAATTCAATAAAGTCTGCACTGTCCACACTGACTGGCAGCAACTCTTCAGGGGCTAATCCACACTTACCTTTGCTCCTCATTTCTAGGCACAGATCTGTGCTTTCCAGGTCCATGTCTGACAACTTTTTTTCTTTTCTTTTTTGCCCTGGTGCTTTCCTTGCAAAAAATCCATTCTTTGCTGTTGAATAAGAGCAAATTGCTGCCAACCTAGCAGTTCGAAAGCACGTCAAAATGCAAGTAGATAAATAGGAACCGCTACAGCGGGAAGGTAAACGGCGTTTCCATGTGCTGCTCTGGTTCTCCAGAAGCAGCTTTGTCATGCTGGCCACATGACCTGGAAGCTATACGCCGGCTCCCTCGGCCAATAATGCGAGATGAGCGCGCAACCCCAGAGTCGGTCACGACTGGACCTAATGGTCAGGGGTCCCTTTACCTTTACCTTTAAGAGCAAATTGCAATCTGCAGAAAACCCAAATTGTCATTTGCTCCAATTCAACAATAAAGAGTGGGCTTTCCTGGGGAAAGCTTGGGGGGGATTTGGACATGGACAGAAAGCACAGGGCAAAAGATAAGTGTGGATGAGCCCCATGTGCCAAACTGGAAATACTGAAGTTTTTTTTAATGATATATTGAGGGGTGGATGATTCTGGGGCAGGGGGGGGGGTATCACAGAAACCTTTTGGCATCATATCAGGGGACCTGCAGGAGTGGTCCATAAAAGTACTTTTAAAAATGATGGTGATGGTGATTAAAAAATGGGAGCAGTCAGGAATTTCAAAAACATTTTTTTTAAAAAAAACCCTTAAAGTTGAGGGTTGGGGGGGGGGAGAGAGAAAAACTTCATAGCTTCAAAGCAGGGGACCCATAGGAACAGTCAAAACTTGTATTAAAATGTGATTATTTTAAATTACAATGATGGGAGTCCACTAAACCCCCTTGGTGGATATAGGCAGCCTGTAGCCTACGAGTTAACCGGAGCACTCAGGGATTCTTCATATGTGATTCCTGCATTGCAGGGACCAATTCTCTGATCCTAGATCCTAGATGTGGGAGATGAAGCAGCGTCTAGAGAACCTGGTGATCCCTCCATATGCCTTGGATTACAGCTCCCCTCAACACCAGCCAATGTAACTCAGCTCCCATCTGCCTCGACCTGCTGCAGCCCAAAACATATGGAGGGCTGAGAACATGGCCAATTCAAGCTCAGTGATTTTCTGAGGACTCCTGGAAAGGATGGAGCCGATTTCAGAGCTGCAGTGGAGAATATGTGGGAACGAAACCCAAGGCTGTATTTACTGCATGCATATGAATTTGCCAGGCATGAAAAAGAGCAGGAGGCTGTGAATTATTTACACCTGTCACAGCTAATTAAGACTTATGGGGGGGGGGGGGAAATAACACCATTGTGGTATACGCTGCGCAACAGATGGATCTCCACACAGTCCTTTGGGTGGAAGCTGGTACTGTACGTGTGTGGAAAGGGGTGTTCTCTACTCAGCAACACTGTCTCCAGTCACCCTCTCCCCTCCCCAAGGAAGACATCTGGGATGCCTCCTGGCAGTACAGTGAGCACAGCTACGTGATGGGAAGCGGAAGGAGGAGCAGGAGACAGGCACAGAGGTGAAGCCAAGAGGGACACATCTTTGGTTGGGCTCATGTGCTGCTCACAGGAGACACTGGGCAAGGGGAAGTGGTATGACTTGCTCATCCAGGGCCAGGGAAAGAGAAGGACAAAGTCAGATGCCCAGATAGCTTGAACGTAGGAACATAAGAGCATAAAAAGAGTCTTCTGGATCAGGCCAAGGGCCCATCTAGTCCAGCAATACCAGAGTTGGTACATAGACATTTATCTGTAAGCCACCTTGAGTCGTGTCAAGGGTTAGGGTTGGACAACAACAACAACAACAACAACAACAACAACAACAACAACAACTAGTAGCCATCAATAGCCTTGAATTTTTCTCATTCTCTTTGAGAGCCATCCAAGTTGGAGCCCATCACTGCCTCCACTGGGAGCCAATTCCATAGTCTCCCTTTCCCTCCTGTGGTTTCCAGTGACTGGTATTCAGAAGCATTGCTGCCTATGACTATGGATACAAAGCATCATCACTGTGGCTAGTAGCCATTGATAGCCTCCTCCTCCTCCTCCTCCATGAACTTGTCCAATCCTCTTTTAAAGCCATCCAGGTTGGAGGCCATCACTGCCTCCTGCATGTCAAGGAGGGCTTTATTTTCTCTGTCCTGAATCTCCCAACATCCAGCCTCATTGGGCGGGTTCTAGAATCACGGGCAGGAGAAGAGAACATCTCTCCATCCATTTCTCTACACCCTACATGATTTTGTAGACTCTGCAATCATGTCCCCCTTCCTCAGATCCCCTCCGAACTATAAAAAGCCCCACATATCGCAAACTTTCCTCATAGGGGACCTGCTCCAACCTTCGATTATTTTGGTCGAACTCTGTAGCTCCTTGGAGCAAGAATGACATGTTCTGAGCAGCAGAACCACACACTCAATAAAAAGAGACCCTTCCACTAATCTACTCCGAAGTACGGTATGTCCCACCGAGTTCAATGGAGTCACACAGGAAAAGCTTCTGCCTCCTCCACTTCTGTGTTTCAGGCTGCTGTGAATGGAGAACAGCAGGACCCACAAGGAAAGTTGCCAAAGGCAGCTAATGGGATTTAGCATTTTCCTCGACAAATACGCAGGCACAGCAATTTATTTTCTGCCACATAATTGTTTTTAAGTGCTTTCCGTAAAAAGCACTTACAGGTGCAAAAGCAGCACCTAAATGCCCCAATAAATCAAATATCCAAAATCTCAGAGCGTCAACCAAATCCTTGATTTCAAAATGCCAGGGTCAAGGAAGCACACACACACACACACACACACACACACACACACACACACACGGCCTGCAGGGAGGTAGTGGAGGCCAGGATCTGGTCTACTGGCCAGATTTAGGACTCATCCAAACACTACCATTTGTCCAGTGATTTCTCCCAGATTTGTCCCGTGACTTCTAGACATGGATCTAAGATGTTTTATTTTTGTCCCACCACTTTCCCTGGGGAAACCTGCTGTTTGCTGCTGAATGGAACGAATCTGATTGAGATTCGTTCTGATTCAACAGTAGAAAGTGCAACTAGAAATCGCAGAGCAAACCAAACTGTGGAGGAGCCCTCAGTTCCTCACCCCTGACCTTGCAAACCAAACTTTTGGAAAGCTTGCCTAAATCTTCACATAGGTAGTTTGGGGGGGGGGGGTTCCGTGGAAGGGTTTCGTCTGGAAGAAGCTGTGGCAAAGTGGGGGTCAGAGGGAGGGAGGGAGGGAGGAAGCAGGGTGGTGGGAGATCAAATGACACAGTGGGAGGAGAAGGAACCTCAGATCAAACATCTCTAGATCAGATCCTTTCTGCTAAGGGAGGAAATAAACCAGCCTGGAGAATGTCTTATGCCCACGTCTTCTGGTTCTACAACGATACCATTCTCATTCTCTCTCTCTCTCTCTCCCCCTCTCTCCCTCTCTCCCTCTCTCCATTTCTCTTTCTCTCTGTCTCTTGGAAGGGGGCCAGGCTCTGAAGAATGGAAGAGATTGATTTACATGCCACTCTGCAAAGATAATTTTGGGCTGGTTTTCCAGATCTAGGAATGTTTTAGCATGTGCCACTGTCCTAATGAAACTCCTTTCCTCGCAGCATGGACATAGATGCCCCCCCCCAATCAAGCAAATCAATAAAAGTACTTAAATAACTGAGTTTCTGGTCCCCCAATATGAAGTCTGCTCCTCCTAACCTACATCCTGGCTACACCCATGCCTCTCAGTGAAAGGCTCCACTTGTCTCTCACACCAGCTAAAAGGCCAAATAAGAACAGGATAATGTTCTCGTGTTCTCGTGTTCTCTCTCTCTCTCTCTCTCTCTCTCTCTCTCTCTCTCTCACACACACACACACACACACACACACACACACACAAAGATCTTAAAGGTTATTGGCTGTAAGGGCTTAGCTTTAACGTGTTCCAGAATTCCCCATTTCTCTTGGGAGATGTCAAAGGTTCCAAGCTGGCAGGCACTTTGCAAGCCCCAAGGATCAGTTGAGCATTAACGGGGCCTGCAAACCTCGTTTATTAGGTTAGCTTTGGGCAGGTGGGTGTGGTGAAAGTGCCCCCTAATGAGATCCAGGGGCAGAGGGAGACAGTCGCTTTACCCACTGTAAGCAGGCAGTCTAAGGAAGGACTATAATCCTCAATGGAAGAGGTGCAGCTTAGTGGTAGAGCACCTGCTTTGCATACAGAATGCCCCAGGTTCAATCTCCAGATAGGGCTAGGAGAGGCTCCCTGCCTGTATTGAGAGCCAGTGCTGCCAGTCAATGTAGGCAATACTAAGCTACGTAAATAGACCAAGTGTCTGACTCCATTTAAGGCAGCTTCCTATGTCTAACTTAAAGGAAGGAGCACAGCTCAGGGGTAGAGGGCCTGCTTTGTGTACAGAAGGTCCCAGGTTCAATCCCCACTGGCAGGCACTCCCCACTGGGAGGCCTGGCAATGTCCCAGTCTGAAATCCTGGAGAGCTGCTGCCAGTCAGTGTAGACAGCACTGGACTAGATGGACAGTTGGTACGACTCTGTATAAGGCAGCATCCCATGTTCTCCTCAGCCTACGTTTTGCTTAATCAGCTTTTTTTGCTGGTTGAAGCTGTGACAGCCCTGGCAGAGAGAAAGTCTGGAATAGTTCTTATTAGCAGCCATTATATATCAAGTCTAATAAAATTGCCTCACCCATTTGGTGGTGGGAGAGAGAGAAGCATTTCCCCATCAGCCCTTGCAAACACTCCTTAACATCAGCCTCCCTGAAGCATAAACAGCCATTTCCCAGCAGGATTCTTATGCAAAAGAAGAAAGAGGGGAGGAGGAGGGGGGAAGCCAATAAGGACCCCCACCCCACCCCGCCTGTTCACCTACCAATAAGCTCCTCTAAGCTGCGCTGAGACTGTGCAAGCCAGAGAGAGAAGTTACAGGCTCTGGGGGTGGGTGGGTGGGGGGTGTTCACAAAAAGTGACAGCTTTATCTAGCAGCCCCTGATACACCATGGCAGAATGAGGAACATTTCTGAGCTTGGGAGCACCTGGAAATGAAGCCATCAAACCGAAATAGCTCAGGAGTCTACAATACAAAAGACTTAAGTGCCGAAAGATCAGTGTGATTGTTTTGAAGGGGGATCTATTATTTCATAGAATCATAGAATTGCAGAGGTGGAAGGCACCCCCAAGGGTCATCTAGTCCAACCCCGGCATTGCAGGAATCACACGGCCAAAGAATCCCTGGCAGATGGCCATCCAACCTCCGCTTTAAAACCTGCAAGGAAGGTGTGTCCGCCCACCTCCCGAGGGAGTCCGTTCCACTGTCGGACAGCTCTAACTGCCAGAAAGTTCTTCCTGGTGTTTAGTCATCATTCCAAAGGAACAGAATTAAATATGAAAGCAGATTTCAAAAGCAATAATGAAATCTCTAAAGCAAATTTAAGAACAGATGTGTGCCTGGACAGAGCTGTCAGAACAGGGAAGGGGGGAGAGTTCTCGAGGAGGAGAGGGCTATTGATGGTCACGATGGCTCTGCCTCCACAGCTGGAGGCAGCAATGCTTCTGAATGCCAGTTGCTGGAAACCACAGGACAGGAAGGCAACTCTTGCGCTTGGGTCCTGCTTCTGGGTTTCCCATAGGGGCATCTGGTTGGCCGCTGTGAGGAGAGGATGCTGGACTAGTTAGGCCATTGGCCTGATCCAGGAGACTGTTCTTAGGTTCAACCTCCCCGCTTCCACCCCATGATTCGCTTTAAATTGTGCACATGAACCCCGAGAGATAACTTGACAGGAAACTGACAGGGCCTGCATTTTAACACATGGCTTAAGGCACTGTGTTGTTTATTTTGCCCCTAAGAAACTAATGAGTGCCCTGGAACTGGACTACATGGGTCGTCTTTGGGTCTGATCCAGCAGCCAGGTGCTTCTGCTGCCAGCGTGGTGTAGCGGTTAAGAGCAGTGGACTCGTAATCTGGTGAACCGGGTTTGATTCCCCGCTCCTCCACATGCAGCTGCTGGGTGACCTTGGGCTAGTCACACTTCTCTGAAGTCTCTCAGCCTCACTCACCTCACAGAGTGTTTGCTGTGGGGGAGGAAGGGAAAGGAGATTGTTAGCCGCTTTGAGACTCCTTAGGGTGGTGATAAAGCGGGATATCAAATCCTCCTCCTCCTCCTCCTCCTCCTCCTCACAACTCAATCCTCTGGTTTACTCAGGGGCGTAGCCAGGATCAAAACTAGGGGGGGCAAGCCATGGTCGTTCAGGGGCGGGGCCAAGGCACGGGAGGGGAGGGACCACAAAGTGGGAATGTGGGCGGGGCTACAGGGCCAGTGGGCCCAATGACATTGTGGCGGCGGCGGCGGCAGCGGCCACCTTGTGCTTCTGGGGCTGGCAGCGTTGGCAGCTACCCTGCTTGGCTGGAGAGGATGGGAGGGTCGGGCAGGCGAGAGGGGGTGGCAGCGCGGGCGAGGGCGAGGCAAGGCATGGCCGCAGCCATGACGGCTCCAAGGCGTTGCTGCATATCAGCATAATATTTCAACCATGTCGTGGGTTCAAGCCCCACCTTAGGAAAAATTCCTGCATTGCAGGGGGTTGGACTAGATGACCATTGTGGTCCCTTCCGACTACAATTCTATGATTCTATTGATATATTACCATAGCATATGCATCATTCTGCTTTCTTGAATTGTCCTACTCCTAGGCATAGCAGCCAACTCCTAGAGGCCTAGGTGCCTCTCCCCTCCCCCCCCAATTACTGGTAAATACCGTATTTGAAAGAGTCACCCCCCCATGTTGATGGGCTTTCTATGTGGGGCTTATCTGCCCCCCCCGTATTTTATTAAGGATGGAAGAGGGAGGGAAGGAAGGAAGAAATAGAGAGAGGGATAACTCATATTTACGGGTGTCTCTGGGTGACGCTGTGATGCTGGAACTCTGCAGCAAGAGGACAGGAGGGTCGGGCAGGCGAGAGAGGGTGGCAGGGCGGGCGAGGGCGAGGCAAGGCATGGCCGCAGTCACGACAGCTCCAAGGCATTGCTGCATATCAGCATAATATTTCAACCATGTCTTGGGTTCAAGCCCCACCTTAGGAAAAAATTCCTGAATTGCAGGGGGTTGGACTAGATGACCCTTGTGGTCCCTTCCGACTACAATTCTATGATTCTATTGATATATTACCATAGCATATGCATCATTCTGCTTTCTTGAATTGTCCTACTCCTAGGCATAGCAGCCAACTCCTAGAGGCCTAGGTGCCTCTCCCCTCCCCCCCCCAATTACTGGTAAATACCGTATTTGAAAGAGTCACCCCCCCATGTTGATGGGCTTTCTATGTGGGGCTTATCTGCCCCCCCCAGTATTTTATTAAGGATGGAAGAGGGAGGGAAGGAAGGAAGAAATAGAGAGAGGGATAACTCATATTTTTGGGTGCCTCTGGGTGACGCTGTGATGCTGGAACTCTGCAGCAAGAGGAGTCTTGTAAGCAGCTTTCTCTCTGCTTGATTTACAGCAGGCACGTCCAACAGGTAGATTGTGATATACCAGTAGATCACTGGATGTCTGTGGTAGATCACTGGTAGGTCACTGGCACCCCTAATAAAAGCTCACCCAAAATTTTCCTCCTCCCTAAAAAAAGTTGAACTATGACCTGAAGCCCTAAACAAAAATGGGCCTCCCTCTCTCCTAAAGGAAGCTCAACAAGTTTGACCTAAACCCCAAAAACCAGGGCTTCCCTTCGTTAAAAAAACTCAACAGCTTTGACCTGAACCCCCCAAAAGGGGGTAGATCACTCCCAGTTTTTAACTCTGTGAGTAGATCAGAGTCTCTTGGGAGGTGGCCACCTGATTTACAGTATACAGATGCAGGAGGAGGGGCAGGCTGGAACACCTGTGCTTTTTATAAACATCACTGTGTCTGTCAAAGCTACAGCCCCCCCTTTCTTATTCACTTCCTTTTAGCCTTGCAGAGCCACCTTAGTCAAATTGAATCCTCTGCACCCTCATTAAATCATCAATAGAACTCTTAATGTGATTCCTGAATGCTCATTAACAACTCCCACTCAAGAACAATAGGGTGAATTGGTCAGCTATCGAAACTTGCCTGGGGATATCTGCTCCATTGTCTTAACTGCTTAACTACTGGTAGCCACTTTGCTTTATTTATTTGATGTGTTTTTGTTACAGCTGTGTCCCCCCCCCCAGCAAGCGGAGACTTAGCTGCTCTTGCTAAAGCAAAGCCCTTTCCACTTCAGTTTTTGGAGGAGAAAAGTGCTGGTTATGGTCTGTAAAATACATTAATTTTTTGCTTCTAGGGGGGGGGCAGCTGCCCCCTCCTGCCCCCCCTGCCTGCACCCATGGGTTTACTGCAGGCAGACCCAGTCAAAGGCTTCCATGAAAGGAGAGGGAGGACACTTCTGTGAAGCAGGAAAGGCAGCTCTTTGGAAAGTTTTGAATAAAGAAACCTGTGCAGAAGTTCTCACTTTTAAATAGTCAATAATCTTGACCCCCTACCCACCCACCAAGTTCCTTAAAAATAGCACGCTGGCTGCCTTCCGCTATTCCAAATCTGAGCTCCACATTACCACTGCAAGCTGAGTTCCTGCCACTGTGGCCTCCCGCTCTTTTCATGCAAAAAAAAGGGTGTTGTTGTTTGGGGTGGGGGCAACAGAGATGGCCGTTTCATTCTTTGCACAATTGCAGCAAGCAGCAAACAGGAGTTCAGGGAAGCAGTCATGCATGGGGGTGGGAAAAATAGGGGGCTGAATCCCCCCCCCCGCTTCCCACCAGTCGAGCGTCCTTTGTTGTCCATTGAAAAAAACGGCAAGGGAAGCTGGATGCCAGCAAGGCACATCTGTGGGGTAACCATCAATCATTGCTCCACCTACCCCACTTTCTGGTCTCATTAGACCCAGAGGGGCTGCCCTCCACCAAGGAGAGGGTATGAGAACCATGTCATTGGGCAGCCCATTCCAAAACCTGGGCATTTCTGCAGCATTTCCCCTACCCCTTCAAGGAATGCTTTGGAGACCCACGCCCAGCACCTTCACACTTGGCTCCTTGGTGCTTTTGTTTTATTTACATTCCTCCCACCCGCCCTCAACAGAAGCAACCTCAATCTTTTCTGGAAAACTATACATTTCCATAATGCACACCTTCTGTTGGGCTCATTTGTATGGCCACCACAGGGGACTCTGAAATTATACCTCTGTTGGAAGAACAGCCCTTTCAAAGGGGACAAAAGGACCCTTTTTGAAGGAAAAAGGAAGTGGGGGGGGGTTGTTTAAAAAGGGAGCAAGTGACACATTCAGTCTTTTCACGGCCCGAGAACCAACCCAGCGGCAATGGCAGCAGGATTTGTGTAGGCTGGGAGACCCAGAAACCCCCAGCGAGCAAAACAGTTTGGTAAGTTGGTGGGTGGAATTTCAGAGCAAGGAGCCACTTTAGCTGGGCAGTGGGAACTGGCAGGGAGGAGGAGGAAGTATAGGGTTGGGAGGAGAATGGAGCTTCTTTCGCACAGAAATGGGGGGAGTGGCGGCATTAATGTGGCATACATGCTGCCCAATGCAGAGGGATCTAATGTACCCCTTTCTCTATCAAGACCACCTGAGCCCTGAGACTGGCAGAAAGGCTCGCTGTGCAGGAACCAGAGCAGGGCCTCTCCCTTCCCTTGCAAGCACAAATAGTCCCAACATTCATAAGAAGGCAAAGAGAGCCTGCTGGATCAGAGCAGTGGCCCAGGCAGTCCAGCATCTTGTTCTCACAGTGGCCAGTCAGGTGCCCCAAAGGGAAGCCCACAAGCAAGACCTAACCCCAAGATCGCCCCAAGATCGCCCTCCCCTCCTACAGTTTGCAGCAACTGGTTTTCCTAGTAGCCATCGTTAGCCTTGTCCTCCCTGAATTTGTCCAATCCTCTTTTTAAAAACAGGCTTTTGCCATGCCGGGGGCGGACGGCAGACGCACCTCATTGCCTGGTTCTCCTCCTGTATTTGGTGCCAATCAGAACAAAACCGTATATTGATTATAATGGATGTTTTAATTGTACTTTACATTTTACTGATTTTTCTTTTCCTGTGTGGAAACTAGGCTAGGGCTGTGCACTAGATCAGGCCAAGTCATGGATCCCAACCAAAATCTGATTTTGAGGGGTCAGCAGGGTATTTGACCAGATTTGGGCTGAAACAGACAGCAATCACTCCCGGTCGCATCTTATGCACCCATAGGGATCTGTCTGCATCCATCTTCACTCTGCCTGACCCCTCCCAGCAGTATGTCTAACTAAGGCTTCACAAAGAGAGGGTGGAGCAAGGCTGGGGAAGGGTGTGGCTGGGGAGAGGGGGCGTGGCCTGGGAAGGGAGGGCTCAGGGCCACATAGAGAGTTCCAGAGAGCTGTATTTGCTCCCCAAGCATAAGGTTTCCCACCTGGCTCTAGCCCCCAAACACCTTTGTTCTCTTTCCTCACTGTCCCCACCACACACACACACACACACACACACACAGAGAGAGAGAGAGAGAGAGAGAGAGAGAGAGAGAGAGAGAGAGAGAGAGAGTTTGAGGCTCTCAAAAGGAAGTGGCTTTTCAATTCTATCAAAGGCTATTTTAATCTACAGCATTTCCGATCCCTTTGCTGCAGTGTCAACTCTTTTTCCCTTTGAGAGAGGAGAGGCTCAAAGTGTATGCAAAACAGTCCCCAGGGAGGTTCTGCATTGTCAGGCTTCAGCGTGTGTATGCAACGAGGAGCTCTGTGAGCCTCAGAAATGGCCACCTTCCTACCCTAGCAGAAAATTCTTCTAATTAAACTTTTCCATGCATTGAAGTTTATAACAGTGGTCACCTGTCGAAAAGCAAGCCCAGAGACAGTAAGGGATGGTCTACTGAGTCTTCCACCTTTTCAAGCACAGGACAACATCTCCAGTTCAAACCCAACTTGTAATGACCACATTTTACTCAAGGACAGAGCACCTGCTTTGCATACAGAAGGTCCCAGGTTTGAAATGAGGAACGTCTAAATGTGTATTACTGGAGTCTTTAATGTGGGGAAATTCCACTAAAGTATACTAAGTGGTCTCTGAACTCCTTGATGGGTTGATAATTAACTATTGTTGTTTTCTGCTAGCTAACAGGTGAGTGTTTAACCTTAGATCAGGTGATGAATGTATTTGTTTGCATTTTGAATCTTTGTTCTCATGCTCTGTGGAAGTAACGGTGAGTAAATGACTCTCCAGTGAGCGAATACAGCTGCAGGCAAAATGGAGACTGTAAGGAGAGACAGACCTGTGATTTTAGATCTGTTTGGAGCACAGTCATACCTTGGAAGCTGAATGCCTTGGCTCCCGAACAAATTGGCTTCCAAACGATCGAAACCTGGAAGTGAATGTTCTAGATTTCAAACGATTTTCAGAAGCCGAACATCTAGCACAGCTTCCAGTTGGCTGCAGGACACTCCTGTGGCCAATCGGAAGCTGCGCTCTGGTTTTCGAACGGTTCCGGGAGTCGAACGCATTCTGTTCAAAAACTAAGATACCACTGTACTTTGTATTTTATAGGAAACTGAGCCTGTGCTGGACCTCATCCATAACCCCTGGCCTACCTGGCAGCAAGTCAGTATGTCAAGTCCCAGTCCAGGGTCAATCCACATGTTCAAAGTCCAAACCAAAGCTCCGTCCCACAGAGATCCTGGAGCATCCAAGGTCCATCACCATGGGCGATTGAGCAGACCCTACATCTCAGCTCTGCTGCCCTTTTAAAGTTTGCATGCAGATTGCAGCAAGTGGGCTTGATCCCTAGCTTGCTCCGGTGTGTCCCACTCCTGGCTGCATCCCTCGCCAGGATCCTTTTCCATCTCCCCATTGTCCTGCCAGTTCATGACAAACTTGCACATGATCTTACGGATATTTTGAATGCATCGTTTACTGTTTTTGTTCTGTTTTGAAGAAAGTTCTGCAAGTAAAGCTTTAATTACACTTATGGGCCTTGACAATGTTTTCAAGGAGTCAGTTTTTTTATGCATCCTGTCTCTTCAAGCTGCACAATATTAATATCTGCCATAGACTTCAACTCCCATCAGTACCAAATGGCTGTGCTATCTGGGGCTGATAGAAAATGGAGTCCAAACCTGGAGGACATCAGGTTGGGGAAGGCTGGGTCTGACCCGCCTGGCAGTGGCTTTCCATGGCTTCGGCTTTCCTAGCCCTCTCGCCTGCAGTCCTTGTAACTGAGAGCTTCAAGCATGTGTTTCATCACTCAGTTGTGTCTCCTTCCCTATGAAACCAGCACAAGCCCTCCCCACTCTGTAGGCTACAAACGTGATAAACAAACAGCTGGGAGACTGAGTATAACCAGCTGTTTGACCAGCCCAGAGCATCCTAGTTAGCATTCTCTCCAAACACTACAGAATCCTCCCAGGCTCTCTCTCTGCCACCCTCTGCTACCCACCCACTGCCCTGGCACTTTCGCAATCCCACCTGGGGCTCACATCATCTTGCCACATCATCCTGCTCAATCTCCCATCTGTTAGATCTGCTCCACCAATCTTCACTGCTCTCTCTGAAACTGCATTAAACGGTTCCATTAGCATTGGGTGAAAGTGTGTGTGCGAGAGAGGGGTTTTTTGGGGGGGGGGTTGGGAGGGGGAGAGAAGAGCCTGATACACTTTGTTCAATTTGCAAAATCATCTCCTGAAATATTACCTCCCCCGTCAGCTGCAGTTCTAAGTGACACTCTCTGACACTTGCACATTCTCATATTTTGACAGAAGAGGGGGCTGCTGCTTCCCCTCACCCCCCCCCAAAAAAATTTCCAATTCCTGCTATTAGAAGTTCTTTTAGTCATAGAGCTCACTCCAGCTTCGACAATGGGGAGAACCTAATTTAGAAACACACAGCATCGTTTAAGTCGGAGGAAAAAGAGAATTGGAGAGGAGAACTCTTGCCAGAACATCCTTGCCGTTCCCCTGCTCAGAAACAGAAGCTGCCTTGCTATGGAGGACAGCAAGGAGGACAGTTTGGAGGTTTTGTTTGAGCTGACAGGGGGTGCAAGAGGCAGATGGACTGATCCACCTGGACACATCTGCACAGGACTCATTTCAAAGGGAAGGACAGCAGCTCAGGGGCAAGAACACCCACGTTACCTGCAGAAGATTTGAGGTTCAATCTGCATAAGCATCTCAAAGTAGGGCTGGGAATATCCCCTTCCTGAAACTCTGCAGAGCCAGAATAGGCAAAATAGAGTGCTTCACACAGCACATCATAAAATTATGGAACTCACTGCCACAGGAGGCAGTGATGGCCACCAAACTGGGTGGCTTTAAAAGAGGATTGCCTGCAGAAAGTCCCAGGTTCAACCCCCCCTCCTCCCCATGGGGTCTCTTGGTAGGGTGGGAATGTCCCAGGAAATGAATGAAATCCTGGAAAGATGCCCATCAGCATAGACAATACTGAGCAATACTGGTCTGACAGCGTAAGACAGAGTGGGGATATGAACCTAGGTTTGCCTCAATTCAGGCCCAGGATGCAAACCCCTACACCTCCCTGGCTCTCCTAGAAGTGCACGTAGGATTGCTTTCTCATGGTGCCCTGCCAGTTTGATCAAGGCAGTGCAGAGTTTGGCAGTCGGATGCACACAACATCCACACCTCCCTTGCAGCCCTCGGGGGGGGGGGGGGCTCCACATTCACCTCATGCCCCCCAAGCAATGGACAACTCCTCCTTTCCATTCTTCTCATGCTCAATTTTGTTTTCTGTTGCCCCAGAAGCTGCGTCCTGAACTGATGGGTTCAAACCCCGAGAAAGGGAATTCTGACTAGGCAACAGAGCAGGCTCCCTCACAGAAAGTGGTGAGCTCCCCTTCATGAAAAGAGAGAAAAGCTGGCCACCTCTCAGGGATGCTGCAGGAGCATTGCCAGCGGGTTGGACTACAAGTCCTCTGAGGTCACTTGCCACTCATTCTAGCCTCTGATCCAGCCCAGTAGGTGGGAACCAGTCAAGAGCTAAACCACGTTAAGGGTTATTTTATCCAAAGGAACCAGTAGCATAGGCTTCCCTAGCCTCCATCAATCCTGCGCATTCCTGGGATTTGCAGTCCAAAGCTTCTTGGATGGGAAAGACTGCTGTATACTGGAGATGCTGGGTTTTTAACCTGTTGCACACAAACAGCATGGCCATTTGACCAGCATGTTGTTGGGAGGATGATAGGAAGAGATAGAAACCCCCCGCCCGCCCCCCACTATACACAGGGGCAAAAAGTAAGTTTCATTTAGGGGGGAAAAAACCAGACTGAACTAGATGCTTTTGGACATCCAAGCTTTAGCCTAAGAGCTCCTACTAGTTTGCTCTTTGAAATCTATAAAGCCCCACATCTGCTCAATTCATCATCATTATAAGCTATTTTTGAAAGGCTTTCAATAGGCATAATGCTTTATAGATTGATACGAACATAAAAGCGGGTCCCCCGCTCACCCGAGAAGCTCACTTACAATCTAAAACAGTTTGGTGGGAGTTAAAGAGTGATATGAGAGCCATATTCTGATATCTGAAGGGCTGTCATGTGGAAGATGGAGCAAGCTTGTTTTCTGCTGCTCCAGAGGGGAAGACCAAGGGATTCAAATGACAAGAAAGGAACCTTGTCCAACCTAAGGCTGACCAAACCTTAGGACAGTGATGAGCAACCTTTTGAGCTTGGTGTGTCAAAATTCGCCAAAAAACCGAGCATAACTCGAGTGGCGTGTCACTTCGAGAAAAAACCCATTAATTTTGCGATATTTATAGTTTAAATAACAAAAATGTATAATTGTAATATATAACTGTATTTAATAAACGAAAAACTAATTATTTAACCTAATCTAACCAAAAAACCCTTATTTATCACAAAGTGCCCAGAGTTGTTGAGCTTCTTGGGGAGGAGCTGCTGACCAAAGTTTTGGAGGTTTTTTTGGGGGGGGTGTGCAAAAGTTGCTTTGCTTTTTTTGGGGGGGATGCCCCAAAGCTGCTGTGCTTTTTGAGGAGGAAAGAGAACAGAAATAAATGATGAATAATACCTTCACTGGAACTAACACGCAGCACCGGCATAGTCTGCCAAAGCGCCAAAAAACCCAGCACAGAACGGGTTAAAAAACGAATGCTGTTACACCCAATCATAGTCTACCAAAGCGCCAGAAAAAAACAGCACAGAAAGGGTTAAAAAACCAATCTCTGGCTACCAGCAACAACAACAAGAAAAAGGATCTGGGTTTTAACAGTGGAGACAAGCTGTAGCAGAGACAAGCAAGCTCTAGCAGAGGCAAGCTGTAGGAGGAGCAGGAGAAACAACAACAACAACAACAACAACAACAACAACAACAACAACAACAACAACAACAACAACAGCACGAATGGGCCGATGGGGCACGTGCCAGCAGTGAGGGCTGTGCGTGTTACGTCTGACACGCGTGTCATAGGTTCGCCATCACTGCCTTAGGAAGAATTTCCTGACAGTCTCAGAAGGTGATTGTCTCACCTTCTCAGAATGGACAGCCTCAGAAGGTGGTGGAGTCTCCATCATGGTTTTCTCAACAGAGGTCGGAAGACCAGCTCTCGGGGATACTTTAGTTGTGATTCCTGCATTGCAGGGGTTGGAATAAAAGACCCTCAGGGATCCCTCCCAACTCTACGATGCTATAGGCATAGGAGGAGCCAGAGGAATTTCCTGGCTCCCAAGGCGTTCTGCCAAGGTCCGCTCCTATTTCTTGCACTCAGCGGGTAATTACATTCACGTTCATGAGAGGAAGTTGCATCCTCACACTGTCAACAAGGACTGCAAGCCTTCACTGAGGATGCTAATTGTGTTACGAGGGCAGCTCAGAGCCTGGCGCACTTCCAGGCTGCAAGGATGGATTGAGAAGCCAGCCTGTTCAGCCACACAAGATGGGCATAGATCTGCAGTCAGGTATGAGGCCGTCTCATGACTGACCCACAGCATGGGAAGCCAGTACTGTAGAATGATATTTATACAGCAGTTATACACAACAGGCATAAATGGGAGGTGAGCCAAAAGCAGCCAGGAAAATTAGACTGGACCAAAGACCATGACAGTTGCTAAGGACATTAGGAGAGCCCTGCAGCTGCTTTAGGGATGGAAGAAGGCAGAGATTCCCATTGAAGATGCAACCCTTCTTTGCCTCAGCCAGAGCTGTTTCAATTCTGCTGCAATGCAGTTTCTATTAAATAAAAAATCCTTTGACTGTGTCAGACCAACACGGCTACCTACTTGTAACTATTTCTATTAAATGCTACAGTATTTGTCACGCTGTCTGATATTTAATGCTAATGAGCAAAAAGAGACAGAGCGGCTAGCATAAAGCACCAGTTTCCAAATACATCCTTCATCAGGATGGTATACTGAACAGATATTAATTATTGTTGTGTGTGTTTGGCCTTACAGCAATATGTATATACACTGATGAAGGATGTATTTGGAAATGGGTGCTTTATGCAAGCTACTCTGTCTGTTTCTACTCATTAGCATTTGATGCTGAATACACTGCAATTCACATAAACTGAATTTTCAAATCAGCCTTTTCATGCACTTTTTTGTGTTGTTTTTTGCTTTAGCTTACACATGCACGGTGGTTTTTTTGTGCAGTCATCAAGGGGGTCACAACACTTGCCCCACCTTGGGCGCCAGCAACCCACACTATTCCCCTGCAACTTATTTGCCCTTTTCCGAACCCTTTCCAACTCTACAATAATCCTTTTCAGGCAGACAGGAAGTCTTTCGCAGCCCTACCTGGAGATGCTGCTGGAATTAAACCTGAGACCTTCTACCTGCAAGGCAGGTGCTCCATCACTGAGCAATGATGGTTCTTCCCAGTTCACCCAGAATGCACACTAGACCCTCATCTTTACTCCTGACGAATACAGATGCTGAACCTGCTCCCCAGCTGTGCAAGGCAAGCCCTCCCAGCCACTGTCTGTGAGAGAAGGAGGATATCAGAAGGTGATGTTTACATTCCTCACTTAATGTCACTAATCTGTGGGTTTTTAACTTTGCAAATGCAATCTGCTGTGGTCATCAGAAAGGAGAGACACCACCTGGCCTAACCCCTGCAGCAATGCTTTAAGACAGCAACCCGGATGTTTCCACTTGTCACAGACCCTGCCAGTTCTACTAAAGGATGTATACAACTTATTACAAGGCCTGTGACTTTCAACTGCTACAGAGTCAGAAGGGAAGGGACACACACACACACACACACACCAACAAAGTCAACAGCCTCCACCGTCCACTGAGGTGCCCGGTTTTTGTTATTTAGCAGAATAGCCACTTGAAATGCAACAGGGAGTCTTTGCAAAATGAAGAAGCGGCAAAAACCAGCCAGAAGAGTCACTGGAGTGGAAGGTAGGGAATGAATCACACCAGGAGGCTTCAAACCAACCCAAGAGTCAGAAGACATGGGCAAGCATGTTTTAGAACCATGGAGTTGGAAGCGACCTCAGGGGTCATCTAAGTCCAGCTCCCTGCAATGCAGGGAAAACAGCTGAAGAATCCCTGACTGATGGCCACCCAACCTCTGCTTAAAAACCTCCAAGGAAGGAGAGCCCACCATCTTCCCAGGGAGTCCGTTTCACTGTCAAATGGCTCTTACCACCAGAAAGTTCTTCCTAAGGTTTGGCTGGAATCTCCTTTCTTGCCATTTGAATCCATTAGTTCAGGTCCTTCCCTGTGGAGCAGCAGGAAACAAGCTTCCTCTTTGAATCTTCAAATCTTTGATTATAAAAAAGCAACGACAACCACACAAACACACACACACGAGACCTTAAAAGGATAAGGTGGAGCCTTGAGACTCCGCAGGCAGCACAGCCAAAACTGTAAAGCCTGAGCTTGGGGTTATGGATGAAGATTTGCACAACCTGGAGGTGCAATCTGGAGTTCTGTGTTCAGCGTCCTCTTCTCCCAGTGGCTGGCCAGAGGCTCTGCTGGGAAGCTGGGAAGCAAGATCCAAGCACAAGAGGACTGACTGCCTCCTGGGGTTTCCAGCAACTGGTATTTAGAAGCTAAGGTCATAAGAAGGCATCCTTTTCCATTCTGCCCTGCATTTGTCACCTGCAGCACCATTTCCCTTCTGCCGTAGTGCATCTTCCACCCCAAACTACATTCTTCCTCTCACTGTCCATTGTGACAAAATTACTACACTTATATGATTAATTATGTAAGCTATGCCATCTTTCTGCTGCTCCACTCCACTATTTTTCATGAAATGCATTGCAAGGGGAAGGGAGAAGGAAGCAATTAATTGTGTACCATTTGCAGACTGGAAGCAAGAACAATAGCAAACACCAATTGTAGTCGCTGGATTGATTTCTGGTTTTAGACATGCGACGGATAAGAGAACAGCAGCAATTTCTGTTCCTTTTCCATTTCCACTGGAATTCTCTGACATCCCCTAAGCACAGCTGGGGAACAGTTAGCTTCAGGAGGTGATGATGGGCTCTCCTTTACTTGAGGTATTTGGGCAAAGGCTGGAGGGGATGCTGCAGCTTCAAGGTCTGTGCAGGAAAGCTAGTTGGCCGCCTAAGCTTTGCAAAACCGGTGCAAGCAGTGAGCTCCTTGCAAGTCCTCAGTTCTTTTGAAAGCCCTCTCTGATCTAACATCACACAAGATTGTCTGTGCATCCTGCTTCTCTTCTGTTGCACATTAGGCACGCCTTTCAAAAAACCTGGATATACCCGACTTGCATTCCCACAATCAAAACTGGGGTGGAGGGGGGGTAATTATATGAATGCATTCTTAAGCACAGGACTCGGGTGGAACTGTGGTGTAAACCACGGCTTGCCGATCGGAAGGTCGGCGGTTTGAATCCCCGCAACGGGGTGAGCTCCCGTTGCTCGGTCCCTGCTCCTGCCAACGTAGCAGTTCGAAAGCACATCAAAGTGCAAGTAGATAAATAGGTACCACTCCAGCAGGAAGGTAAACGGCATTTCCGTGCGCTGCTCTGGTTCGCCAGAAGCGGCTTAGTCATGCTGGCCACATGACCCTCAGCCTATAGAGTGAGATGAGTGCCGCAACCCCAGAGTCGTCCGCAACTGGACCTAATGGTCAGGGGTCCCTTCTTAAGCACAAACCAGAACTAACTTGGCCACATGGTCAAGGATAGGAAGAAAACAGGCTCACCAACAAAGTAGCCCTTACTCACTAGCAAAGGAAAAGTATCCAGGCAAAATTCTGCGTTCCTTGAAGTCTGAAGCAAAACATGTTAAGTCACCATTTTCTCCATTTTGCAAGCCATACAGAGTATTCCTCAATCCAGTACCGCAATAATAGCTGGATGAGAACCCTCAATAATGCCTCTGCAGTTTGAAAGTTCATTGCTGTTCTGAAAGCTGCAGTGGCTCTAAAAGACAGTGACTGTGGCAGCATTAAGTCTTTGACAGAGCCAAGAGCACCTACTTAAACTATGGAACTCATTCCTGTAGGAGGCAGTGATGTCCACCAATCTAGATGGCTTTAAAATAGGATTAGACAAATTCATGGAGGAGAGGGCTATTGATGGCTACTAGCCAGGATGAGCTTGCTCTGCCTCCACAATCAGAGGCAGCAATGCCCTCCAACATTTCTCCGATGAAAATAGGGACATTCTATTCTACATCTGGAAGCCAGGCTCTCATGGTTTGGGGTGGTTAACAGGGAAGCAGTTCCCGCCATAAGATCTCCTCTCCTTAACTCCCCCCCCCCCCCGGGGAACGAGGTACAGAAAAAAGAAACCCTGAAGGTGAAAGGGGTTAAAAGCAACCCCTCCCTACCAACTTTGTATTGTCTTTATGGCTAGATTTTATTTGACAAAACAAAACTCTGGAGGTTTTTAAGCAGAGGTTGGATGGCCATCTGTCATGGGTGCTTTAGTTGAGATTCCTGCATTGCAGGGGGTTGGACTAGATGACCCTCTAGGTCCCCTATAATTTTGCAATTCCATGACTCCATGAAAACAAGGAGGACTCTACATCCTGTCTAGTTTTGGCGGTAAAGTGAGAGAAGATGTTGTTACCTCCTGCAACGTGAGAAGCTCTTGACCTGCCTTTTACCTAAGAACGGAGGCATCTGTCAATTTCAGTTTCTCTTCCTTTCTCCTTTTCCCAGGCAGCATCTGTCAGTTTCAGTCTCTCTCACTTTCCAATCAGTTCACCACATTTCCACATCTTTTTTTTTTAAGGCTTCACAAAAAAAATCACCAGCATTTTAGTGATTCCCACCCTCTTTCTCACAGTGGGCTCACCCACACTTCTCTTTGTATTTCCAGGCACAGGTCTGCAATTTAAAGTTTCCCGCTGCTTTCCCTGTGAAAATCTGCTCTTTTCTACTGAATTGGAGCAAACAGCAATCCGTAGAAAACCCAAATTCTGTGTTAGATGAGCAGGTTTCCATGGGGAAAGCTGGGAAAGTGCAGACCTCTAGGGCAAAAGGTAAGTGTGGGTGAGCAACGTTTCTTAATGTAATGCATTTTTTTCTCACTAACACATGAATCCTTATACATATTACATCCTCCTTCTTGTACACACACACACACACACACACACCAAGTTGGAGAACTGCATCACAAAAATTGAACAAGTGTGAGCTTTGAAGGATGGCTACGTTTTGGTTCACATGTGTTTGGGGGAAGGGCAAATGAAAAAAGTTTGCCTTAAAGGGTACTGAATTTTTTCCTCCAGGAGAAAGAAGGGGGTCCAAAGTTGCCCGACTGAATCCTGTTTTGCATCACACTCCGGATGAGTGGGGTGCATGTTTAAGAGAGACAGAGAGCACTGTGTGGAGTGCGATGGATTCTGAGGCTGCCTGGGCAATCCAGAGATGAGCTGGGGGTAAGAGTGATTTCTGCCTGACAGGCTTCTGAGCAGCATCCGAGAGGGGTGGGGGAATTTAAAAAGCAATGAGGAGGGAGATTAAAAATTAAACTTTGTAATAAGAAGGCCCACTCTGCAGAGCAGTTACACAACACTCCTGGGAAAGCCTGCCTGGGAACGAAGCAGGAGAATCTAACAAGAATTCGACAATTACGGTCCACCTCATCAACTCACACGGAACCTGTGGCAGAGAGTTCCTTTTTTCTCACCAAATACACACACAGGACTGCACTCTTACTCTCTCGCCATGGAGACTGGACCTGTTTGTTTGGCTTCTTTTCCTTTGAAGGGAATCAGCGGCGCAATCCATCCCTGAAGGCTCTCATTGTTTTCAACACATTCTTTGCAGTTGCAGTGTGGGTCACTCTCAAGGAGGTGCAATGCAGCCTCTTGTTTTCCCTCTTTCCACCCCACATGCCCCTGCAAAGTACAATAAAGAGTGGGGAGGGTCCTCAGTCCCCGTGACCTTCCTTCCTTCTCTTTGGCATACGACTCTGCAGCAAACCTCACTGTGAGGAGTGGCAATTGCACAGGAAGCAGGTGATTCTTGAAGGATCAGTTCCCTTCCTTGGATGTCTCCATAGACACCTGTACAGGTGGTTAATGCAAGTTAATGGGCAAATGGATCTCTTCATTGCCTTGCGTTTGGGAAAATGAGAAGTTGTACCCCGAGAAATGACTGGCGGTAGGGGAAAACCTCAGCAACTTGGTGGGCCTGGGCTTCTCCCTGCACCCGCTGTTCTGGAGCTGCAGTCATTTATTGCTCCCTACCCAAGCCACGGGTGGCGCTGTGGGTTAAACCACAGAGCCTAGGGCTTGCCGATCACAAGGTCGGCGGTTCGAATCCCCACAAAGGGGTGAGCTCCCGTTGTTCGGTCCCAGCTCCTGTCAACCTAGCAGTTCGAAAGCATGTCAAAGTGCAAGTAGATAAATAGGTACCACTCTGGCGGGAAGGTAAACAGCGTTTCCATGTGCTGCTCTGTTTAGCCAGAAGCAGCTTAGTCATGCTGGCCACATGACCCAGAACCTGTATGCCGGCTCCCTCGGCCAGTAAAGCGAGATGAGCGTCGCAACCCCAGAGTGGTCCGCAAGTGGACCTAACGGTCAGGGGTCCCTTTACCTTTACCTTTGCCCAAGTCAGTTGAGTGAGTGATCCCTCTATTAACCTGCAAGGGAGAGGGAGAGATGACGATAAACCCCAGTAATGGGGTAGAGAAAAATAGGCCTGTAGCTCACAACACAATCCTGTTCCATCCGCAATTATAAATGTTCAGTGTTTTTTTGGGGGGGTGTTATTGACTTGTATTTGTTTTTGTTGTCTATTTTGTTCTTTTTAACATGTATGGTTGCGTTTATGGCCATCTAGGTTTATGGCCATCACTGCCTCCTGCAGGAACAAGCTGGACCTGAGCACAACAGTAGCTGTGCTCTCTACTTTGCGAGTCCCATCAATCAGCATTCAGAGGCATCCCATCTCCGACAGCAGAGGTAAAGCATATTTAAGTTCAGAGAATTCACACTTCTGAAAAGGTGCTAGTTTCGAATCCAGCTCATCACTCTCTGCCTCCCATCCCTCAAACGTACAGCCCTGAAATACTTTGATCTGTTACTCAGCAGTTTTGGAAAACCTACAGCTTTCATGTACTGTATTGGGAAACCACTGCTGTTGATGTCATTAAGCAGATTTTTTTTCATATGTCACTTTCACATGTGTACAGTGGTACCTCAGTTTTCAAATGTCTCCGTTGATGAACATTTCAGTTTTCAAATGCTGTAAACCCTGAAGTAAATGCTTTGGTTTTTGAGCACGTCTCAGAAGTTGAACATGCCACACGACTTCCATATTGAGTTTTCCGCATTGAGTTTTCGGTTTTCGAATGTTTTGGAATTCGAACAGTCTTCCAGAATTGATTACATTCGAAAACCGAGGTACCACTGTAGTTGCTTTGGGTATATCATATAGAAAGCATAGACTTGTGCAGCTGAAATGGACCTGAAGTATCATCTAGTCTAACCCTATGTAATGTAGGAATCACAAAGAATCCCTAAATTCATCCTGTCAGTGCTTTAAGGGAGCCACCCCCCCTTGCCCCAAGAAAAACCTCGTAAGAACTTCTTGACACAAGAAGAGTGATAGATCCTCAGGGATCCAGCACATCAGCCTGGAGAACTGAGCGTAGAATCTTCCTGCCATCAGCCCACCCAAACCCAGGAAAGGACCTACAGGGAAAAAGGATAGCGAAAAAGAAGAAAACTTAGGGGGGAAGATACTTCTGTTAAGTACAACCTGTCCATCCCACACTGTCCCTAAAGTATTCTGCAGCAAAGAGAACATTCTGTTCCTCATGCCAGCCAGGATAATGTTATGCGAAATTTCCCACGCATTTGAATCGATTGGCAACCCTCTACCCTACCCACCACCCTGCAAGGTAGACTGCCATTGATCCCATTGCACAGTTGGGAATAAGCAGAAGAGTGATTTACTGCAGGAGAATGAGAATAAAAGACTCCATTTTCTACCAGTCATTTGAAGGTTCAGAAGCTCGCCTCCTCTCCCACTGCCTGCAGGTGCAGAACTTGAACCCAGGATCCTTACAGTCTCTCTCTTTCCACTGAGCCACATTGCCTTCAGTGCACTTACATCTCTCATTCTTGAGGGCGGAGGGTGTTTTTTGGCAAAGAATGGCAAAGGCCAATGAATCAGCAGTTAAAAGAAAAGTGGGGGAAAGTTGGCCATTTAATATTTAAATGTAAGCCCTTTCTCTGCAGTTCTTAAAATCTGCCAACCCCCTGAAAGTGACTAAATACACACACAAACTGTTTCCCAGGTGGAAATCAGCAAAATGTCCAGGAAAATCCAGGTGTATAGCAGCCCATGTTGACAGTGCCAGGCTGGAGCAGAACACCTTCCTTGCTTTGTATTTAAAGTTTCATTGTTCTTATCGCTTTCAAGGCTATTTCCTTTCATCACATTTGTTTGCATTTACAATTCTGAGTTGTCACAAGCTAGCCAATTATTGGTAAGAGCTATTGATTTTCTTATAAATTAGTTACCGTACATCTGTGGTAGGTGAAGGTTTATGCATGTTTGGTAAGTACCGGTAGCTATATGTAAATATTTTATCCTTCGAATTTCCTCTACCCTTAAGTTTTTGTTAGTAAGGATGCGTAAAAAGTTTTATCCTGTCGTTTTCTTTGCTGCATTTTCTATTTTTAGCTACGAGGTTAGATCAGAGCATATATTTCTTTTTGTGTACATCAGCGTCACGCCCTTGCGCCTATAAATTTAATTCAAGTCAAGTCAAGTCAATGTTTATTACGGCAAACAGCCAGCATATTAAACCAGAAATTCTGCATAATTCTCTACACGAACAATAAAAGCAACTGATATGGGGTTTTAACAGTCAATATACAATACTTAAAATACAGGTCCAGCGGAATAAAACACCATAAAAGAATAAGAAATTTAACTAAGAACTGTAGCCGCAATATCATCATCGGAGGGCAGGACAAATTGTTATAATATGCTATTCAATAAAAGAGATTTACGTTTTTTAATACCGGTAGCTAAGGTGCAGAATTTGGCCACAGCGTAGGATACTGAGCTCAAAGAGTCTTCCAGAAGGAATTTGCGTAACGTTTCAGGGGAAAATTCCAGATAATATTGCAAGGGTGTGAATTTTGATAATAGGGGTAAAATGAGTCGTGATCGTTCTTCATTATAGAATTCACAGAATAGAAGAATGTGAATAATAGATTCCACCTTGTTGGACATGCATGGACAGAGGCGCTCTTCGCGATTGATATACGCAAGAATTTGCCGTGTAAGACAGCTGAAAGCTTCGCATCGCATCAAATCAGGCTCTGGAAAAGGCCCATCTATAAGATTCATAGATAATATTGAATAGGTACGGGGCAGCTGCCAGATTAGGCCAAGATTTTAGACACCTGTAGTTCTTAGGAAGTAAGGCATCTACTTTTTGCAGTTCAATGTCAAAAGGCCTCTGAGTAATAATTGTTTTTGCCTTATTCAAAGTACCGTTAAAGAGATCTTCTGGGTTTAGGCCAATTTGTTTGAACTTGTTAGTAATTTGCGAAAGCCAAGGTGGATAAGGGGCTGCGGCCAAGAAATGAGATAACATTCCCTTTGGGTTATAATGAATTTTCAACCAGAGGGATATTGCTTGTTCCCAGACTTTTAATTCAACTCTGGGCATTCCTGCCTCTTGTCTTAATATTACATTAGATGTGCTTTTAGGGGTGCCGAATAGGGATCTAAGAAATTTTGATTGAACTGTTTTGAGAATCTTAAGATTGGCAGAGAGTCCAATTTGTGAACCATAAAGAAGTTGGGCCAGAGATTTTGCCTGAAAGACTTTTAAGGCCATAGGAAGGAAGCCAGCACCTTTCCTTTTAAATAGTCTAAGAATGGCGTCAGCACTTCTTTCTGCTTAGGTGGCAGATGCGGTCAAATGTGCTGAGAATTTGGCGTTGTAAGAGAAGGTGATGCCTAAATATTGGAAGTTCTTAGTTTGATCTATGGCATTTCCATTAAACTAAATCATTTTAACTGGACTTTGAAGAAATATGCATTTCTTCAAATAAGAAATAAATGGTTTTGAGTTTTATTGTATTTATTGTTATCTTCCTTGGTGGGCTGTGCAAACCTCTATGCTTTTTATAGGGTAAGGTAGGAGACACAGTAGGTGCGTTTATGGGACCAAGGGGGCAGTGGACCAAAAAATGTTTGGGAATCCTAGTTTTGGGGTCCAGATCAGGAGGCTGTCTTTATAAACGTAAAAGACATGATCCAAAATCCCCCAATCTTATAGTTCTATGATGCCAACAAGCCTGCAACGGCTAGGGCTGAAGCAAGCACCTACTGACTGGGTAAGCCTTCTGCCAACCTGGCACCCTTTGCACGCCTTGTACTAGTGGCTGGGGCTGATGGGAGTTGTAGTACACAGGGTGCCATTACAACTACATGGTTCAGAATGCATGCAAGCTGCATCCAGCTCCCTTGCTCTTAGCAAAGCAGCAAAAACGCAATGCACAAATAAATGGAAGGCCTTGCTAGCGTTTGGGCATAGAAAAGTGAAAACAGGCTTTGACCAACTGCAACTTCTTCATTTTGAAAAATGCAGAGAGACAGTTTCACGCATCGCATACAGATTCAACCATGTCCTGAAGAAAGCAGAACTGCTCCAGTGTGTGTGTGTGTGTGTGTGTGTGTGTGTGTGTGTGTGTGTGTGTGTGAAAATATACCCCCCTCCCAATCCAATCTAGCCCCTTGAAGGTGGGTTGCTGAAAAGAACATTCCTTTGAGGAGGAGGAGATTTTGATCTGGAAAGTTTGAGATTAGAGTAAATTTACCCTAATGGCTAAATTCAGCCACGCTTGATGCATTTCCAACGAGGGGGGGGGGGATCACCCATGTTTCTTTCCACTCCTACATTATTTAAAAGAGGCTCCTGCAAATGTCAAGGAGAGCTGATGTAACATTAAACCACCTGACTGGGGAGGAAAACAAGTCCCCGGCCTGAAGGATGCTACAAAAGTAAAGACTTGCCTCTTCTCACCCAAGTCTGGTTGAAAATTAGTAGGGATGCATGTAGAGGATATGCCAAGCAAGCTACCCACCACTGACAGCAAAACGGTCTCTGATTTCTGGGGGGTCCAGCAACAGTTTGCAGGCGGTTTGCATGTTGAATGCCACAGGATCAGTCCCTGGCAGCTCTGGGAAAGAGATCTGCTGTGGATCAGACATAACATGACTTGGGGCATGCCTAAATAAAAATAATAGCCACTGTTCAGATCATCCCTAAAGCTGCTGCCCCAGGTGTATGGGAAAAGGTACAAGCAACCTGCATCTCCTGTTTTGGATGGGGCTGATGGGAGTTGTAGTCAGATGCCACATAATACTCACTCTGCATTTGTAAAAACTCGATCTTTAATATGGCAGCATCTACACTTTGGAACTCATTGCCTTTTGACATCAGGGAAGTGTCTTTACCAGGCATAGCTGTCAAGTTCTCCCTTTTTTTTAAGGGAAATTCCCTTATGCTGAATAGGCTTCCTCGCGAGAAAAGGGAAAATTTGACAGCTATGAGACCAGGCCACTCAGATGTTTAGAAAGCAGGTGCGAGTTTTAATCTGCTTTTAGTCTATTGATATTGTAACTTTTTCAACATTTACAATTATTGTTGATTTTTCGTATTGATAGTTTTATTGTTTTACCTTTTTTGTAAACCACTTTGAGGTAGGTTGGGTGTTTTAAAGGGTTTTTTGTGTTTTTTTACAAGGTGTGTAAATTTTATCTGAAGAAGTGTGCATGCACATGAAAGCTCATACCAAATTAAAAAAACTTAGTTGGTCTTTAAGGTGCTGCTGGAAGGAATTTTTTTATTTTGTAAATGTTATGAAATTAATGGTACATCAATAGTTCAAAACAGCTGGAGGGGCCCAGCCTAGGGAAAGCTGGTCTGAGCAATGGAAGCGCTGCCTAATTCACAGATCTTCCCCTTTCTGAGAATCATGCCTGGGTCTAGTTCACAGCCTGCAGCCCCATGAACTAAGAGAAGGAAGAGGCCATCATGGCACAGAGTGGAACTGAGCCTGGGCCGCCAGATGTTAAACCACTGCCTATTGGTCCATCTTAAAGAATGCATATTTCATGCACACTTCAAGTCTCCTGCAAACATGCCCTTTGGTTCAACATCCTATCACACAAAAGTGCTCCCTTGTTTTTGAAATTTCGAGGGCACGGTACTAGGACAGCATGTCTCCTCCAGGGCAGCAAATTGGGCACAGGGGCCCTTTTAAGCTCCACAGAAATTGCCTGAAGACAAACTTTGATTCTTTCCAGAAGCAGGTTATGAGACAAAGAACGAGAGGTGGAGTGGGGAAGGGAGGAACGAAAATCATAGTGCTATTTTTAAAATGTCCCTCCAGAGGAACACAAAGATAGGAACAGGCATCTGAGCTGGTAGGATTTTCACTTTGCTGCAAAAGACAAGATACCTGTAGGTCAAAGATATCACCTTCTTGGAAAAAGGCTCTTGACAAAAAAAAACCATCTGACGTAGAAAATGGCCGCCACAAGGCCAAGAGATGGTCAGCTCTGCAGAAAATGAACAGCAGGGTTGGAAAATACTACACCATGGTGGCCATTCCTCCAGAATCATGAAATAATGGAGGGAAAGTGTTTTCTCCCTCTCTCATAGCACCAGAATTTGCGGACATCCAATGAATGAAGCTAAATATGTGAACATTCAGGACAGGACTTCTCCACACGGCCCAGAATTAAACTATTGTTACACATCACCCCAATCTCTGAGCTGTGCAAGATTCCAAGGGTACCAGGTGCGCTTACCAGGGTCTATGTTTCCTTTTGGGCAATAAGGCAGAGCAGAGACTGTGGTGTCTTTATGATATATGGTTTGTTTACAGATTTATCCAATGGAACATGCCTTTTTTCACTGCCAATAATATACAGATATATGAGCTAGGTTCCTCTCGCCTATACTACATAAATTTCCAGGTCGCACAGAAGAACTTTATACGTCCCTGCTACTTCAAGATGAAAACACAGATGTTACATACCTAGTTGTAACAGCTGTAACCATCATCGAAGGATGGTTTGCGCCACAAACTAGGCCCAAAATGCAAGACCTGTGCTCCCTCACATAAAACAGACAGCCTGCCTCATGCTCTGCACCCCCATTCTCCACCTTGCAAAAAGGACACTTTCTCCTATTTGTTTACCTCATCGCCCCCTACAATTCTGCCCCTCCCTCCTGAAACTCTGGCCTTTTGCCTCTGTTAATTATTTCTCACCTCAGGGAGGGGCTCTCTGTTAATGGCCTTCTTAATGGTACCTCGCCCATTTCTTTTAGCTCTTTTAATGGTCCATCTCTACAGCTGATAACTTCATCAGGAAGCCAGCCTGGCTTATATTTCAACATGCTAAATTCAATGTTGGGCACCCCAGAATTAGAACGGAAGTCCAGGCGCCCCACAAACCTATGGAATTCACTCCCACAAGAGACCCCTGTCTTGGATGACCTTAAGAAAGAATGGGACCATTTATGGAGGGTGAGGCTATCAATGGCTACCTGCAATGATGGCTAGATTTCACCTCCACTTTCAGAGGCAGGAAGCATTGGAATGCCAGTTGCTGGGAATTGGGAATATAGGGCTGTTGTGCTCAGGTCCTGTTTCTGGGTGTCCAAATGGGGCACCTGACTGGCCACTGTGAGAACAGGATGCTGCCCTAGGTGGATCCCCTTTGGGTCTGATCCAGTAGCCAAGCTCTTCTTACATCTAAAGAAACCCTGATGCCTACAGTCCCCTAATTAGGTGCACGGCTGGGTGAAATCTGGTTTTCAGCAATATATTATACAATATATTACCTAAACATCACGCTATACTGATATATCACGATGTCTGAAATAAGGGCCGAGCTATGCAGAAGCATTGGCTGGCTTCACACATCACGATTCACAATATATTGCTAGGTCAAAAATTATGAAGCCAATATGATAAGATGGACTTCAAACCGGTTCTGGGCAATGTATCAATATATCGGCCAGCCCTAATTAGGTGTCAATAGCTGTTTCTATTCTAACAACAAGACTGCACAGAAGCTTAGCCCAAATTCAGTGTTGGTATTTAATAGTGCCAAAACAACATAATGAAGTTTCCGTGCTGGAGCTAAGGCATTTGGGACTGTTCAGTTCCTGTGTGGAGAGAAACAAAAGTGCTCCCCTTCTCTCCAATGGAAGTTATTCTGAGCTCCATTACAGAAGAACAGGTAGATATAATATTATTTTTTAAAAAAAGATTGTTCCTAGATTTCCACACACACACCCTACGAATGCTGCTGCCACATATTTATCAGATATTCTGATAAATATTTATCAGATATACCATCTGTATTTGACATCTAGCTATATTTGACAGAATTTGACAGTTGGTATGCAGTAGCATTTAGCATTTGACAGCAAGTTTATTTTTTCTTGTTGTGATGATAAACTTCTGAAGTTTCACAGCAGGTACCTGCCAAACCTCAAAATAATTAAGAACAATTAATTAGTGTTTACGGTATTTTTCATATTTAAAATTTTGCTGGGTGAAATTGAAACTTTTGGCACATCTTGAATATTTGTTGATGTTTTCTCTTTGATTTAGCACCTTGCCTGAAATTTCTGAAACACTCTGTCCTTTCACTGCCAATAGGAGCTTTGGGGAAACCTCAAGCAGCCCACCCCAAACTTTTAAGAGTTTTAGAGGCTGAAATATTCCTCCCCAACTCCCCCTTTTAACCCCATTAGCTGACATAGGTTTTCAAGATCCCCCCACCCACCTGCACTATGGTTTACTCTCCTTCCTGGTTTAGACATGTAGATGGATCAAGTAAAATCTGAGATTCTGTAGCTCATCAGACTTCGTCGCACGCTAACCTGTTCAACATTCTAACCGCTATGCCACACTGGCAGGATCTAAATATAATGAAAAATGAATATCTATATATCCCTTGTGGCTACCCCTCTGAAAATTATTACTATTTAGAAAGGAAAGTTGTACCCAGGCCAAGTTCAGTCAGCAGAAAGAGATGGCAAAGGAAGGGAGGATCTAGAGCAGGGGTCCCCAAACTTATGTCGCCGAGGGCCAGTGCCACCAGCACCAATTGCGCTGTGGGCCGGAGCACGTGGGAGCGTGCACCCATACGTGTGTGCACTCACGATTTCCAGCACACTTCCGGGTCACCGGAACACCAGAAATAGCTTGTGCGCATGCACATGGGCCTCCTCTGACCCAGAAGCGCGCCGGAAATGACGCTTGTGCATGCGCACAAGCTTTTTCCGATGCTCCAGCAACCCGGAAGTGGGCAGCCGCACTGTTAAGAGCAGGCGGCAGCAGTGGGTGGCGGGGGCCGCATAAAAGAGCCTCGCGGGCCGCATCCGGCCCCCGGGCCTTAGTTTGGGGAAGCCTGATCTAGAGAGACGGACAGCAAAGATCAAAACAATCTGCAGTCAAGTTTCAAATGAAGTGGCTGCTGGCGCATCCAGCCCCAAAATGATTAATACTCTGCAGTCCTTTTGCTGCAGCCAACAGACAATGCCTCTTGCAGTGGAGCAACCGCCAAGATGTAGAGGACATGGGTGCCAACAGTATAACGCAACTGACTTATCCAGAGACACAGGGGCTGCAGTGCTAGACACACTGTCTTGTACTGCAAGAAGGAACTTAGACTTCTCTTTCTTCCGCTTTTAAAAGTCTCTCCATCGTTTCAGGGAATCTAACTTAACCCCTTGATCTAGTTCTGGAGCTTTCAGCTGGAGAGCTTGGTGCCACTTCATTATTTTTTAAAAGTATTGTTTCATTACCAAATGGCGCCTTATACATTTAACCAAATCAATTGCCCATTCTTTTTCCTGTAGCATTTTCAGTTGCGGGGGGGGGGGAGTAGGCCTGGTCCGTCCATCCATCCGTCCATCCATCTACCTCACCCATCCAGCTACAGACAAAACTCTGTAGCCTGGTTTTGGACACTTGGGATGTCTGGTTTTTGCATATTTCTGTGATTGCAAGTTGTTTAAAACTACTTTTTAATATTGTGTCTTAATTGTTGTGACCAACCCTGGGACCTTAGGGTGACTTTTCTTCTTTAAGTTCTCAAAGTTCTTAAACTAGCTCCAGGTTGTCCTCTGAACCAGCCAGATGCTTAACTGAGAATCAAACACAGTCAGTCCGTCTTTTGAAAAATAAGACCTTAGAGCTGCCTTACCCCAAAATGACACCAAGATATGCTATTTTGGCAATTGTAACCTTGGTCTGGGAGCCATTTGGTGCCTAGGCTACATATCTGAGTTTCTAACACTGCTCACAAGCATACCTGGAAATGCCTGGGATTGAACCTGGGACCTTGTGCATGCAAAAGAGATGCTCTACCTTTGAGCCACAGCCCTTCCCCAGCAGTGGTGAAAGGAGGAAGAAGAATCTCACTTGTGCATCAAAAAAATAAAATTAACCACTGGGCTTGCTTCCCTGCTCTGCCAGTTTTCAAACCCAGAGAGGGGAACAGACACGTGATCCCGCACCCCACCCCACCCCTGTAGAGATACAGCCCAGGAAATAGCCTTGACATGGGCTCCGGCTGGTTGCCCAAGGCAGCAGATATAAACACACTTCAGCATTTGAATGTGCTGGCTGATAATAATAATAATAATAATAATAATAATAATAATAATAATAATAATAATAAATTATTTATACCCCGCCCATCTCACTCTGGGCGGCTTCCAACAGAAAATAAAACTAAAATAATCGATTAAACATTAAAAGCCTCCCTAAACAGGGCTGCCTTCAGATGTCTTCTAAAAATCTGGTAGCTGTTTTTCTCTTTGACATCTGATGGGAGGGCGGGTGCCACTACCGAGAAGGCCCTCTGCCTGGTTCCCTGTAACTTGCCTTCTCGCAGCGAGGGAACTGCCAGAAGGCCCTTGGCACTGGACCTCAGTGTCCGGGCAGAACGATGAAGGTGGAGACGCTCCTTCAGGTATACTGGACCGAGGCCATTTAGGGCTTTAAAGGTCAGCACCAACACTTCGAATTGTGCTCGGAAACGTACTGGGAGCCAATGTAGATCTTTCCAGACCGGCTGAAGCTGATGGGAGTTGTAGTCCGAAACACCAGGTTGGAGAAGGCTAAACTAAACAGAGGCTCCCTTTATTAGCATAAACATGTTCTATTACTTCAGTATAATAATACTGAAATAATGCATATCAGGGGCCAATCCAGAAAAGCCTGGACTTTGGCTCTCTCATGGCAAGGGGTTGGACTAAATGGTGCTTTAAGGTCAAACTCTATAGTTCTATGTTTCTATAACACTAAAACTCAGGGGTCTCCAATGAAGTGGAATGTTGGATGATTCAGGACAGACAAAGGGAAATCCTTCTTCATAGACAGCCCAAAGTTATAATCTGGAATACGCTCCCACGAGAGGCAACAACGAGAGGCACAAACTCGGATGGCTTTAAAAGAGGGTTAGGCAAATTCGCAGCAGAGCAGAAGGCTATCGAGCCTGATGGATACATTCTCCCTCCACTGTTAGAAGCAGGATGCCTCTGAGTACCAGTTGCTGGAAACTACAGGAGGGGAGAGCGCTGCTGTTGCCTCCCCGCCCTCCGCCCATCCTGCTTTAGGTTTTTCCTTTTGGGGAGTCTGGTCACCCACTATGAGAACAGGATGCTGAGCAATGATGCCCCCCCTTTGGCCTGATCTGGCTGCAGGGGTCTTCTTGTGCTCTTAGGACTATCAAGCACATCCTTTCCATGTTTCTAGTCTCCAGAGTTTGGCAGCTGTGGCAGGAGGGAGGCACACCCATCTCCCCTGGTCCATGCTCATCTGCTAAACCTACACTACAGTTCTCTTCTTCAAAATCCTGGGGAATTGTAGTTGGAGGTGCCTGCCAATAATTCTCTGAATACCCCCCCACACACACACACGCCTTTCACAGAAAAAGGCAGGGTTTTCTGGAGAGAAGGGGAGGGCCAGTTGATGTCTACCGCTGAGTTCTGCCCACGAGGTGAAAGGGGTTTGTGCAGCTGCCCTCACATGACTTTTTGCAAAGCAAAAACGAAGAGTTCTGAGCAGAAACATCAGATTTCCGAAACCGACTTTTTCCTGTCTCCCCCCACCCAGGGGCCTCCAAAGAGGAAGAAGACGAAGACACAAAGCATGTTGAGTTCCTCAGACGGCCATCGCTCAGGGGCGCAGCATCTGCACTGCGTGCTAAAGGCTCAGGTTTAACTCCTAACCTGGGAACATTCACATTTCTGAGAAGCCAGAGAGACACTGCCAGTCAGCGTCAACACACAGAGCTACATGAACTTGTCTGACTCGGTGTAAGGTGACTTCACGTGTTCTCCTGGAGAAACATGGGGTCACCATGGAGACCACGTCCAAAGTGGTACCACCAAGGTCAACAGCTTCTCTGTTGATGGCATCCCATATTCAAAGTTCTAAGAGCAAGGGCCCCTTCCCCATCTAATGAATTGAGAGAGAAAACAAGTAAGAGGTGGCATGGTTGATGCATATGAAATTATGTATATGGCAGGGAGGGAGTGAACAGAGAATAGTTCTTCTCCTTCGGTCAGAACACCAAAACTCACAGGCATTCAATGAAGCTGAATGCTGGAAGTTTTAGCACACATAAAAGAAAGTCCTTCACACAGCATATAGTGAAACTTTGGAACTCACTCCCACAAGAGGCAGTGATGGCCACCAACTTGGAGGGCTTTAAAAGAGGATTAGACAAATTCATGGAGGGCTATCAATGGCTCCTAGCTATGATGGCAGCGATGCTTTGCCTCCACAGTTGGAACTGAAACCACAGTTTTCAGTGGGGGTCCATCCGGTTCACCGCTATGGGAACAAGATGCTGGACTAGATGGGGCGTTGGACTGGTCCAGCAGGTGCTTCTTATGTTCTTGTTGGTATCTGGTAGGAGCCTCCAATGATGAACAAGGGGTACAGGCAACCCTCAGTTCCCTTCTGCTGAAGTTGCAGAAGTGAGACATAGAGGTGAGCAGACATTTGGACCCAGGCACACTTGCCCCAGAGTCAAAACTCCTTCCACTTGGCTGCACTGGTATTGTCACCCACTCAAAGGTGCCAACTTGAATAAAATATTGGGGGCGGCAGGTAAGCCCCACCCCACATAATTGGCCACAAGAAGTGGCACACACACACACACACACACACACACACACCATTTGAATGGCAATGTGCATCAACATTTGAGGGGCTGCGCCATCAAATGTTTTATTGGAGGGTGAAGGGACCTCAGCCCCCAGGAGCTGGCTCCCTTGCACCGACTACTGGTCCAGGCAACTCAAGCGGTGGAAACAGAAAGAGGAAGTAGACAGAGCCAGTTGGAAACATTTCCAGATGGCTTCCAATTCTGCAGAATTTAAAGCTTTCTTTCCCTTAAAAAAGAAAAAGTTACCTTCATCATGAAAGCAGAAGATGCTTAACAAGCATCAAGCAGAACCATCTCGTTCAAAGCCTCCTTAAAACAGGAAGCAATGGGGTGGGTGAAGAGGAGCAGCCAAGGGGAAGCAGGCGCTGCTGTGCCCCATTGCACTCCTCCAACTAACTCAGCCTTACCCAACCTTGTGCCCTCCAGATGTTTGGGGCTACAACATTGTGGATAGGCATTATGGTGGTTCAAAGGAAGTGGAGGAATGTAGAAAACTGCCTTTTACTGGATCAGACCATTGGAGCATCTATCACAGTATTGCCCACCCTGACTGGCAGCATCTCTCCAGGGTTTCAGCCAGGGAGTCTCTCCCAGTCCTACATGGAGAGGCCATTGAGGATTCAGCCTGGGACCTTATGCGTGCAAAGGATGTGTTTTGCAACTCATCTGTATTCCTTCTCCTTTAAAAAAGTGTCCTCGTGGTTCTGCAGAAATGGCTAGTTTAAATAGGAACTCAGGAAGCTGCCTTATACCAAGCCAGACCATTGACATTTGCGTGACCCCATGGACCAGAGCACGCCAGGCACTCTTGTCTTCCAATGCCTCCCACAGTTTTGTCAAACTCATGTTCGTAGCTTCGAGAACACTGTCCAACCATCTCATCCTCTGTCGTCCCCTTCTCCTAGTGCCCTCAATCTTTCCCAGCATTAGGGTCTTTTCCAGGGAGTCTTCTCTTCTCATGAGGTGGCCAAAGTATTGGAACCTCAGCTTCAGGATCTGTCCTTCCAGTGAGCACTCAGAGCTGATTTCCTTCAGAATGGATAGGTTTGATTTTCTTGCAGTCCATGGGACTTTCAAGAGTCTCCTCCAGCACCATAATTCAAAAGCACCAATTCTTTGGTGATCAGCCTTCTTTATGGTCCAGCTCTCACTTCCATACATCACTACTGGGAAAACCATAGCTTTAACAATACGGACCTATGTCAGCAAGGTGATGTCTCTACTTTTTAAGATGCTGTCTAGGTTTGTTATTTCTTTTCTCCCAAGAAGCAGGCGTCTTTTAATTTCGTGACTGCTGTCACTATCTGCAGTGATCACAGAACCCAAGAAAGTAAAAATTTTCACTGCTTCCATTTCTTCTCCTTCTATTTGCCGGGAGGTGATGGGACCAGTGGCCATTATCTTAGTTTTTTTTGATGTTGAGCTTCAAACCATATTTTGCGCTCTCCTCTTTCACCCTCATTAAATGGTTCTTTAATTCCTCCTCACTTTCTGCCATCAAGGTTGTGTCATCAGCATATCTGAGATTGTTGATATTTCTTCCAGCAATCTTAATTCCGGTTTGAGATTCATTCAGTCCACCCTTTCGCATGATGAATTCTGCATATAAGTTAAATAAGCAGGGAGACAATATACAGCCTTGTTGTACTCCTTTCCCAGTTTTGAATTAATCAGTTATTCCATATCCAGTTCTGGCTGTAGCTTCTTGTCCCACATAGAGATTTCTCAGGAGACATAGGAGGTTTCTCAGGTGATTGTGTAGTCAATGAAGCAGAAGTAGATGTTTTTCTGGAACTCTCTACCTTTCTCCATAATACAGAGCATGTTTGCAAATTGGTCTCTGGTTCCTCTGCCCCTTTGAAATCCAGTTTGCACTTCTGGGAGTTCTCGGTCCACATACTGCTTAAGCCTGCCTTGTAGGATTTTAAGCATAACCTTGCTAGCGTGTGAAATGAGTGCAATTGTGCAGTAGTTGGAGCATTCTTTGGCACTGCCCTTCTTTGGGATTTGGATGTAGTCTGATCTTCTCCAATCCTCTGGCCACTGTTGAGTTTTCCAAACTTGCTGGCATATTGAGTGTAGCACCTTAACAGCATCATCTTTTAAAATTTTAACAGCTGGAATATCATCACTTCCACTGGCCTTGTTATTAGCAGTGCTTTCTAAGGCCCATTTGACTTCACTCTCCAGGATGCCTGGCTCAAGTTCAGCAACCACACAAGCTGGGGTGTACGAGACCTCCATATCCACTGACATACCCTCCAACATTTCTCCATTGAAAATAGGGACGCCCTATTCCATAATAATGATAATAGTTTTATACCCTGCCCATCTGACTGGGTTGCCCCAGTCACTCTGGGTGGCTTCAAACATTTATAAAAACATAATTAAACATTAAAAACTTCCCTATACAAGGCTGCCTTCAGACGTCTTCTATAGGTTGCATAGTTACTTATCTCCTTGGCTCAGGCGTCGCATAACTCCATACCCTCCAACATTACTCTAATGACAATCGAGATGTCCTACCATACCCTCCAATGTTTCTCTGATGAAAATAGGGACGTCATAAGAAAAAGCAGGACATTCCAGGATCAAATCAGAAACCGGGACAGCTTCTGTAAATCCGGGACTGTCCCTGGAAAATAGGGTCTACACTGAACCATCTACTCAGTTTTGTCTACCTTGAGTATTTTTGCCTCACTGTAATGTGCCCTTGAATGCTGATGGAGAAGAGAGAGGGTGAATGTAGTCTTCTGCAGAAAGCAAAAAATAAAGACTACATACATACATACATACATACATACATACATAGCTCCGCCCACTTCTGCCTCTGGCTCCACCTACCACTGACATGTGACACCCCCACACACATGGTTGCCTAGAAAGGAATACAGCCTTTGGCCTCAAACAAGTTTCGCTCCATTCAGCATCCTCAGCGGAACGCTTTGGACTCAACAGTGCACAAACCTAGAAATCCTATCCGCCCCCAAATGTGGCAGTGTGAGTTTTCTCCCGCCCCTCCTGTGGGATTCGTGGCATACGTAAGGAAGGCTCTCTCTTGCCATCAGTGGGCGGGAGGGGATCTTGCCAAAGAGGACTGTTTGGGTGGGTTCTTCCCCCTCTCCGAGGAAAGCAGCTGTGTCAAAAAAAAATGCAACGTGTTGGTATATTAGCACAGACACGGCTGTCAACCTGCCAAGGCCCGAGACGTGGGCTGAGAGCATCTCAGGCATGCGCCAACGCTCTGGAACGAAGGATGAAAACAAGTGAGCATCCGAGGAGGCCTGGCTGGCTGGCAGGCGAGGCGAGGCAAGGCTTAGCTTCCGCCTCGCTACACCATCCCTCGTCTGGCATGCCAAAAAAATTAAGGCTTTAGAAGAGGGAATAATGAGGCAGGTTCATAACTCAGGACCTCCTAACTGCTGGGATTGGCCAGGACCCTTAAAGCAGGAAGCTGCTTGCTAGCGCAATTGGAGAATCACTCATGGATGCAGAGGAGGAGGAGAAGAGGCAGATTTGCCGCGGCCTTGGCATGACTCCTCTCTGGCTAAAAATACTTGTGGTTCAGGCTTTGGCCTCTATACAGATGGCAGTGGCTCTCTGCACATGTGGCTCCCCAGCCTTGCTCCAGACCATCTGTTCATCCTGTGGCTTAATATTAGAGCATCTGCCTTGACTGCAGAATGCCCCAAGGTCAATCCCTGGTAGCTCTAGGCTCCGGTATGAAAACCTGGAGGACTGCTGCCACTCAGTGATGACAGTACTAAGCTAGATGGACCAGGGATCTGAGGCTCTCTTCCCTTTCCCAAATGCACACTTACCTCATTGATTTTTGTTTTCTCACAGTCCTCCTTGGACAGACTTCCGTTGCACATCCTGACCTGCTATAGACCATCCCTCAATTGATTCCACCTTGCCAGATGAAGATCTGCCTGTAGGAGTCAACTCCTAGGGGCCAGGATCCCGTCACCTGCCCCCAGTAAAATAGTTGAGGGGGCTGGGCCTCCCCAAAGTTGATGGGCATTGTCATCCAAATGGTGTCTGTGCACCACGTCATGTGATTGATTGTGCTTACTTGGCCTGCCCAATAACTTGTTCAAGTTGGCACCCCTAGACCTTCCCCAGCATTGCCTCCAACTCTGGTCCCAATCCTGCTGGGACTCATGCTTCAGCTCCCCGCAGCATCAGCTACCCACAGTCCAGCAGCCCACAGAAGCAAACATGGCACTTTGGTTCCAATGCGCAGCTCAGATTACAGCTCTTCTCAGACATCACTTATCAATTCACATACGCAACAAGCTGGGACCCCAGCATTTCATTTTCAGAGTTGTGTTGGCACAACTCACAGGAGATAACAGGTGGGATTCTGCTCACAGGCAGTGCAATCGCAGAAAATTTACGGAAGCCAACAGCATGGAAGGCAGAGAACTACTTTTTTTACGGCATTGAAATTGAAATGAAATTCACATTGGCATTGCCCTCAATACCACAACCCCCCCTCCCCCCCACCCAAAACTTGCAGCTTCCACACTTTACCTGGCTCACTGCAAACATGGGCTAGCAATTAGCAGCAGCCTATTAGCGCTTCCAATTACTTCCATTCCAACCCAATCTGCTCCAGCGTTTCAACTGAGAGACTTTAAACAGGTATGAAGAGCTAATTAGCAACCTCATTATTGACAAGGATGTCCCAGAAAAGCAAAACTGGAAAGGAGAAAGGCCTCGGGACGCAGGAAAGTGCACCTGAAATCTTACCTGGGGGTGAACAAACAAGCTGGAAGTCAAAAGGAAGCAGATTTGGTGGCCGGGCTAGAACAACAGAAGGCTCCTAGAGGAATTGTACCCAGCCTGGCTAGTCAAAAGGTTTCTATTGCCTGTCAATGGGGGGGGGGGTGGCTGATGTTGCACACTCCATTCCCCTCCATGCCTGGAGAGGGCGCTCCAACATTCCCAGATAGCTGCTGGTCTCAGGTCTCAGCTTCTGGCACTAATTGAGGGTGCATCCAGATAAGGACCTAAGAGGAGCTGTGCAGCAGGCCAAATCCTCCTGTTCTCACAGCGGTCAAATGCCCCAAAGAACCTGGGAATCTAGAAAGGTTGCCTTGCACCTGGAGGTTCCATGAGACTCCCACTATTTTGAAAAGGATGCTTTTTTTCTCTTTTCAAACCAGAGAACCTTGTGACTTCTCTGTAAAGCAGGGGAGAAGAAAAATATCACAACCACCAGCAAACTCTAACACAGCCTTCTCCAAACTGGGATGCTCCAGATCAGGCATCCCCAAACTGTGGCCCTCCAGATGTTTTGGCCTACAACTCCCATGATCCCTAGCTAACAGGACCAGTGGTTAGGGATGATGGGAATTGTAGTCCAAAACATCTGGAGGGCCGAAGTTTGGGGGTGCCTGCTCCAGATGTTTAGGACTACAACCCCATCAGCCCTGGTCAGTTAGGGCTGGGCGACGTATTGATACATCATGCAAAATTGGTTTGAAGTCCACATTGTGGTAACAGTTCCATAATATTGGGCATGTGATATGTCGTGAATCACGATGTATGTGTGTACGCTATGTAAAAAAATCGTGATGTGGGGGAAACCGTGAAGAATAAAATGTAAAATATTGGTAGATGCAAAAAGAGAGAGGAGGTTTTTCCCTGCCGGAAAAATGTATCCATTTTAGACTTCTAAGGAGCAGCAGTTGCCAGGACATTACCCATTTCACCTCGTTATTTCTAGCCTTATTTCAGACATTGTGACATATCGGTATATCATGATGTTTAGCCGGTGATATATTGTGATGTTGGAAACCAGACATCACTCAGCCCTAATGGCCAGCACAGCTGTGCTCCCCTCAGACACATCATCCCACAGCCATGCTGACTGGGGCTAAAGGGAATAGTAGTTCAAAAGATCTGAAGGGCACCAGGCTGGGGAAGGCGCTCTAACAAATCTCCCGTTTTCAATTCCCCAGGTGTCATTTCTGCATAGCCCACCTAATGAAGCAGAACGCTGGAAGGTCCAGAACAGATAAAAGGAAAGACTTCTCAGCACAGCACATAGTTAAATTATGAGACTTTCTCCCACAGGAGGGATTGATGGACACCAACCTAGAAGGCTTTTTTTAAAAAAGGATTGGACAAATTCATGGAGGAGATGGCTATCAATGGCTACTGACCATGATGGCTCGGCTCTGCCTCCACAGTTGGAGGCAGCAATGCTTCTGGAATACCAGTTGCTGAGAACCACAGGAGGGGAGATCTTGTGCTCGAATCCCGCTTACTCATTTTCCATGAGCATCTGGTTGGTCCTTGTAAAAAGAGGATGCTAGACTAGATGGGCCATTGACCTGATCCAGCAGGCTCTTATGTCGATCTCCCACCCACAGAAGGCAGTTGAAGGTATTGGGTCCCCAAGGACCCGAATCTCTACAAGAAAAGTTGGAAAGCCAGGTTGGTTTTCTGCTGCTCCAGAAGACGCAAACCAATGGATTCAAATTACAAGAAAGGAGATTCTGATTGAACGTTAGGAAGAACTTTCTGATGGTAGCAGCTGCTGAGTGCCCTTGGGCTAGTCACACTTCTCTGAAGTCTCTCAGCCTCACTCACCTCACAGAGTGTTTGTTGTGGGGGAGGAAGGTTGGCGGTTCGAATCCCCGCGACAGCTCCCATTGTTTGGTCCCAGCTAGTAGTTCGAAAGCATGTCAAGTGTAAGTAGATAAATAGGTCGCTCCGGCGGGAAGGTAAGCGGCATTTCCATGCACTGCTCTGGTTTGCCAGAAGCGGCTTAGTCATGCTGGCCACATGACCCGGAAGCTGTCTGCGGACAAACGCCGGCTCCCTCGGCCTATAGAGCGAGATGAGCGCCACAATCCCAGAGTCATCCGTGACTGGACCTAATGATCAGGGGTACCTTTACCTTTTAAGGGGAGTGAAAGGTGGGGTATCAAGTCCAAACTCTTCTTCTTCTTCAACAGTGGAATGGGCTATTGTGGAAAGTGATGGACTCTCCTTTGTTGGAGGTTTGTAAACAGAGGTAGGGTGGTGATCTTTCAGAGGTGCTTTAGTTGTGATTCCTGCAATGCAGAGTGTTGGGCTAGACCAGTGTTTCCCAACCTTGTGCCTCCAGATGTTTTGGGACTACAACTCCCATCATCCCTAGCTAGCAAGACCAGTGGTCAGGAATGATGGGAATTGTAGTCCAAAAACAGCTGGCGGCACAAGGTTGGGAAACACTGGGCTAGACTACCCTTGGGGTCCCTTTGAACTCTACCATTCTATGATTCTATGAAATTATACAAGGTTTGCACCCCACCCAGTCTCAGCATCCCCATGACAGCATAGCCCTTGTCAGCAACAGAACAGTCTCAGAGCAATAATGTGCACATGCTGTTTTCTGACAACCCCAATATTGCTTTTTCATTTGACCGATTTCACCACACCGAGACCTCCATGACCACTCCACTTAAAGCTTCAGTCAGATGCACAGGTTAAACCTCAAAGCAAGCTCACATTTTTATCCAAAGTAAGCTACAGCCTTAATGGCTCCAAAATGAGAATTTAAAAGCCTCAAAATGTTAAATGAGGCTCGGCCCTCTGGTTGAGAGAGAGGCCGAAGCTCGAGCAATTAGAAAAAGGCAAAGAAATATATTGTGTCCCTGATGCCAGCTGAACTCCGGTTATGAAAAATATAACATGTGATATAAAAGAAATACAGCCAAAATTAATAATAAAATATGGATTGAGAAAAATAGCTTCGGGGAAGTGCGGGAACAACATGCCTCTCTAGGTAATGTAAGGGCAAGGACCGGCTGAACTGCTGTGATGTCATGGAATGTTCACAAAACTCTGCTAGAGGGATCATGACACTGCCAAGACCACCATGTTTGTGAACAGTCCAGGCTTTTACCAGGGAAGTGAATTGTCAGTTTGGCTGGGTTGGCATGAAAGCCTCATTCACACGGGGTTTATGGACAGGCAGTGAAATGGAGGCTGGAAATTGTGTAGGAAGAAGTCCCAGGAGGTGGGGAAGCAATTGAGTAAGAAGCACGTGGACTAAGTAGGCAGGAAATGGAACTTGAAGGAAAGTAGGCAGTGAAGCCTTCAGGAAAAGAAGCTGCAGGGAAGACATCAAGCTGAGGAAATGAGGGACTATCAAAGGCTAGGAAGATCCTCGCAGGACACCTCTGGAGTTGGACCCCTTTCCTCTACCCAGACAGCACTCGTAGCTAGGCATGGACAACTGTTTCAGTTTCTCATTTTTCCCCCAGTCTAAAGTTCAGTTCTGCACATTTCTGCATCAGATTGTAAGTTGCTATTTTTCAAAAGTTCGTGAACATTTGACAGCATTTTAATGCAAATAAAAACCTTTGTATACAATTCAGCCTAATGCACACATTTCCCCAATACAATACACCTGATATGTTCTTTTCCTGAACGGGGGCATTTTTGCACACTTTCTTTGGTTGGAAAACTGCAACACAAAATTCAGAGAGGGGTGAATTTCCAAGGAGAGCTGTGCTTTGGCCACTGGCTGGGCACTGTGAGAACAGGATGGTGGACTAGATGAGCCACTGGCCGGATTCAGCAAGCTCTTTGTAGGTTCTTAATCTTTACTTTGCATATAAACTCTCTGGTTTTAAATCAATGGCTAATTGAATGATTATATCAATTAAGATTCTTAAGGCAGCTTTCCCCAGCCTAGTGCCCACCAGATGCTACAGACTCCATCCTTGCTGTGCTTGACCCAGGCTGGTGCAAGGAGGCAACCCATGAACTGATTTAAGCAGCACAGTGCATGGTCCAAGGCATTAAATACAGTTCAAAGGAAGATGTACAGAGATATGCACAGAAATTGGGTTGCACCAGCTTTCCACACAACTGACGCCTGATGGAATCGTTTTGGCGTTCATGTTCTCCAGAAGATGTTTGGGAACCATCAGCTCCCTGATCTGTGGCTTTTACTTCGGGGACAAATGACAGCACCAGAAAGGAGCTACGCTTAGGCAGGCAGCAAGACAGGCACTCAAAAGACACAGCCTGTTTCCATTGTATTAGCTCACGATCCTTTAAATTAACTGTGTCCCAAGGTTCCATTTAAGATTTTGGAGACGAAGAGATTTTGAGGGCCGAGGGGGCCATGATTCCCTCCAAAGGGTTTCCTTGCAGGGCTGACTTACGCACACTCAACCACTTTGAACTGCGAAACTGGCACTCTTACAGATGCAACGTAACACTTATTCCACGGCTGTAAGATCATTTAGCGTGGCAGCGCCGAAACTTTGGAATTGCCCGCCTATTGATGCTTTTTGACACTTGTCTGATTTCAACTGGAAGGGAGCACCAGTTCTTTTTTTCTGGGGGTATGCAGGTGTACGCATACCCCTAAAAAAATTGTGAATCTAAGTTTGGCCTCATTGATGGGGCAGTATTTCAATATGAGTAGGAAAACGAGAGTACCCCTAAACATTTTTAGAGAGGAAAAAAAGCATTGGGGAGCAGCACCATAAAACCATGCTCATGATCCTGGTGGGTATGAGCCACGGGAGACCACTAACAGTGACTCCCTGAAGACTCGAGTGATTGGAGTGGAATATAAGGGATTAGGCAGTCCATGAGGTATCCTGGACCCAACTGTATGGGGTGCAAGTCTCCGAGAATTGTGTCTGTGGAAGATGCACAAGGTTTCAGAAAGGTCAGCAGCAAGGTGGGGGACAAAATACGACACCCACCTTCTTATCTCAAAGCCACCCACACCCAGGATTCAACTGTGATTCAACAGGGATGGGTCAAAGCTATACAGAATCTCAAATCAGGTGTGTGTATGTGGGCGAGGGGAAGTGAAGCCGAAAGGAGCCCCAAAACAATGCTTCAAAACTGTAACTGGATATAGGAAGGACCCCATCCCACCCCACCCCAAAAAATCAAATCCAGCTCCTTTCACTGAATATACAGCATCGATCCAGGAACACATGAAAAACTCACAGCCCTATCATTCAAAGAGATGATAGTTCTGTCATTTAAAAGAGTAGAAACTCTCTTATTTTTAAGCATCAGCAGACCTTAATCTGTCGAAATTTAATATGCCTTTCAAGTCTTTAAAGACTGCAAGAACCACGGTAGGACAACATTGAGTTATTTAATCCACAAAGCATCTTATGCAGACCCAGTTTTGTACACACAATCTATGAAGTGCTTCAGCTGCGTTCATTCAGCTCTAGTAACAAAAACTGGAAAGCTATTGATTTAAAAGCATTGCCCAATCTCCTTAAACACCTGGTGGGGTGGGAGAGAAGAGATAAAAACTATTTACTGTGTTTAAATACAGCATTCTTACTGTCTTTGTTTAGACAAGAACCTCAATTTCCTCCATTTTGTGGCTAAAGCAAAATTTCCAAAGATTACATATGAAAACGAAAACCTCCTGCGACCTACAAATTCTTAATTTACGACTTTTCTTCTTCCAAGGGATATGCTGTTAAATGGCAACAGCACCTCCTGACAAGTTATCGCACAGATCACTCTGCATAGTTTGACATGTTGCATCTTATTTAAACCCATGATCTTTAGATAAAATAGGGTTCCACACCCTCCGCATGCATCAAGATTTATAATAGGCCGCTTTTTTGTGGATCAACCTCCCCCCCCCTGCAATTCCACACTTGCAGACACTTGTTCTGATTAAAATTCATACTTCATCCCTGAACTTGCAGTTGGAAAATTGGAGGAAATCCATCCCTTTATTTATTTCCTGAAAGTATACCCTGCCTCTCACCCACATACCATTCAAAAGCAGCTCACAACAGAACAAAACCATCACCTTGCAATGAAGCGGAGACGAACAGCAGGCAAATTGAAAGCCACATGAAATAAACTCACCACCTTGTGAGGTTTATCAGGGTTTGATTAAGTCAACCAGCTCCCTCCAGATGTTTGGGGGCAGGTGGGAGCTGCAGTCCAAAACATCTGGTGGGCACCAGGTTGGGGATGGTTTGATTAAGGCAAAAAAAAGAGTATAATGAAATAGGATTAATCTGCACTGCGCAGTCTAAGGATATACACCTCGTGTTTCCTCCAGTGTTGCACTCAACTGCACCGTGAACGCTACCACAAAACAATCGGAACTGGAAATCGGACCTTTGGAAAGCAAAACGAAAACCCAAAGAGTCACTCCGACCCATGCAAGCTGTCCGTTTCTCTTCTGAGACTTTATCAACCTTCAGTTTGGACCCTTCCCTCCGCAAAACGGAAGGAGAATCGCCCGTTTCCTCATGAAAGACTGATAAAACAAAAGTACAACACGCTCAAAGCAGCCCCCACCCCCCACCCCTTTGCAACGCAATTTGACACCGAGAAAAAAAGGAAGCCCAACATTTGGACTGTCACATCAACACATCACCCACTTCCCCCTTCAGCCTCACCACCCGCCTCCCACATCCTGATGGGTGTCGGCAGCCAATCAGTCACTTCTTACGGCCAAGGAGCTGGCAACGTGGAGGCTGCAGAAGAACTGGGGGTGCCAGTTGCCATGCCAGGAGAGCTCAAGGGGGTGAAGGGGTGCCCCAGCTTGCAATCCGAATCTCAGTCAGGCCAACACTCATAAAAAAAAATATTCAAACAAGTTCCAGGGCTAAGTCCAAACAGCTAGATGTGTGGCAGTGGTTCCACAATCTAGTTACTGTGCAAACCACTCAATTTGGATATGGTGCTGAGAGGGCAGGCAAGCTGGCTCAGGACTCTTACTTATTTACATACCTCCAATATATATACTGCAATACAAGGGGGCTGTACAACACACTAGCCTTTCCTAGTGTCCCTTCCTTCCTTCCTTCCTAAGAGGCAAGACCTTGACTCCAAATTACAGGGTTATGGGGGCTTGCTTCTGCCTTACTTCTTCAACACCTGAGAAGCCCCACCACTTAAAAGAGGTTTGGGGCTCTGCCTCCAGCAAGCCTGGACTTGAACTCAGGTCTTTCGGGGACACCACATCCAAGACACGCACACACACACACTCACATATGCATATAGTGTGTAACTCACCTTGACACTGGAACCCTTGCTTGCCAAACCCCCTGCAAGAGAGAAAAACACCAAGTTAGGGAGAGTGTGTGTGTGTGTGTGTGTGCACAAACCCACACACCCAAACATTCACTTTTCTACCACAAGCACTGCAATCCCAGCCTCTGTAGCTCCAGGCCTTCCAAGCAGCAACTGCCCTTCCCACTCCAAAAAAAGGGAGAACTTATTTTTCCCTAACAATGCCCAATAGAAGTTCCCAAGCTCTAGTGACACTGATGGTGGGATGGGGAGATAAAGAAGATGGGGCGGAGGATAGAAAGAAAAGTATTTCCTCACTAGGGGACTTTTTTTAAAAAAAAAATAAGGAACCATAGTGCCTGGTTTCCTGCACTCATCTACTGATAGCCTCCAGGTAGGCTGAATGCCCCAGAAAAGGACTGTGCAACTGGATTTGCCTTTAATAACATAAGAATGGCTTGTTGGATCAATCCAATAGCTTATCCTGTCCTGCATCCTGTTCTCACAGTGGCACAATGCCTCTGAAAACCTATATACTGTACCTAGATAGACTGCCTCTGAGCCTGGAGGTTCCAAAAGAGCATCAGAAGAGCCCTGCTGGATCTGGCTGGTGGCCCACCTAGTCCAGAAACCTCAGTAGCCAAACCAGCAAGCAGGATTTAAGCACAAGAGCCCTCTCCCCTTCTGTAGTTTCCAGCAACTGGCATTCATAAGCATTGCTGCCATGGGCGTACCCAGGATCAAAACTAAGGGGGGGCAAGGGGAGGGGCCAAGGCACGGAAGGGGAGGGACCACAAAGTGGGCGGGAACGGCGAACTCGCGCTCCGCCGGGCTGTGCCCCTCCCTAGAAGCAGGGCTGGTGGGCGGAGGCGGAGCCCAGCCCAGTGGAGCGCGAGTTCAGCGTTTCCGCCCGCCGCGCCGCGCTCTCTGGTTCCCCGCCGCGCTTGGCCTTGCCAGAGGGCGCGACGGGGAGCTGGAGGGAGGGCGCAGCGCGGCGGGCGGGAATGGCGAACTCGCGCTCCGCCGGGCTGTGCCCCTCCCTAGCAGCAGGGCTGGTGGGCGGAGGCGGAGCCCAGCCCTGCGGAGCGCGAGTTTGGTGTTACCGCGCCGCGCTCCCTGGTTCCCCGCCGCGCTTGGCCTTGCCTGAGGGCGCGCCGGGGAGCTGGAGGGAGGGTGCGGCGCGGCGCGGCGGGAATGGCGAACTCGCGCTCCGCCGGGCTGTGCTCCGCCTCTGCCCACCAGCCCTGCTTCTAGAGTAGGGCAGCTGCCCTAACTTGCCCCATGGTGGGTACACCCTTGATTGCTGCCTCCAGCTACAAGGGCAGGACATGGCCATTGTGGCTAGGAGTCACCAATAGCTTTCTCTTTCTCCATTAATTTGTCCAATCCTCTTTTAAAGCCATCCAAGTTGGTGGCCCTCACTGCCTCCTGGGGCCTTTGCAGGGTCTGAAGTCTGTCTAGAACTGACAGTCTTTGCTCCAGAGCAGATCTGGCAGGAGGGAAACTGAGGCCCACTTGCTAGCCTAACACACCTAGGAAACTGCCTACTGCCAGGTCAGAGATGATGTTTATGCCAGCCTTCCACAACCTGGTGCCCTGCAGCTGTTTGGGACTACAGCTTTCATCAGCCTGAGATACTCTGGCTGGCAGCAGCTCTCCAAGACCCTGTGCAGAGAGATGACTTTGTTACACATCACTTGATGGGATCTTTGCTAAAATAAGACTCACACTCAAACCCAACAATATAGACCACAAGCTCAACATGAGTCAACAGTGTGATGCAGCAGGAAAAAAGCTAATGCTATTCTAGTGCTTCGTCAACAGAAGCATAGTGTCCAGATCAAGGGAAGTCATAGTCCTGTTCTATTCTGCCTTGGTCAGACCACATCTAGAATACTGTGTCCAGTTCTGGGCACCACAATTTAAGAAGGATATTGACAAGCTAGAACAGGCATCCCCAAACTTGGCCCTCCAGATGTTTTGGGACTACAACTCCCATCATCCCTGACCATTGGTCCTGTTAGCTGGGGATGATGGGAGTTGTAGTCCCAAAACATCTGGCGGGCCAAGTTTGGGGGTGCCTGAGCTAGAATGTATGTAGTGGCTGGCGACCAAGGTGAGCAAGTGTCTGGAAGCCAAGCCTTATTAGGAACGGTTGAGGGAGGTGGGAATGTTTAACCTGAAAAAGAGGAGTCTGAGAGGTGATACAATAGCCTCCTCAAATATCTTAAGGGCCATCACATGGAAGATGGCGCAAGCTTGTTTTCTGCTGCTCAGGAGGATAGGACCCAAAGCAATGGATTCAAGTTCCAAGGAAGGGGATGCAACAGTGGAACAGGCTCCCTGAGAGGTGGTGGATTCTCCTTCCCTGGAAATTTTTAAAGCAGAGAACGGATGGCCATCTATCATGTATGATCTAGTTGAGATTCCTGCATTGCAGGGGGGGTTGGATGATGATCCTCAAGGTCCCTTTCAACTCTACAATTCTATGATTCTGTGAATGGTGGACCTTGGTGTCCTCCATACTTAGGTTCACTGAGCACAGCTTTGTTATGCTTTAACTGCCAGCATATCCCAAATATTCATTCTTGCTTTGCAAATACACCACACATTGGTGGACCATGGAAATTCTAGTGTGGGTGGTTTTTCGTTTTTTTAAAAAAAGAATGAATACTTCTTAAAAGACTGAAGTCAATCTGCCTCTGCTCCACAACTGTTCTCTCCCTAGTCCCAGATCCATGTGAAGCCAAGTGTCATTACTTGGTGGAAAGATAAAGGCACTCTGGACATGCTCAATAACACCCCGCTCCCGATTTCTGCATACCCTGACTCCAATGACCCCAAAGCCTCTCCCTTCCTCCCAAAGTGGAACTTTCACCCCACAGAATTCAGGGATACCTGGAATCTACAAAGATGGAGGGCAGTTTCACTACCCCCAGAGATGGGGCCCCAGATAAGCACCTTGGCCATTGTGATTTGCTGAGGTTGGACTAGATGGCCCGTTGGGTCGCTTCCAACTCTACAATTCTATTATTACA